>NC_089155.1:1017080-1743982 GCF_009819655.1 Sylvia atricapilla
GAAATCAGCAGTGTTGATGCTGCTTCTGAGGCCACTGGCTGTGCAACAGGATCAGTCCCAGCCTGTGCATTCCTCAGCTCTCGCAAGATGGGGATCAGCTGTAACAATTTAGAATCATACAATGGCCTGGGTTGGAAGGGACCTTACAGATTATCTACTTCCAGCACCCTGCTGTGTACAGTGACAACTTTCACCAGGCCAAGTTGCTCAGAATCCCATCTAACCTTGACTTGGAAACCCTCAGGGATGGGGTAGTCACAGCTTTTCTGGGCAACCCCTTCCAGTGCCTCATCACCCTCAGAGCAAAGAATTTCCTCCTAATATCTAATGTTAGGTATATATCTATATGCCTGTACTTCCTCCTAATATTTAATCTACATCTACTCTCTGTCAGTTTGAATCGACTTCTCCTTGTCCTGTCACCACATGCTTTTGTAAAAAGTCCCTCTCCATCTTTCTTGTAAGTCCCCTTTAGGTAGTACCCCTGATAAGAGCAGTAGAACAGAACAGCATTTTACTCACTTGATAAGGATAGTAAAACAAAACAACATTTACTCTTGTCAAGGACAGTAGAACACAACAGCACAGCCTTATATAAACAGATAAAGGATGTAACTCAGGCAAACAGATTTCATGCAAAACACTAGAAGGATGCCAGCTCAGCTCTGCAAGGCTGACAAAGCAGAAGCTACACAAAAAACCAATACTGTGTTTACTCAAAAGTGGGGGTCAAGGAACAGCTGCCTAAAATGGACATCAGAAGTTGAAGATGGACCCCAAAGAACCACGTAAAGACTTCTGATAAGACATGCAACTATGTAAAATAAAGCCGAGGAAGTGGGGATAGCTAATGAGTATGTAATCAGTGTGTCTGTTAAAATCCCTGTTCATCCAACACTTACCCACTGGAAGAGAGGAAGGATCCCCCTGAGTTACCAGCACACAGCAATAAAGAATGCCTGCTTCTAATACTCAAAACTGTGTTATAAAGTTTCTATCTAGACAATTTCGCTATCACTCTTTTAGGTAAAGCCCCCTTTAGGAACTGGAAGGCTGCAATTATGTCACTCCTAAGCCTCCTCTTTTCCAGGCTGAACAAACCAAATTCTCTCAGCCTTTCCTCCAAAGAGAGATGCTCCATCCCTCTGATCAAGTTGGTGGCCTCCTCTGGACTGGCTCCACCAGGTCTGTGTCTGTCTGGTGCTGAGGACTCCAGAGCTGGATGGAGCACTGCAGGTGGGGCCTCACCTGAGGGGAGCAGAGCAGAACCCTCTCCTTTGACCTGCTGCCCACTCTTCTTTTGATGCCGCCCAGGACGTGGTTGGTTTCTGGATGCCAGCACACACGGCGGGACATGTGCAGCCTCTCATCCACCAGCACCCTCAAATCCTTCCCATCAGAGCTGCTATTGATCTGTTCCTGCCCCAGTCTGGATTGATACAGGGATTTATACCTGACTCACATTTCCTTAAAGATCTGCCAGCTCTGTTCCACTCCCTTGTCCCAGAGGGCAGTCTCCCAGGGAATCCCACTGACTATCTCCATGAAGAGCTGGAAGTCTGTTTCCCTAACACCCAGTGTCAGCACCTTGGCCTGGGATCACTGTGAGCATCCCGTGTCACAGCCTGCCATGTCCCAAGAGCAGTACGGGTCCCAGTCAGCAGTGATTGCCTCCATCTGGAACAACCAGATGCCTCTGATGCAGGCCCTGCCATGAACAGGCCAGCACACGGACAGAGAAGGCAGGGAGACCAGGCTGCTTCCCACCAAGTGCTGCCAGCCCAGAAACCATACTCCCAAAGCTGCTTGGTCTGTCTTGAGGGGAAAATGTTTCATGTTATGCTCCTAAAGCCCACAGAAAGCTCTGGCCACGCATGTAGGTCTGTGCTGCCAAGTACAATCTGCAGTGAGAGCCTGATGCACTGCCATGAGCCAGGGAATGGGTTTTTTCTACTACCCCTTGATGAGGTTCAGTTTATCCTGGCTTCTGATCAACAGGAAAAGCCTAAGAAAGCAATGCCAGCTTGTGCTGCAGCATGGCTCCAAAGCACGGTCGCTGTTTGGCCTGCGGCAGCCCGGCTGGCTCCTCGTGGCAGGCAGCAGCTCACTGTCCCTGGGCAGCTGCTGCCGGAACATTGGCTGCTGCCCCGTGCCGCAAGGGAAACTGCCTCTGCTTCCAAACAGTGAGAGCCTGAAGGTCTGGTGTCACACTTATGGGGACACAGCATTCACTGCAAGGAACTCTGCTGCAGCAGCAACCTCAGCCTGAGTGGCCTGAGATACCCATGAGCGAACAGGCTGCTCACTGCTGTGACAGGACTCCTGGCCACTGTGTCTGCAGCCACGGCCAGCACTGATATACCACCACACTCAGACCCCCCTGCACAGGGGAGGAACACATGTAGCTGCAGGACCCTACACCTGGCAAATCATACCCTGGGACACGCTGCAGCAGTGCAAGGCAGCTGGCTCTGGGCTGCTCTGGACCAGCCAGGAGCAGCTCTAGGCAATGCTGACCCTGAGGGGGCAGGAGTGGGGCAGGGCAGGCAGTATCTCTACCCCATCAGCCCAAGCTGGTGCAGTGACAGACTGCACCTACACCATGATGAACCCACCTGTAACCCTGGGTGCCAAAGCACCTGGGGGCATTCAGTACTACAAACTTGTAAGGTATTGGGGAAAACCACTAATTTTGGTTAAATCCTGCTGCCCTCCTAAGTGGCTTCTACTTCTCAGGGTGTGAGGGCTCTCTTCATCACACGCTCTGTACAATTAATTTCCGCCATCCTCCCCCTGCAGAGCCCTTTTGGCCCAGCTAAGGCATAGGTGACAAGTCACCCTCTCCTTGCAGGTGGGCCAGCTCTCAGGCCACCTGCCTTATCCTGCTCAGCATTTCTTCCAACCCCACTCACTGAAAATGGGGTGGCAAGAGTAAGCACGTAGTATCAGAGGTACCAAAGAGTAGTAGCAGGGTTTCTGCTCTGTTCCTTTTCTCTTTACAAACCATGGAATGCACCCTGTAGGTAGATGCCAAACTCTGCAGCGCTTTACAGTCTCCTCCAGAAGCAGGGACAGCCCTCAGTAACGACACATGTGTGGCTGGTTCTCCCATACTTCACTGGGTGCATCTTGAGACTTTCCTCAACTTTTTTGCCTCCATCTCCATTTTAGCATCTCAGATGACTGCAGGAATCAGTCAGCAGCTTTCTTCCCCAATTTGTGCTGTGAAAGCAGCAACATCTTCCCTGTATTTGGCTTCCTTGCCTTTAACCATTCACTAATTCACAGAAAGACCTTTCATCAGGACAATGCTTCATGTGTTTACAAGCATTTGGTGAGAAACTTCCTCAGCTGCTGGTTGGAAGCCCATGAGCCTTGTACCAGCCCAGCCCAACTTCAGCCCTGTGACTCAGTTATCTTTAAAATCCCCAAGAGATTGCAAGAACTAACTCTGCTTTGCAAAAGTCACGTGGACTATTCACCAGTGTAGTATTTTCAGAAACAAAGTGTTTATTATAATTCCTAACTATTTACTCAATACGTAACTGAATCTATTGACCTTTAGTTTCAAATTTACTTCCCTCTCCCCTCCCATGGTGCTAATGGGTGATGGCCCCAACACTATTAGCAATTCCCAAATCTCACAGTGTTTCTTTAGAATTCCAGCGTGAAGACACTCAAAACGGGTGGCTTATGTTACTTTGCTCAAAAATGTCTTTACCATATCCTTCAAGGCAATCTTCTGATGCCTCTGGCACCAAGAGATGGCTCTGGGTAGAGTGCCCATTTGACTGAGCGGTTCTGCCAATGCTCGGTTTCCACAAGTCCTCTTTTGACTTCACCATATTTACTCTGTGACTGACTCCTCTTAAAGGCTTTTTAAATCCTGAGAGAGTTGGAAAAAGATTTGTTATTTGACTCCATGTCTTTAGTGATTCCTAATGTGATGCCCTACCTTGCTACAGAGTTACTTCTAAATTCACAGAGTATATGTCCTTTTTCTTACTATCACTTTTTAAAACTAAATAGAAATGTAATTTTCCATTCAACTGCCCATTCTACACATCTTTTTACATGTCCACCTAAGTAAGCAGATTTGTTTGCTTCTGGGTATTTTGGAGGGGGGAAGAAGTAAAGATGATGACTTCCAGATTTTGGTAAATGATGCCCATCACTGAACCACTGGTAACCCAATCCAAGCAGCCTCTGCTTCCCCAGAACATTTTTTATACATAGAACTACACCTTTGTACTGTCTCTGAACTGGCTTTTTTTTGGTGATGATTGTAATGATTTCACATTTCCAGGATACACTATAAAATGAGGAGATTTATTCACAGAGGAATCTTCCATAAATTACATTTCATACAGTCCTTCAGCATCAGCTGGAGCATGAAGTCTTGTTCCATGCGTGTAACTACTGTAAAATAGAAGGTCAGGAGAAAAAAAAAAAGTTTAAAACGTCCTCAGAGAGCTGTGGAGGCTAACAGAGGGCACTTATAATTGCACGACCCCTAGGGCAAATCCTAGGGCAAAGCCAAGGTCAGGGTGGGCCTTAATGGTGTGGTGTGCTTCCTTAACTTAAAATTGTTTTGTTTCATTTATAGTCTCAATTTGAATGCTAGTTTTTATTCAGGATTTAGGGGAAAACACCACCAGGAGGTGGGTGGCAAAGCAGCTCACACCCCTGTTACTTGAAGGGCTCCCTCCCCTCTCCCAAACCACTGAGCCTGTGGGACGCATTGGCTGCTCCAGCCCACAAGGCTCACACAGAACGCCCAACCCTCTGCAAGCCCTCCAACAAAGCTGGGTTTGCAGGGATGTGAAGGGGCAGTTTACAAACTCCCCTTGCCACATGCATGGGAGCTGAGGAGCAGTGAAATTCAGCAGTGTTTTCCCCACACCTACTCAGGACAAGGCCAGTGGGACTGCCCATAGTGAGGCAGGGACAAAACCCACAGCCTCACCTGCCTGTGCCTGTGCCAGGTACTGCAAAGGGAACAGCAGAGAAGAGGAAACTGCAAAGAGAAGGTGGGGAGGGGAAGAAGCAACATCTGCGGTCCCATAAAGGTAGGACTGATTCACACAACTTATGCACTTTCAGCAGCAGCAGCAGCAGTAATAATAATAATAACAATAATAACAATAATAATAATAATAATCAATAATAATAACTGTGAGAGGCAGGAGCAGAGAACCTCCTCTGGACCCACATGGTAGACATCACATGCCAGGACTGCCAGGAAATGTGATGGAGATGAAGAAGATGTTGCATTCACACTGCTGGATGTTGGAGCCTGATCCATACCCAAATCCTGCACTATCCCATGAGTTCAGGTGTGGGAAGGAGAAAAGACCAAAAGCTTCATGCCCACCCCATAATCCATTCTGCAGGCTTTCCTCTCCAAGAGCAGTGTTCCCAGCAGGGCAAACCTCTGCCACAGCCTCAGGATCTGAATGGCAGCTCTGTCCAGTAAGGAGGCCACAGAGGAGCTCTTCCAAGGGTCACAAACACCAAGAGCAGATCCACCCACCACCCTGGCAACCAGGCTCAGACGACATCCATACAGCACAGCCTCGCCAGGCAGCCTCACAGCAGCCAGCAGCACTGCCAAGTGCCACCTTGCACCCAAGTGCAAGCCCTGTCAAGCAAGCCCCGTCTGCTGCAGGCTTGGCCAAGCTTTCCTGCAGCACACCAGGAGAGGCCTGCATTTGGGTCTAGGGCATGCATCAAACCCCACAGAGATCTGTTCTGTATGTGTCCACAGGGACCCTGACTGAGAGGGTCATCAAAGGTTTCCTCGCTCTTTAGGCAGACACTGATGCCTGGGAGCTGCCCAGGAGCCCCACTGCCCATTCCCCCCCCTCAGCACTAGCTGAAGCCAGTAGCCAGCCTGCCACTCCAACAGCAGCCCAGGATGGGCACCATGACACAGCTCTGCCTCCCTGAGATGGTCATGCTGGCTGTCACCAGCCCAGTCCATCCACAGAGCTGGTTGCAGAGCACAACAGGACCAGAACTGACAGTTTCTTTCACACAAAGGGTTTTGGAAGGCTGATGAACCCAACACTCCAGCAGCCCCATTCCCACCAGCAGTGTGCACAGTATGGACTGTTGTGCTCTGGGTGCTCAGTGTCTGCACCCCTTGTTTCCAGCTCTTAATGCAATGCAGCAAGAAGCTAAAAATATACAAGTGCCACCTTCCATCATGTCTCCAAGCAGGTCTCTCTGCAGTCACCATGGGATGTGCTTGATGGAGGTGGGGCCTGGCTCTGTTCCCAAGATGCTCCACCACAATGCAGCTCTCAATAACTACAGCTAGGAAGCTCTGTCTGGTGACTGGGCCAGCCCTGGCAGTGGGCATGTGTGTTCCCACCACTCTAGCAGAGGGAATGGGTAGGGCAGAGGGCAGTGCTGCTGCCCTGGGGTGTCCAGGCTGTCCTTCCCGCTAAGTTCTCCCTAACAGGGAGGAAAACCTGTGAAGCCCTTGGAGCTTGGGGAAGACCCAGCACTCCTGGCTGTGAGTGCAGAAGGGCACCCTGGCAGCTCACTGCTCTCCCCACCCTTCACCCTTACTAAGCAAGTGCCCAAAACTCCTCCACGCACTCAGCACTGAGGGTCATCAGACCTGACAGTCTCACCATGACAAAAAAGAAGTCCACAGACACAGCCTGGGACAGAGCTACAAGTGCCCTCGGGCTTGGACAGCCCCACCCCCTTGTGCTGGGTACAACTGCTCTAGCCTTGGGGAACTCTGGTAAAAAAAAACCCAACTGCATTTGCAGTATGTGAGACAGCAAAGCTCACTTTCATATAAACATACCCACAAAATTCAGGAAAATGTTTTATTTTATGCATTGAGTGCTTCAAGCAAAGGCAAGCAGAGCTCCCCCAGATGCTCCCAGGGGCCTCCCTCTAGCAAGGGCTGCCCAGCAGCCACATGGTGCCTTGCAGCCCTGGGCCATTCCCCACTGCTTCCCACCACTGTCCGCACAGTGCAAGGGATCCAGCCATTCCTGCCACTTCCAAGCCCAGGCTGGAAAAGTCAGAAGACTTCTCCAGAAGAAGGCTAAAGGGTCACAGGGCTTTCCATCTCTCTGTCTCCAAAGTAATTCTGCTCTGCTCTCACAGTCCATGCAGGATGGGAGCATTTCCATGGCTGTAGAATAAAGATTTAGAGGCACTGTGGGATAACTGCATTTATTTAAGTTCATGATTTCTCTGGTTATATAATAAGGAAATAAGGAGTAGAAGACCCTTCAGTGCCCAGAGACAAGCAGGATACAGACAGGAAAGGCAGCCCAGGGAATAATGGTGCTGAGCCTTCAAAGGGAATCCATCACTTGTCATTGCTCTTGGGGGTAACCAGCCACTCCTGTCCCATCTTCACCAGCAGACAAGGCACCCTGGCATGAAAACTTGTAAGTCATGAGACAAGTGACAGGTTTCATGAGTTAGTCACAGCTTGGTGACAAACGTATCACATTTTTGTGCATTACTAAAGAAGAGTTGTGGAAACACAGCCCCTGCCTTTGCTAACAACAGCTCTGCAGACGAGTGAACCAGTTGGAAGTGTCCTGTACCCAAACACATCATAATTTGCACACGAAGAGAGGCACTGCTGCAGGGAGCACCAAGGGAACACAGGGAGGAACTCCTCCTCAGACAGCCCACTTCAGGAGCGCATCTCTCCAACCTAGGTTTCCTAATCCACTAGCAGTGGACGTAGGCAGGACAAAGCACTGGCCTAGGTCAGCCAAGGGCTAGAGAAAGGAGAGAGCACATCCAATAATTTTTCCCCAAGGCAGCTGGCAGCTCCCATGCCATCCCTCACCAACATGAAGGGTACCAGCATTTTGCCAGCCTTTTCATCCTTGGGCCTGATCCTACACCCACATAATGACCAACATGGAGCTTCTGCAGGTGAGAGGCTGGCAGGGAAACACATGATTGATTTTTGAGAGCCTTGGAACCACATAAGCATCTCATCATCTCCAGAGAGACTGTTCAATGGAAGGCAACAGCCGCCCTTGGTGCGATGAGAACTCTGTTTACAAGGCGTGGGTGCTCCTGGGCTCAGGTGTCCAGAGTGATGTAGCATGCCACTCCTTGCTAGTTTTGCCCCCAGTGCTGCTCATCTGAGTATTACAGGGAGCCACCTACTCCTTCACGACCTCCACTAGGCACCCAGAATGCCCTCAGGGGCCCTGCTTGGCCAGGCTTTCTTATAAACACTGCATTTGGGAATGCTGCACCCCACCCTGTGACACGCTGCAAGGTTTGCCCTACACTGCTGCTGGCTTAGAGAGCTCAGGAGATGAGCAGCTGGAACTCTACTCCTCCTTGCTCACACCACATGCCGTTATCTCCCTCCTAGATTTTATCTGCATCAACAGCTGTAGAAAACAATTTGTCAGCTGAACCCTCTAAAAATCTCTAAATGGTTGGGAAGGATGGTTTTGCTGTGCTTAAACCCCATGTCATTTCAGTAATCCCATTTCCAGAGCACCCAAACCTGCTGTATTAGCCCAATGAGTGGCATGAATTTCTTACCTGGGCTTTGCTGTCAGCAGAGAGAGATCACAGACCCACACCCCAAAGCACCCTGCTCTCCTCCAGGCCTTTGCCCTGCCCCATCGGGAGCAATCCAGCCATGCTGGTACACAAGAACTTCCATGATACCTTGAGGCTGGCTCTGCTTCTTCACAGCATCTATAGGACATGCTGCTAAACTCATTACTTCCTACAGTACTGGTGCTCTGAACACACACCTTCCAATATCTGCCGTATTTGCCTTGCTGCAAGCCCAAACCAGCACACTGACCTCTTTGAAATACTTCCCTCCCTTCCTCCTCCCATCAACCTGCCATGGCAGTGTGATCTGAAGTGCCCTGAGCAGCACACAGTGCTTCAGAGCTGGTTAGAACTGGCACAGGCTTGTGCTCTCAAACATATCTATCCCTTAGCTCAGTGCTCACTTGAATGGTTTCCCATTAAAAGTAGCATGGACACAAATTAGCTTCAGGCAGATCAGTTTGTTTTAAACCTCCAGCCATATTTCAGCCCCGCAGGCACAGTGACACCCCATGCATGTAACAGGTCCTCTCCCCTCAGCAGAGTGCCAATGGTCAGGTTCTTTCTCTGCACACAGTCAATACAGAGACCACTGACTCATAAATCTCCTCTGGGAGCAGCAGGTTGTTATGATCCAATGCAGCAATCCAGAAATGACACCTTTGTCAGATGGAATTTTTTTCTGAGTAAGGGAAGAAAATTCCCCCGGTCCAAGCTCTCACAGCTCCCAGACATGATCTTCCAGAAGCTCCCAGGTGATATTAGTCCTCGTGTATCATGTTAGTAGCAGCAATCACAGCAAACGTGGTTTTGTAATGAGATTGCAACAAGAACCAATACTATGGATGTTAAAACAAAAAGAAGTGGTGTTCCTCCACTGGGGCCAGCACAAGTCAAGAGCATTTCCACTACTGAAGATAAACCCCACCTTGTCCAATGGCCCCTTCAGGCTCACCCACTCTGGAGTGCAGCTCAAGTAAAATTTCAAGGAGCTGAGCTGCACCCCTGTCTGGAAATTCAAGACAACACTACCCCAGCCTCCTTCCCACCACACATCAGTTGCAACAATTTCCACATGGGACATGGTCCTCAGGCCTTGACAGAGGAACTGGGAGAAGGAGAGAGGGTCACAAACCTGCTTTTCTTTTTTCTGTATTTTCATTATCATCAAATCTGGGATGAATGTTATTTCTGCAAGACACAACACAGAAAAAATTCACAATGACAAGACTGCTGAATCTGAGGCACTCCATATCTTTCTACTCACCCCTCCAGGAGGCTGAGCCAACCCCAGGGCTGCTCAGAGCAACAAAGCTGCCAGAATGAAACTCTCAGGGACAAGCTTAGGGACATCTGCTCTGCTGAGCTACGGCAAGAGCCTAACCACAGATATCGCCACAGCTCAGGGCCATCTGAAACCCACTGGCCAAGACCAACATGGCAGCCATGGTCTCGGCAAGAAGAGGCATGTGTGGGGCTTGCACAGAACACACTCCAACTCCTCAGAGCCCCAGGTATAGCCCAGGCCCTGCTGAGAGTTTTGTTGGATGCTGCCAGCCCTGCAGCAGCAGAGGGAAGTAAACAAACCAGCCTCTGCCAAGCAGCAATGACAGCAGAAACAGACTGGAGAGGCTGCAGGAACTTGACACAGGCTGCAAGCCCATGATCATGGAAGAGCTGCTTTGGGGACAAAGACGGGGCAAGCAAGGATGAGATGAGCCATGTCTCCCCACAAGAGCCCCAGGTGCAGTGCTGGGCTGGCTGTGTCCCCAGGCCTGTGCCTCTGCAGCAGAGAGGGCTCATCATGAGTGGCACCCACCTTGCAGCTCACAGGCAGGATGAGCTGAGGGAGGGGTTATTTCCAACAACTCCCCCACACCAGGCCCGATCAGAGGGGCCGCAGTTGCAAGTCCAGCTCTTAGCAGCACCTTAGTGCCAGGGGGAACCAGGTCCCCACATCGTCCCCCTCCAGTGGACCAGTGAGGGGTCTGTGGCAATGCAGCACCATAACAGCTTTCTGGGGCAAACAGTGTTCCCTCAGGCTCTCTGCAACTGTGGCTGTGGTCCAGCTTGGCCAGCAGAACTTTTTAGCTCATGTCTGCAATGGCCACAGCTCCCAGGCACTGCCAGAGCAGCTAAACTCAAACACAGAGGAACAGCACCCAGCACCCTCCCCCAGGCTTCATGCACTGTTAGGACCAGGCCAGATGGTGAGCTGACATGCACATGCCTAGGCCTGATTTGTCTGGGGACTGGGCATAGGTTGGACACTGCCAGATGCAAGAGAAAGCTGGCCTCACTGCCTCCCTCCCACCAGTGCTGCAGTGGCAGGAAGGCCAGGAGCAGCCCCACCACATGCAGGGTCAGCATCGGAAACAGCACTGATCCTGGGTGGATGGGGCATTGCTGCAGCTCCCAAGGATGAACATGCTAAGACAATCAAGAGGACAGGGTAAGGTCACAGTCTGTGCTCTTCCCACTGCAGCTCCAGCCACAGCACACTCAACAGAGTTGTCAGCAGTAGATGCTTTTTGGGCAGCCAACCCTCAGCAGTTGTCTGCTCTACAGTACAAACAGGTGCCAAGGAGCTCAAAAGTATTTGACAAGTGTTTTAAGACAGAAATCCCACAAACACCTGCCTCTCCTTTCCCTTTGGTACCATGCAAACCCCACTCTATGAGGCATGAGCCAGACTTGCTGGCACAAGGGTACAGCTTGCACTGCTGCCAGCCCACAGGCCAGCCCCAGTGACCTGCCGATACTCCCATAGTCTTCTTCCTGGCAGGAACACCAAAACCCAGCAGGTCGTACAGGTGGGCAGTGCTCAGGCCAGCAGGAGGTGACCAATTCCACATGCTGATGCTGGTCCATGGCTTATGCCACCATACTGAAAAGAGACAAAGGCTGCTAACTCTGATCCTGGCTATGCGGCATAGGCCAGGCCATCCTAGCCCATACCTAAGTCAAGTTAGGTGGGAGCAAGGAAAGGCACAACATGAACAGGGAGGAGTTTCATGGCATCTGTGAACAGGACTTCTTCCTCATGACTAAGTGTCTTGAGACACTTAGACTAAGAGGATGGTTAACTATCCTACATAATTTTGGGGGGCTTTTGATCTGTTTTGTTTTGTCCCCGGGGGTGGCTGCTGTCCCTGCCCCACCCCCATCCTTCTGGGCTCTGGGACTATCACCATGAATGGGAGCTAGGCCGGGGTTTGCAGAGGGAGTTGGGGCTGAGGAGAGGGGCAGTTCTTCCTTTTTCCGCATGAGCTGTTGGACTGATCATGCAGCTGGTGTCTCTGACCAAAAATCCTATTTCTTTTGGTTTTGGGTTTTTTTTCTTCAGCACTGTGACAAGACTTGCTAGCTTGTTTATTCTGCTGCTCTGCTGTGGGAAGCCAGGAACCAATAAATGCAGCACCGGGACACAGGGACACCCTCATTTTTCCACTGAGGACTGCCACCCTGCACAGTACAGATTTAGGGACCAGCCAGCACTGGTGAGAGATCCCACAGAGTCTCTCTCTCGCTCTGTTCAGGAGCTGGGCTACTGCTCCCCAGCACCCCCCACCAAGCCCCTGCTACTGCACCAGGTTTTTTTGCTACCCTTTTTACCCTCAGCCTGATGGGAGGTCCCATGGTCCAGCCACAGCTGCAGAGCTTCTGCTACCTCTGGGTGAGCCTGCCCTGCTATTCCAGCCTGCTGCTCCTGAGGTTCCCGCTGCAGCTCCTTTCATTATCCAGAGGCGCACAGGGAGCGGCTGCTGCCCGTGAGTTCCCAAAGGAAGGCCCTTGTCCATCCCCTCCGCCAGCCCCCCGCCATTGCCACGTGTGGAGAGGGGCGGCCAAGCCCACGCCACAGCGCCCCCTGCAGCCGCGGGGGAATCATGGCACCCGCCCTGCCCGGCCGGGAGCCAGCAGCGCCCCTGCCGGCTGTGCCCGGAACTGCACCAAAGGGGAAGGTGCCTGTGGCCGGGAGGAGGCTGGGACTGGGTTTTGGGGGACGGAGTAGGGTTCCAAAATTTCAATATCTACCATTTATTAAACTTTTTTTTTTCTTTTTCTATGCCTTGCAGGCACCCTTATTTTTTTTGTGAATAAACAGTGTTTTTTTCAGTTTCACTCCCTGGTATCCATTTCTCTCACTGGCAGAAGAAAAATGAGTTACTGAAGCCCTTTCTCTTTAGAGGAAATGCCCATTCCAGGGCATTTTCTCCTGAAATTTGTCTCAAAACCAAGACACTAGGCCTGTCCTGTACAGCCCCTCCTGTACTGCTACAAATGTGTCCCAGGACAGCCCAGAAAACACAGGGCTAAGTCAAGCTAGAAGACACGTGCAGCTGCCGCATAGGTGCTCTCCAGGAAGGATCACACAGAGATTTCAGACCAGGTGGGTGTAGCAGCTCAGAACAATCCTGCTGGGCTTCAACAGTGAGCAGTCCCATCCCAAGGGTGTGCTTGGAGCCAGATGTGCAGGAGACATGGGTTTGGTTTATTTTTCACGGTGGTATCTTTCACAGTGCTGCAGGAGCCTCCAAGGTGCTCAGTTTACCCCTCCTTGCCAGCAGCACAGGAGCACACTGGTCTTCTCCCACCTGCCTCAGCCTGGCCCCCAGCAGGGCCTGCCAGCACCCCCCCAGGTGAGCTGCTCCTACTCCAGCTCTGCTTCCCAGATCTCTCCTCACAGGTTTTAGAAACACCATATTATAGAATATGCTGAGTTGGATCAGACCCATCAGGATCATCAAGTCCAACTCCTGGCCCTGCACACATTGCCCCAAGAATCCCACCATGTGCCTGATAGGATTATTCAATTACTTCTTGAAATCAGACAGGCTTGCTGCTGTCACCACTTCTCTGGGGAGCCTGTTTCAATGTTCAATTTTCTGCTGGAGTAACCCAGAAGATGGATCTGGGGTACTCCAGCGCTTGTGGGAACTAGCACTCTCTTCTTGCTCTCTGTTTTCTTCCCATCATCAAAAGCCTGTGAAATCCCTCAGAACCCTGGCAAACCATGGGATGCCTTCTGTGCTCAAGGAGGCATCCCTGCTACTGCCTTGCCCCAAAGAATCACTTGGTGCCACTGAACTTTAAGTACATGGCACACTCCAAGGGTCTTTGCAGGCCAGCCAATCTGCTGCTCCCAGAGCAGAGCAGAACTTACACCACCCAAACAACTTCCAGGCTCTAAGCTGAGCCCTGGCACCTAGCATTACAACTCTAAGGTGCCTGTGCATGTCTCCAGCTTATATAGCTCTGGGTTCAGCACCAGGACAGAATCCAGCAGCACAGGACTCTCCCACAGCAGGAAAGCAGGACACTGGTAGCATCCATCTGTACCACTCCTCTGGGAACCACTGCATCTCCCCAGTCCAGCTCTGTCCACCTCCAAAGCCTGGGAAGGGCCACTGCCAGCCCAGAGAGACTGCGGGGCATCTGCAGTCCTCTGCTCCTATCCAGCAGAGCTAAGGTCCCACATGGAGCACACAGGAGTTTTCACTGAGACCCAAGAGATGCCAGGGAAGGAGAAAGGTTCAGACATTGTCTGCACAGCAGCAAAACTTCTGGCAAGGTAAAGTCAAGATAAATACCTTGCTAGAAGCCCTCATCATGGGGCTAGCCCAGGCTGGAAGTCTCTCGTTCATGGCCCACAAGAGGCCTATCACTCAACTCAAGGTTTTCAGGGTGCTTTTTTTTTTTTTAAATAAGAATCAAATGAAAACCCTATATTGTGCATCACACACATTGAGTGGCCTAGGCCCCAGCATGCTCATTGCCTTTTGTACAGTGTTAGCTCAGGCACCTGCAGCAGCTGAACGAGGGCTGGAGGATTCCCAAACATTTTGTGCTGCAGTGAGTGGCTCTGCTCTGCTGCCTCCAGAGCCCAGCAAAGGGCTGCAGGACCCTGCTGCCACTAGTCCTGGTGCTGTCACACAGCCCTGGCCCCTGCTCCCATGGGCTCCTCTTCTGGCACCACCCCACCCCACCTCCTTCCTTCCCAGGCACCCAGCACTCAAGCAGGGCAGGATCCCAAGCAGGCAGCACTGGGCTGGCAGGACAAAGGCTGCAGGCAGGGAAGGGCAGCCAGTGCCAGGAGCCAGCTGCCCAGAGGAAAGAGCTTTAGCCTTGCTTCATAAGCCTCAGCCGCAGCAGTAGGAGACCAAGCACAGCTTCTTCACCAGGATAGGGAGCAGGGAGCTGGGCCATGCCACACCTCCAGCGCTCCCAAGAGTGGCTGACAGGGATTTTCCTGGGCTCGCCAGCAGAAAGGAGAGCCAAACTCCCACTGCCAAAGCAGCCCTCTGCCTGTAGCCTGACATTGTTCTTCCCAAGTGTATTGGTTTTGCACAGCCTGGTTTTTGGTATCTGGGGGGCCACAGAAGCTGCTAGAAGCTTCCACCATATCCGGAAGAGCCAATCCCTGATGGCTCTGAAGACGGACATGCTGCTGGCCAAAGCTGGCCTAATCAGAGAGGTTGGTAATGCCTCTGTGATAACAGATTTAAGAACAAATCAAAACGAAGTCACAGGTTTTTGCTTCTAGTCAGAAAAAGAGGAGGAGGTGAGAACATGTGAGGGAAACAACACAGTGACACCAAGGTCAGTGAAGGAGAGGGAGGAGGGGCTCTAGACACCAGAGCCGAGATTCCTCTGCAGGCCATGGCAAGGACCATGGTGAAGCAGCTGTGCCCCTGCAGCCCATGAGGATCCACAGGGGATGCAGAAATCCACCCACAGCCTACGGCAGTCCACAGGGGATGCAGAGATCAACCTGCAGCCCGTGGGGGAGGTGCTCACACCGGAGTGGGTAGATGCCTGGAGGAGGCTGTGATCCAGTGGGAGACCCAGTGGAGAGACGGCCCCTGCTTCCAGGCTGGAGCAGCCTGTCCTTGGAGGACTGCACCCCGTGGACAAGTGACCCACAGTGCAGCAGTTTTGGGAGGCCTGTGTGCCCGTGGGAGGGACTCATGCTGCAGCAGATTTGGGCAGACTGTGGCTTGTGAGATTGGAGTCACGCTGGAGAAGTTCATGGAGAACTGTCTCCTATGGGAGGAACCCCACAGTCTCACAGAACAAGGACTCCTCTCCCCGAACAGTGGAAGGAAACCTCAAGTGATGAACTGACCAAACCCTCATGCCCTTTTCCCTGCACTGTCAGTGGAAAGAAGGGAGGGGGTTGAAGGAAGAAAATGTGTTTTAAGGGCTTATTTGATTTCTCATTATTCTCCTCTGACTCTGTTAGTAATAAATTCACTTTGCAACTTTAAGTTGAGCCTGTTTTACCCTTGAAGTATTTCTCCCAATCCTTATCTCAACTCATGAACTCTTTGTTAATTTTTTCTCTCCTCTGCCCAGCGATGGCAGGGAGAGAGTGATCGAGTGGCTTTCGTGGGTGCCTGGCATTGAGCCAAATCATGTCAAAACCATGGCACAAGGGTACCTTTGGACCACGTTGTGGGGCAGGATTACCTGCCCATTCCTAATATTTGTTTTCTCCAGGGTGTACAACATGACTCATGAATAACTATTCCCACGTTGAAGTCGGCATCAAGGAAGGTCTTGCAGTTCCCTGACTGTGGCAGGCTGCAGACCACCCTTGACTTTGGGGTTTACAAGAGGCAGCACAGAAGCCCAGGCACTAGGCAAGTGAAGCAGGGCTGGCAGCACTGGCACACAGCAACGCAGGAGGAACTCTTGGCCAGCTCACTGGCATGCTCTGAATGGGCATCCGGACCAGGGAAGACAAGGGCACGGGTTAAAGACAGGACATGAGACAACAGAGGACAGGAGGAGGTGTTTCTCCCTGACCAAAGCAAAGCAGCCACTTCTTGGCACAGACCTTTGTTTCTACTCAGACTCACACCCATAGACAGCTGTGGAGGACACAGCCAAACCCAGAGCAGCTCCCTGCACAGCACCCACTGTGGTACCAGCAGGATGCAGCCACCAGGCCATGTGCCTCCTCCTCTCAGAAGCAAGCACCACCCAGAGCCACAAACAGCCACCTGCCCTTGGAAGGGAAATGCCAAGGAGTCCTCACGACAGGCCATAGCCCAGGACAGACTGTGCCCTGAAAGCACTCAGCTTAGGCCACAGTCAGCACTGGACAGCCAGGAACAGAATGGGCAGATGCCTCTCTCTCTCAAAGAGTCAAGAGGAAACATCTATAGGTCTTTCTTCTTCTGTCTGTGCCCAGCTTGAGCATACCAAACTCTACACAGACATTACAGGCATTCATGCCCCATTGCTCTCAGAGCCCACCTGCTTGGCACAGCATGCAGAGCAAGAGCCAGACCGGCCCTAGAACAGTGTAGTCCCATATTCAGCAGCAGTCCCAAACCAGCAGAAACATCTTCTGTATGCTCGGCCCTCTTGCTCCAGCTAGTGACAGGCACAAAACTGTATCACAGCCACCATGCACCCATGTATTTCCATAGAACTGGAGCCATCTGTCTAGATAAAATAAGGCTGGAATATCAGTTAGATCCAGAGGAGACAGTTTAACCTCAAGATCCGCTTAATCTGCTCAAGGATAGGAAGGCTCATCAGAGACACCTGGACAGACTCAATCAATGGGCTGAGGACAACCATGTCAGGTTCAATAAGGTGAAGTGTCAGGTCCTATACTTGGGTCACAGCAACCCCCTGCAGCTCCAGGCTGGTGGAGAAGTGGCTTGATAACATTTGCAGAAAGGGACTTGGGGATGCTAGCAGTGTGCCCATGCAGCCAAGGAGGCCAGCAGCAAAAATAGTGTGGCCAGCAGGACTAGGGAAGTGACTGATCCCCTGTACTTGGCACTGGTGAAGCACTTTGAGTACTATGTTCAGTTTTGGGCCCCTCACTTCAAAAGGGGACAAAAGGACGTTTTGGTTCTGGAGCATGTCCAGCGAAGGGCAACACGGCTTGGGAATGGTCTATAAAAATGTTTTATGAGAAACATCTGAGGAAGCTGGGTTTGTTTAGTCTTGAGAAGGCTCATAGGGGGAATTCTTCATTCCCTCCAACTCCTTGACAGGAGGTTGCAGTGAGGTGAAGGCTGGTCTCTTTTGCTGTGCCAGCAGTGTGAGAACAAGAGTAAATGGCCTTAAGTTGAGACAGGGGAGATTCAGATTAGATATTAGAAGAAAATTTTCATTGTTAGGGTGGTCAGGAACCAGAATAAGTTGCCAGGGAGGTGGAGTCACTATCCCCAATATTTAAGAAGGGGCTGGATCAGGCACTGGGTGATGTCATTTAGGGGTTACAGTGGTAGCGCTGGGTCAGCCATTGGACTTGATGATCTTTAAGGTCTCTTCCAACTTTGATGATTCAATGACCAGGATACCCACTCCAACCATGTGAAAAGTCAAGAAAAGGCCCTACAAAGCCTCTACAGGTGTCAGGAGAGAGCCCCTGGTCTCCTGTCTGCACAGAGCTGGCCACAGAAAGGGCACCCTGAGAGGACAGCAGCACCCCAGGTCCTCACAAGGCCCTGCTCCAGCTCCCAGGCTGACATGCCATTTCAGTGTGTGGAAGGCTCCTTTAAAATGTGCTGGCAGGGTCCAGAGTTACTGTGGACAGATGCGACCCTCCAGCATTTAACACACTGTACTATTCATAATGCTTAGTTGGTTGAAGCATGGTGTTAATAATGCCAAGGCTGTGGGTCTGATCCCCATACGGACAATTAATTTAAGGGCTGGACTCAATGGTCTGTGTGGGTTCCTTCCATCTCAGAGTATTTTGTGATTCTGTGATAACCCTGTGGAGCAAGCATCCCTTCCCATCATTTCCTAGGGGACAAGATGGACAGGACAATCACATCTGCTCGGGGCTGTGGTCTGCTTTTGCCTGCTGCAACCAGAGCATCCTGCCTGGCCTCAGAACCAGGAACTTGTCCATCATCCTAAAGGGAAGCATACCACCTGCTAAGGAGCACCACCACACTGGTATGGAGATATATATGAACAGAGAACCTCACTTAACAAGCTATTTCCATACTAATTAAGAATTTGCAGATTAAAGAGAAACTCTAATCTCAAATGAGACAGCCCAGTTTTCTAAATAAACTTATGGTTTTCGTATGGAGATCAACATGCTGTCACTAGCACATCATGCAAGTGCTGCAGGTTTATAACCATAGTCACAAGTGGAGAGTTTTCATTCTCCATGCTAAGTTATTTTGCCTTTTTACAGCTTTTAACTGATACATGCCCCACCCTCATGCTGAAATACCCCTGCACCAGGCAGACATCAAGCACTTTCAGCAGCCAAGGACAAGCCCTCCATGAGGTCATGGCACAACCTCCTCAGCAAGCCCCTAACGCCAGGCACCACACACACGCGGTGAGCACACCAGAGTGGCACACGCTGGCAGGCTTACCATGCACTAGGAACTGTCTTGTTGCATTTCAAGAGAAGAGCAGAGGAGTGCTGAAAGATGTGCTTTGTCCCTCTCCATAAGCAGCCCAAGTCGCTGTGGCACAGCCTCTACACAGCATCTGCTGCTAGCAATGACGTTTTCAGTAACACAATTTGAGGCACATCAGCTCACTATTCTCCTCCCTTGGATTTATCTTTATTCTTCTGAAAGCACAAGCCATTCCTACACCAGACTGAGGCCACCATGCCATTATTTCCTTTTCCTCTTCCTTGGGCTCCTCTAGCAGCTGCAGTATCCACGCAGAAGCCAAGAATATTATCAGAAATTCCACAACTGAACCAACACCAATCCAAGACTAAGCACTGACCATGTGTTCTCTCTCTCCTACCAGCCTTCCCATATGAGCAGCCAAAGTCTCCTCTGCAGCTGGAGGACAGATTTTCCCAGTTCAAAGGCTGAGGCACAATAACATGTGCTCTCAAAATCCTATGGACATGCAGCACACTCCAGCCATGCAGCCCCAACACCAGCACCACGAGCATTCTGTGAAAGCAACCACAGCTCCCTGTGAGGGGCAATCTCCTATATCTCATTTGTACATCCAGCACATGTCCTGCAGAGTGGTTCACCTCTGTTTTCCCTCAGAAATGGGAGAAGATCTTCTCAATACTATCTTCAGAGGAAAAGGGACACTGAAAATGAGCTGACAGCATAGGCACAAAGAAGCCACAGTGGCTCTGACTAGTCAGCCAATAAATGGACAAGATCTCCAAGGCTTGAGAAGAACTTTTAACAGGCACTGCAGAATCACGCTTGCCAAGTCTGGAAGAGGAGGTCAACATATGCTCTAGAGTGATAACAGGGTAACAGGGATATATACCCAAATGCATGTGCAAACTACTCCTCTCAGCCTGGCTTAGCCACAGTGCTTGCAGGGCATCTGAGGTGGAGCCTTGGGAATGCAGTCTTGGCCAGGGTGTGCTGCGCCCAGCACCTTTGCATGACAGAAACTCATCCACATAAGCAGAGACAAAGGAACACGCCACTTGGAAACCACAGCACATGGGAGGTAGCACTGCCTTTTGGAACTGTCACAGACAGCTGTGAGCAGCCCCAAGGACTGACCAGGACAAAGCCATCACAGATGAGCCACTGCTGAGGATGCTTTTCAAGATCATACCTGACAGAAAGACAGACTGCCATTGCCTATATCCTGTTGCATGCCAGAAGGAGAAGTGGATGCTGGCATGAAAGTCAGAGTGCCTTTCCAGACTTTCTACCAAACAACATGTCTCCACATCAAAGTATCCAATCTCCTGCTTGCTCAACACCACCTGATGAGAATCTAGCTCTGAGCAAACAAAATGCGCACTTACTCTCAAGTGCAACCCGACTGATGCATGTGCTGGGCACCATAAGCACAGCACCAAGGACATCATTTGTATGTGCAGCTGCTACACCACTTTTAGACAGGAAACTTGTCCAACAGCCACCCAGCAGAATGAGAGCACTCAGATGAAGCCAAGCCAAGAGATGCTCTGAGCACCCTTCTGCATGCATGGTGGGAGCAGGTATCAAATGTACGGCACCCAAGGAGTAGCTGGATTCAGTCCAGAGCACAACAAACAGGTACTAATATACACTCCAAGTGCAGGATCCTGGCAAGCAGGACTCATGACTGGTAGGACTCATTGCTCCTACAGGGTCCTGCTCTGCCCTGATACCTGCAGCACCTTGCTGTCACTGTCCTGGGTGTCCCACAAGTTCCTTCAGCAACCCATAACAGTGTACACTTCTGCAAACACAGCCTCACACATGCCAGTCAAGGATTTTACAGCAACATAGGCAACACAAAGCTATGAAGCATGGAAATGAAACAAGAGGTGTTCAGACAATACCTTGACAGCATCAAACCTCCTCAAAGAGGCCAGCTCACATGGGCTTCAGTTCTCCTCACACTGTCCTCTATTGTTCTAAACCACTATGTTCTCTTGAAATTCACTGCCCAGGTGACACCCCAGCCTCAGTTCATGATTCTTTTACCAGACATCTTCCAACAGCCATTGGCACCATTCAACACCAAAGCCCCTACTGGGGTTGTCCATATGTCACACAGCATGGCCCTGTGTCACTGTTAGGGACACAAAAGAACCACACTCACTCAGGTTGAGAGGTGAGCAGAGAAAGAGAAAGTTTATTATGATTTGGGGTTTAAATGGGATTTGGGATTTGATTAAGGATTGGGAGATGAGAGGAACACCTCTCTGACTCCAGTGTTAAATTCAGCAGTCTATCACAGACTGGTATGTGAAAACAAACTACTTTGTTTATGCTAAATGCGTGAGAGACTCCATTTGAAATATGTAAACAATATCAAAAAACTAAAGAATCAGGGCGACAACCCTGCTCCTCAGTGCTTCATGAGCCTTCTCTCCCAGCTCCATCCTGAGCTCCCATGAGGGACAGTGCTGGAACACGAAGCCTGGATTTCTTCACCTACCTTGCTTCTATCTTAATATTATTTTGTATTTTTATTTCTGTCCTGTATAGAGGGCTAAAAAGAGCAGACAGGCAGCCCCATGGTGCAAAAGCAGGAGGAATGCTGCATGTGATGGACCCCAGCTCTCCTGCTGCTCTGCATACCGGGGACTGTGCTTTCGGGAAGCCCAGCCTGAGGTCAGAAAGGGCTGAAGGCGGAAGAAAAACAGCACTCACCCTTTCTGTATTCAATCCTCAGGAAAATTCAAAACAAAACTCTGCTTGGAGTGATCAGCAACTCCACAGCACATCCAGTGCTTGCAAGGGCTGGCATGACTGAACAAATGGGGCAAATTCAGGAGGCTGGGGAAGGCTCAGAGTAATTGGTACCCTAAGGAAGAGCTCCTTGTGAGATCAGTTTGTCCAGCGTGAGGGATGCCGGGACACACTGCACCTCACTTCAGAGCACATTCCTAAGAGGAGGTACCCAGCACTACCAAGAACAGCTTCCAGACTCTTTTCTTCAACTGTGCTCTCCCAATGAGAAAGTATCCCTGGCTTTTTAAAAAGCCTCTGGAAGCACATCTCTGGCTACACTGGCTGCCCAGAGCAAGGACCAGCCCAGGAGAACATTCACAGCCCCTCTGTGAGGCTGACTAGGCAGCAGAGCTACCACAGTGTCAGGTTGACCCAGCACACTTTATTCTCAGATCCATATTTGCCCCAAGAGTAGAACACGTCTGAAATATCACTGTTACCATCTGATCTGAGAAGTTCTTGGGCCACAGCAGGCTGGGTGAGATGCATCTGTGGCAGCACCCTCTGAGCAGTTCCCAGTGTCCCCATATGCACCCACTCCAGCATGTCCTACGTGATCACTGCCATTGCATGTGAGGTCCACAGAGAAACCCCCAATGCCACTGTGACTATGAGCCTGTAAGAAATATTGGGAAGTCACAGTGCTGGAAGCAGGAAATCTAAAACAAACTGCCACAGGACACCAAGGAATTCCTAGTACGTGGTTTGCAAAAATAGTTACAATGCTAGCATGCCTGCAGCTTGTCACAGCATGGAAAAAACAGCTCTTCAGGGTCCTGCTTGGCCCACAAACAAATCTCAGAGAACCTCAGACACATCTCACAGCAGTCTCAAATCCACAAATCAAAAAATCCCTTGATTTAATGTGATATGCATATTCTTGGCGAGGTTTTGAAACTCAAAAGACAACAGAATCTCAAACAATACTCTCTAATATTAATTAAATTTACATACATCATAGCTAGCAGTCTGTAACCACAGCAAGTAGCATGCATTGTTTTGCTACTTCAATCTGGCTGGGAAGATGCTGCAACACACCCCTCCTCGCCCGCAGGCTGAGAGCAATCAGAAGGAAATCCTGAAGGATCAGCTCCAGCTGCACAAAGCTCCCAGACAAACACTAATGTGTCAGCCCAACAACCCTGCATCCAAAACTGTCAGTGTTTAAATTACTGCAGAAGAATAAATAATTTCTAATACTGTCTTGAATTCAATGCAAGACATATTCTATTTTCCATCTGTTAAAACCGGCTGGGGAGGTGTTTCTCTCCTTATACCTCCGGGGGGAGAGGGGGCGGATGCCTTCTGTTAATGGGCCAGTTGTTAAAAGCAGGTGGGGGCAATATTCTTTTTGTCTTCCAACACCCATCCTCCCTCCGGGGGATATCTGCTGTTAATGGGCCATTAAGGCTCACTACATGACTGATAAAATTACATCATCCCATTGTGAGATGCTCCACCCCGTAAGAGGAGCCAAGCATTCCTACCTGATAAACACTGAGACTCAGAACAACAGGACAGCCTGTTTTCCACTAGAGTCCCAGAGGAAGACTGGATTCTTCTAAACGATCATCTCTACTCCAACAGAACCACATCTGTCACTCCAGGAGGACTTATTTTGGACTGCTCCCAACACCCTGACCAACACGGTGTCAAGCTGTATTCTAACTCTGTCAGCGTTTCTAGGATTTTTTTTGTTTGCCTGGGTTTTTGTTTTTTGTTGTTGTTGTTGTTTGTACTACTACATTTGTATTTTTTAATATTCCTAGCAAAGAACTGTTATTCCTATTCCCATATCTTTGCCTGAAAGCCCCCTTAATTGCAAAATTATAATAATTTAGAGGGAGGGGGTTTACATTCTCCTTTCCAAGGGAAGCTCCAGCTTTCCCTGGCAGACACCTGTCTTTCCAAACCAAGACAAATATTTATCACCTTGTGTGATAATGACAACGAGCTCTGTGTGAAGCTTGCCCAGATCCAGATAATTTTGGGAATGACACCACAAGTGAGCCTGCACAGGTGGGGATGTGGACTGCAGGAGAAGACCCACCACAGCCAGCCCTGCACTGCAGGCTGCTAATGGAGCTCCTTCTCAGAGACCAGCCTGGGTCCCCCAACCCAGGACCCTACCCAGGCCAGCTGTAAACTCTGAGAATAGTTCAGATCAGCTGCAGACAATCAGGTAATTGCCCTGGGGATATGAAATACCAACTATTTTCAGTTTTCTGGGAGCACTGTTGGGCCAGGGGATGCAGGGTGCTGGCCATCCAGTCCGGGGGGAGGACGGCTTGAATTTGTTATACCCTCTTATTGTTGTTTATCCCAAGGAAAGTAAAAGGTTTGCAAGAGGACTTAAACCTCAGACTTGCTTTATCAAAATAATTTTCCAGACTGTAGTTTTTATAGGAAAATATGAAATATGCAAATTTTCCACCCAACTCTCAATCCTGACATTTCCCACCCCTCCTTACAGAGCAGCAGGGAGCAGGTGCAGTCCCAGCGCAAGGGGAACGCAGCACTACTGGCCAAAGCTCTGAGGGGCAGCCTGGATTGGAGCTCATACTCCTCATCACAGGCACTCAGCAATCTGCTTTTGGCTCCTTTTCCATCAAATCTTTGTAGGGTACATTTAGAAGCCACATGATATCCCTAAAACTGTTTTACAGGCTGAAAAAATATTTGTCTCTATAAAGAAGTTCCTTTACGGCAGCATGAGATGTCAGTTCCAGACAGTACTGCCTACACACCAGGGCAGCAGCAGAAGCATCTGCTGCCCACCTCTCAAAGCAGCACCTCTCCCTCTCTCCAGAAGCCGGATGTCTGGGGTGTCCATGGACTTTGCTGTGTTTCAACCACACCATCTCACATCTCAGGAGGATATTTAAAGGACCACCTGGAAACACTCAAAACGAAAATACCACAGTGAAGGTCTAACAATTGCTATTAACTAAACTTCTGTAGGTGACTGTTCCACAAGAAAAAACCTGCCCACTAACGCTGCATACTAGAGGCAGCATCATAATCCAAATCTGAAGCTTGGATGCAAAACTGGGAAGAGCAGACAATCTGTGCTAGCATCCTTCAACAGCCCTGCTGATGAAAGGCACGTCTGCCTGTGGGAACTCACAGTGGTCAGAACATGGGTTCTCAGGCTCCAGGCAGTGGCTTGAAGCCTGTAGGAAAGCCAAGTACAGAACTCTCTCAGTCTGGCCTGGGAAATCATAAAGACAAACCTAAAACAACCCTTGTAGATACCGTTCTCCTGACACCTGGTGTTTTTCTAACTTGCTGTTTACTTGTAAGAAGACAGTCAAGTGGTGTTGCTCTAAATGACCTATCATATTCATCGTACCAAAATACTGTATAAAAAGAATATGTCTTTCAATAAACTTTGCTATAATGCCCTCCGAAAAAAAATCAAAGTTCCATGTATCGTTACTCAGCCGTCCCGAATCATACCAACAGGCTGCCTGGCATCCCTGTGGAGCAAACAAGAAGGAAGGAGAAAATTAAGTAAATGTTGCCCAATCCCTGTCTGACTAACTTTGAAACAGTAGTTTTCTGACTTAAAAAAAAAAAAAATTAAAAATCCAGAAATATGCACATAAAACTTTAAGGAACCCCAGCTCAACCCTGTTCTGCATCACTGGCAACCCTGGGGAGCAGGTCCTCGATGTGCATAGAACAGCTGTGGGAGTGAGGCTGTAACAGCACTACCAGGGCACAGAACAGGGCTCCTCTGGCCTGTGAGAAGTCTCCTCTGCCCAGCCTTGGCTGGGCTTCGGATGTGAAATTAAGGTTAGGGCTGATGGAAAGCCAAAATTCACAGCTTGAGAGGGGCCAGAAAGGGCCCATTAGAAGAAAGAAGGAGCTGCTAAAGACCTGTGTTTGCAGACACCTTCCTGAAGAATGACCTCGGCAATAAGACTAGACTTGGGATAATGCTGAGACAAAGTCCAGAGCTGCAGCTGGAGTAGGGCTGCAAAAGTACATGGCAGCTACCAAGAATGTTGAGCTGGGAGAAAACACTGGTTCTGGCAATTAGTAGAGAATTTCTCTACAGTTTCTCAGGAAAATCAGCACTATGGCTGAGAAAAAGAAAACCCAGGGGTGCTGAGGCAGCAGAGCTCACCTGAGTAAAGAAGTAACTGCATGAGGCCTCACCTGGGAAAAAGCCTCTATCAGGAAAAAGGCTGGGGAGCTTAGCTAAGGCTCTGCTGGAAAACCAGCATTGACACCCAGAGTCTAGCACTCCTGGGGCTGGAAAGGGATGGCAAAAGGTAAAGAGGCTGGCCTGGGAAATGGTTTGGAAGGTTCCCTACAGTTCAGCTGAAAAACAGCTCAGATCAGGGTCTGGACTAAAAGGAAAGGTTACACCATACGTGGGAAGAGAGGTTGCCAAGAGACCCATGTGAGATACCTTTTGCCAGGAAATAAATGGCTGCAGGCGTTTCCTTACATCCCTTCCTCACAGTCCACAGGCACACACAGGGTCAAGTTCAGAAGCAAAATGCCTGGTGTTACTGCTGGAGCAAAGCTGGAAAGCAGCTGCCAAAGACAGGTGAGAGCAGCCCAGAGTCCCAGGATGAATGAAAGCTTTGGTGTGAGCTATGGGTTAGGGGTCTTCCCTGCAGTTCTTCACAAAAAAAAAAAAGAGGCTTGAGTGAAAGCCAAACCTTACAGCTGAGCCAGGGCTTCAAGAGCAAGCAGGAGCTGGCAGGACAGCTGGGCTGGGTCAGTTTTCATCCAGGCAATGGTTGTGTAGCCTTTTTCACCGCTCTGTAGAAATGAGTGCTAGTGCCAGGATTAGGGTTAGGGCTGTGAGAGGGACAAAGCCTAAAGCTGCACTTGGACTGTGGCAGGAAAAGGGCTGCCAAGACACATGGGCTGGAAGAACTCAATCTGGCTTTCCACGTCTAAGGCTAAGATGGAAAGCAAGAAAGCTAAGGCTGACAGAAAGTGAAAGCTTAAAGTTGCATTTGAAACAGGGCTGGAAATGGAATGCCAAAGATTATTTCAGTTTGTCCGGAGCCCTTGTCTAGGAATCACCTTTTGTACAGCAGTTCTTGTCAAAAGGTTCAGCTATAAAATTAGGTTCGGAGTAACACTGATGGAGAGAAGAAGCTTTGACATACAGCTGAAACAGGGATGTCAATGGGCTGCCAAAGTGAAGTGAGGACCTGAAAAGACAGGGGCTTAGAGAAACCTTTGGTCTGGAAAATGGCTCAGCAGCCTTCTCTAGAACTTCCCCAGAAAGGAAGAGCTAGGGTTGAAAGAAAGCCTGGAGCTGCAGGCAGAGCTGGGAGGGGGCCAGAAGAAGGAAAAAGTCTCAGGTCTGCCCACCTGGCTTCAGGGCCATGTCCACCCATTCCCAAGAAAACGAAGGCTAGAGATGGAACCGGATGATGAGAGACAGGACTGTTGGAGTAGGGCCAGAAGGCAGTTGCCAAACGCCTGGAACGGGAGAAATTTTTATCCATGCAATGTCTGTGTAATGCCTGAGGGTCCATGTCTTAGGCTCAGGAGGAGAACAAGGAGAATGAGGACAAGGTTTCAGAAAAAGACATTTCTCCATTTAAGGCAACACAAAGCCTGTGGTGGTGTATCTTGGTTTGAAAGTATCTGCCAAGGAAGATGGAAACCTGCCTTGGAATGGAGAATATGACCCCCTTCCATCTGAATTATTATAACTTTGTAATTACGGGGCTTTCAGGCAAAGATATGGGAGAAGGAATAGCAGTTCTTTACGTGTGTGTCTGTGTGTGTATAACAAGGCAAACAAACAACAACCCCGGCAGCAACACCCAAGAGCCCAGAGCCCCAGTCCCAGCCTTCTCCCGGCCACAGGCACCTTCCCCTTTGGTGCAGTTCCGGGCACAGCCGGCAGGGGCGCTGCTGGCTCCCGGCCGGGCAGGGCGGGTGCCATGATTCCCCCGCGGCTGCAGGGGGCGCTGTGGCGCGGGCTCGGCCGCCCCTCTCCACACGTGGCAATGGCGGGGGGCTGGCGGAGGGGATGGACAAGGGCCTTCCTTTGGGAACTCACGGGCAGCAGCCGCTCCCGGTGCGCCTCTGGATAATGAAAGGAGCTGCAGCGGGAACCTCAGGAGCAGCAGCTGGAACGGCAAGAGGCCCCTGGAGGCATCAAATCAAAGTGTAGCACTAAGCCCTAAGCGGTGGCAGAAGCAGCAGGGGCTCCCAGCAGGCACGGGATGTTGGGTAGTGTCCCAAAAAGCCCACAGCAAGGGCAGGGAGCAGCGGGCCTGGGCAGAGGCAGGCGGCTTCCACCAACAGCTGCCTCCAGGAAGGGGGAGGGGGCCGGGGTCCCCTTCCCAGTGAGGTCGGGTGTTGGAAGGTCCCAGTTCAACAGCTGCTCCTGCGAGCAGAAGCTCACCCACAGCAAGCAGCGAGCAGTGCAGGACAGAACTCTGCGGTGGCAGCAAATTCTCCCCACAGCAGCAGCCCGCCCATCCTCACCTCTGACGCCGAGGGCGAGTGAGCGAGGAGCTGAGCCCAGCCCCTCACCCAAAATCTTGTGGTATCTCTCCCCTTTGCAAGACAAATGCCTAAAGTCAGCTGCACCTCTCTCCACCATCTTGGCCACTTCTTTTGTCTCTCCTAAGTCTCCTCATGATCTCTTAGGCAACAAAGGAGAAAAAGGAGAAAATTCTCTAAGAGAAAAAAAAGAAAGAAAATCCTAACCTCCAACATGGTGTCAGGCTCCCGCCCTCCTTCATTCAGGTACAAAGGCAATAGAGCACAGCTACAAACAGAAGTTTTAAAAATCAAATGTTTGTTTTCAGAAGCTGATGGTGTACTGAGGCTGGCTGAATTTTTACAAGGACAGGTAAAAGATAAAAAATCTGTAACCTCTTTCTCAAAAACAACACCACATTCTTGTTGAAACCTTAAAAAGAGCCAGCCTGAGGCACTGCACAGATTTGCACTGCAAAACAGTGAGAGCTAGACAAGGATTATTCTAGCTGCACAGAGGAGCTTCATCATAAAGTGCACCAGCACCACCTAAAATTGAATTACATTAAAACATATCTTGAGGAAGAGATGTAACTAGACAGGCTCACAAATCCAATAGTCTCCACAGCCAGCAAGCTAAAACAAGCATGTGTTAACAGGCAAAGAGGACAGTCCCCACAGGTTACCTATTCCAACAGGAAAGGGGATGCATCTGCACCATTCAAGCTGCTCTCAGTTTACGTTCTACTTGCCTTTTAGGAGACTTTGGTCTGGTGGTCTCTCACATCTCAAACTCCAGGTGGTTTTTACAGTGCATCCCCAAAAATTACTATATCCCCCATGTAATTCCATTGATCACCAAAATACCTGACAAAAAGGTGTTCCTCCTTGTAAAATAACATATACACCCAGGTGAGTGTCAGTCAGACAGGACCAGGCATCATGGTCCCAATAGGATGACCACTGTGGGGGAAATGATGCAGAGAGATGGAGCTCAGAGTCAGTGGTTGGGCCCTTTGAGACAAGAAAGGCCTTCAGGGAGCACATCCAGAGAAGAGCAGCAGAGCAGGAGAAGGATCTGGAGCACAAGTCTGATGAGGAAAAGCTGAGGAAGGTGGGGGAGATCAGCTTGGAGTAATGCTCCCTGATACGAGTATGAAGCCAGGTGGACTCTTCCACCAAATAGCAGGATATGAGTAAATGGCCCCAAGTTGCATCAGAGAAAGTTTAGGTTAGAGATTAAGGAAAAATTCTTCACCAGAAGGGTTGTCAAGCACTAGCACAGGCTGCCCGGGGCAGTGCTGGAGTCATTATCCCTGGAGGGACTTAAAAGATATGTAGCTTTAGCACCTGGGGACATGGCTAAGTGGTGGCCTTGACAGTGTAAATGTTTACAGTTGGGCTCAATGATCTTGAGGGCCTTTTCCAAACTACTTCGATTCACAGGAAACCATCAAACAGCCTTCAAAACCAGTAAGCCACACGGCAAAGTCAGGGGTTAGCCCATCTTTCCCCTTGGGTCACATCCAGACTTGTCTCAGCCCCTCCCACTCTTCAAAACCTGGACGTGCTCCCAAGATCCCCACAGAACCACTGCCAAGGACTGGGCCCACAGATGAGTTCAGACACACAAAATTCAATCTCCAAGTGCAATCTTTGGCATTCTCCCATTGGATGCTTCCACCAATATCCCTTCAAGCATTCCTCATCTCAGAATGTTCCAATACCCCTCAGTCACGGACACATCAAGGCACTTCAGAAAGGAAGTTTTATTCATAGCTTTTATCCAAAGAGCAACTTTCATTTCCTGAAGGGAAATCTCATCTGCAGCACAGTGAAGAAGGTGGGAGTCAGCAGCTCTGAACGCAGTTCTAATTTTGTATTGCCTTTACTTCCAGGGTCTGTATTATCTTCAAGCTCTGTCCTCCCTTCTCTGACAGTTCAGGTGCCCCCAGGTCCCCCAACCCACAGCACAGCTGTACATATCCACATGCCTTGGCTACAGCTCAGAAGCTCCCCCGGGCCAGCTCAGCCCCAGAGCTGCCCTGGGGCAACATGAGCACAGCCCTGTCTGTCGCCCCAGGTCATGTCCATAGGTTTGTCACCAACAGGCAAAAGGGCCACACCCAGACAAAGAGAGGCCTCAGCATCTGCAGAAACTAATAGCATTTACCTGAGAACACACTTTATTCAGCACAGCAGCAAAATTTTTTACTTTATTAGAGCACATTCCTGCAGCACAGTGCCATGTTCAGTTGCCTGGAAGAGGCAGGTGACAGGCTTCTTCAAAGGGGAAAAAACACCCATTTTATCTGTGGAAATAGGCTGCAGCTAGGAAACAAGTGCAGTTAAAACAAAAATCAACACCCCAGGTCCTTAATGATCCCCTTCAGAAAGGCAAATAAAAAGGGGCACGTGGCTTTCTCTAAGCACAACAGGACTTCGGATTCAAAAAGAAGCAAAGCTCACAAACCACCTCTGGAAGGATAAGAGGCATCCACAGGCCTGTATGGGCATGTCCACCTATGTGCCAAAAACACTAACAACCCATGGTGATAACTCATTTGGAAAACCTGCACTTTATTTGCCCTTGCTAAATAGAATTTTGCACTCAAGTCCCCCCAAAGCTGATGCAGCAAAGAGCAGAACCAGAAAAAAAGCCTTGGACACTGCAAACTTGTAAGCAGGGATGCACCACTACACAGAATCCCAGAATGGTTGGAATTCAAAAGGGATCTCTTGAGATCATCTTGTCCAAGTCCCCTGATAAAGCAGGTTTTACCTTGAGCAGGTCTCACAGAATTGTGTCCAGGGAGGTTTTGAGTATCTCCAGAGGAGACTCCACTCAATATACTTCAATTCCTATTTTCAGCCCATACCTGTGGTAGACATTCAATGTGAGAGCCCCTGATCCTCTGAAGCACAGCAAGCTGGGTCCAGTGGGATGACACTGCTGAGGTGACAAGGTCCTCCAGCAGACACTTTTCCTGGAAAGTAAGGGCACACTGCCAGCCAGGACCACATAATGACACTACAGATACACAACACTCCACAAACACAGATTGGAATCCATGCCTCAGCTATCCATCCTGAGCTAAAAGTGCATTTATTGGAAGGTGTCCCTGCCCATGGCAGAGGGGTATCAACTAGATAACCTAAGATTCCTTTCAACTTATTCTATGATTCTTTGATTTAGCCATCAGCAGCTTTTCCAGCTACTTTTCCTACGTGGCAGAATGGAAGCACCCCTTGGTGGCTCATCAGTGACATTCAAGAGGAACAAGAACCCCACAGTTCAAGCTGGAGATCCCTCTGCTTATTACAAACCAGAGAAGTGCTCTAATACTGTACATCTAGCTTCACACATCCTCACTGATCACTCAAACTACCTAGCACTAGCCCACTGGAGATGTACACTCTCCAGAATGACCTTGTCTTCCAGCTCCCTGCAGCCAGAGGGTTTCCCCTTCCCAAGTGCAAGAGCAGCACCTGGCACAGACAAAGCAGGCTCAGCGAGGGGAGGTGCCCAGGACAAGGTATCACTGCAAGCAGCTCCTTTGAGATAGATGCATCAGGAAGTGATGCATCTCCATCTATCAGCATACTTCTGTTGACACTTCCTTCAAGTTGAGGGATGCAAGCCTCGCTCACCTCCTCAACATCATGGAGCCCTTCTCTCTCATCCCTCCTGTAGTTCTGATGACAAGGCTCCCTTGAAAATACAGATGTCAAACAGGCACAGCACTTAGTATACAGCCCTGAAGGACCAGCTGGAAGATAAAGAATTCCGCAGCCATGTTATGAAACTACTGATTTTCAGACAAGCAGGTATGCTCTGCTGATGCACCTCAAGAAGTGCTGCATCTCCCCAGTGCGTGGGCACAGCTTGAAGGAGAAAAGATTTGTCAGGGGTGCCACATCCAAACCTGCTGCCCAGGCCTGCAGGCCAGCAGCAAGCTGCTCATGGATGGCAGCTAGCCTAGGAGAAATTGGGTGGCTCAGCACTGCCTTGCTGCTCTGGTACATGAGGATGTACTAACCTGCCCTGACAAATACTGGCAGAGGCCACCGTACAGACTGATGAGAAGTCTTGGAAATAAGAACTGCAGGCAGCTCCCACAGACACAACACAAGGGTCCTGCTCAGTTCTGCCAGACACAAGGCACCAACAAAGGGCACCATGCAACAGGGCAACTGAGAGCTTTCAGTAGCCTGTGTTCCAAGTAGAGTCCTGGTCTGTCTTTTGCTCCACACTAATCCCAGTGTCAGCAGTTGTCCTTGTGTGTTCACACCACTCTGGAGTGGTGGGGACACCCCACTGCCTCACATAAGCTGCAGAGTAGCTCTCTCAGGGAAGAGGTGCTACTCCAGCCCTGGCTGCCCAGGAGCTGCTCTGCTCTCCACCACCTGCTGTCACTGAAGGAGCAGCCCTTGGCTCAAACACAGAGCAGTGTCTCATGCCTGGTAACAAATCCTACAGCCTTGAGGAAAGGAAGTAGCCAGCAGCCATTCCCTACCATACAGGGATTGACGTGAGCTGACTCATTTCTCTGTCAGGGTCAGGCATCACATGGGGCCTTTTGTAGAGCTGAGACATCGTAATGCTGTTCTGGCAGGACAGACTCCTGACTTAAGGTCAGAGGCAGAGGAACAGCCTCAGCATCTCCTGAGTGTACTCCATCCCAAAGCCTGGAGAGGCTCACGCCAGCTCACTGACCAAAGCATATCATACAAAATGGGATCAGAGTGCTGGGTGTAAGGGACCAGCCTCGACAAGCAAATGAGAATCATTTCCAAAGGAGCCAGGAAAGGCCCTTGCATCTGCCTGAAGTCAGCTGAGAGACATAAGGACTGGCCATTGCTTGCCAAGAGGTTTGCTGCGTTCCCCTGCTACTCCTGGCTAATCATGAAAAGAGCTATGGAGTAGCACATAACAAATCAGAACTGTGAGGATCTGACAGACTTTCCCAGGCAAGCTGGAACAGAACACCCCAGGCCCTGGCAGCATCTCCACATCAGAGGAACCCCCTCAATAGCTTTGCAGTTGGTAAGGCAGACAGCAAGCCCAAGGACAAACAAGCAGGGTCCAAGCATCAGCCACCCTCCCCACCTGATGCGTCCACATTGCAGGTGAAAAGCAGTAAAGGACTCTCACAGGTCTGGCTGGGACACACCAAGAGCAGAACCTGGAACCTGCACTGTTCTTCTGCTTAGCCTGACCAACAGTGTTTTCTGACACCAAACAGCAGAGACACATCTGCAGTCCTCTGGTGCTGTTTGATCCTTGCTACCTTATTAGTTCTTGTTCCTAAGCAGGGCTGCACAGGCACATCTCAGCCAGCAGAGCTGCCGGAGCTTGAAACTTGAGTGTGTGCTGCAATCTAGAGGGACTCGGGGAACTACATTCCTGAGGGCTGCATGGAAAAGAGGCTCCGCAGAAACATCTCCCTGGCAGCGGATTTAGAGAGGTGCTCCCATCACTCGGGGAGTTCCAGGCAAGGGAGACACGCACTGACAACACAACTGCCTGCAAAACCCAAGAGGCAGAGCTAAAGGAGGGGTGAAAGAGAACAACGGCGCAAAATTGACACTTCTCTCCCTGGCTCCTCCCCAGCAGCTCTTTGCAAGTTGAATTAGGGAGGGCTGCATGGTCCAGCAAAGCCTCCTTCAGCGGGCAAAACAGCAACCGGGCTGGTGCTCCTCCACAGCACACTCCATCACCTGAGAGCATCTCTGCAGGATACTCTCTGAAGTAAGTAGCCAGACCCTATCAACAGCGACCTGTCTGCAAGCAGCCTGGCAGGCAGAGCACAGCTCTCTCCCCACAGCCTGCTGCAGCAGGATTTGTTTATGTGTCTGCAGCTGCTCTGTGCCTTCGCCATGGGAATCCAGGATGAAGCTCCATCCGTGCTGGATGTGGTCTGCTGGAGTGGTGAGCCGCATTCCCAGCCTCTGCAGTGCCTCCCCCACATCCTGCCTCCAGCCCTCCGCTGGGGGTAGAGAATGCCAATCTCGGGTTGTAATTTTTCCAAGTTAAAAATAACCAGTAGTTTAGCAAGAGAGAAGCAGCAGCAGCAATGCAGGGGGCTGTGGAGTCTGCAAGCTCACTGCGAGGCAGCATGGCATATATTCTCCTTCCCAGACAGAGGCTGTGGAGAAGCAGCTTCCCAGCTCTGCTCACAGAGTTACAGAAAACAAGACTCCCTCAGGAGAGGCTCCGCCAAGCAGCCAAGTCGTCTTCATTTCAGAGCTGCCGTAACATTCCATGGCACCATGGGGGAAGAGGGAACAGGCCCCTCACTCCTGTGCAGGACACACAGCAGGATGGAGGAAGCAAGGGGAAAATGGAAAGTGCACAGAGGTACAAATAACCCAAAGTAAAGGAGCAAACATGCATCAGGTAGGTACACATGTCCAGGACATCAGAGCATCACACCAACAGCCAGCCCCAAGGGACACAGCCATGTTGCAAGCAATTTTCTGTTCTCAAAATATTTTAATTTCTCAAAATAGCTAAATTCTTTAAAAAAGAAAGCAGGGAGGGAATGAACTGTGTTCTGAGGGGCCAGGGGAGCCCAGAGGTCTGCTGATAAGGACACCAAAAGCACACGGCAAACCTGCAGTACCTTCCCAGGACATCCAGCTTTGCCACCCCACAGGTGAACAAGCAACAAGACTTTGACAGGCAGGCCATAAATCACCACAACCTCCTTGCCACTTACTCCCTTGGAAAAAGGAATATGGTGATGCTGCACAGCATTCCCCTCCAAAAAGCCTGTTCAGCATCAACACTCTGCTCCCAAGCTCTCAGTCCTACAGCAACAGCCACATCAGAGACCCCGGGGAGACACCTGGGCTTGTGCCATTGCCTGTCGACAGATGATGCTCTGTTGGCACCCAAAAAGCAAGAATGCACATGCAGGCTGGATACAGCCCCCGGTAACACAGCTTCAGTCAGCTGCATTTCATGACTCTCATGACAAGCTCACATGGCAGAACCAGCAATAGCTCCTTTTTGCAGGGTTTTCAAATGCAGCTCCTAACCCAAGACCATAACCACAACGACCTTCAGCAGCTGCACAGTGCCAGAGGGCTGAGAACTGAGGGCTCACTCAGAGTCCGGCATGCACAGCAGTGAGCAGGGACCAACGACACAAGGGAAGAGAAAGCAGCAGAATGGTTAAAACCCCTTCAGTTTCTTCAGTGAAGGCACATAATGGACACAAAGCCATGCCTGGCCATTCAACATGCACACAAAGATATGCACTCCAGCTTGCTGCTAAAGAGAGGAAACCCCATCTGAGCTCACCATAAAATGTATTTCCCTCAGCACCTCCATGAACAGCCCAAAATGAGGGGACACACTACTCCCAAGTGGCACAGGAGTTGCAAGGTGGCCGTCTGCACAGCAGGGATGCCCCCAGTGTCAGCTGTACCCCCTTCTCCATCATGGGGATGCACCCAGCATCAGCTGTGAGTCCTTTCCCATGTCATCATCCTGCTACCCTGGTATGCAGGAGCTACCAGGAGCAAGATAGGTTTCTCACACCTGCTGTGTCTGTTGCCTTCTGATCTGCTGGCCAAGAGTCTGACCCCAAACAGTTGCTCATAAGCCTCAGGCAGTGGATTTTAATCCTCAACATCAGCAAGGCAAAAAAACCAGAGGAAAACAAATCTCTACAACGTAGTACCTATGCAGTCAAGGGAGAAAGGAGACAGGCCAAGGTTGCCCAGGCTCATAGCTGGCACTCAGTAGGCTGGGTTCCCACAGGAGTGACCACCCTCAGTGCCAAGAGGCACGATTTCATGTGCACTCGCGTGCAAGAACACACTCCTGCACACCACAGTGGTCTGCAGTGGCTCCCTGCATAGCAGCATCCCCAATTCACGTGCCTTGTCAAGAGTATCCTCAGCTCAAGCTCCTAACACACTAGAAAGCCTATTGCATGTCACTGATGTAGTACTTTCCAGACCTCTGCTACCCATTAAACACAAACATGCTCCAGCGTGGCATCCAATCCCGGCTGCCACACAGCCCAAATTAACTGCCCTGTCTGCCAAATCTCAAGAAGCCATTCCTCCATCACCAGTGCCAAATTTTCCTTCTACTTTATTCACCAGCCCTAGCATGCTGACCAGCAACAACAAGAAAGGACATGAATGGAATGGCCACAAAACAGGTAATGACAGTGGCCATAAAGATTTCCCACTTCTTCCATCACACTCCCAGGACCTAATTTCCTACTTTAAAATAAGAAAAATGTAATATCTGTATACACATGCTACATTAGAGTCCTGAGCTCCAGAAGCCAATAAAGCCTATGGCCAAGTGTCACTTCCACAGCACCCTGCAAAGCTCTCCCGCCCCTCCAGCACCCTGCTAGAGGTCGGAAGCAGCCAGCTCACAACCCCACTCCTGGCCTGTGGGAGTCAGAAGCTCACTGCTCACAGCAGCTCAACACACCAGCATGACCAGCTTGCTGGCAACCAAAAATATGCCTGGTGGGCAACTCCTTTTAGCCTGGGAGAGTCCACCCAATCTGCTCCTCCACATGGCACGGAGCCTCGCATGCCAAGGCAGGTATGCTTCAGCTGCCAAGAAGGCTGTGGAAAGCCTCTGGTCAGAGTGACAACACAACCCTAGCTACATTTTAGAAATGGGCAAAGAACCTCTGAGGACACACTCTTAGTGCTGGAAGCAGGCTCCCTTCCCTGAAGCACCTGGCTGTTACCCCTGGGTAGAGAGACAATTGTAGGCTTAGCTCCTGCTGGCTTCCTGGACCACCAGCCATGAGGAGCCAGACTTCCCAGCAGTGTAAGAAAAAAGCCTCTGATTAATTACTGGGCTCAAGGGAGCACAGGGGTTACTGTCAGCTGCTTCAGAGGCTTCTTGCATCAGGGCAAAACATCCAGCTGCTCTCCAGCTACCAGGAGGGATATAGTGGTTTCAGCAAAAATCAGCGCCCAGTGCACTCCATACATTTTCCTGCTGCCTTTTGTGTCTCACACACAAGTGCTCAAAGCCTCACTTAGCTGTCCATCTCCAAGGTCACTGTCCCTACAAAGAAGCTACCAGGCACATAATCTAACCTTTATTAATACGAAAGGTGTACAAAAGCCAGCCCAACCAGCAGGTCTTGACAGCTAGCCAATTCAAAGAATGTTTTATAAGGTTTGAGAGCTTTACACCAAACTACACCAAACTCACACTATCCCAAGGCAGATGGTCAAAAAATGAGATGGCATTCTTGAAGTACAGATCTTCTTTTGCTGTTGTTAACATCCTGCACAGCAAACTCAAGCTGTCAGAAAACAGCTTTGCCACACTGCAAACAGTTCCTCAGAGGCAATCATAACCCTTTGTACCTCTATTTTCTAATGCTAGAATAAAGACAAAAAATCAACATTGACATCACAGCTACTGAGAAGGTGAAAAAACACAACACATCTCAAGACTTGGCTGTAGACACATGTGAAGGATGTATCTGACAACCTGAGCATATTTCATGCTGAGAAGGCACAGCAACACTGGCCACAGCCCCACATAGTGATGGAGACCCCTCCCCCTACAGAATCCAGTCATGCTGAAAATAATTTCTTCAGGAATTTCTGGCAGTCTGCTCCAGTTGAAGCTTCCTGCCACAGACCTCCACAGTGGATTTCCTGCTATTCACTCACCTGATGTCCCCACATCCCCATTTGCTCCTGTTATCTGCTGATTAAGATATCCCCCACTGTTTTTCTGCTATAACCACAGTAAAGAAAAAGGGTGAAAGAAAAAGTTAGTGCCCTCCTGCTTCATCTAACGAGTAGCCCACGGAATGTGTCCGAGAAAACACATCCAAGGAGCTGAACAAAATGTGGCCAAGTCACCAGCAGCTGGGCCACAGGAACAGAGTTAGCATTTTAAGTATTTCCAGGCCCTCACACCAGGATGGACACTACTGCTTTGCCAAATGCCTCACCTGTGCACAAGTGGCAGAGTGGCAAGGGATGTATAGTGCCTAAAGGGAAGCTCAGGGCCAGCACTGCTTTGCCTTCCATGGCCCCATCTCAGACCACAGCTTGTGAGCATGAGCATTGAAAGCTGATTCCAAGGTTCATCTTAGTGTGTGATAAGTGAGCAGCTCTTCTTTGGGCCAGGCAGCACTGCATCCTGGTCCTAGGGATCTCAAAATACAGGTGATAAAGGAAGCTCTGTGCTCTCACACACAATGAAGGCTGGGGAGCATAGAACAGATCTCCAGGAGCAGAAGGACATTTTGCTACACTGCTCACTCTCCAAACACAGGACAGCTCCAACACCAGCTTACAGAGGCCCCCTGATTGATGCTGCCCTGTTAGGGAAGAGCTCCTGCACCCACACAGGCTGTACCTGTCCTGTTAGCACTGCAAATCCAGGCCACCCACTCCAGGGCAGGGCAGAAAGGTTGGCTGGCAGACCCCTGCCTGCAGCAGGGCCGGGTACCAGGGGAGCCAAGCTGCTCCGCAGCACCCAGGAAGATAACAGCCCAAATAACCATGGTCTGAGAGTTTTTGTATGCTGTAGGGAGGTCCCACACCTCATAGCATCTGTACTGCCTGTACACCCTAACAAAATCTAGCAAACCTCGCTCCAAAATAGCAACAGATAAAATCTGCTGTTGTCCAGGCCTAAGAAGGTATTTTGAGAGAACAGTCTCCAGAGTTCAGATGCCATCTATAATGAGACATTCTTCTCAATCATCTGTTTCCTTGCATTTGCTTTTTACAGCATGCCAAGAAAGACTAAAGTATGGGAGGCTGAGAGCAGTGCCAAAGAGAAATTCTTCAATTTCTCTTGTGCAAATGCTTGGGGTTTAGTGATGCCAGCTCCTCACCTATAGGCAATGCTTGGCTAGCTCTTTTAAATGGTGAGCATACAAAGGCCTGCCCAGACACACTGCCAGTAAAATGCTACTGAAAGCAAATATGGAAAGGTAACCCCTTCTTGCCTCTGCTCATAAAGCCCTTTAGTCAGAGACCAGCTCAGGGAACCGTGAAGAGATCATCAACCTTGCCAGGCTGGAGAGTCACAGCTGCACAAGTAGGGAACGCATGGGCAGGAGGGTTTCCTGGCAGAGGATGCCAAGCCACTGTGACTCATGCTGGCTGAAGAGTCTCACCTTTGCAGAATCCCTTTTTCCAAAGAGAACTGGAACCCCAGAGCACACCAAGCTTCTTCCAAAAGCACACAGGCAGAGTTACTGTGGATCTCTCCTGGACTCAAGCTGCATTCATTCATTCATGGCACAGATACAGAAGATGCCCCGGACACTCCTGGCGAACCAGCAGCATCATCCTGGGGTCAGCCAGCCAGCAGGCAAGCATGTGGCATCAGCTGCATCAAGATACTAAGAAACTCCTGTTTGCCTGTCAGGTCTGTAGACATCAGTCTCCTCTGACACGTAGCAACATGGAAGCCAGGTAATCCAACCCTGGACAGAGCAGGAGAGCACAGTTCCCACATACCCATGTCCTAGCCTACTCTTATTGCACATACAAGTCCGAAGTCCAAACCAACATGATGGATGTGGAAATATCTCCTCTCCCTCTGTACTTGGATAAGCTACTCATATTCTGAACCTTTCCTTCAGCAGCCATTGCTGAAGGAATAATCATGCAACAAGGTCCAGAAATCCACTTCTGCTCTGTGTCTGTCTCTCTCTTGCAGCCAAGGGTGACAGAAAGAGCAGGAAGTTCTTAACCCCAGGAAAGGGTTTAAGAACACTGTTCTCAGCCCTAATACCATGCTCCACTCAGCAGAGCAGCCAATGGAGAGCCTATCTAGAAACGAAAGTGCAGTATCTGCAGATAACCACATTTCCACACAGCATGCCCTGTCAGATGTGGGCACAGCTGTACATATTCAAACACATAAAACCTACTACCTGCAGAGTCATACCTCAATTCAGAGCCCTTGAAGAGGGCTCTGAATTGAAACTGCAGCTGCTCCTCAAGGAGCCTGTGCCCACAGTGACACACTCCTTTGCCTTCAGGATTCAGGACCTTGGTCCTCACACTCAAAGCACAATGTGACACTGGCCTAACTCCAAGCCAGCAACTTTATTCTCTGACACAAACTCTCACCCTCCAGAGCAAGGAGGTGGAGAAGTCACTGTGACTGGCCCACAGATCTGCAACCGCAAACCTCAGCACCTTCACAGAAAGCATAAGCCTTGCTTGAGCCAGCCTCCCACAACATCACTGCGCAGCAAACAGAGCACAGTCTCTGCTGTCTGCGGCTGAGGAGAGAAATCTGCTTTTATGTATGCACCAAAGTGCATGCCGGGAAAGGCTCAGATACTCTGGTGAGGGGCACCCTGCAGGGACTGAGAAAGATCGCTGAGAAACAGGGCTTTGCTTGCCCTAAAGTAACAAGCAGAGAAGCATACAAATAGCAGCAATGGGCTGTGCGTTCACACACCTCACTGCACTCCTTCTGAGGCTAAGCAAGCACAGGGTACAGCAAGGATGCACCAGGCATTTAAAGAAGTCATCAAAAATGGCTCTTTTCTGATCCTCAATTAACAGACATCGAACATCTAAACTTTGCTTTATCTAAAGTATATTCTAAGTTCAACCAAAGCAGATGAAAGAGTGAGGGTTAAAAGTGTGCTCCGTGCCTAAGACCTAGAGAACTAAAGGCAGTGGCTCACACAAAAATAGCAGCTTTCACAGCACATCTATAGCAAAGCACTAATGTTTATTCTTGTAGCTAGGACTTACTAATTCTGGCTCGACACACATACATAACAAGGCATTAATGTTTCTTAAAGAACCAATATTTCACCTACCTATATGTCAAAGAAGTGGAAGTCCCCTGTAACTTTGCAGCATCCTCGTACCTGCATGTAGCTAATTGTTAGCCATGCAGTTTAAGCTGAAGTGGAAAATGAAACTATGTCCACAAAACAAATACCTATTCCCAGTGCAAGAGGGAGGGAGCACAACTCCCAGCAGTGGTGGCTAACGGGGTGGGGGGTGGCTGGTAGCTAAAGTCCCTCAATTAGCTGTAGTCCTGCTTCTACCTTCAAAGAAATGCAAATGAGACATCTCCTGGGGGGAAGAGGTGGGGGGTCCTACATCTCAGGGGGTTTTAACACTAAAGGCAATAAGTTCTTTCTCCACACGGGTGCGGTCCACCTCCCCACCAGGTCTTTCCATAGGCTTTTGGCTGGGGACCCCACACATGCCCATGCCCTTCCTACCTATTTTCCTGCGCCAGGAAAATAGCTCCCAGGCTGTAATTCAAATAAGTAATTTAGGACCACATCAGACAGTGAATGAAACAACCTCGCCCATCCCTTGCAACACCTGTCCCTCCCTTGCAACAATGGGTACATTAACAGGACATGCAGCCAGTTCTGGGGCCTAGAGTAAACCCAGCCTGACCCCTGATACATTCTCCTATCCTACTCTAATACAAAGCAGGGCTCCACAGATTGCACACTTTTAGAGAAACATTTAGAAAATACTCTGAAAATTGACCCTGACAAGCATAACTTTTCCCTGCTTTCAGCACAGTCACCCCAAAAGGAAACAATGAATTACCTGCATTTCAACCCAGACTTCCCATCACAACTCAGTCAAATGGCAGAGAGAACCAGAAAAATGTCAGGAAGCTTCACCAGAAGAGATCTAAGCTTAATCTTACCAGCAAAAACACAAAAAATTCCTGAACACCACAACCCCCCCCCTAAAACAACCAGCATAAAGTTTGGGAAAAGGCATGCCTGCAGAAGGCATGCTGTACCTCAGAGCGCAGACGTTTATAATACCATGAAGCAGCATCCCTCAAGGGGGAACCAGGGGTGGAAAATATGATGGGCACCCCATGGCCAAGCCAGTATCTCACCCTCACAGTAACACCTGCACTCCTTGAACCATTCCCAACACAATCTCCGCAAGCACAATTCCAGCACCCACACAAAAAGCTAAGAGGGACTGGGACTTGGTTCCCATGCTTCTTTTCTGGACTGAGAGAGAGTGTTTTGCTCCTGTTAGAGCAGGATTTATACTCAGTACAAGCTGAGAATGCCTTGAAGACAACAGGCTGCAGTATGGAAACAGCATGCACCCCTTCACCTCAAGGCAGTATTTCCCACACAGAGAGAAGGTCCTCACACAAAGGACGGGTCAAAAGCTCCTATGACCCCCACCTGGTGCTAACACAACCCAGCATCTCTCTAAGCTTTGGGCCCAAGGGCAGCACAGTGCAGGAGCTCTACACTCAGGCACAAACTCTCCCAGCTTTTAGCTGACTTTTCAAAGAGCCAACTGTGCTCAGGCATTCCCTAGAGCACAATCATAACCTTTCCCCAGATATCTGCCAGGGACTTCCCTTAAATATTAAAGCCCAGCCACAGTGTCTCAGGTATACTCTAATTCTTAGGCTGACTGGACACAGCCAACGTAACAATGCTAAAAATTATTAGCCACATATTGGCGGATTGCTAAGCTGCATCCCAGATTTTCCCATATAAGGGAAAGTTGAAGGCATTGTCCTATCACACAGAAAACATATTGCACCAGCCTGAGATATTAGGAACAAAATCAGAGTCTCCTCGTGTCACAAGCTGACACTGAGAGAACTACATTTTTCTCTTTTTGCTGCCAGATTGGTCAGCTTTCCCCAGCTCTGTTATCCCACCAGGGGCTGGAGGCTGGGAAAGGCACTGCCCAGCATGGCAGTCACAGTATGGTGCTGCACAGGACTCAGCACTTCCTTAGACGATTTTGATCCCACCATCACCATGCTTGGCAACACAGACACTGACATTTCTACCACAGCCAAGGGTAATTCTGTTTTCATGGGGTTTTAGGGTGCTGAGAACCCACCACACAAACCCTGCATGTCATTAACATTCTGCCACAGCAAACATTGCTGGCCCACTGCATACAGACCCTTCATCCTGACCATCTTCTCTCCCCTTGACAGTGCTTATGGGCCTCCAACAACCACTCTGCCTCTACTTTCACAGACCACCAACACCAGAGGCTGACTCCATCATCTCAAGCAGGAAACTGGGAATGAGAAAGGAGAAATGCATTCACTGCTACTTGCTAGAGCAAAGAAACAAGCCCTCTCAAGTGCCCCAAGGCCCAGCGAGACACCCAAACACTGAGCTTGACAATGTCTCTTTAGGACAAGCCCAGAGCAGCCTCCCCACGCGTGCCTGCTTTCCAGATCCAACACTGGAGCCTGCACTCCCGCACCAAGGGCTCGCTCTCAGCACAAGGCTGATCAGCTCTTCCCCCTTAGTGAGGGTAAGTTCCTCCTGTGCACTGATGAGGATGATACCGGCTCTTACCTGCACAAAGCCCAGACAGGCCAGGACACCAGAGCAAAACACAAAGGTCCACTTTGGCAGCGTCTCAAAAAACACGTCTCACAAAGTTACCCAGCTCACAAATACAAAATCACGTGCTTGAAATAATACAAACCACTACAGTGAAACTCTTTATATTATCCACCTGTAGAAGTTCATGTGTTTGGAGAAACTCTTGATAAAATATTAAAGATCACTCAAAGAGGACTAGATCTTTAAAATTATTGTGATTACACTTTTAGGGTGGAGAGGGGGGCAGAGATTTACTTCCACCTGAAGAAATGCAGTAAAAAGAGCTCAGGAAACTAGACACGTCTCCGAGAGTCTCATCCACCAAGCCACTAGGAATCAACAGACCCCAAAAAAAGACCCACAGCACTGACCCCTGAGTCTAACATTGGAACACCTATGGCCGGCTGCTCAAAGACAAGCAGCATGGTCCCCTAAGGCCACCATGCAGAATAATGGAGGAAGAGGTAAACTCAAGCCATTAAAAAGGCATATACTACTAAACTAGACAGCAGCACTTAGAACACAGTAACAAGGCCCCTGACAGCACCTTCCATAGGAGATGTGCATTACTCACAGCTGCACAAACACTGCAAGAGCTGCCTTGGTGTCAGATTCACATACAGTACACCTTCACTGGCCTGCAGCAAGGGGCTGCAACTGCCTCCTCAGGGACAGGGCAGCCTGTGTTTCTACTGGGAAGAATGAGAATAAAGGAACAGGCAGGAATAAACAGCCATAGCTGCAGGGTGGGCTTCAAACTTCATCGAAGTGCAAACAAACCAAGATCACTCATTCTCAAAGTCCTCTCCTTGATTTCAGCTTTCGTCTGAAGAATAAAAACATGCACTTTCAGTTCTGCTGCACAAGGCACACACATACATTTTGACAGGATACAGCTCTTCTAGTTACTGTATTTTTCAGCTTGAAGCACTTGAGGGGCAACATTCAATGAGCTTCACCCCACTGCTGTCATGCTGCCCATCTCTTCCGTGAAGGCAGTGCAGCAGTATGTCCAGCACCCCTGAAGGACCTTCAAGAACAGGCAGCTGTACCAAATCAGAGACATGGGCTGAATTAGCATTCCCAAAGAGAAATTTCTACTTTGGAGTGAAAGAGGAAGCAATTTTCAGGAAAGGAATCCAGGGGCATCCCTAAACCAAAATCAATCCAGCTCAAGGCCAAAAGCCTTGGGAGAGGTACAACTTATTTACTCCAGGAAGAATTTACTCCTAGATCAAAATATGCTGCTATTGCTTCATACTTCAACAGTTTGACCAAAACTACAGTTTCTCTGCAAGGGAGAACAGCAGAGTTCCTGCAGGAAGGAGGTAAACAAGGGACAAGGATGCAAGACAGCATCCCCTCCCATACCATCAGCTGAATAGGGCCCAAAAAAACCAACAACTCTTCACAGCAGAGAAAACACTCTCTGAAAGCTCAGCGTTTCCTCTCCTCTGCCAACACTCTAATCCAACTAACTCCACAGCACCGAAAAAGACACCCTGCAAATAAAGGGGTCTGGGACAAACATCTAACAAGACAACAACATCTGTCTGCCCCCCAGGAGCCCCATGCCAGCGACGTCTGTGCCAGTTGAGGGCTGGAGGCTTCTGTCCAGTGCCATCGGACACTGCACAAGCCCAGCCAATCATCTCCATCTGTCCCCCCTCATTCTCCAACCCCAACATTTGCTGCATTTCCTGAGCAGGACGTAAACAAGAAAAAAGACTGGGCTTTTGGCTAGAAGCATCCCGACTCCCGCCATCCGAAACAAGGCAGGCACCTTTTACAGCAAAATTACCAAAATACTCTACCATATCAAAGGCCAGGCAGAACCAGCTCTGCATGTGCTGAGGCAGCCTGCCCAAGCCCGCGGTGCCCGACTTCACTGCGAGTTCAGTGTAGTTGTCAGCAGGCAAATTGATAACCAGAGGGACACCCGCTCTCAGGCGGATGCACCCCCGCAGCACCAACCAGAGCTGACGATTTCGCTTCCTCCTCCCGTATTATTTGCGTGCGTGTCTCTCACAGCCTCCATCCTACAAACCTCACTCTGATCAAGGCTAAAATCCACCTCCATCGCCAGTGAACACCACTGGCGAGCACAGGGGAACCCCACAGCGCAGCCACCAACACGCAGCCGGCGCGATGACTGCGGCGAGACGTGGCTCCGCCGTGACTGCGATGCCTCTCTTGTGACATGGCTGCGATGTCACAACTGATCCGCGTCTCCTCCGCGCTCAGCGGGACGGAACCGCGGTGACAGGGACGAGCCCGCGGCCCGGCGCGGTGGGAGCGGCCCTTCCACCGCATTCTCCCCGCGTCCTGGCTCGGCGGGGCCAGGCAGCGGGCGGCCCGCGACCCGGGGCCTCCAGCGCGCAAAGGGACCCACTTCCCCTCGACTGCCAAGTTTAAAGACTTAATTATTGATATTCTCGAGCACCGAGCCGAGATGCCAGGGGGGAACTGCGCCCCGCGGGCGGACTCCGGCACCCTGCACCTGGGGGGGGGCCGCTTCCCCCTCCCAGACCGGGAGGAGCCTCCGCGCAGCGCCGTGGGGAGCCCGCCCCGCCTCCGGCCCCGCACGCCCCAGGACCCGCCGCCCCTGCCGGGGGCGCCCGGCCCGGCGCTGCCGGCCCGGAGCCGGTGAGGCCCGGTCGGGGGCTAACGCCAGGGCCAGCGAGACGGGCCACGGCCACCCCCGCGCCGCCGCGGTCCGAGGGGCGGGGGAGGGCGGCGCGGAGGGACCCGAGGGCACCGCCGCCCCTCCCCGCGGCCGGAGCCATGACAGGGCCGGCGGCCTCCCTGGCCCCCGCCCGCCCCGCGGCCCGCGCCGCCGCCGCCGCGTTCATTCATAGCACCGCCCTGACACAGCCCTGCCGCCGCCCTGGCCCCGCCGGGCGGACGAACCCAAAGTTCGGAGCAGAACTTACCCAAAATGGCTCCGCAGCCGCCCCAACACAAACAGCTTTTATTTGGTGAAGTTTAGCCCAGCACCCTGCAAGGACACCCTAACCTCGCCCGGGCCCACCCCCGCAGCGCGCCCATTGGCTACCCAGAGCCGCGCGCCGTCGCCCATTGGCGGGCCGGCCTGTCAGCCGCGCGCCGCTCGCGCCAAGCTTGGCTGCAGCGCGCCCGCCGCTCGCTCCATTGTGCTCCTGTTTGCACCGATGAGAGCGCGGCGCTGATTGGCCGCGCCGCCGCCCCCGCGCGTCGCCGCCCCGCCCGCGTGCTCCACGTACGCGCCCGCCGAGCGTTGCCCGGATGTGAATTGGGCCCGAGCCCCGCCCCGGGACCCGCCCGTGCCACACCGCGACCTGGCCGGACCTGGCCGCGCCGTCCGTACCGCACTCTGCCCGGCCCTGCTGTGGGGCTGCGTCTGCCCGGTTCTCGCAGGCGCTGCCGCCCAGGCCCGCCGAAGTCCTCGAGGTGCGAAGGAGCCCGCGGGCGGCTCCGCGTCGAAGAATAGCTCGGGAGCGGCCGCAGGCCTGGAAGGAGGGAATGCCGTTCCCCGGAGGTGTGCTCCAAGAGATGGGCTGGGAGCAGGCTCAGGGAGAAAGTTGGCATGGAACAACCGGCAAGGTTTGGGCCTGGCAAGGTTCGGGTCTAGCGCCAGTTAATGGTGAACCAAGCCTGCTGAGGTGCCAAGGTGGGTTTTCCATTGGAATTCCTCACAACCAGACCTCCTTGAGATGCCTATTCCTCGTCACACAGCCCCTCGAGGGCTTTGAACAGTAGCCACAGTCACTGCTCCACCTCAGCACCCTGCAGCTGGACCAGCAGGGCCCTCACTTTGGTGGCCTGCAGTGCCATGGCTGCTGTTCTGCCTGGGAAGGTGACCATGCTGGGGAGGAGGAGCAGGGCTAGTTCCATCCTCCCTGCTGGTGCAGAGATGATGTGGTGCCAAAAGAAACACCACTGAAGATAATTAGCTCTGTTGGGACTCAGACTGATGAACTGAGTACAGGGTAGTGTCCTCATGCAGCCATACTGCTTGCCAGGCCCCTTGGGAAGCTGGCACAGCCCTGTATTGAAGTCCTGGCCTGTTCAGCACCACCTGGCACTGATGTCCTGTGCTGTCTGGCTGGCATGTTCTCTTTATGCCTCCTGGCTTTCCCCAGATGCTCTACTTAGAGCTATGCAGCTCTTCCACTGGTCATGGAGATCTGCTGGCAGCATCACTGGGCAGTGCTGGTGTCCTATGCATGCACCTGTCACTGCGTAGATTAAACACAGCCAAGGGACATGGCTCTATCACAAAGCTACACCCACCCCATGCCTAGGGTCTTCCAAGTCCTCCACACAACACTCTGCTCTTCCCAGTGAAGCAGGTCTTCCTTCTCCACAGCATTCCCCTTTGTCGTTTCTTCCTTGCTCCAACCCACATCTCCTTCAGTCTGGCTCCGTGCCTATGGATGGCACTGGTGGACACTGCTGAGATCTCACATGCGTATTTTGTCTCTGCTCACCCCAGGCTGAGATTGTTTCTGCTTATAGAGGGCCAGCATATGTGAAATATCCCTCTCCAGTGCCTTCCCCGCGCCCTAGTCCTACCTGCTTCTTCTCTACCCACCAGCCTTGCCTATACCTGATGTGTTCATCCTGCACCAGGTAACCTTTGGCAAATCAACATCATCCTGTGCTGTATCTTTGCTCTATCTCCAGAGCAGCACTTCAGCCTCAGAGTGAAGAATGCCCGTTAACATGGAATTAATTGGTACTTTATGACCAGGAAACCAAAACACTTTATTTGCTTGCAGATCTAGTTTTTGCTCAATTGGTCTCAAAAAGGAGTGGCTCATTGCTGTACAGGGAAAGCAAGGTACAAACAAATTCCCTTGCCAGTAATGGCAAGTATCATTTGGAAAGACATTGTAACACCTTTGTTACAGTTTTGCAAAAGTTTTGATGGAAAGGGATCACTTTTATCAGGGGTTCCCAGAGGTCGTTTTCCAGCACCACATTGATGATGAACACAAGATGAGATCAGCCATGGCTCTACCTACCTGAGCTGCTGAGCTGTAGCAGCTTCCATGGCCAGACATTTCCCCACTTGTCTGGTGACCTCTGTCAAGGCTGCACCATCCCAGTACTCCACCTTAAACTCTCAATACTTCATGGTGACTGCTGTTTAATGTATCACCAGGCACTGCCAAGATGGTTTTGAGTCCATCATCCCTGAAGTTGCTTTGTCAGTACTTGTAGACTGCTTTTGGGTCAGGTCCTTCTGCCTCTTCACTAGGAAAAAGCAGCCCAGCTCCTCCACCTGTATTCAAGGGCCCCCTGTCCCCAACTTGGTTGTTGGTTGTCCATCACTGAGTCTCTCTTGGCTTCTCAATTTTATGGGTTCCAGTACCAGAAAAAACAAAACAAAAAAGAGTAGGATTTTATAACAGAAACTCATCTGACAGTTCAGTCTTAATTCAGGCCATGTCTTTATAATTTACAGAGTGGGATTGCTGTGTTTTGGACAAGGTGATTTAGGGAACTGTGCTAGAGTCAGTAATTCACTGTGATTGCAACCCCCACACACGACTGGGGACCATGCCCAAACGGTGGCCTTTCCCACCTGGTCCCCTCACAAGGCCACCATGAGCTTTTTTTCAGTGACCTCAATATCCTCTGATGTCAGTACTAGACCCTCCCTCAGCATATCTGGAAAACAGGATTAAATCCTGAATTTGGCTGTTTCCAAATTCCCTTGGGCTCAGGTTGTAACCCCCATAAATGCATCTGAGCAGAGCTGGGGTCAGGCATCACCTGTAGTATTACTGCCAAAACTGCATTGCTACCACTACCCAACATTGTAGACAGCCTTCGGGATAACTCTCTTCTGATTTGAAGAAATAATAATACTAGTAGTCATAGTACTAATAATAGTAATAATAACAACAACAACAGTAATAATCCAACATTTTAGCATTTATGAATAGGGATTTTGGCAATCATCCCTGGGTAAACTCCTCTGGGCTCAGGGTACCTCCATATCTCACTGCCCAGATGGAACCTGCCTCCTTCCAGGGAGCTCAGCCAGCCCTGTACCAACACGCATCCTTACCTGCATCCTTACCCGCAATGTGCTGCGTAGACACTACTGCCCACCACATGCACAAGCATTCACTGTGGCCCTGATTTACAGGTGCCCCCATCCTGAAAGAGAAACTCATTACTGTTATGTACTTCCCTTGAAAGCAATGTTACCTGGAATCAGGAAAAGCAAAACACAAACAAAGGTGGTTACTCACAGCATCAGCGATTCCCAGGTGGGTGGTTGTGACCTGTATCACGTTCCTTGTGTCACTGGTTCTGTGACTCTGCTCTGGCAGCCCCTGTGTGCAGCTCTGTGAGGAAGAGCAAGAGCTGAGCTGCCACCAGGGGCAAGGGACCTCCAATGTCACATGCCACTCACAAATATCACTGAATTTTTCAACCCCAGAGTTTGCAGCAGCCTTCTCCCAGGAGCGCTGGGTTGAGAGGCACCGCAGCTCTGTGCCATGCCTGCAGACAGTGCTAAAGGCACTGCATGTCCTGGCCAGGAGCCCACGAGACTTCCAATCCCTGCTTAAGATGCAGCAGCAGTATGGATTGCCCGGGCTGCAGCATTTTGGCCAGGCGAGTGCATATGCCCAGCTGGCACACACAGGCCTGGGCAACCCTCAGGCATCCACAAGCACAGTGCTGGGTATGCTGCCACCACAGGGACAGGCCCTGGCAGCTGCAGAGGCAGCTTTGGTAGCAGAAAGGACAGAGTCCCTCGCGAGTGAAGAAATGCCAGGTGTTTCCAGGTTTGTCTTGTTCCCTTACAGAGAGGGATGCTCCAGAGATGCCTGCAGGGCAGGCTGGGTTTCTGCAGGGGCAGGCAGAATGAGTGGCATCCCCTCTGACTTATCTCCCACCCTGTGACACAAACCCAGAGAGATAAAAGTTTTTCTGTGGTGGCAGCTCTCACCTGGGATCAGGACAGCTTTTGGAAGCTGCCTGAAGAGATCATTAAAGAGGCAGCTAATTGCTGTTAGTTAGCCATAGGCATCTTGTGGTAGAAGGGTGTGGGGTTTTTTCCAACTCAGTAAATTAGTCTAAGCTGCTGGCATAGCAACCTCTCACTTGTTGTGCCCTTCTGTATGTTTGCACATTTCAGAGCATCCTTTGCTTGCCCTGTTCTGGGGAGGCTGGTGTGTCTCCAGTGGTTACCTGTAGTCTCCTTACAAGCTGGTAGCTTTGTTGGAGCTCTGGAGCTTTTGCACGAAGAATAGTCTTGCCAGGCTGTGCAATTTGTCCTAGCATAGGGATCTCTCAGGTCCTTTCTACTGGGAATCTTCCCATGCCAATGAATGGCCACACAAGACCAGGTCCAGGCTGGAGGGGAAGCTTGGCTCTCATTGCCACCGAGGTGCTCTGTCTGATGTCCATCCTGGCTTTCCAAATGAAGGTTAGAAGGAAGTAAGGATGAGGAGCTTGTCCCATCCCGCTTTGATGATCCATTTGTAAAGTGAGGCAGAAGGGTACAGTTGTCCATAAACTGTCCAGAAGCTGTCATGCAGACTTCACAGTGGACACACAAAGATAGATTCTGAATGGACAATAAATGAGATACGTTAAGATATACACCAGCAGAGAGTGCTGGTTTTACTGCATGTTTCTTCTGTAGATGCAGATTTCAATAGATACTGCTTATGCTGATAAAAACCTGGGCAAAACCATGTGAGTTGTTGTGCAGGAGTCATCAGCATAAACAGACCATGTCCTGGTCATAGTGCAGGGTCACAGCCAGCCCAGGCATGCTGCACCTGGCAGTCAGGTTCAGCTCAAGCATCCTCAAGCATATTCTCCTCATACGCAGCACAGGCACAATCAGAAAGTGCCAATCTGTCACGTCAGACTGGAGTTTGTGTGCGACAGGGCTGTTGGGCTGCTCAGCCTCTGTTCATCTGCTACCTCCATGTGGGCCAGAGGGTTTGTGCACATACCGCAGTACAGGAGTCTTGTGTCTGGGAACCAGACATAGTGCAGAACCATTTCAGGGTCCAGAGATGCGCATGGTCTCTGGCCTGGGGTTTAAAGGAGGGATGAGGAGTAATTACCAGAGGTCACATGCAATCATGTCCTTTAGAGCAATGTATCTGGCTCTCTGCTTGAACAAACCCCCTTAAGGTGGTTCAGGAATATCAAAAAAGTAATTTGATTTGGGAAAGATAAGCTCTGCTTGAAGTTAAGGTCAATTCCTTTGGAAAATGCTTTGGCTAAAGCCATCCCTGCCTGCATGAACCATCTCACACCCTTGAAGGAGATATTTTCTAGAGCTGAGCATCCATGGGCCCATGGCTCACTGCCAGATGCAGGGAGAGCTACTTGTAGCCCAGCACCCAGTAAGGCTTGGCCATGGGTCTGCAAACACGCTGTACAGATTTACCAGCTCCTGTCGCTCATGCTGTCACATCCCAAGAGCAAATGCAGCCCTGCTTCTTGTGCTGGTGGCTTTCCCTGTGCACAAGTCCCTTGGCTCTATTCGTGGGTCCCCTTCAGCAGTGGAGGAGTCAGGAGCCATGAAATTGAGACGGGGGCTGTAGTCACCCCAGCAGTGAAAGCATCAGTTATATTTGCAAAGGGCTTTTGGGAAGATTTGCTTGGGAGCACTTGATGGTGGGGAGTGACCCCCAAGCTGCCTGGTCAAGGGGGACATGTAGGTCCAGCCACCAGGTCCCACTTCTGCCGCATTGCAAAGTGGGTAGGAAGCAGAGTTCAACAGCCAAATGCCTGTGGTGATGCAAACTAAAGGATGGAGCTGCCCTTGCAGCCATTTTCCACCAGCTACAGCCATGGTTCCAGGCAGATCCAACACAGCAGGAAGGATAGGAAGTTCCTCTGATGCTGCAGCACTTCTTCTCTTCCTTGCTGTTGGAGCACACCTATGCCCCTGTGAAAAACAGAGCCTGCAGGCAGCTAGAAGGGAGGGATCAGATTTTAAAGCCACCCTAAAGCCTGTGAGCAGCCTTGAGTAATTAACCATGTCATCAAGGCAGACTTCAACATCTTCCGGACTGGTGTGGCGGAATAAATTAGGGCAGAGTGGGTTCCAGTGTGAGATCTGAAGAGCACTCTGAACTCAGGTGAGATGCTTGGACACATCTGGGGCATCACAGGACTCCCCAGCTCCAGGGGTCATTGTGGCCTGATCCTTGTGAAAACTTCAGTATGTCAAGTGCCCTTCAGTGGAGCCAACAGCAAGGAACTGGGAGGCTCCTTGATGGGCAGCTGAAGGGGTGACCAAACTCTAGATAGGATTAGAAGTGCTCCAGGCCGGGTGCCTCTTGGCCCTGGTTTTTCTTGTTGTCTGTAGGGTTATCCTGCCTGTGTTCCCTCTGCCCACCTGTAGCAGAAAGAGTCAGTCTCCAGCCTATGCAGGAGACCCCGGTGTTCCCTTGGCCTTGGTCTAGGGAGCTGACAAGGTAGGCTGCAGCTGGAAACTCCTTGTTCAAGGACAGAGGTTTCTGTGGATGTGGTTATTTAAGGAAATTCCCTTGTCCTCAAGAGCTTCTATCAGCTAAGTTATCTGATTGTTGTTGTAAATTTTCATGTGGGATTATTTGGGATTATTAATTATTATTATTTGGGCTTTGCTGCTGCAGATAATTGATGTCAAGGAAGGTAGGGTAGTGTGCACAGGGCTGTCACTCACCATGTCCCTACATGAGCTCTGTGCTTTGTCGGTGCTGTAAACCTGGGGTCTGTCCAGCACTGCATCCTGCTCACAGCACGGGTGTAAGATTGTGATGGCTCATACAGAGAGGACTTGGGAGCCTCCTTCCCCGCAGGACCCCACGTGCCGCATGGGAAGCTGTGCCACAGGGCTGTCCCCAGAGCACAGTATCACAGCCCACTTTATCCTGCAGGCAACTATGGAGTGAAAATTATACATTAAATTTTAAATCTATGAAGAATTTATACCTAATCTTCTTTTATTGCTGCTCTTCTGCAACTGCAGTCCTGGACTGATGAAGAGGGCTGAGCAGGCAGCTGTAGTGGTCTACATCCTCCTGCCCTGTGCTGTACCAGCCTTGTGGACCCCACGGGGTGCTGACAAGGTCAGCTGTGATGGCAAAAGCTATCACCTTCATCTGGTCAGACCTAATCCCTGGGGCACCTTTACCTGGGTGGAGAAAGATCAGCCACCAGCAGTTCTCCAGTGGCATGCCCTGGACTTAACTTTTTGTTCAAGTTTTGTGGCTCTTATTACTTTGGACCTGCCAGCTCAGAGGTGCTTACTGAGCACTCCTCCAGTTAGTGAGACTGAAGGGTGCTTAACATGCTGCTTTTCATTAGCCAGGTCCCTGAGCATCCATCCATCCCTGAGCTCTGCTCATCCAGTACATGCAACCAAGGCAGAGCCATCAGCCATTACTGCCCCTGGACTGAGACAACAGAAATTATTTCACAAATACAAATTACACAGCCCTTGTCTCTATAAGCACTGTTTCTCACCTGGCAGGTTTTCCTCTCACTGTCCCCAAATGATTTTGTTTCCAGACAGGTTTCCTCACCAGGCTGGTCTTTTCCCAGGCTCCCTTTGAGCACCCAGTATGGCAAGGAGTCTGCTGCCCACATGAGCTTCATCTGCTTTGTTTTACCCCAGCATTTCCTTCCTATGACTTCTCCATCTGTCAGTTCCTCAGGGAAGCTGGTTTGATATCCCCAGCGCCAACCTATGTGGCTATGTGGGATGGTGATAGTGGTGCTCCCGTGGCCCATACAGACCCATTTAACCCTTTAGGTCTCTTGTACAGCTGCTTCTTTGCAGGCCATAAAGACAACCAGGCCCCTGCTATAAGGTTTTTCCATATGCTTGTGCCCAGAAATGGTTAAATCCTGGAAACAAAGGAGCCTTTGGGACCAGCTAATGTTAATACCAGGTTATACCATGCTCTTGTGGACCCAGCTCTCTTAGAAACCTCAGCAATGGAGACTCCAGCTCCTCTTTCTTATGACTGGGAAGATTATTCCCACTGCCTATCTTGACTTTCCCTGTCATAATCTAAGCCTGATTCTACTAGTGTTTTATGGCATGGGCAGATTCCTTGTTGTAGGAATCATTTACATTCCAGCAGACTGCTGCTGCATCACCCTCCACTCCCAACTACCAATTAAACAGTCCCACATTTGCTGTGTTTTCTTGCATTTCAGGTCTCTGACATCCTTATCTGGATCCTCTCCAACTGGCCCAAAGGGCAATGTCCACACATAGCTGCCTTCTCCAGCCACTACTCTCAGCTGCTGTGAAGAAGGGAAGAGCTGCCTCCAGCAACTTCACAGCCCTCTCACAGTTACGCATCCCAGCATTGTGTTTGCCCTTTTTTTTTTTTTTTTTGCTGTTAGCCCCCTGCTCTGCAATAATTAATTAATAGTGTCAGTCCCTCCCCCCAGAATTGCTTTTTGCAAGTGAGTAATTTCTTTGTTTATATGATATGCTGGCTATGCCACTATGCTGCCAGTATGGGGCTGTGCTCCATGATGTCCTGCTCCCCAAGCCTGTTTATCTAATTTCTCAGTGAGGTGTTGTGTAGGGAGAGTTTGGGGTTAGGAATCTGCCTTCCAACATAATCTCTACACTTCCTATTTTCTACTGTGCCTGCAGCTGTGTATCTCATGATCTTACCTGCTAACAGCTACAGCCTGGAGCCTGAGGTGGGACCAGCACTCATTTCACACCAGAGTTAGGCTGGATATGATCTGCAGCTTGCTGCTGAGATGTTTTTATGGACTTGTGTCAAAGTCTTTTGAACATCAAGCATACGCACTGTGTTTCCTGTTCTGTCAGAGGAGAGAACCAGACCAGGTTTGCCACAATTTGCACTGAGAAGGTGGAGTTGGCAACTGCTCCTCAATCTTCCACCCTTCAGGGTTCTGGGCTGCTTTGCTACTTATCCTTGTGTTTCCTAGAGGTCCAAAGCAGCGCTGAGCGCTCAAGTTTCTCCTCTTTTTAAAAAGCCACATACCCTTCTGTTGTCCCAGCTCCCTAGTTTCACCCTCCTGCTCCCAGCTGTCTTGCTGCCTGCATCCACATAGGGCTGCCAGACCTGGTCTGCCTGCACTGCTCTGCCTCTCCAGGCTCCCCAGCCCTGCTCCTGACAGGATTTTTGCCTCACTGGTGCTGACTGCACCCACTGGTTCAGGCTGAAGCATTGAGGCTGTGAATGCTCTTGGCACCACGGTATCCATCATTCCCCTTTCCACCCCAGAGCAATAGCCCTGGCTTTGCTTGTCCCCTTCCTCTCCATGTGCTCTCACTACCTTGCCTGCTGAATCCTCGTCATAGGTTAACACGGTTTGGTTTTTTGGTTAATGGAATATTGCCCTGCCAGGACTTTGCACTTTGTTTTAGAAAGGACAGGGACCTATCAGGGGCCAGTTCTTTCTATTGGCATGTGGTTTGACCACTGAGAGAGTTGAAGGCAACTTTTGGTAATACCCATATGAAGCCGAGTGTGCCCAAGCCAACCTCTTTTCCCTCTTCTGGCTGGCAAGAAGTTAACAGCACATTGTAAGTCAGAGGCCCAGGTCCAGGCCCAGCCACCCCTCACAGCACTTGCGGCCAGGCTTTGCCAGCCCCCCCCCGAGCAGCAGCCTGGGCCGGCTGTGTCCTGTGTTTTCCCCTCGGCTCCTAACGGGGGGCAAGAGAACACTGCAGATCAGTGGTAGGCCCTGTGCCAGGGCCTGCAGGGGCCGTGCCCTTGGCATGGCTGCCGGAGCCGCTCGCCCAAGGGAGGAGAGAATCTTTCTCCAGAGCCCCAGAGAGCTGATCCAAGTTTGAGTCTGCTTTGGATCTGACCAGGGGTGGGGGAGAGTCATCAGCGTTCCTGAGCATGCTTCCTGCCCTCCCCCACCCACCATCACTGGCTCGGCCTTGAAGTTCCAGACCAGGAGTCAGCTGGAGTGAAAAGACTCTGGGCAAAGATCTTAATCCTTTCTCTCCTCCATGGAAGACAGAGTGATTTAAAACATAGGGAGACAGCATGAGACAAAGTCAGTGAAAGAACTGACAGAGACTATTGGAAGAAGGGATGAAAGAAGTGGACATTTTTGACTGGACTTCTCTGGATGTAAACCATGGAGATATGGACTATTTCCTGTAATATCATAATGCTGTTTGGGAGAATGCAGGTCCTAGCCAAAGGTTATGTGTATTGATACAACTGATATTTAATAGAGAATTCTGAACAGAGTAAGCCCCCACTCCTGGGGTAATAGGAGGTCTCAGCTTTTGAGGTGAAGATGATTTTAGAGAGAAAGTGATTTTGAAGGCCCGGCTCCTGGGCTAACAGGAGGTATCTATTTCTTTTGAGATAGAGATGATTCTAGAGATAGAAGAAGAGAATCCTTGTTTTATACTAGAAGAAGCATTCTTGAAACAGTACCCCAAATATGCTGAGGCCCATAAGCAGCTTGGGAAATTGTTAAATGGGTAGGACTGCACAGATCTGCAAAATTCCAGGCAATTGCAGGTTTGTGACATTGAGACACACCAGATCTTTTCTTGTGGCACGTGTCTTCATGAAATTCTAGAGAGACTCCTCTCCCAAAGTGATGCAAGATTCTGTTTAAATGGTTGCAACTAACTGAAAATCATGGTTTTCTCTCTATGTTGTGTGGGAAAGTGAAGAGTTTGTGGTGGAGGAAAGGGTTGGTCTTCTTGATCTTACATTCTGAGTGGATACATGCCTGTTTCCCAATTGCTCTGGAGTTTGGAGACAGCATGGGATGTTCCTCATCCTAACATGGCCTCTGATGTGGCTGTTGTTGCGGTGTCCTGCAGCTTCTCTCCAGCTGGACTGGTGAGCTGTGAACAGCAGACATGGCCAATATCAGGGGGTTGGAGATGCCTGAGGTGCAGAGAGGGACAGGGCAGCACCCAGCAGGATGAGGGAAATTGCTCTAAGGACAAGGTCTTCCCCATGAGGGTGGCCAGATGTTGGCCCTAGGCTCACAGAGCTTTGGGCTGTCCATATGTGGAGCTATTTGAACCATACCTGAACAAAGCCCTAAGCATCCTGCTCTCATACCCTAGAGGTTCCTATTCCCAGTCTCAAGCTCTAGCTCTTTCTGCTCTGCAAGACAAGGAGTTCTTTCATGTCTCAGTGGCATCCATCCCACTGATAACCACCCCCCCCCCCCCCCCAATCCACATCCACACCCTAAGGTTAGAAGCAAAGCCATAGCTTTTCTCTTCTGCTGGCCTCTTCTTAAGGCAAAAAATCAGTTTTAAAGCCTTGGGAATGTTTTCTGGACAGCCTGTCCCCACTGTCCTGGTACCACACCGGCTACTTGGGTAGGGACATTGTCCATCATCCTGATGTCCCGGGTTTTGGGTGAGCCTGGCAATTGCTCATGGAAAGCCCCTCAGCTTGACAGGATGGCGTCCAGGCTCTCACTGGATTGCAAGCCAAATGTATCCAGCCTTCCTACACAAAACAATACATTTCCCCTTCTGCTGCCTGTCTTTCCAGAACAAGCTTCATCCTTCTATATTAATATTCCAGTCATGAGCCTCAGCCCACCAAGCCTTTGTTATGCCAATTAAATCATAATCTTGATTGCACATTTAGACTTCTAGCTCCTTCTGTTTATCCCTCTGGAGTGCTCCAATAGGGTGGGCATGCAGTAGGCTGACCCCTGTTCTCCTCTGTGTCCAAGGGCTGTGCTGGGCATCCCATGTCCTTCCCGAGTCTCCTGTGGCTTCTGCAGCCTGCAGGTGTGCGGCTTCACACTTATGGATGTGTTAGGGCAGCCGGTAGTGCTGGAGCCGGCCAGGCTGACACCCCTTCCACCCTGGTGCCAGGAGGTGAGTGAGGATGGCCAGGGAGGAAACAGGGCATGGGGGAGCAGTGAGTACCCAAACTGGGCTCTGAACAGCGTCTGTCTCCATGCAGCAACCCCAGAGCTGCTTGAGGCAGCTTTGGGCAGGGGTGCCACTGACTGGGAATGGTCTGCACTGCAGGTATCAAGGCAAGGGGCTGGGTGGGAGGGACGGGATTCCCAGGCTCCTCTGTGCTGGCTGCAGAGTCCGTGATAGTGCAAGAAAGGGGTCCATGTGTCCATGTACATGTGAGTTCTTTTCAGCGAATAGCAGAGCACTAGAGTCAGAAAAGACCATGTTTGAGTTATTCCAGCTGCAAGGCTGCGCTTGGACATTGTCAGTATCTGGTGTAAATCCAAGTTCTGGCCGTGCTTCCCAGGGGTGTGAATTCTCTCCTGGAGCTTTGTGCTTTGTCATTAACATGGGATGGAAAAATAAGGTAGAACAAGGTTCTTTGCTCTGCAGTGAGGGGATAAGGGACAAGGGGCGGACACTAGGACAAGCAAAGCTCAGGCTGGGGCTGGCAGCTTCCAGCGCCCCGTAAGTCATCCTGCCATGCTCCAAGTTAGGGTCTCCACTGAAGATGAACAGGGAAGGAAACGAGTATTTTTTAAGGTCTATGCTGAAGCTGAATGCTGTGGGGAAGTTTCCTTTTTGAAAGCAAAACACAGTTTCATTTTTCTTGACACAACAAAATAATCTCTTACCTTTGTATATATCAGAGCAATACTTAGAGAATGAAAAAAAATCCATTCTTTACCGTTTTGTTACAAGCCCTGCTGAGCCAACACAACTATTTAGTGGAAATTGTGCCAATGGATGGCAGAGGAGGAGTTGACTGACAAGACTTTGGGCGGGTCCAAGGGTATAAAAAGGCAGAGCATCCATTTTTGTAGGTGAGCACATGGTGGTGTAATTTCATGCTCCCGGTGCTCTCATTTTTTCCTTATTCAGTCCTGTGTTGTATTTTGTTAAGGTTTAATAAACTTCTGAAATTTCTGAAAGTGAGCATCATTTTCTTACACAGTGATAGCAGGTCAGGTCTTATGTGAATTCCTCCTCACTGGGGCATTATTCTCCCTGGAAAAGAGAGCCGTTTCTGTGTTGGTTTTGTGCTGGCACCAGGACATGGCTCAGCAGTTTTGCTGCAACAAGTTTCTGTAGAATGAAAGCAGATCTGTGGGTTGCAAACAGCCACTCTGTGTGGTCCCCATGTCCCCAGTCTTGCAAGAAACCTGCAGAAGGTGGATGTGCGTGATGGCTCTGGACCAAATAACTAATCTCAGGGTAACGCAGCCTGGAATTCTGGAATTATCAAGAAGAGTGGCAGCAGCCATACTTGTGGTGGATGTGAGATTTAAGGCAGAAGAACTGTATTTTTAAGGGAAAATGGCTCCTGGCAGAGTGTGCTGACCTACCAGAAAATCAACCTAGTTCTGGGCTGCATCCCCAGCAGCGTAGGCAGCAGGTGAGGGGAGATTCTCCCTCTCTGCCCCACTCAAGTGAGACCTCACCTACAGAGCTGCCTCCAGCTTTGGAGTCCGCAACACAGGGAGGACATGGAGCTGCTGGAGTGAGTTGGAAATTTGGATCTTTCCTTTCAGGCAATTTTGTCCCATTTGTTGCCTAAGAGATGACAATGACCAGTATTTAAGAGAGACAAAAGTGGCCAAGGTGGCAGGAAGGGTGCAGCTGGCTGCAGCCTCTTAGCTGGAGGCTTTTCTCTTGGGAAGGGCAGAGGTACCCTGACATTTTTGGCTGGGTGAGGAGGGGCTGGGCTCAGCTCCTCACTCACTCTCTCTGGCTCTCGGGATCTGAGGGGAAAGGTCAAGTTGCTGCTGCCGCAGGAAGAATTCGCTGCCAGTGCGGAGTGCAGTCCGGCAGTGCTTCTTCCCTACCCTGGGTGAACCTCTGCTCGTAAGAGCAGCCGGTGAACTGGGACCTTATTCACACCCGATCTGACTGGAAAGGACCCTCACCATCTACTCGGGTGCCTCAGGGGAAAACCACGGGGCCCCGAACCCTTCCCCCTTTCCCGAGGGAGCATCTCCCCGGCTGCGTGCAGCAGGCTGCTTACAGAAACCCGGCTGCTGCTGCCCAGCCCCGCTGCTCTCTGCCACCGCCTCGTGTTTTTCGTTATAGTGTGACCCCGTGTCCGCCCGACTCCCAGGGCTCCTGCTAGGGCTGCGGAATTTTCTTACGTTTTATTCGATACCCCAGGTGTGTGTGCCCGCCTCTGCCGTTCCAGCTGCTGCTCCTGAGGTTCCCGCTGCAGCTCCTTTCATTATCCAGAGGCGCACAGGGAGCGGCTGCTGCCCGTGAGTTCCCAAAGGAAGGCCCTTGTCCATCCCCTCCGCCAGCCCCCCGCCATTGCCACGTGTGGAGAGGGGCGGCCGAGCCCGCGCCACAGCGCCCCCTGCAGCCGCGGGGGAATCATGGCACCCGCCCTGCCCGGCCGGGAGCCAGCAGCGCCCCTGCCGGCTGTGCCCGGAACTGCACCAAAGGGGAAGGTGCCTGTGGCCGGGAGAAGGCTGGGACTGGGGCTCTGGGCTCTTGGGTGTTGCTGCCGGGGTTGTTGTTTGTTTGCCTTGTTATACACACACAGACACACACGTAAAGAACTGCTATTCCTTCTCCCATATCTTTGCCTGAAAGCCCCGTAATTACAAAGTTATAATAATTCAGATGGAAGGGGGTCATATTCTCCATTCCAAGGGAGGTTTCCATCTTCCTTGGCAGACACCTGTCTTTCAAACCAGAACAGTCCAGATAAGAACACAGAGATTCTCCAAGGCCTGGAGCACTTCTGCTCTGAGAGAACCAGGCTAAGAAAGCTGGGGGCATTCACCTGGAAAAGAGAAGGCTTCAGGGAGACCTTAGAGCTCCTTCCGGTGCCGAAAGGGGGTCCAAGAGAGCTGGAGAGGGACTTCAGACAAGGGCCTGGAATGCCGTACAAGGAGGAATGGCTTCCCACTGCCAGAGGCAGGGTTAGATGGGATACTGAGAAGAAATTCTTCCTTGTGAGGGTGGTGAGGCCCTGGCACAGGGTGCCCAGAGAAGGTGTAGCTGCCCCCAGATTCCTGGAAGTGTCCAAGGCCAGCTTTGGATGAGGCTTAGAGCAGCCTGGAACAGTGGAAGGTGTCCCTACCCAGGGCAGGGGGCCTGTACTAAATAACCTTTAAATGTCCCCACCAAAACCCACCCGTGATTCTGTGTTTCCATAAACACTGTCCGTGGGTAGGGCTGAACAGGCCTGTGCAGGCTGGGCTGTGTCCTCACTGTCCCTTGTGAAGCATGAGGCTAGATGTTGAAACCCATCCTATACTGGCTGAGACCTGCAGGCTGTGTTCCTGATGGCCACTTTCAAACCGTGATAACTGCTTTACATCCTTGATTTCTCCTTCCCAGCATGACACTTACCTTTCTGCTGTGTTTTTTTGGTTAAACCTCCCTTGACATTATTCTCTTTGCATTGCTCTTTGACCCAGGGGAGTTTCCCCTTGCAGGGGACCAGGCAGGGTCCTTCTCCATAAATGCAACACAGTCATCAGGGTGTCCTGGTTAAGCTGGAGGGGCATGTGAGGGGCTGTCCCTGTTTGGACATTCTCAGCCCCAGTGGGAAACTCTGGGACAGAAGCTTGTTATGGCCCATCTCTAAGGCAGGGTGAATTTTCGTTAATAAATCCCTTAGAGTGAATTGGAGTGAAATTATGCTGAATGATCAGTGATATATATGAGGCAGATGTCTTTTTTAAAAATTTAATTGTAGCAGAAAGGCGGTAGATGGCTGGTTTTGGTTTTTGTATAAAAGTATAGAAATAATATGAAGAAAATATATGAGCAAAAGAAAGAGAAGGAAAGGACAAGCATAGATGGTAGAGAGAACAAATATCACCAGCTGTGTTTCCAGTGAAGAGACTTGATCATTGCAATTCCAAAGTGTGTGGTCAGAGTAGTGGTCACAGATCCATTGGGAGTGGGGGCTGTGGAACAAAAAGCCAGGTTATATACATCCAAGCTGACATGGGGATGCCTATATCCTTCACCAGGTAGGGGATTCTTTATGTCCGATATAACAGTATTGGGCACATGCAGCATTCTGCTGGAGAGTTCCTGAAAAGAGTACAGGGCTACTGGGGGATCTTTGGTGGTATCAATCCCCTCTATTCATCTTGCCCGTTCCTCGACCCCACTTCTGCACTTGTGCTGTGTTCTGTGGTCACTGTAGACCTGAACAGGAGAATTGGCTCCAGAAAGCCTTTTCCCAACCTCTTTAGGGCCCCTTACCAGGCATGTCCTATTCCAGCTTGCTGGTCATCAGTGTTTGAGGCATAACAATGCATGCACTCCACTGTTCAGGCTTCTACAGAGCTGAAGAAGTGCCCAGTGCTCATCCCAGGTATCATCCTACTCCCTTCCCAGATGTTGCCACCAAAAAATGAGGAGCTTTACTTGGTATGGAATTGTCAGGGGTTTCTTAAACATGTCCATGGTGAGCAGGGGCCTAGAGATACTATTTTGGCTGTCCCAGGCAGTGCCACAAGATGCTGCCAGCCACAGGATTGTGCCAGCTGCAAGAGGCAGAGGGTGAAACTCATGGGAATTCTGCCCAGAAAGAGGTTTCCAAAGCCCATGGGAGGTTCCAACAGGACAGTTTTCAGGCTGTGCAAGGAAACAAATGTAGTGATGGGTGAGAGCAGAGGCTGGAGCTGCGGTGGGGGCAGCAGGGGTTGCAGTCCCTTGTGCCCACTGGGCTTGGCACTTGCTGGATGCACCTCAGGCCTTCCCAGAAGGGAGCTGGTGCTGGACCAGCCAACATCTCCCTCTTCCTTGGGTACATCTGTCCCCAGAAATGCTGGACAGGGGACTGAGTAGCTGCCTGGGGCAGTGTTGTCACCACCAGCTTCTCTTTCTGTCGCATTGATCACAGACCAGCACTCTCTTCAACAGCTGCTGGGCCTCCAGGGCAGGTGCCAGTCTTCAATGGCACTCAGGGGACCTCAGGGACTCAGGGTTATGGGGTGATGGGGTGATGAGGTCCTTCGAGGCTCAGGAGGTGCTTAATTCCAGTTCTTGCCCAAAGCAAGGCCACCAGTGCAGTTGGAGCGGACTGCACATCTTCCAGGATGGAGCCTGTGCCACTGCAGGAATGTCCTCAAGGAGACAAATCTTGGGCCTAGAGGTTTTGGGGTAGTTCTACTGCAAGGAGGGGGCTCAGTGGGCTCCGTGGTTCCTGTGCTCTGGGCAGGCAGCTGCGTCGGGGCTGCTGCTCCCTCTCCCCCAGCACACACTGGTGCCCCAGTCTCCAGGAGGCTCAAGTCTGTGCCCACGTCGGCAGGAGCTCCAGTCTGAAATGTGGTGGTTGTGCCAGGTGACCGGTTCCTGTTGCATCCCAGCCCTACTCCTCCGTCCTCCTGCCCCCAGGGCCCCTCTTGCCCTGTCTCATCCTGCAGCAGGCAGTGCTGGCTCCGTGCTCTCAGTCAGTCCAGTCCCCGCAGAAGGGTGTGGTGTCAGGGCTGTGACCCTGTGCTGGTGCTCAACCAGGCAGGAGGGGGCTGTGCCTGCAGCAGCACCTTGAAATGCTGCCTTCATTTCACCTCCAGCAGGAGCCTCATCTGCACCAGTGAGCCAGAAGTGTCTCTATGGCCAGTCCTCATCCCTATTCATACCTCTGGGGTATTACAGGGCCGTGAAAAGCCAGCTTCCAGGAGAGTGGCTCCTCCTTACCCCCCAAATTCCCCACTGGAATAAATACAGCTGGTATTTATGAGCAAAAGGCTGGAGGGAGCAAAACCCATCCCCTGCCCATTGTGCCTATGCCAGGGAAGGGGCCTGGGTGCCAGAACCAAGCTGGGAACACCAAACCCCCAACATCTCCCCCTCAGCAAGGAGCCAGTGGGAAGTTGGGAAGCAGCTCTGGGAGCTCTTGGCAGACATGTGAGTGTGGCCTGAGCTCCCCAAATGCAGCAGCTCCTGCCTGTGGCAAGCACCCAGATCAGCATGACTGGCAGCCCTCAGGGAGCAGTGGGGAGTTCTCAGCAGCCCCCACTGGCGACAGCCTGGCTCTCAGAGCAGGAAATCTCTGATGGAAGAAGCGGGAGGTTCCAGGGCTCCCTCTGCACCAGTGCTGCTGCCCCAGAGCCCTCATGGCCTCATGGCCAATGTCTGACAGGAAGAGTTTCTGCACAGCACCATGAATGGTGCCCACCCAACTGCTCCCAGTCTCCCACAAGGTTCCAGAGCTCTGGGTGCTCTGGATGACTGGAAGAGAGCTTGGGATCACAGGACACATCCTGGACAAGAAGGTCCTTGGGGAAGAGGCCTCTACACCTCTATATCACACTCCCCCCACCTGAGCCCCTCTCCAGCCTTCAGCAGGAGTCCTTGGTGTCCTGGCTATCCCACCATCCCTGACCCGCTCCTGCTTGCCTCCCATAGCTGCCATTAAAATAAATTGACAAAATAAACCTAATTTGGCCTGTAACTCTATTTTCTCAACCTGAGAGGCAGAGTCCTGTAGTAGATCAGCAGCAAGCCCCTACAGGCTCCTGCTGCTGGGGAAGACAGAGCTGTCGCTGCACTAATGAGTGAATTAGTTAATGAAAACAGTATTTAAAATAATCACAATATTTCTTTATTTGCTTGTAAAGATGACATAATAAAAGATAATTAGCAACATGTGAAACAGTTCTACTACTCAATTTTCTCAGTTTAGCTAATTAATTATCTTAGTAAAATGCATCATTATGGCTTATTTTAGAAAATCCAGCAGCTGCAAGGTCAGAGTGCTTGGAACAATTTCAATTTGTAATTGGAATAAACATTAAAGTGAGTCAGATAATCTTTTATTAGATAATAATAATAATGAATCACACAGGCATGTATATTAAGAGGCAGAAAATGCACTGAATCATTTAATAATGCCATCAAATGGGCTTCATTAGGGGCTGCTGTGGGAGCAGGAGGGCACTGGGCTCTCAGCCCTGCCTGGAGGAACACATAGCCCAATGCTGGCTTGGGAATGCCTCTGTTGGGATGGGGCTGGAGCACCATGGAGCGTCTGCCCCGGGCCCCCCTGGCTCTCCCTGCCCTTAGCCTGTGCCAGCAGCACCCCAGGGCCTGGGCAGAGGGACCCAGCCAAGGAAGTCCCAGCAGACCACCGTCCCCCTGGACTGGATGGAAGGGCTGGGCAGGGACCCCCAGGGCTCACCAGAGTCTGCAGGGTGGTTGGGGGAGGCTGTGGAACCCCAGAATGGCAGAAGGGCATGTGCTGGCAGACACCGACTCTTGGTGGGAATCTCCCAGGAATGTGGGCACTGGACACGTGGCAAGGGTGGTCTGTGCTGGGGAATTCAAATCCCAGTGGGGGACAGGGCTGAGACACGATGGAAGGGAACCCAGGACCGCTGTGGCACTGACCACCAGCCCTACATGCTGGCCCCACACCCATGCTCTTGCCTGGGCTCTGCCCTGGTGAGAGCAGTCTTTAACCCCCAAAAGCAGCCTGTTCCCTCGCAGCTGGTGAAGGTGGGGATACCAGTGTCTGCAGATCTTCCTGTCCCACTGGACCAGCTCTGGGGACAGCCAGCAATGGATGGCTTGGCCCATCTCTGCCTTTCCAGTAACACCTTTTTTAAGGATCCCTGGTGTGAGCCCAGAGCTGAAGTGTGTCACTCTGCTGAGGTGCCAGGCACAGCTGGGCCCTGTGTGTAGGGTGGGTGCTTTTGGTACAGCAGAAATATAATAAATCTATTGTTTATTAATGTTAATTATAATTTATAAAAAGAAATATAACAAAGAAGAAAATCTCATGGCTCTTGCAGCAAGGACAAAGCAGGTTTAAACCTCACTGCTCACCCAGGTGAGCCTCCACCCAACTTCCATGGCTGCTGCCATGCCCTGGGTGCTGCCCACGGCTTCCAGAGGGCATGCCTGCTTCGTATGAAGAGGATCCCCAAAGCAGCAGGAAAAGCCAAAAGCCAGGGCTGAGGTCCCTGGGATGCTCCTAGTTGCAACAGCAACATGCTGCCCTCCTCCTCCATGATGCTGTGATGTTGTCATGGAGATGGCCTGACCCACACCCCAGAATGCCCTGGGATACACAGTCAGTGTGGCCACTGGGCAGCCCAGTGTCACCAGGGACATCCCAGCAGCACTGATATGGGCCAGGGACACATGATCAGGACCTGCCTGGCTTGCACCCACCCTGACAGCACTCATCACTGCAGAAGTGTGCTGGGGATGCTGGCAGCCATGGCTCAGCCCAGTTCCACCTTCAGCCACTTACCCCCCTCCCGACAGACATTTGTTCACTGCAGGCAGCCAAACATTTTCTCAGTTTAAAGCAGTAACTAAATTACATTTCACCCTGGAAAATTATCTGTACTGCAGTTTGGCTTCATTTGTGGTCAAAACCACCCTTGCTACAGTGAGAACAGGCATCTTGGGTGTCAGTGTGCCATGCTTCTGCCATGCTTCTGCCTCCTCAGGGAGTTTCTAGGAATAGCTGATGAATAGAGGGCACTGGGGAGGAGTTATCTCCTCTACAGTCCCGTGGCAAACCTGCCACCAGCTCCTCTGCTTCACATGGGGTGCTGCCAGCTGATGTGTGCCCCACGGAGCTGCTCCATTTCATTAATAACAAATTAGAAGTTAATTCTCATTTCTGGCTGTGGCAGAGGGCACAGCCCTGGCTGCTTCATACTGCGGCCACTCCTGCCTCATCCCAGGATTTATTATTTCTCTTCTTGCAGCAATCACCTGCTGGTGCCAGGTCACTCGACCCATATGGATTGGAGAACCTGTGGGGCATGGGGAACTTTTCACAAGAACCAAGGAGCTGCTCCCAGCTGGGTCCTCCTGCCCTGAGGACCTGGATGCCACAGAGCCACTGGAGTTGCCTTTGAGTTCCTGGTTCACAGAGGAAGGTTGTTCCTCACTGTGCACCTACACAGATGGGGCCATCTGCCAAACACCACCTGTTCCAAGATTTGGCTCATGGAGACCCACTTCCGACCCAAAACCTTAGGTGTGATACCCAGACTCCCAAAGCAGCTGGGAGTATCAATCCCTCCCTGTGGAGTCCCTCGTGCCATTAAAGCAATTTCCAACTGCCCTTCCCTGGAAAAGTGATTATTAAAGATAGCCCAGGTGTAAAAGAAGGTTTCTCCCTCATGGATCCTTGCAGACATTGTGCAATCTTCTCCATGGGTTTCACAAGTCCATCACCCACCCCATGGGCCCCCTTTCCCTGTTTCCCCATTGGCATTGGGGCCTGGTGTCCTGTTTCTCTCTTCTCTATGGTCACTTGCCCCCTGTCCTGCCCCCAGTACCACCCACGAACCTGACCCCCTATGTAACTAAGAAAAAACACGTTCTCCCTCTTTGGCTCCAGATTCACCTTCAGCACATGGAACAAACACTTGCTGGAAATTGATCTGGGGCTGGGAACCTTCTGCCCCTCTGCTGAGCCAGCCTGGTAACGTGTGTGGTTGTGTGAGCTTGAATTGCTGCCTGAACACTTCTCAAGCAGTTTCTCTACTGAGAGGCTGACTGGGATTTAGAAAGGCTGTAGCTGCACTCCGAAAAGACACAGTTACACCTCCCCTATTGGAAAGAAGAAAGCACTAGGCTCCAAATCAACCCCAGAATGCCTTTCCTGCTCCTGGTCCTGGACTTTGGGGCTCCAGAGGAAGACACTCAACTGTTTATCACTCGTGTTTGTCATCCTTCAGAGATCACTGTGGGACCTGCCTTAACCTTCCCTGAAGCACTGTGGTGAGGAGCCTGGGTGGGTGGATTAGCTGAAGTTACTGAAGATGAAGCCAGCAGGAAAACAGACCTACAGATATCCCAGCTTGAGGTTTCTAGACCAGTCACTTCAGTGCTTTTGCTCATTTCTCATGCGGGGCAGCTTGGGCAAAGCACCAGAGCAGCTACAAAGGTGAAGTCCCAAATACAGCAAAAGGCCCGTGCCTGAGAAAGCCCCTGCACCCCAGCAGCAAGCAGAGACACACACAAGTCCTGCAGCCCAGACCTGTACTGGGAACTCATCCCCTCCCCTTAAGGGGCTCAGAGATGGTCCATGAGGATCTGCCTGGATGGCACTGGCAAACCCTCTCTCTAACCCAGCCCAATTCCCCAGGGCTCACTGAGTGCATCACCCTCATGGGACAAGGCCCCGCTGCTGCTTAGCTCCTCTCCAACTTCAAAGCTGAGTCATCATATCCTTTCTCCCCTCTTTGCCCAGACAGCAGAGCCCTCATCCTCACAGGACCCCGCAGCTGAAGCATAGAGCTTTCCCATGTCCTGGGTGGGTGTCTGGAGTGGCTGCCCCACAGGGGACCCACACTGAAGATGGGAAGCAGCACATGGAGTGACTGGAGAACACTGGCATTGCAGGAGCACCAGGCTCCCTTCAAAAGACACTCTTTCATGTTTTCACTTCCCAGACTATTGAAATGCAACATGATTTCCTTACCTATGAGCCTCACTGTTCCCACAGCTACTGAGGTGCAGAGGATGTGCAATTCTGCTAACTCTGTCTGCTGTTGTCCTGGGAAACATCTCCATTGGAGAATTTCAACTAAGGTATTGGAAAATATTAAAAATGGACCAGTGCAAAGTTACTAGATAAGAATCTTTAAAATTTATTGGACTAATTGTGTTACATTCAATATTTGATGTATTTCTCCTGGACAAAGAATTGGCATAAATACAAACAAGCCTTTGTGTGCCTTCCCTAAACAAATAAGAGATAAAGTACTAGGGACAACAGAACATAGTTCACATCTTCATATTTACATTTTACTTTTACTTTACAACTTAGCGCCAGGAATATTTACAGAAAAATACAATAAGAACAGAACGTTCATGTCTTGGCAACATACAGGAATTCATACAAATTGTCTATGATGAAGCACATGATATCTGGCATTCTCACTTCTAATTGCTCTTGCTAAATCCAGGGGGAAAAGGGCTGTGTTTGCTTTCAAAGGTATCACTCAATTGCACAATCATAAAAATGCATCAAATTTGTCTGTGAGGCTGAAATTTAGTTCCCTCCTCTTCCTGGGCATGCAAAACCTTGTGAAAAGAAACAATGTGACCTATGAAGAACTCAGCAGGTACAGCCCAGGGGCAGCCAGGGCTGCTCCTTCCTCCAGCTTTGCACACTGCTACCCACAGATGCACCCATTTCCACAGGCACTGTCATCCCCCTCTCTGGCTTGCTGTAAGGTTCTAATGCCTTTCTAGAAGTACTTTTAAAAGAATGGCTTTTCTTTACAACTGTCTGTTAAGGTACCAAAATGTAATTTCAACACTGTGTTTATGACAGTGGTCACCTCCTGCTCTGTTAAAACAGAATTAGGAACCCAAACTGAAAGGTTTGATGAAGAGTCCCAGTTTAATTACTGTGGATAACTTGCAGATCAGGGGGTGGGGGGGCATCAGCACTCATCCCCTCTGATGGACAGGGATGCTGACCCAAGCCACTTGACTCAGCAAGTCAGAAATTTTATGCAGCAGTTTGTGATATAAAAAAAATTAAAAAATCTGGATTCTTGGCTGAGTCTTGCAAATAAACCTCATTTGCTCTGACCCTTCAAGGGAAATGCTCTCAAGACAGTGCTTTGGAGTAGCTAAAGACAGCTAAATTGGAGTTTGGTAAGACAGTGAGAGGACATGGATATAATTCCCAGACTGGTGGGGCACATTTTGTTACTAAGACTTCCATGCATCCTGGGCAAGGAGGGACAGTCCCTGCAGGCACCCTGCACTGGCAGTCTGCCCAGGATGCCCACTGCTGTGACTAGCACTCAAACCATAAGGGATGGCAGCACAGTTCTTCATCCCAACATTTTTATACCGAACTGTGACTTTCCTGAAGGCTCACTTTTCCAGAGAGCCAATCCCACCCCCTACAGCCAGGTTCACAGCACCTGTAATCTGCTCACCAGCTGGTTCTGCAACTCAACTGACACATGTTCTAAGCATCCATCCCCTGGCATTGGGAGTGGCCACAATGTGACCAAGTTCTCTTCTTTCCAGACTCCTGCCAAATCATATCTTCAAGCAGTCCACATGGCTGTCCCTGCTCCACCTGCCAGGACTGTGTAACACTCAGCCAGGGAGATGGGGCTGCTGTTAACACTATCAGTGTGCAGACACTGGGGTTGCTCAGAATGTTTATTGGTTACACATGCATTGCTCATGCCTTTTAAACCAGGGGGCTCAAGTTTCTTTGGCCATTAATTAGATCCAATAGGTACATTCACAGTGTGGGCAAATTTAGTGTGTGTGCATTAAATTGCTCCTGGCAAGAGTTTGGCAGAGGAATGAGGCTGTCCAAGTTCTCTGCATAGCTTGGCCAATGCTGCCACCCAAATGCTGCCTTGGAGCTCCTCCTGCCATGGGCCACCTGGGCAGCACAGATCCTGCCACAGGAGTTCTCTGTGGGTGGTTTCATTCTTTGACTTCTTATTAATCTGGATCAAATTCCAGAGATCCTGAACTGAGAAGTCAGTGCACTTGTTCCCTGCAACAAACACACATCACTTTGGCTGACCACCTCAAAGTCCATTCATGTGTATTTTTAGGGGCCTGTGTTTCCATAAACTCTTTGTGAAAAACGACATTGAAAGCCAGGAGTGAGATCTGTCCTTGGCAGATAAGTCATAATGAAACAATCAGAACTGCTTCAGGTCAGAACTGTTGCAAAAAGTAGCTCTGAAATATCAAAATTCAATGCCTGATAAGTATTACTGCAATGCATAGCACAGCTTATTAAAACCACTTTGGAAATAATGTGAAGGGCTCCCCAAATTCCTGTTAAGTCATGCTCTTCCATTATCCAGTGCTGGAAGGATCAGGATTCCCTGCTGCTGTCAGGCTGCACCTCCCCAGGAGTGCCAGCCACAATTCACTGCTGCAACACCAGCTGGGATATGCCAGGAGGCAGAAATACTCCCAGGGCTGCCCACACCCACCACACCTCTGAGATCCCAACAGCACACTTGTACCTGTAAACATCTTTCCCCAGCACATCCTTTGAGTCCTGAAGCCAGAACCTGATAATGAAAACTCCCGACCTAGGTGGAAGGGAAGCACTGCTGTCTAATGTGAGAACATACAGGAGATTCAAAACAGTGTGAAGTTATAACCCCAAAGGGGCTTTCATGGCATTGAAATTAATGGGAAAAAGAAAATTAGTGAATTTTCTTTTTGAGTTGTTCAGTCTGTTTAAGAGAAGCTTCTGAAAAGTGTTGTAGAAGCTGCAAAAACCACTCATGTTATAAATAACAGGGAGGAGGCAGTCCCAAAAACTCAGATTTCAATCCAGTGGAAGGAAGTTAAGTGATGTTTATGCTTTTTATGGAAATGGTGAGTAGGTGATACAGATGCTTCAAAATAAATTAAGTAGTTGCATTAAAAATAAAAATCAGGCTACTGAAATTAAATGTGACATTTTGCAACAGACCTGAAAGTTATAACCTTGCTTTTATACAATCAAAAGCTCTTATCCAGCAGTAACTCCTTTTGGGAAGTCAGTTAACTTCAGGTGGTGGTGGCTGTCTCAAATGCAGATGGACCCACTCAGAGCCCTGGTGGGAACGGCCACATACAGGATCTGGGCTTTGGATTTCAGGGCCTACTCTTTCCAAGTAATCTTCGTCCTCTTGTTTCTGGTACACAGATGGGTTACATCCAGTGAAGGATCTTGTGTTGAGCACTGAAGAGGGACTGAAAATGTCTGAAGTTTTCACAGGGAGAGTTAATGCTCTGGTACAGACTCTTCCTCCAAGGAAAGATCCTGCTCCCTTGCCCTTGGACATGTGGGTGCAGCAAGATGTCTAACGGCAGGTTTGTTTGTATTCTTATTTCCATCCTCATATGCGAGACGGCTTTACTTTGATTGTTTTCCCCTCAGAGCAGGACACCTACAGTTCCTAATTAGTCTGGAAAGGATGACTGAGTGAAGAGATTATTTTGCTAGCATCCAGGAAGACCGGAATTTGGTAATCTTCTGAGGGTAGGTGAATCAAGTCAATATCCCAACTGCAATGTTTCAGATTCATTTCTCATTCCTCCCACATGGTATCTGCTGACTTGTGCTAGAACATGATTTCCTGAATTCTGGAGGGCTGAGAAAATTTGTTATTTAACTTTTTTCTTCTACACTAATTTAAATTAGTGTAACCACCAAGCTCTGATCTAATTGTCCTGGAAGGATAATGACCTAGGGATTGCAGTTCTTGAGCCCAACCTCCTGGAAAAGCGAGGTATAAAACTCTGGCTCCAGCTGCCTGTTGCGGTATTTATTGACAATATCTGCTATTTTCTGTTTTCGGCGGACGTGGGGGGGGTTGTATGAATCACTTTCCAGCCTCTTTCTCCGACAAATATTTATTACTGTCTGTCTTACTAAGAAACCTGAAAAAGAAACAACACTTGAATCAAGTTTAAATGCACCTCTTCCCAGCCAAAGACAATTTTGGGTTCTGTCCCATCTAAACCCAAGGGGAGATGTTCAGCTCCACCAAGTCAAGAATTTTTCTCCATGAACAGTTGATAACAGACAGCCATGGTCCCCATGCTTGTATAGACCTTCACTGTAAAGAATGAAGAAAGGCACTCATGCAGTGGTACCCTAAACTGGCTTGAGGAGGAGTATTCTCTGCTTTATCAGAGCAAAGCAGCTGCCTGGAACAGCACCCTCAGGACAAGAGGAAAAACCCAGGGCAGCCAATACTAGAGTCACAGTGCCATAGCCTCAGCTACGTCACTTATCTGGACCTCAGGTGGGCCCTGAGGTCACACCAGGTAGTTCCAGGGGAGCCTTAAGAATGAAAAAGGTACCTGTCAGTACCTTTTTCCAGTAGGAATTGCAGAGTCTTCTCCTTGGAGAGGAGATGAGGAAAGACTTGATGGGTTGTGGCTACAAACAAATTTCTTTTCCCCTCACTGCCTTGCCACTTTTGTCACCCCTCTGTAACTCACACTGCTGGATACAGATGGAGGAGGAGGTGGGGAATGGAAGTAGTAGCACTCAAAAACTGGCAGTTTATCTTATTTTATTCTGAAAGGAAATTTCTATGCCTCTAAGGAAGCAAGTATACCTTACCCCCTTTGCTGTTTCACAAGCTCTTTCATAAAGACAGAAACATTTAGAGGACCCCCCTGCACACAAACTACACCTGCTGAACTTAGGAGATGAGAAAAATTTCACTGTATTAACAGTCCTGATGCAGCAGAAAAACAAGCTCAACTCTAGGAAAACATACCTAATAGTTCTTCAGTAAAAGCCACTGTATCAGCTGAATTCATAAATGTTATTTAAGGGCCCAAGTCTGGCTTCAGTTTGCCAATCACTGAATTAAGCATACAAACCCCAGAACCTGAAAGTCACCTCCAACAGCAGCTTTATGGTTATGTACAGGTATCCTAATGTTCATTACTTCATTTTACTCTGTCCTGTGTACTGCTCCTGCTGGGTGGAATTTCCAGTTACTGAAGCTAAATAGCACCAATACCAGGACAGGTCCATGAATCCATCCAGGAACAGAGGAAAAGGCAGAAGGCACACAATGGGACCACTCAATACACGACTGCATGGCACTGAACACATAATCAAAAATGTATTTTGTCCCTGTCTTGCTTCTAAACCAGAAGGAACAAACACAGCATGCCAGCAAAGTAACAAATTCCACAGCACCCTCTGGTGCACCTTGGCTCTCTAAGGTAAACACCAGGGTCACATTTTGCTCTCCTTTCTAAACAGGCCCTGTTCCTAGTTCCAGCACTCTCTCCTGCTATCCTGGCAGCCAAGCACTGTCCACCTGCTCCCTCTGCTATTCCTGCTCCCACTGCTGCTGCAAAAAGTATGGCTTTCATTTGTTCAGCACTGCGTAACACTTTTTCCAAAGAAAGATTCCAGACCATGTACTTTGCAGATGTATTATTATTTTTTATAAAGTAAAATATAAACATGAGCATTCCTAGAATCTTTTAGCTTACCAAGAGCTCTCCTACTGACTATCATTCCATCTACCAGTGGGATAACCATGTTGAATTTCCCAGTTGCTCCTTGTAGTTTTATCCTGAATAAGCCAGTGTTTAAAGGATGGATGAAGATCACAGGAACTTCCTTCTCAGGAATGGTAGATCTTAAGGGAAAAACACAACTGTTGAATCAGTTTTAAAGCACCATTTCAATTAATTTATAGATGAAAAGTGACCCCTTTAGGTGTTAAAAGAAAGTTCTAAAATGCCTCATGGCTAAGGCAGCAGGATCCTGGGGCATGCTCTGGACCCCCAGAAGGGCTCTTTTGGTCATGTTGTGCCTATGATGTCTGTCCCCACAGGACTGAAGAGCCCTGCAGCCACGGTACAGTGTGTATGCAGCATTAACCACCTCACAAGGAAGCCAGTCAGGAACGAGACTCACCACAGACTCAGATAAAACTGCACATTTTCTGTTCTTTAATTTATATTTTATCTGCATATGAAAATCTCATATGAAAAGCTCTTTCACTTTTTCAACCAAAAAACAGTCCACTGAAAAACCAATAAAAATAATGAAAATAAGAGCAGTCTTACCTCAGGGAAGTGCTACTATTGGCTGTGGTTTCCACACCAGTGCTAGTCTCAGATACCAGATCAGGGAGGGGGAAGTTTTCTGTACAAACAGAATGCATCAAATAAAGTTTATCTAATATAGTTTTGGATTTGTTTTTCTTATGTACAAGGAAGGATTATTTATCATCAGTCCTCAGTCCATGCAGTCCTCAAGCATTTATACCACTAGTGTTCTTGCACAGCTAGTGTCTTTGTTTGGCTTCCAGTTCCAGCAGTCACAGAGGGTACACACACCTCAGCCATTTGCACTCAGCAGATGAGGCCCCAAACTCTCCATTCTCTCAATCCAAAAGTCAAAATCTCTACAGGAACCATGAAAGCAGGAAGGAGATGAACTAATTCAACCACAAAAAGAGCTTTCAGATTATTATTCACAGCATCTTCACTCATCCGCAAGTAATCAGCCTTCAGGATGCTGCTAGGAGCATTGAACAATGCCAACCACTCACACCTACAGTTCCGTTGAGCCCTCATCCCACAAACATGGTATGCTTCCTCAAGCCCAAGCTCTGTGCATCTCCACCATAGCCTACAACTCTGCTGCCATGCACCTGGTTACAAAGACTGGATAATGAAGGTGAATGAGGAAAAAGTAAGGACCTGAATCCCTTAAGAGGATTTGGCACTTCCCAGCACCTTGTTCAGGGGTTAAGAAATGTTTAGATTTTCTCACAAAAGTACAGTTCAGGCAGCAGGACAGTGCTTCCAGCAGAAGGAGTCTAAGGCCCAAACCCAGATGTCATCAGAGCTGGGATGCTAAGGGTACAGAACAACTGGAGCAAGCAAGGGGAGAGCATGGCAAGCCATGGACACACACTGAGATGGAGCAAGAGGGAGGGCAGGCAGTTGGCATCAGGATGATACACTTGACTACAAAGTGACAGCTTTTCACTGTCCAGATTCAAAGATGTACCAGAAGCATAAGGTAAAAGCCAAGAACATAAGGCAGAGCCTCTGGGCTAGGAGTCGCTTCCAAGAGCTGCCCGTCCCTCCATTCAACTGCCAGCCTTACTGAGGTTCACAAACTCATTTATTCAGCTGGAGGCCCAGAACTCTGGGAGATTCATAGTTGCTGAAAGAAACAGTCAAGCAGAAGCACACCTGTGTAGCACAGTTGTTTGCCCCTGCAGTGAAGGGGTCAGGGACACTAGCTGGGAACACACTCTGGGCCAATGTCTGCAAAAAGAAATGATGATGCAGAGCTTGCTGTCTACCTCCTGATGTCAGTAAGGCTCTGAGGCACACGCTGTGAACAAGGTGGTCTTCCTGATAACTAATATCTACACTTAAAAGAAAGCTTCCTTTGATTGCTGCTCCCATTCCCTTGGTTGCTTTGCTTTGGAAGGAGCTAAGGCCTTAATTAAGGTCCACCCTTACTTCCAGACTGGGAATCAAGATTAGAAACCAAAGACAGAATAAAGCAGCAGTTCCTGGCCAGTCTTGCAGACACTGCTGGGCTAGGCCAGTGCACAGAGATTCTCACATGACACTAAGGCCAGGCCACGGCTTGGAACCAACACAGAAGAAATTCCTGTGGATAAAGAATTCCTCAACGCTGTTCACCAAGGCCATGCCATGGCCTGTAACAGAACAAGCAAAGTTGGGTCTCTCCCAGAGCAGCACTACTCCAAAGCAGAGAGTAAACACCAGACTAAGAAACAAAGTTGCATGAGGAGCAGGAGCTTGCCTGAGCAACACAGCAGAAAGGGAGCACGGGAGCAAGCACCCTGAGTGCAGAACAAACCAGCCCACGTCTGAAGAGAGAACACGGAGTTCCAAAGATGCCATCACACCAAGGAGGACGATGATCCCTCCAGCACAGAAGCAGCAGGTGTCAGAAGACATTTTTTAAAAGGAAAAAACCTAGATCCACTCCTAGGAGACAACAGCCAAGGAGAACTCAAAAGCAGAGGAACACACCCACCTTGGGTGCTGAGCTTATGAAGCTTCATGACAGCCTTTCACAGGTACTCTCAGTGCTAAAGGAAACTTCAGACCTACATATGCCACTGATTCATGTACACCCTATGGATCACAACTCAAATATTGAAGAACTGATTCAGAATCTTAGCGTTGTTACAGACATTAATAAAGACTTATTTTGATGGCAAGGGTGGTAAGGCCCTGGGACAAGTTGCCCAGAGAAGCTGCGGCTGTCCCATCCCTGGAAGTGTTCAGAATAGATGGAGCATGGGAGCAACCTGGTTTAGTGGAAGGTGTCCCTGCACTTGGGAAGGGGGTTGGGACTAGAAAGCTTTAAGGTCCTCCAATTCAAACCATTCTGTGGTTGCATGATCTAGCATTTTGTTCGAAAAAAACCCCAAAAACAAAACAAAATCAAAACAAATAAACAAACCAAGCAAACAAAAAACCCAAACAAAACAAAGCAAACTACAAAAAAAAAAACCCACTACCCCCCCCCCAAAAAAAAAAAACAAAAACAAAAAAACAAAACAACCCACAACTCAGAGATTTTCCTCTGGTTCTTGCCCTGTTGCTACTTTAACGAACAGTTAGGAGTTGTACATACCTATATCATCATAACGTTCCACCCAGACCACATACACTTTGGTTTCAGGTCCCATTGGTGGAATGGTTCGGCCCTGAGGCATCCTCTTGGATCTAGAAGTAGGACTGAGCTGTTTCGAACATAAGGGAAGAACAGCATTTGCAAACATCGTGAATCCAATAATGCAGCCAACAAGTGTTTTCCAGCTGTTCCTCAGTCATTCCTATCTCAGCCAGGTACAACCTCTGTCAGCTATTGAGCAGGGGCATCTGTGCTGGAACTACTCACTGCAAGCTGGGTCACCAACCTACTTGTATTCTATACAAACTAATATGTATATATATTCAACCTTGAATCAGATAAAAGTTTTTCTTAATATTCTTGAAGACCTAAAATGAGTAACTAAGTATACATTTGGAAGTGAATTCTAAACAAGTAATCAGCAGTAATAAGTCTTTCACTTACAGATATAACAGTTCACGGTTTTCTGCTTTGCTAGTGCACAAAAGCAACTCCTGGTACTTCAGACACATCTGACAGAGTTTTAAACTGGGTAGGTAGGAAAAGTGTTCATGTCTATCCATCCTCAATTTCCAAGTACAGATTTGAGACTGAATTACTCTGTAAATACTGCACATACTTTTCCCTGCAAGCATTTCAAGATTTCAGGATGCACAGTATTACCATTTAGCATGTCTGAGTTTTATATTTAAGTAATGTGATATTGCTATCTCCCACTGTAGATGAAAATTCTGGCAGGACCAAAGCAGATGTCAAAGATTCATGGGAAAGAACAAGCAGTTCTACATGCCAGGGAGTCAAATCATATACTATCAAAAATCCTGAGCATTGCCAGCATGCTTCTTGAAAGAAACAAAGGGGGAAAAAAAAAAAAAAAAAAAAGGGGCACCATTTTTTAATGCAAGTTTTGCCTTACCCGCTGAGAGGAATTAAGATTGTCTGTATGACTGGGGAAGAGTTCAAGTGTCAGAGGCTGCTGCTTCAATATTCCTGGCAGCAGATCCATGTTGGAGTCACTTTCTTGGTCGGAGACACTGCTTTCCAGTGAATCAGCTGTAAGCCAGAAGAAAAAAAGGAAGTGTTTATCTATTCTTCCACCAAAAAACTTAAGCTGTCATCATATATAAGGTTTTGATACTAAAAAAAATATTGTAAGGCTTTTGAAACTAGACATGCATAGATGTATGTTCCAGTCAATATAGTCCTCATAAGCAGGAAGATCAGTTAGGAGACAACTGCTAGCTATTCCAGAAACAGACTGCCAATAATGCACTCTCTATGGACTTACATGTATCCCAGCATTTCCTACAGAACAGTCTCCTCCTTCCCATGGCTACGCCATATTTTATTCCAGGCAACTTTAAGCATGCCAAAGATGACCTGAAAGCTGTAGCTTCTCTACTTAGCAGTGGTACAATCACTCCTTCATGTGCTGCAGGAGCACAAAACTGACAGGAAAGGGAAAAAAAAATTGGCATCACCAGTTGATGGTGAAACACATGTTCAACCTAAAGCACCCCGGCAGCAACAAAACTCCTGTGCATGTCTGTACATCTACTGAGGCTCAGACTGAAAAACGCACAGAACAGATGCCACATCACGAAGGAGTCTAAGGATTAGAATGGTGTGACTTAAATATCCACACCTTTCTGACAAGGATCTTGCTGGACACACTACTCAGTTTTTTATCTAGGTTTTGCTTCTGAAAGAGTTTTCAAATAAAAAAATATTGTTTTCATTTTTCTATAGAGCATGTACAGAGAGATCTTACTCAGGGATTCCACTGGTGATGGGACAACAAAGGCAATTTCTGTCAGGGCATCTGCATAATACAGCACCTTCTTCTGCCCATTGAAGATACTTGCCCCAACATCTTCTGAGATAATTAAATCTGAAATGGGCAGAAAAGGAAAGTTTAGCCAGAAGGAAGTTCTACTTCTTTACACACTGCATCAGAAATTACTTTCAAATACAAGGTGCAATCAATGAGCAGAAATCATGCAAATCTCATTTTAAAATGAAAGGAGTCAAAACTCATGGCTAACAACCTTTCTTAGATGAATGTTTTTACTATCTTGAAGGAAAAGGCATTTTGGGTTGGGAGTGGCTTCATTTTGAACACATTTCCAATGTACTGGATTATTTATTTCCTAGTACCCTAGTAAGCACATCTGCCACAATAATACAATCTACTGTCTATTACTGAACATTCCATCTAGCAACAAAAATCAGTTAGCCATTCCATTTCCAAAGGATTCTAACATTTACCACTTCCGTCTGACACTGTTCTAGAACTCAAGCCAGTTTCCACAGGCTCTCTTTGGTCTTTTCTCCATCAAGCAGAGTTAGAAAAAAACCCAACCTGTCTCAAATCAATTCAAGAAAGCTCCTCATTCTCAGTCTCGACTGATTCCCTCACTACAACTGGCCAACACAGGCCTTCAGAGTAGAGAAAGAGCTTCTCTCTGCACTTTTCCTTCCCCATATCACCTCCAGAATGACTAGCAAGGACTTTAAAATGAATTATTTCTCTGCTCCAGTTTACAGAAGGGTTCCTGGGATAGCTGCCTCAGAAAAGCCACTGGAGCAGTGAAATTCAGCATACTGACAGAGAAGCGGCCAGAGGCATGTTGAAGACTCCAAGCCGTTCTTCAGCATCAGGAAAAGGTTCCCACATCTCCAGTGCACAAGCCCCCAAAGAGCAGCACTACAACTCAAACCCAGCTCTTTAGGAATTTCTTTGATTTTGTGGGTGCTGCAGGGAAACATTCCCATGAAATTATTTTAATCACAAGTCATTGGAAGCTACTGTAGACTCACAGAATCATTTAGGTTGCAGATCATTGAGTCCAACTGTTAAACTCAGCCCTGCCAAATTCACCACAAACCCATGTCCCCAGATCCCACATCTGCACAGCTTTTAAATCCTCCTTTAAAAATGCCCAGGGATGGTGACTCCATCACTGTCTTGGGCAGCCTATGCTAATGCCACACCACTCCTTCCATAAAGAAATTTTCCCTAATATCCAACTTAAATCTGCACTGAAGCTGTTTCCTCTTCTCCTGTCATTCATTACCTGGGATACTGACCCTGACCTGGCTACAATGCTTTTCAGGGAGTTGTAGAGAGCGAGAAGGTCTCTCCTGAGCTTCCTTTTCTCCAAGCTGAGCCCTCCCAGCTCCCTCAGCTGCTCCTCATCAGACTTGTGCTCCACCCCATTCATCAGCAGAACCAGATTAGAAGTAACCTGCAATTCCTCCTTTCCATTTCTGAATGCTTTTCCTGTTTCCTTCTTCCTCGAGTTGGTTGAATTAATACAGCTATTTAGTGGTCTGTGTTTTCACTCAAATGACTGAACAATGTGAGTTGAAAAGTACACATCAAACCATGTCCCTTGCTAATTCAGGGACTTGCCTTCTGCAGTTGTTCTGACACAGCCAAAGTGAGGCCAGAGAGCTCTGCCTCTGAGAAAGCACAGCTTGGCGTTTTGTAATCCATCCTGACTTGCTCAGAGAAAGCAATGCCTCTGTACTCTAACCTCTCCCCAACGCTTTCAGCTTTCTGTGGTTTGTACTTTTATTCCATAACTTAAGGGAGAAGCCTCCAGCTGGCTGCAGATACAAGTGAAGGACACTCCTAAGTCACAGAGAATGGACAGCAGAGCAAGTGCTGCTTAAGCACCTGCAGCTGTAATGGTGTCACACATGAAGCCAACATCAGGCCAAGGATAACAAACAAGCTGCACCAGCATTACCACTGCCTTTGGGTGGCCCACCAGAGGCTGTGGCTTTGGAGATGACCCCAAACAGATCTGGGCCTTGAAGCACCAAAACTGAAACCAGCCCAGACACTACCAATTTCAAGGCAATCTGATCAAGTTGTCCAAGGGAGAAACTAACCCAATCCCCAGTTTCCCATCCTGGGATAGCAGCTCACATTCCTGAGGATCACTTTGGGTGACAGAATGGGGAGAGGGTGGTGTATGAGAAGCTCAGGGGAGGAGTTGCTCTAGTGGATAAAAGCGGAGTCAGTGAAGCAAGACAGAGAGCCATGTATGGGTTCCAACACTTCCAGGATCTACAAACAGCAGCTTGAGTCAATATTTCATTTCAATCTACTTACAGAACACTAAGAAAAAAAAATCACACATTATTTCAATGCTATTTGCCAATACACAGAACAATCTGCAACCAATATCACCTGAATACTGGTTTGCAATAATATAATAAAGACTCATCTAATCTTAAAACACACAGTCCAGAGGGGTTTTTTTGTTTTTTTCCCCCTCTGAGGCTACTCCCTCCCAACAACATACAGACATTAATTTTGCTCACTCTGACTTGAAGCTTTATTTAATATTTACATATTTCTTTCTAGCAAACATCATTCATCAAAAAAAACCCAACCAAAACCAACCAAAAAAAACCCAACAAAAAAAGCACGAGTGTTCAGATAGGTACACAGGAGCAAAAAATTGTCTTATAAAGGACCCCAAACATTTTAATTTACTACAAAAGACACTTACTACATTTTACATGTCTTACCTTGTTCAGGTCCCTCTTCATCACTGCAGTTGTTGATTGACCAGCTTGTTGAGACGTGACCAGTCCACCCAGGGTGCTTCCCAATGTCAACAGACCAGCCAAGAGACAGCAAGAACTCCAGGAAGTGGGGCTGAACAATTTTGGAAGACTCCATGTTCTTCAGGATCTGAAACCAACAGCAGTACCATGTTGGTACAAGAAGCAGGAAACTGGCCTCTTCCTCCCCATCTTTTAAATTAAATTTTTGTCACCAATGTGGTTTTGCCCAAATACAGCTACAGAAAAAGCCTGGAACCTCAGATTTTCTACACGGACATTACTCCCTGCTCCTCAGCATCCTCCTATCCTGCTTGGCCTTGTCCAATTCAATCAACTTGACTTTCTGCCAGCATTTTCAAAGCCTGTAGAAGAGTGAATTAAAGGGCTGGAAATGGCAATTTTGAGACTCAAGCACTCATCAGAAAAAACACTGAGTACTCAGTGCAGAACCTGCATTTGCACCAAAGGTAACACACGGGTTTTCTAGACAGTTTTCACTATTAGACCGAGTTAGGAGAAAGGTATTTTCCTCACTACTCACCTGTACACATCATAGAGTGATTTAAAGAACAGGCCTCACAGCACATTAAATTATGAAACAGATTTTCCAAAACAATTGTCAACAGCATTGAGTGTGCACTTTAATTAAACATCACACTGTACTGTTCACGTTAAACTTGAATTCTACTTCTGACAGAGATCTGGGATGTTTCCATACGTTAAGGCAATTTTTACTTCATTATGACCAAGTGAGAGTTGAACCCTTCACCAAACAGCACACAAGGACACATGATTTGGGTACCAGAACCATTGGGGTCAGTGGAACAAACAATCCATTCATCCCTTCCGGGCCATGCAGGAATTTGTTTTGTGGCAGAGGCATCAATCATTTTGGCTTGTGCAGGGGCAGAACACTCCTGGGACACAGGCCCCAACAAAGCAGAAATTGCAGGGTTGGGTGCTGAAAGGAAAGTCTTCCAGGCTGGAGGCTTTGTGTAGCCACATAGTCCTGACACTCCATCTTAATGCCTTGTACAGTGTTCAGCAGTGACTAGACACGCTGCACTGAAATATTATTATTCCTCATTATGGAGCACATTGAAACCATAACTGTGCTTCAGAACAAGTCAGGGTAAGTGTGAAGACCTAAGAGCTCCATAAGAGCATATAAACATTCTGCTAGCTCAGCAAGTGCACATCTCAGCTCAGAGGCAAACCTAACATATTTTGTTTCATAGCTGACTTCACAGATGAAGACTCTGCACTGGCTACTCTCAACGACAATTTGTAACACTCACAGATGATCCTGGTTTCAAAAGTTGTGTCCCACACCAAAGTAGAAGGCGCTGTGCTGTTCTGTCAACTGTGCATTCACAGTGACACAACGAGTTGGCACAAGGATTTACTACGGAAGCCATGCTCATACTCTTTACTACGAGAGATATGAATGAAATGAGAAGGTACTAGAGAAACACCCTTTCCTAACAAGCCCATTAACCCTCTTAGTGAGTTTCTAGGTCACAAAAGTCAGAACTTAGACTTGCACAAATTAACCTGATTAACCTAATTACCTTTGAATCTAAATATTACAGCATAAAGACTTACAATGCAGTAATACTTCCTTACTTGCAGAAAGTTTTTCATTTTTTTAACACGTGCTCAACATTAGAATGAAACCAAACTACCTTGACATTGCTCATTGCTGGAACAAACTGCAACCTTTCCTGCAAGCTGAGCCAACAAAGCTGAAATGCCTTTCTGATCTGAATCTTTGAACTCTACAAATAAGGACAATAAGGACAGAACAGATAATAAAATACTATTAATATATTAATATATATCTTATCTATATTTGAAAATACATTAAATTTGTTACAATAATCCTACAGGTGTGCAACATACTTCAACCTACAGATGAAGGGAGTATGCAGTGACTTGTAGCTCACACTGGTTCTGACACTCCACTTTAGTCATCAACAGTGATCAGCTTTAGTCACTCAGAAATTACTAGAAACAATACAATATAGACTAGTTGGCACTCTACACTTTCACTTACCTCCTGGCTAGTTTTCTGGCCTGCCTTCATGTAGAAAATGAAAACAGTATCAAAAGGACGACAAGGTAACAAATCCAAGTAGCCGAGGTCATCAAAAAACCCAGGAAGAGCAGAGTCAAGTGCAATCAGGTGAGGAGGTAGACGACTGTTAGTAGGTTCCTGTCCAACAGGCAGAGTGCAGCAGTTTAAAAATCCATCTTTCTTAACTGGAAGATCTTTATGCCTTCAGTGGCAATCTATTAAAATATAAAAAGACTATTTCCCTTCTCTAAGAGCAAAATTATACAGGGATTTCTGATGTGAGATAATCTTGTCACTGTAAATTAGTAACAGCAAGCATAACAGACAATTTGTTGCACGCCACTTTTATTTAACGAAAGTGGTACTTTGCCAGTGGGAGACCTAATATTTTGCTCAAGAAGAGCACACACCATAAACAGCAGATGCTTTCGGAATATCACAGCTATAAACACAGTTGCATGTGCAGTTCCAGATTAACTTAAATAGCAGTAATATGTAATAATATACTGAGCACTTTCAGACATTATTTTTGCAAATGCTCTATAGTCTACTTTTCCTGACAGCTTTCTGGAAGGAAAAGCAACAAATACATGGCAAAATCCACAGGTAAGGGGAAAAATTTCAAATTAAGAATATGGATCAACTCTAAAAAGAATTATTTTAGTTTTAAAAAGAAGCCTATACATCTACTATGTACCAAGTGTCTATGTATGATTAAGCCGTCTCAGCACAACCACCTCTGAAGCAAAACTTCTATGGCAGTTTTATTTCATAGAGTCTTTAAGTACCACCTCAAAACCTAAAATCATTCCACAACTTGAGTTAAGTGTGAACATTTGAGTGTGATGACTTATGCATCCACTGAAAACAAAGACAGACACTTATTCAGAGCATGTTTAACTTGAGGCCTAGCTTTTCACAATCCTGCTCTTAAACCTGGAACGCTGGAATCTATCACTTGATTTGATTAGACTACAGCTGAACAGTAGTTTCGAACTACACAGATGATCTTCCACTAACAAAACTTATTTTTCCCCTTTTATCAAGCCAGGTAACATGAGAACAGGAAGAACTGGACAACACCAAGAGGTATTAGATCACCTTCAATGCCTCTAACGAGAGGAACCCGAAGTGAGAGAGGAACAAACGTGCTGTCTGGAACTCTTGTGCTGGTGGTGGGGGCTTACACTCCGTGATGGGATCAGGAAAGCTCTTCTTCCGCCACTCCTCTTCACTTCTCTGATCTATGGAAGTCTCGAAGACAATCTGCTGAGCCATGCCATTCCTCAGCTTCTCATGGCGCTCCTCGAGCTGGAAAAATTGCATGAACTGCTGATGTCACCAAAATCACAATGATCTACTAAGAAAACTGTTCCATCACTTAGGAAAGCACTACAGTAGCAGCTGCAGTTCATCAGAATGGTTACTAAAACACTTTCAAAAAGACCTTACAACATTGCAAAATGACTACCTAACACCCTATTGGCATAGGAGAGCTCTGACAGCAACGAAATGCAAGTTATTGCTTCCTACAGGATATTGGGATCAGTAATAAAACATGTTAAGCAGTGTCTCCCAAATAACATATCCAAAGCATTGGCATCTTCCTGGAGAAGTGCACAGATTTAACTAATTTGCAGAGGTTATGATTCCATTAATAAGAAATTGGACAAGTCAAAGAGTAAAACTATTTACAGTAAGACATAAGTGCATGACTCACGAACAGACAAACACCCCAAGAACAAAATCAAGTCAAAGAGACAGTTACTTACTTCCTGATTCACAATTTCATGTAAATCGGGAATGCTCAAGTCAGCTTTCACAAACGGAATCTTGTCCACTTCTTCAGGAAAAGGGCGGTGTTTCACACTGTACTTCAACCCAACATCATTTTTAGGAGCTGGTCGAGGTTCTGGTACAAATGTCTGACAAAAAAAGTTTGCTTTTACATTCAAGGTGTTGCATCACTAGACTATATTATAGCAGACAAAAAAACATTTCCTCTCCCCTCCCCACCAGAACTACACTAATCTATTAGTGAGCAGCATCGTTAAAAAACATTAAATACTTTAAACCAAGAAACTTGCATTAAAAATGTGACTGTAAATTTTGAAAAGACACAACTGTCCATTTTGAAATCTATGAACCCTGCTAAGCATCTAACCTGTAAATAGTTGCAAACACGAAAAAAAGGCAAGCTTACATGGCAAAATCTTATTTTCAGCCCGTTCTAAATGTATTCAGAGAAAGCTGGCAAGTATTTGAGAAGCTCCATTTCAATCTTCCTGACTGTGATGATCACAACAAGCCAAGGCTTCAAAGAGAGCAGCAATGCTGTGGGTCAGGAGATGCACTGCCAGAATAGCCAAAGGACTTGCATCATGGATCATGATGCAATTCTGACATTGCTACTATATCATGTAATTACTGTCACTATGTAATTCCAAATTTCAGGTCACCAAGTAAAGCAACAAATGATCTAGGCACAGGTTTAGAGGTGCATCAGCTCCAAGCAAGCAGGACCTTTCATTGCATCTTCAGTGTTGTTTTTTTAAGTTTACTACTAATTACTAAGTTTACTACTGATTACATTTCAAAAGGGCAAACCATTAACAATTATGTTATAGAATGCCTTCAAGCTGGAAAAGTTCCCTTAAAACTGGTGAGGCGATCAGCAGTCAGATCATGGCTTGCCCTTTAGGGTAGGAGGTAGCACACCTGAACCGAGATTATTTAGCCAAGGGTCAGCTCCAGAGATAGCATAGCTCCAAATACATCCTGCATGGTCTTCCCAAAGGCTTCGCAGGGACCACATTCATCTAAATGTGAACATGCCAGCTGAGACTGACAAGCCCTCATTTCAGCTACATTATTGCCTTTCCTTTATTGAGGATCATGGGAAGAGTTTAAAGAATTGGAGAAGTTCACAGACAGAAATTTTCATGGCAAGAGTATATGCTCCATTAGACAACTGCACTAAGAAATTTTACTGTAAAATAAAACTGAGGTATTTCTCCTCCACCATCCCTCTCCAGAGCTGTTCCAGAGTTCATCTAGATAATTTTTTTTTACAGCAGGTTTACAGCCATCTTTGCAATATCAGGCTTTGTAGCTTGAAGACCTGTTCTCTCTTCAGCACCACATTCTACACCTCCAGACTTCACTCCCTCTGCTGCAAAGGCTTTGCCTGAGACCTGAACACTAGCACCAACATTCTTGCCTACACACTAAATGCACTGTGCCTCACCCCATCACTTCAGAACATGCTTTCAGAAAAAAAGAAAAGAGATAATGCCCCCTCCCTTAAGCAAGTCTGCAATTAGAGAAGGCAACAGCACCTTCACAGCCTGCAGTTAATCCCAAGTGGTAAAGACTCACCAGAGATATAGCACATCACCTACAGCTAAAGGCCCTAATGGCTCAGCCTTAATGTATAATCACCAACTCTGGGGGTCTGTCTCACACTAGTGGAATTTCTGCTGAACACCTCTAAGTAAAAGATTTCTTTACAGGCTTTGATAGAGACCTTTTGATTTGCTTTAGCTCCTCTTGGTAAAAGACAGAGTTGCTGGGCCCATGCAAATCTTCCAGATGTCCCACGGATCAAAATCGTGACAGAGGGGAAAGAGTCATCTGCAAAGCAAGTGGGTTAAGAGAATAAGATATCTTCATATACTGCAAACAGTTCACTGTGTAATCATTCAACAAAAAGAAAATCCAGGCATGACAGCAGAGGTTTTGCTTTCATGGTTAACTCCTCTCTGACCCTAAAGAAAACTCCTGGTGAGAAGCCAGCAAATCTCTCTGCAGCTGCAAAGTGCTAGTCTACTTTGTCAGTTCAACACTTGCCACCTCAGTTCCATCATTAAAAGCGACTTTCATCCAAATTCATGCAGATCATAATTTCTCTACAAAATATTTCCAAGGAAATCAAAAAAGATTGTCCAGTCACTTCCTGTTTAGGTGAGACAATGACCTAATCAGAGATACTGATTCCATGATACTTCTATGACCTTCTGCAAAAGCTCCTCCCAAATAGCAGCAGTAAGAACAGTGGAAGGACAAAAGACAGTGCTCAAAGACTCAGAAGATCCTGTCTCCATATTACGGAAATTTTTTCTCACAAGGAATAGGGACACAGAGAAGTTGTCCCACTTTGCAAGACTCACTTGGGCAACATCAGGTTGTGTTATCCTGGTCCAACTCCTGTACTGGCCTTGTCTACAGCAGGAGGTAGACTACAGAGTCTTGAGGTGCCTCTCTCTCTGCTGGCACAATGATGATTTTAACATTGCAGGGATTTCAGTCTTCCTTCAAGATTTAAAAGGCCACTGATATTACTCACGTTCTATGAGATCATCATACTTCATCATAAGCTTTTCTTCTTAAAGGTATTTACATTTATGTTTTGTGCACACAAACCACACACTAGCACCATCGGGCAACTAGCAGAACTCTATTCCTTCCCCAGTATTCCCTGGGAAGTTCAGGGTGCAGCACAGCCTATTCACACCCTGTACATAAGCGCACACACACAGAGAATCCAAACCAGATCCTCAGTCACTCACTTCGATGATCTGCCTCAGAACTGGCCTGATGTACTTATGCATTATTGCAATCAATCAATCTCATAATTCAAATGGGATTTGTAGGCAAGTTATACGCAGCAAGAAAAGATAATCGAATTTGTGATTCCACAGTAACACATTCAGCAGAGGCAGAGTGAGCATGAGGATTTGCTTTGCCATTCCAGCACGCTCTCATCTACTCCAGTCAAGAACACACTTGCTCCAACACAGACTGAGGGTGGACATATGCCAATGGCTCCCAGCATTACCACTTCCTGCAAGATCTATTGAGTGATTCTCAACATGGTCAGAGCATTCTGGACTACAACTCAACTTCTCAGCACCAGTTCATGCAGTTCTGTGCAATTTCTGCTTTTAATACTGGTTTTTAGGCTCCATCCTAGCTACAGATGAAGAAAATATATTGGGGACAGCACATCAGCTCTAACAGTCTTTAACTGAGGTATCATGTTAAGAAATTTTCATCTGTTCTATTAGGTAAAACCATGACACAAAGATTTACGGGAGATCAGTTATTCTATTCAAAGCATCATTTAACACCATATTTTTGTAATAAGTTCCTGATGGTCAAAGTCTATGAGGCTGAAATGAGTAAGACTCAGCTGTGAAAGCCAACACTCTGTGACAAAATCTCCTTTACAGAAGGTGTCATTGACAGAACAGGATCAGACATGGGAAAGTTTTAATAGCTCCTAAGCAACAAAAACTACCTGAGCTGAAAGCATCCACAGAAATATATAGCAATACGAGGCCTGAAGTGAGCAGCAGCAATGGTGCAAGCATCAAGATGACATACTAACCATATGTTAAGCACTTATTCCTATCAAGACTCCTATAGTCTTTACGTATTTATTCTAGTATGAACAAGGATGTTTCAAAATGTAGCGTTATTACTTTCGTCCATCACCCATTATTTCAATGGCAGTCAGAAGCAAGTATATGATCTCACCGGTGAAAGATTTGGACAACTGCATGAACAGTTTGGGTAGGCTTGTTTATGTTTGATTATCAGTGGCATTAAAATTATTCTCACCACTTCATCCTAGAGCAAAACTCTGCTCTGTGTGCCCACCTACAGACTGGAAAGCCCTAAAATGTGAGAGAGACACTTGATGAAGTACCTTTGTTTTGCAGCTCCATACAGAAGGTTTTGGACTGAGAAAGAAGAAAATGGGAAATCTGAACTTACTCTGTTCATTCCCTAGAGGCTGCTCCAACATGGCCAGGATGACACTGTTATCCAAAACAAAGTAACGGAAGCTGTGCTTGTTTATTGTAGGGAGACGGGAATATTTAATTAACGTGGTTTCATTCACCAAGCTGCAAGGAGAAGCAGGACCACTAGGAGAGGGAAATGCTCCAAGTAACTGCATAATGCTGCAAGTGAGAAAAAAGTCGAGAGTTATGAGAGATTAAGTGAACTGTTCCACCCAAGCACAAACTTACACTCATATTCTTCACCTGTACTTTGACCTAGCAGTTACATTATCAGGGCACATCTGCCCTCACCCATCAGGTTGTTTTAAGACAACCAGCACCATCAGAAAAACATGCATGAAAACCTACAAAGAAAGGTACTCTGCCTGTAGAATAAGCTTCTTTATAACCTGGGTTATAAAAATATTAAGATACGCTTTAAAGCATGAAAACCTGTATCCTTTCATAGCTTTCTGTTCATTCTTAAAACATTATTTCTCCAATCATCCATACTTTAGTCCTTTCATATCAACAAGCAGGACAGACATGGCAGTGCGCTGGTTACAACTGCCTTTTGCTTTCTTCAAGTACAGATTACAATAACTTAAAACCCTTTAATGGGTTGGGACCCTAAAAGGTCCAGGATCGCACAAGCAAAACTATCACAGAGGGTAATCTTCCCTGGAAGAAAGCCTCCAGGTGGGGTCCAACAATGCTCACCTCCTTGGAGCCACAGCCTTAGGAGGCCCCTAGAAGCATTGTTTTAAATAATTTGAAATTATACAGGATCTCACAAACACTATTAGAAATTGAAAATTTCTATGGCAGGAACCAGTAATGAGAGTTGTCTGGTGTTGGACTGAAGTTCATATGATCTAAGTCAGGACTTTACCCTTAACACCAACATCCAGAGCAAAATAATGTCTATTGATTGCCCTCCCCATGCAATTTTCCACTTTACTGTGAAAACAGCTTCATCTCCCTAAATTAAAAGCAACACTTTCAGGCAACAATACAGATTTGTCCAATCAGTAGATGCTTTTTCTTAGAAATTACACAGTTGTTTTTACTAACAGTAACATTTTTAACAGTTGGATTCCAAAGCAGAGCAAAAACGAAAGCAGCTATGGCCTTTTGCAAAACATATTTATCCCTCCCCATCCTCAATCTGTCCTATCTGCCACTATGCTGATCAGCCCATAACAGTGCTTTCCAGCTTCTCTGGAGCAAATCCCGATTTTCCTCTCTGTGTTTCCCTTCCCCAACCCACACATTATCTGTTACTGCATTTCCAGCAGAATCTTTCAAATATATTAATATAGCCCAACACTGTGGGCAGGAAGCCATCCCATCCTGCTCCAGCATGTGCTGCATGTGCCATTCCCTGCTGTCACACAGTGCTTATGAATTTCCTAACCAGATTGGGGACAGCATATGTTGTCAGGCTGAGGAGAAGAGGAAATGGGAAGACGGGGTCACTGGGATAAGTAAAAGAGATAGGAAATTGCTGTCTGCAGAGAGGCCTGGCCAGGAACAGAACACCAGGGCTGGAGGAAGGTCTGGGTTTTGCTGTACAAGGAAGAGAGGAAGCACAAGGGGAACAGTCACCAGAGGGATTTGTTTTCTTTTAACACCTGCACAGGGAGGGGAAGAGATGTAAGGCAGAGCACAGTCCTGCCCAAAGGGCGCAGAGAGGGAGCTTGCCTAACTTCCTCAACACTCTTGTTACATCAGAGCTCACCAGCTGTGAGCTCCCTATTAAACACTCTCAGACAAGGCAACACTGAACATTAAAGGTGCTCTGACAAATTACATACCATGTTAGTGTAGCTTCAGCAGCATCCTTCACTCGCATGGATGCAGGGTTTGGCTCCTTATCTCCTTTGTATTTGACCTCCTGTTCACTGTTTTTGGATTTACTCCCTGAAATGCCCAGCTCCACAATCTCCAGTACCTCTTTTAAACAATCCTAAAACACAAGAACCACCTTAAAGCAGAAGTACTTGGATAAACATATCCAAAACCTCGGGGCAACAGCAATATATCATTAAGTGAAAAAAAAAAACAACAAACAAACCCACTGCTGGTAATATAAGCTCTTTATTTAAAGGCAGATGACTACGCTAACACTGTTAAAATAAGATCACATTTGCTATAGAACTGGTACTTTTTCTGTTTATAGATGTGTACTTACCTACTAATATTCTAATGGTTAAAAGTGCTCTGAATTAATAAATACACATTACTTATTTCATTGCATACATACCAAATTGCCCAGAGGACTACTATGAATGTAACTGAAAATTGTAAACATAATTAAAGAGATAATAAATGCATTTCTGGGATTCTTTGCAGAAGTTTTAAGTTCTAAGCACATTAATCTGGAAAACTGCAATAAATCCTTTTCCAAATTTTTCAATTGCCAACATCTTTCATTAGTAAAATACATCACGGTATCTAATTCAACAAGAGAAAAATAAGAACATTCTAAAAGTACATTGTAAAAGCTTCAATAAATCAATTACAGGAGAGGCTAACACTCAGTGGAATCATAGATATGACATCAGTGCTGTGCAGAAAAAAATAAACCGCTGAAAATACTCAGATTGCTACAACAAAGCTTCAGATCTCATGGCTTGAGCTACAGAATAACAAAGACAGACATCTCCTGAATAAGTAAGTGACTAAAACTGAACATGATTGGTCAGGCTGTACCACCAGAAACCAGACAGGGTTCTATGTCTTGGTCTTTGTCCTTATATTTGTTGTTGATACAGAATAAAAGGTGAAGAGAAAAAAAATCAAAGTTTTTTAACAGAGCAAAATTAACCAGCATTGGGCTGAAAAGACTGCCCACAAAGAATTGCAGCAGGAGTTTACAGAGTAGCATTACAGCAGGTAAAATTTAAAGCAAATTTCAGAGAAGGCATCTGGAAAGCTGTGTTTTTAATACCTGCAAATGCAGGGAAGGATTCTCACCTGACTATCATGACTCAGGAATGAGCTACTCCGTGTCCAGTACATAATGCACACAGTATGTAACACTATCTCCTTATAGTGGTAATTGAAATAAAAAAGACCATAACGAAATGGAATAAAGCATTATGCAACTGACTCAACACAATCTGTGCCACCTCCAGGGAACCTAAATTACTGCAGTCACCTACTGCCATGCCAGTACTCCAAGGCACATGCAGAAAGCATCTTTATTTAAAGTTCTACTTGTGGGTTTTCAATCTTTTTCTAAAAAATATGTATTTTTATATGCTACAGAATAAACAAAATATAAAGATATGTAATGTTCTATCTAAAAATATAACAAGATATTACATAATGCATACATATCAATTATCTATAACACAGAAAGATCACTAAATTCAGCTCTGAAAGAGACTAACAATGAAGATGTGCATTCAAACTTATTCATTTTTTCTTAAGCAGCAGGGCAGAAGGCAATCGAAAATATGTCTCTCATTTCCTGCTCTTCTCAAGCTTCCCAAGTAAATTCCACCTCATACTGAACTATGCTTTGCTCAGTTTCTAGAAAAATTGGTGAAACAAACTGATTATCAAAGTATTAGCATCAAAGGAATTATGTTTAGCCTAGAAAACGCTTTAGTCAGGTAAAAGCTGAGAAATGAGGAGAGTCATGGCTACCTGCAGCAGGTAGCTATGGGTTACCCCATTCATTTCTGTATTTCTCTTTTGTTTTTTTCCAGGTTTCTTTTCTGTTCTCTTCTAGTTTCACAAAGAAAGAAGAAAGATTGAGACACTGCTTTAAATATAAAGGTAATTTTAAAGCCAAGCACTGTACTGGCGAATAAAGATCAAGAATTAAAGTTCAGAGAATTTTGCATAGAAACCATACTTGAAATTCTTAAGAAAGCCAAAGCAAACCACACTATTTTAAAGCATCGAGAACAGACAGGTTGGGCACAAAAGGCATTTCAGATGCAGCACTCAAAATCTATACACTGGAGGATCTGACCTTCTCATCCAGCATGTCGGGGTGCTCTGTGAGCCAGACACAGAGGCACTGGAAAGCTGCCACGATCATGGAGTGCAGGTCCCGGGAGTGCAGCGGGGCGGGCCGACTGCACTGGTAGACAATGTAGCTGCACACGGAGCTGATCGCGCGCTTCCGATCCGAGGGATCCACCACCACCTTCACCTGCGTCAACAGGGCAACAGGGTAAGAATTCCTCTACAGAAATCTCTGAGAGAAAAACAGCTTCTGAAAATATTCCAAATACAGTTTTAAGAAACAGCAATAAACAGCTGAAATCTTTTTAGACTACAGCTTAAAATTACGGGAAAAATTATTTAATAGTGATGGATATTGAAACTAAAAGTAAAGAAATGCTGCACTGAAGTGTGACCACATTGCATGACTTGGTTTCAAAGAGCAGGAGTGGTACCAGCATGGCTTGGTAAGAAACCAATGTTAGCTTAATTTGTAGTATTGAATTTTTTTTCCACAAATGTCTCTTCTTCAGCTCTAGCAACTCATTCTGTATCTCCAAGAACCAACTCACTGCCAAGTCTCCTTTCCATAGGACTTCATTCTGCTCAAGCAACTTTCCCCTGGACATATTCTCAGCACAGTAACTTTCACCACTGGTAAAAGGAACAAAAAAATCCATCCTTGGACAAGCAGACTGAAAAAAACTCCATAACCTCTTCCCCAAAACTCACTGCAAATACCTCCCTCTGCTTCTTTCCCAGCTCAGAGCTGCAGAGAGCAAGGCTCCAGATGAGAAGGTCAGGAAACAGCACAATGAGCTATGAGGATCTGCACTGTAAGGCTAAAGAATGAAATTTCTCTTTTCTTCTCTCTTATTCACAACTTGTGACTCAGCAAAGGAACAGACTGATTTTTCTACTCTGTAGCATCTGACCATGGAGGAAGGTGGATGGATTTGCTAGTGCCAGCACTGAAGTCTGGCAGCTGTACTCCACAAATGTGAGTGACAATTCAGAGCCCCAGGATTTAACTAAAACATCCTTTAGAAGCTCAAGATCTACAGCAAAGTCCCCTCAAGATAATCTTATGAAAGGCAGGTTTGTGAACCAGCACTCCTGCAGGAAACAAGACTTTTGACCTTTATAACTCCCACTAATAACCTTGTGCTGAACAGAAACAAGACAAGGCAGCCCCTACCTCAGAAAGGCTTTGGGACATGTCACCTCCAAAAATATAGGCAGAACAAGTCCCCACAGTAGCTGTGCAGGAAGAAGTGGTCTCTTTTTTCCCACTTGGTTGTAAAGAGGAAAGATATTCCAGGGCAAGAATTACTTCAGTTGCATGGGAGTTATACAAAGACTATAATATTTAGCATTATTCTGGGGATACATTTGTAGAGATATTTCCAGATTCCCATAAACCCGGCAAGAAAAAAAACCAAACCAAGCACACAAGCTACAGAAAGCCCTGGTTCTATATGGTACTCTGTAAGACCCAGTAATACACATTAATTCATTTCAGAACATTTTCAAATACATTCTTCAGTTCATGCTACTGCAATAGTGAACAAACACCCAGTCCAATATGGCTTAGTGCTGAATTAATGCTCTAAAAACTGCCTGAGACACACATTAAAAGAGATCTGTTGAGTTCCTGAGGGATTATGACAGGAAATGCTGAATTGTCACACCTGGTTATCATGGCTGCTCTAAGTACACTGGATTTTTGCTTAACAAAGGCCATGAAGTCTAGTCTGGACAAGAGCTCTCAGGTAGAAAGGGGCATTGTGCATCCCAACTCTTCTCCCCCACCTAGTAGCTTTAGTTGTTATTTGTGTTGAAGAACTGTGCGCAGATAAAGCTTTGAAGAAGGCAACACTTCATATTAGCAACACGCTACATTTTGTCAAGCTCTAAAAGCTATTTCCAAGATGAGAACAAGGGGGGAAAGTGGTACAATAGAAGTTTCAGCTAAAAGACATCCCCAGGCCACGTGTCCTTTGAGCCACAGTGCGTTTACACTGGGAGAAAACTATCTACAACAGCAGTGCTGTTTCTTTTTCATTTCCAACAGAATAGTTGCTGACAAACTCGGCCACAGAAATCTGTTCTGTGACACGACTTTCACCCAGGCAGGACTACAACCACCCTGTCAGAAAGGGTCAAAACACACCAAGCTACATATCTCACCTTTGCCAGTCCAGAGAGCAGCTCCAGGGCAGCCAGAGAGATACTCATGTCCTGCCTCCACTGGGAGTTGAGCCTTTGGGTTACCAGGTGAATGCTGCGGATCAACAATCCAGCAGCTGTATCTGTATGAAGAGCTAGGATATAACCCCAAAACCACACACCACAGGGAAGGAAAATAACTAAGCATTAGTGACAAAAAGCAAAGCACAGGCAACAAGGCAAAGCAGCCACAATACAGACACAAAATAAACTCCAACCATCTCAAAACTGGTTTATGCCTTTTGCACAGGTTAACTCCTCATTAATGCACTCTCCAGGCATTATACAGACCCATTCAAACCAGCTAGCTCAATTTAATTTTTTTAAGACATTTTGAATAATCCCAGAGCTCTGTTGCATTTTAGCAGTAGAACAGCCAGCTTCAGGTTTTGCTATTATGCTTAAATTGTCTATCACGTTATGTCTTTTAGTCTCTGGAAAATATAGGCATTGGTAACGTATATTAAACGTTAGTAGCTGTACTGAGGACTACGGCGCACATGTAATTTCAGATATCTGTGTCAGAAGGTAACCATTCTTTCCACACCTAATGTTTATCAAAAGATGCACTAGTTCAACAGACAGATAATGAAAGAATCAGTGCTAGAGAAACTATTATTTTTAGCCTTCTGCCTCCTTGAACCTTTAACTCAAAATTTAAAATAGAAAATGTTTTAAGTATCAGTTGTTCTCACTTCAAAATACTACAAAACAAATACTATCTGCACTTGTTAAAATTGAAGTATGCAAATTAATGTCAGAAAGAAAAAACTGCTCAATGACTAGTTTAAAGAGACATGAGAACTATGACAGATAAGGCATACCCTTCTCAAAATTTAAATTACCTTATTTAACACTCAAGAAGTATGTCCAATGTCATACCAGGAACAGATTCTAGAGTCTACTGTGGCTAAACAGTCACAATAAACTGTCTTGTATTCAATTTTCTCTTGTTTGAAGCATCCAGTGGAAACACAAATTCTTTTCATAAGCTCCCTACAACCTTACCTTCTGTGCACAGGGAATTTTAAAAATCCAATAAAATGAATATACTACAAAAATATATTTCAAGTCATGTCATGGCATGAAGACTCTGTAATTCAAATATTTGGAAAATTTTTTTAAATCTTACAAATGAGTATTTTTACAAGCACTTGCCAGTGAAAACCCACACGAATTAAAACATGCAATTCAACTGGTGTAAAGAAAACTAGCACTTTGATAATGTCAAACAAGCAAATCCTGTAGGGAAAGCACCAACATGCTTATATGAATCCCTAGAATACACTGAAACCTTTCCTGATAATCTTTGGCCTCTTGCTATTTACAGAACTAGATTAAAAAAACACCACCAAACTTTTCTGCTTGGTGATGACAGAATTGTCAGTCTAGGCTACAATATAATAAAGGTGATTTGTTCTCACATTTAATTGGCCAACATCAGTTAAACTGAAGACCAAAGGAGCAAATGAAACTGCAAGATCTTAAGTCAGACAGCTTACCAAACACAGCTTACCACAGATTTATAACATGGATTTTACTATAGGAATCAAAAATGGACAGTACAAGACATAGCAAACTAAAGTTAGTGATTAAATTCTATTGTTATGACATATCACAAGCATTCTGCTTACTTGCTCTATAAAAGCCTGAGTCTCTGAAATGTTCCTTAAACGTGGTTTAAGAAAAGGTGCTGCAGAGGTCAAGCGAGGATTTGGAATGCTATCCAAATGAATGAAGCAATTAATTTACACTTGGTGTACATATAACCTATTCTTGTTGGCAGAATCTAAGTGTCTTTAAAACATAAGTGAAAGTAAAGTTTGCAAACACCTTTTTCAAAAGCTTTTACATTCTGATTTTGAAAATGTTAAGAGTCCTTTAGTAGGGTTAAGACAACCACTGGAAGAGCACATGTGAGTGCAGACTTGCAGCACACAGCTGGACTATCACCCTGGCTTCAAACACTTGGGCACATTAATGCTTTAGCCAGAACTAGAACTAAAAAGCCAGAAAACATCAACCTGGCATACCATGACAGGGTTTTCCAAAGAGCTGTCCTTACCATAATCCCTCAGGAGGGCCTGTGCTGGCCGCTCACTGTCAGGTGTCGTGGACTCCGCACTGCCACCACTTGCAGTGCTAATGCCACTATTGGTGCGACTGTGGCTTTTGAAGAGGTTGTTTTCACCACCATTCTGCAAAGAGAAAGGCAGTTTAGAGAGATGAAAAAATTCTGAGTTCCCCATGCTCTCAGATACAGAAGATCAAACCTTGAGATGCTACCTGAGCCCCTTTCAGCAGCAGGTTAAGTGAGGAATGCATTCTTTCTGAACAAGTAACTTAATCAATAAAAAGTACTCACCATTTCCATCTGACAGCCAATGGCTTCTAGCAATGCTGAATCCTGAACAATATTTAACATTGCACCTGCAGAATCAGATAGAAGAAGGTAACTATGGACTACAGGAGAATTCACTACTAGAGATTACCAAGCAGCACAGAAGGTTTAACATAATGGTTTGCAGCCCTGTTTTACAAAATATCTTATTAAACACAGGACTTGCTTTGAGCTTAGCCATTTGAAGTGGACGAAAGTTGAGAGAGACAGTGCTTTCAGCTGTTAAAAATGCTTTGAACATAGTCTAGAAAGGACTGAGAGGAGATCTCATCATTACATATCAATATCTCAAGGATGGGTGTCCAGAGAATGGTGCCAGACTCTATTTAGTGGTACCCAGCAACAGGACAAGGAGAAATGCACAAACAAAAATACAAGAAATTCTACCTCAACATGAGGAAAATCAACCTTCCATGGAGGGCAGCAGAGCACTGGAACAGGCTGCCCAGGGAGGTCATGGAGTCTCCTCTCTGAGGACATTCAAAACTCACCTGGACAGGTTCCTGTGTCACCTGTTCCTGGTGACTCTGCCTTGGCAGGGAATTAGACTGAATCATATTCAGAGGTCTCCTCCAGCCCCAACTGTTCTGTGATAGGTAATTCCTCAGTTTAGAAGGATTTTGGCTTCACAGAAGGGCTGGAGTGGTTCCCTGTCTCACACCAGACTGTGCTGATTTAAAAACTCAGGTTATGTTTAAGGATGTTCATCAGAAGGTGAGTTCATGATCTGAGGTGGGATACACTGAAATTCCCTCTGCTTCGAAGTTCTCATCAGCCTGTCACTTTCTTTGCTCTAATTTCCATCAGTGCCAAAATACTGTATTCAAAAAGTTGACGCTGTTAACTGCAGGGGTCACCCACCCAAATGCATTCCAAGCTAGCTGGGACAGAGCTCTCTCCTCAACATCAGGAAAGTTTTAATTCACTTAAATCAAAACTGCTGATGTGTCTTAGCTAAACTAGGGTGAATAGCCTTTATCTGCTTGGCAGCATCGCCTCCAGGTGATGAGGGAAGAAGCAATAAGGACAAGGACCTGAAACTGGCTGACATGGGCACATTTGGTGGTTTCAGTTTTAATTTTCTGCATCCTTCCCCTGCCTCATCCATCAATGAACATTTAGGAAAACACAACTTACCCTATGAAGGGAAATGACAAGACAAGGGGTAATGTTTTCACACAGAGAGGGCAAGGTGAAGTGGGATGGTGGGAAGAAATTCTTCCCTGTGAGGGTGGGAAGGCCCTGGCACAGGGTGCCCAGAGAAACTGTGGCTGCCCCTGGATCCCTGGAAGTGTCCAGGGCCAGGCTGGACAGGGCTCGGAGCAACCTGGGCTAGTGGAAGGTGTCCCTGCTCAGGGAATGGGGGTGGAACGCATGGTGGAATAGCAGGATGGAATGACATGAGCTTTAAGGTCTCTTCCAGCCCAAACCACTCTGGGGTTCTGTGAAATGCACCACTCACTGCCAAACACTTATTAGCAGATGGAAACAATCCCTGCTTTTGTTGAGAAACTGGTGGTACATGTGAGAATTTCGCTAAACTGGAGATTCATGAATCCCCTCCAGCTAAAGCCAGCAAGAAACATTTTCACATATGTAAACAGAAGCGTAAGAGCAGGAATACAAGGGCAGGTGAACTGGCAGAGACTAGCATAGGAATAATAATTCTCAGCAGAAAAGCCATTTAAGGTAGAGCACCTACCCAGCTGGCTGCAAACCAGCTAGGTGTGGAGGGGCATTGGCCCACAGGGGTGGGATTTAACAAAGCATCACCCTGAGGTGTCAGACATAGTACTGGAGGTGAGACAACCTCAGGTGCACCAGTGTTCTGAGGGTCTCACTTGGAAACCACAGATATCCTTACCCCTTCACCAGCTGTGGGTGCAAATTCTTCTTTCAAATTATTCCCCTCTAGTCTTCAGTGAGAAAAGAAACTGCTTAAACTATTGCAAGGTAACCTTCCAAAAGTCTTTACAGACTTTGATTTGTTGCCCTTCTCTTAACTATGCATCATTTTCTTGCCCTCCCTCTGTTAACCAGGTAAACTGCCTGCCTCTCAGAACAAGGCAGATCCCTCTCTCACACAAGACTGCTGTTTTTTAAACAGACAAAAGGAAAGTGGTAAGAGCAAGAACACCATCATGTTGAAAAAAGCACTTCTAAAGAGAGAAGATTAAGGGGGGGGGGACAAGAAAGAGTAATAGGCATATACATTTGTACTTATCTGAAAGCATATTTAACTTGACAGATCACGCACTATCCAAGTTTTCATCTTCTACTTCCTGAGTACTCAGGAAGTAGATAATGTGATAATGTTAATCCACTTACTACCTCCAAGAACAGTTTGCCAAATTGTGCATAGTGCAGCTCCACACTCTATTCCAAAGCTTTTGTCTGAGGATTTACACACTGCTAAACAAATGTCATCTGTATTTTGCCAATGTTGGACCACCAGTCCCCATTATGTCAATATGTTTCTTCGGTTCAACCATATCAAAATCTAAGATTTTCTCTGAAATCCATTAGTCAGGAATCCTTCCTAAAATTAAGACATTTTACCTACTTTTATTTCTAGTTATGACTGACTTTCTGTGCTGGAATGTGCTTTACTTTTGCCTCTACTTTTCAAGTACTACTCCACATAAAAAAAAGAGAGATTAACAAAAACGTGAGGCTTTTTAAGGTGTTTTCATAGTATGAGGAAGACTACGCATATGACAACCTGCCAGGAATATAAACCTCCTTCTTGCAAAGCATCACTAACAATCCATACTATCCCAAGACAGATTAAGACAGACAGTTCTATAATACAGTTAATAAATAACAAGTTGAAATAACCTAGTATCATTTGAGTGTTGTTGGGATCAGTTTCGGTTTGCAAAGCTCCTATAAGGATATTCACAAGCCGCAGCTTCAAGGACAGGAATGTTACTGGCTTATCATATGCTGAGCTGTCATCATTGCTGAATTTCCCTTCCAGGACAACCTGAAGAAAAAATACACTTAATTTCAGTATCAATTAAAGATCATGTCAGCAGGGTTTCAAAAGTCAATGGTGACAGCACACATTGTTACTGACACCCAGCAATATGGTCTTACTGTTTCACATTCACTGAAAGAGTTCAGTGCTAAAGGAAATATCCAATACAACCCACAACCCACCCAAATCCCACTCCCAGGGAAACAAAAATAGAATGCAAAACACAGTGATAAATGTACTACCTCAGACTTTATTGTTCCAAAATGATGAGGGAGAGGCAACAGAGATAGCAAGATGTTAATAGAAGCTCTTCTTAGCTCTGTGGGGTTTACATAGATTTTAAACTTTGAGAGCTCCCTGCAAATCAAAGCATCAGACAGTTAATGAACTTTTCACAAGAACTTGGAGCCGAATGTAACTAAGTTAATATTAAATATACACCCACCCAGAGGTTTTAAGTAATTTGCAGTATGCAATGTAGCCATTTCTTTCTAAGACCGATCCTAAAGAAGCAGTGGCTCAGATTTAGGCCCAGGAGATAAATAATGCTTTTTGTCTAAATGCCTAACATCAAAACGAAACAGGGTATCTAGACGTAACACATACACTGAAGAACACATACAGAGAATACTCTTAAGTGTCTAACTTAGGAAAACATTCAGAAATCTATAAAACTCTGATAAGAACCTACTCCAATTTCATCAGTCTAAATTATCAACTTTTCCATTTAATGATGCTTGCTTACTTACTGAATACACTGCAACAACAGCCACAAATTAATATATTGTGAAAGTTCACTTTAATAGTAAAGGCCTTCAATATAATTTTGTCATATTTCAATATATTTTCCTATTCTTAAAGGCACTGCTTTGCATCAATGAGTATGCAGCTAACAACTCACATATTTCATTTAAAATAAGCACTATTATTGCTTTAACGCAAATTGCATTAAATAAAACCGAAAACTTGAGTTTACACAGCATTGCTATTATCACCATCAAATACATGCACACACAGTGGGCCCCACACTGCAGAATTTCTTTGGTGAAATTGCACAGGAATGACAAAAGACAAACATCTTCCAACACCTCTGATGATGTTTACATGGAAATGGAAATTTACCTGTCAGGTAAAATAGTTTCCAAAGCTGAAATGAAGTAGGGAACCACAACATCAATGCCTTTCAGGTCACAGCAGAACAGAGGAGAGGAGTTTAGAATAATACTGGCAAGAACCGGGTGGCAAACGAAATCTGCTATCTGCAAACCCTGAATTAAAAGCATGTAAAATCTGACAAAGAAAGATAAGATTTAATTATTTGCACATAAAATCATCAGAACCCCACATGATTCTGTAGCCACTATTTGATCTTGTCTATATAAAGTAAGTTTCAAAAGTTTCAAAAACAGAGCTTGGAAACATTGATATAAGTCTTCCCTTATGTTACTTGAGCACAGGCAAGCACACCTGACCAGCTTAATAAACCTTCACAAATGACAGGTATTTCACATGAAAAGCCAGTGTAGCACAGTTTTATTGAAATCTTTGACTGGTTGCAACACACAGACTGGGACCTGAGTAAGCACAACCAGCTGGTTACTAGCAGCAGATCACCTGATCTCCACTACTCCCTTCCTATAAAAGGGTGGGAGCAAGACCTTGATTTTAACTCCCCAATAGGAGAAAAATACTGTGAAATCTTGAGGGGAGGCAGGGGACAAGATATCAGGACAAGACACACTGATCAGCAATTTGGAAAATGAGACCAATCATAACCATCACAACCACTATAAAGAAAAATCAAGGGCAGAAACCAGCTGCTCATCATCCTAGAGCAGTTAGCTTCTTTTGCAGCTTCTTGTAGAGAACGTGTATGCCCTCTTAATTGTTTCAAAAGTCTTGCAGACACAGAGGAATCCCACTGACTGGCAAAGAAAAACACAAACTATCTATACAAAAAATACTACAACATTCATGAAATAAAATTGTTCAGTCTTCTGGGAAGTTTTAATGCCATCTGGGACAAATGTACCAGAACAGTTTGAGAGGATCATGACTTAAAATTGATTCTGTGCCTCTAGCATTTGCTATTTCACAAAACAAAAATTTGTGAAAAAGGCATATACTATGACAGGCAAAACTGCTTCATTTTTTCAGAAATAAAATTGAACACAGAGGTAGTTCAAACACAACTGTTTTAAATAATGGGATATTACTGCATTCTATACTCAGAGGATGAAAAATAGCAACTACGAAACATAAAACAACATAAGAACCTTTGTGGTCTAATAAAGTGTACAATGTCTTATGTGTTATTTTTTTCCATCTGAACAATTATTTCCATCTGAACAATTTTTTCCATCCACACTTACTTTTTCCATCTGAACAACATTCAGTGATAAAGTAAACAAAAATAAAAATATAAGAGGCAAGAAAGCAACAAAGAAAATGTTCCTTCCAGCTGGAGGCACTTTAAGGTACCCTCCTTCAACTGAAATTTGAAGAAAACCCAGTGAAAAGCAGTATCAGGAAAATGCAAGAGGAAAACAGTGCTGTGATTAGCTAGGAATCCCACCTCCAGCCTCTGAAGGCCAGCTAGGTGTTTTTAAACTGGCAACACAGGATTCAGACAGTGAGTGAATGCTATTCACTGGGAATTAGTCTGCATCATAAAGTTATACCAATAAAGCAACTGGAAGATAGGTTAGTACCGGGATAGGTAAGCTGGTAATATTTCCTCCCCAGTCTTCTTGCTACAAAATATTCTACACAGTGTCCCGCATGCCTCTGCCCTTCCTGCTTCATAGTTGTCTGGGAATTCACTTGCATCAAACATGGGGTTGGAAGCCATAGTGTCTGTGGACATTTGGGATCCTTTCCGGCGGAACTCCACACTAGCCTGTGTCGCTATAGCTGGGAAGAGAAAAAACAGTGTTTCACTGTGTGTGATAACATACAAAATAGGCTCATGGGATCCTGGACACAAAGATCAAGTCCAATTTAGTAGTTAACAAGAAGCTATTAGTTCACTGTATTTGAGCCAGTGCCTCTGTTTAGGAAGTATTTGTGAGTGTACCTAACTTGTTTTCTTCATAAGGATAACAGCAACTGACTTTCAGACCTTCATATCCTAGAGACTGTCCCAACTTTTTGCTGGGAAGAGAGTGCTTATACCCAATACTAGCTCCCTACCCTCTCTGAAAGGGCAAGGATCTGTATCACCTGGTTCTTGTCCCCACAAAAATGAAATGTTATCTTTCCTTGTTCCCTTGAAAAACAACAACAACAACAAAATAAATCAGTCAATAGTAATAGGTGCTATTACTATTGACCTCCAAGGAAGTGCTTAACTTGCAGCTGGGCAACTCATCTCATGCTGCCCTGAACACCAAGCAGCTCTGATCCAGTTTTGTTGTACAAACATACTTATTAAAGAAATAATCAAAAAATTTTAAAGCCCCATATGAGAAAGGGAAGGTTGTGGAATCTCATTCTCCTAATTTGGTCCCTCTCTCCTCACATGATCACTAAAACTGGCAAATAAATAAGAGAGCTGCCAGACAGCAGCTACCATGGGCTGGCCATCTCCTGCTCCCTATCCTATAAGAAGCTCCACAATCCTCTCAGAAGGTGCTAACCTGGTTCTGCCCAGCCCTGTGATCCCTCCCCACAGGCCAGTTCTGCCAGTCCAAACCACTCCAATCCATGTCTTCCTGGAGAGATTTCTGGTCTCCCTTTCACACATCAGCATCGTGTGAATATGAGACCACTCACTGTGTTGGCTCCATCTTTTCTTCCAGGATAGCTACCAAAACAAACTAGCTACTGCACTCAACGTGCTTTTTTTTTCAATTTTTTCTCCTCTTCCTTGGACAGCTTTGCTCTGGGATTACTAACATCTTAAAGACTGTGTTCTAGTTTTTAGCTAAGACTAGATGGATTTCCAAAACTTTTACAAACTACGAAAGCAAACAGCAGACAATGTGCGCTCCTGACATAATTGCACCTGTGTGTTTCTACCAGCAAAAGAGAACTTCTTCTGTCTCAGCTCTGGGACACTGGGGAACAGCAGGTTCACAGTCAGCCTTGCAAACAAAGGCATGTTAACACTTTAGCAGTTGGAATACCTGATAATTTACACAAAGGATGCTTTTTTGGTTTTTTTTAAAGGAAATGTCTTAATGACAAGTGCCTACTCCTAATTTTTTGTTCTCAAATTTATCATTTAACCTACATTTACCTCATAAATTTTCATTGATGTTAAGTAAAAAATAAGTACAAATCTTTATGCATCTTCCCATGAGCCATTTTTTGTCCTAAATAAGCTATCCAGCAATATACTGTAGTTGGAAAAAAACACTACATGCACAATGCATACAAATCAAACACTAGGTCTGTAAAATAAGCTTTAAGTAAAAAAAACATGGTTAGTGCAAAGTCCTGAAATTCATGACATGATCACAGACTAAAGTACAGAAAAGATGGGACTGATTCAGGCAGATTAATTTGCTTTTGCCAACAATCCTCCCCATTCAAAAACACACACAAAAAATTACTCATTTTTTTCAAGTAAAAGTGCAAAAGCTACAAGAGACAATGAGAATGAATTTACAAATAAAATATGGGATTATGGAAAAAGAAAAGCATGACCGCAATTAAGGAAAAGCTACTGGTTCCTACTTACAAGATTTATAAGAAAGAAGAATTTGGATAAAAGATGCTGCAAGATAATAGAAATAAAATGGAAACAAATCAAAGGACAGCAGTAGTTATAAAATACTTTTTAGATGGTGAAATTGTAATATAAGTTAAGAAGCTTTTAGCTTTTTAAAAAATAGATTAAAAGCTTTATGATACAGCAAGCTCATTAAACACATAGGAAATTGGCATACAGGTCCAAAATTATGGTTTTGAAAGTACCATGCAAAACAATGAACAAAAAGTTACAAAATACGACTAAAATTTAGAGTTGTTCATATAAACATACACAAGTTCTTTAACATGTATTAACCCTTTTCAGCTCACAGACCTGTCCCCATGTCACATTGCACATGGAGCATACACCAGGCTATCCTAAGGCTCCTCTGAATTTGGGTATGTCTTGCAGGGAGAAAGTTACTTACCTGCAATCTCCTCACAGCAGTACTCCTACTTCCAAACCAGCAACAGTATTACAGCTCCTATTTCCCTAAGCCAAATTGTCGACAACCAGAATACCTGAGCATGCCATCTTGACCACCCACTTCATTAACTGTTGCCTCAAGTTTGCCTGGTTTTTACAATTTGCATTTTTTCTCATGCAGCTTCAAGTAAACTATATATATTTTTAGAATTGTTTACATATTTCTCCTCTGGGAGGAGAAAGATAATTGATGGTGATGTTCACCAACAAGGTCGAAGAGCTGGCTACCTGTGTAGTCAATCTTGTAAAAGGTATTCAAGATGGAGTCAGAATAAATAAAGAAGAGAGCTTTCCTGCTTGACCTTCTGCTGCCTCCTTCGTTCTTTCGTGCCCCTAACAGAGACAATTAACAATCTTCTAAAGCAGAAACAAAAGGCAGAACACTCACAAAAAAATTAACATCTCAAATTATTCCTGAGAAAGAAGAGAGTAAGAACTCCAGCGGCCACCAGCTGGGGAGAGCTACTTCTTTGAACAGACAGGGTCAGACCTGTAACCAGGCCTCTCAGCAGCACTCACTATGACCCCAGACAGAGCTGCTTAGAACTTGCTTCTAGAGCACCACAAACATTCTATGGGACATTAATGACAGTAGGGCCAGAAGAGATGAGGGTAATGATGCGCCCTAAAGCTCCTTCACTGCCAACAGCCCCTGTGTGATACCAGAAAGACCCTGAGGTGTCTGTCTCCTTCAGCTGCTATAAACTGCACAGCTAGCATCCTTTAGATATAAGGATTGAGAATGAGCCCATCAGATTAGAAGATTCAGCTGCTGGAATGCTGGCACAGGGTGCTAGTGAGCCTCCCCCACTCTCAGAGGCTGAGGACAGTAGGTAGCAGTAGCACACACCATACAGCCAAGCTTGTCTGAAACACATCCTGCTAACTGAAACTGCCCTGGCACAGATACACATACCCCACGCTGTCATTCTTGGTTAACCTCATACAGGCTCTGTAGCCAATTTCTTATGAATGTGTCATCTATCATAGAGATCTATTTATCCCACACTATCAGATACATAAGTGCCACATGCTCATCTGATTCTAACGACTATGCCAGCAGGATCCAGCTGCTTTCAAACCACCTATGCATCTTCCAACAGGCTGTTTTTACTCTCTCACCACAACACAATGATGTTTATCAGCTGCCCACCATAAAGCTTCACCATTAAAGTCTGTGTGCAGAAACTAAAACTTGGTAAGTACACTCAAGGCTCAAAAGTACCATGCCAGTGATGGAAGATCATGGCTCTGCTTCACTATCCAAACAATGAGAGAGGACCACCTTGCAGGACAGGGCTCAAAGAGCAAAGAAGACAACTGCTTTCCAAGTGATAACCTCCACAAGTAGCCAACTGTATACAGATGACTTCCAGCTAATCTTGAGAGAGAACAATTCTCTCTTCCCAAAGACAGACAAAACCAGAACCACCACAAATGTGAAATACCTACAGTTTTCCAATCAAGAGTTGGTACAAGAAGTTCACCCATGAGATAACAGAAAATTGAATATCTGTGAGGCAGCAGTTAACCTGACAGAATCAGGAGAGCTGAGGCTGAAGGGGCCTCTGGAGATAGTCAGCCCTCCCCAGCAAAGCAGGGTCAAGTAGAGCAAGTTCAGTTAGCCTTCTATCCATTTAGACAGTATTTTCATCTCAAGACTTACAAAAAGTTTGACATTTTTTCCACCTATCATTTTTCACTACTTCCTTTTTGGAGGTTAGAGCTCCAGTAGTAAAATGTGAGATCCCAGGACAAGAAAAAAAAGGAAGGGTAGAGGGGCTGTCATTCACATCAGCCTTGACCAAGTGATCCTGATTTCCTAGAGCTCATCAAAAACGTGCGCTGTAAGATGGGACAAGGACAATGTGTTTTGCCGTGTGTCTCAGCAGGATTTATTTAAAAGAACCAAACTAAATTCTGAACTAGAGCTTGAGATCATGGCTCATCCACAGGGCCCCTGGTAGGCACTACACTGAGCTCATAAATCTCTCTTTGGTAATCACATCACAGGGATTCTCACTGAGGCTGTGCTATGCAACGGAAGAGGACAGAGAAACACACACTAGAAAACACAGCATTCCAGAGGTGTCCCAGGGCACAGGGTCTCTACAGGACCAAGGAGCAAGTTGCAATACTTTTGCAAAGTGGTCTTCAGTCTTCCAGCTGGCAGCACAACAAAAAAGCCATATTAGACAGCCAAAAGACAAAGAATTCCTAACTGCATGGCATTGAAACAAAGCAAATATTAGAAGGGTTTAAAGCTGCTGAGATCTTACACAGCTGCAGTTTCAGACATAAAGAAAAATTGTGTGTGGGGGCCAGTGGAAGACAATACTACATGGCAAAGCTGATTTTAAGTGCTGATTTTAAGACATGTCCCAATCAAAACATTTAAAGTGCCCATAAAACAAATAGTGCTTCTTGAAGTTAATGCTAAGATTATCAACAGCAGTGTCAGACACGGTAAGAATATTCCAGCCAGTGGCTGAAGTGTCATGGCTACAAAGGATAGCAGATGGACCAAGACATACAGGAATAGCCAAACTACAGCTGTAAAGCATCAGATTTATTTTGGATGTCTTTCCTAACAGTAGGGACTGTAGCAGCTAACCATCCCTTCTCTGCTGGCCCACCTCCTTCAAGACACATCTACATTGGGCAGCAGGAGCAGGTAGATTGTGGGCCTGGTATTTCTGGTCTGAGAGATTTTAGCCTGCTAGCAGCTGCTAACTTTTTCCCAAGGAAAAACTTATTTAAAAAGTTTCTTCTCAAAACAATCTTGGTAAACAACTATCCTTTCTCAAAACAATCTTTCTCCAAATAGTGTTTTGCTGTTTCTCTAGTTAACCAACGAAACCAGAAAAGTGTTTTCCTATTCACCAATCATGTTAAGTCCGTATCAGAACATCTTATAAAAGGTAGTAAGAATTAAACAATAGAAGCCTTCTTTTTCTATGCTCTTTGCCTTCCGATATGTTTGGAGTCTTTCATTCGTGTCCTACAGCAACAGTGGATGGGCACAGTGTGCAGATCTGATTGTTACTGATGGGCCGGCCCCATTTCTACAATGAGGGGCTCCTAATATAGACCCCTCCTGGCCCACTTCATTAGCCAGCATAGCACCTCTTGCCTTATGCTCTTCAAGGAGGAAAAGACTTCACTTAGAGGCATCAGGCATCACAGGTCAGATTCCCAGAATAAAAACTTTATGATTTGGATTTAAAGCTCATTCAAAAGACACTGATGCTTCAAGACAGCAGAAACTCCAAGGGCCTGGCTCTTTACACCTCTTGCTCATCTTCCCACCTTAGGCAAAGGCTGAGCAAAAGGATAAAGGAGGCAATCAGAGTTTGCGGCCTTTCTACAGCATTTCAGAAGTAGTGCATTTCAGAGAAATGCTCTACAGCATTTCAGTTCTCTCTCCCACAGCCAGCCCACCTTGGCACTATTGTGACCAGTGACCTTACATAGCAGTAACAACACCCTGCAAGGGCAGCAGACACTTGACTAAGTTCCCGTAAGTTAATTCTGTTCTCTAAATCACTAAAAAAGCAGGACATGACACAGACAGGGTCCTGGGAGTCCACCAACATCATCATCTCAGAACTACTGCCGTTAATACACAGCAGATCATATGATGTGCAAAGACTGGTCTCACTACAGACAGCTTGGAAGAGCTCAGAGGAGGAACAGATTTAATTCAGTTCTGAACAGCTGTCTCTAGTTTTCAGAAAGCCAGTAAATATCCCTGGAAGGCTAGTAACACAACAATTTGCTGTTAGCTGATTTAAGACATTGCATATATGAACAGAAGGCCCTGGAACCGGGGAAGTTAAACCTTTTGATTTTGGATGACTGCATACTTCTGCCAGCATAACAACACCTCTGTTTAGAGCTGACACTTTTGCACTGGCACCATCTCAGCTGACATCCCTCCCTTAGAGGTTCAGCATTTCATTAAAATTGCTCAAGAAACAGGTTATGTCAAAATTAAAACGATCGAATCAACCTGAAAAGCAGTAAATGTAATAATACATTAAATGCATATGCAACCGAACACACCCTCAAAGGATGCCTTGCTCCTTCCTAAGCTCAGCTGCTTCCCTAGTCATGAGTCATAGGCCTTTTACAAAGAGATTCCAAACTCCTACTACAGAAATCCACACAAAAAAACTTTAAAAAACCATGTGCTACATACCTAAAAACACCTTTAGAAGATCTCAAATCCTAAGCTTTCACACAGGAATTTGACTCAATAAACAAGGAAGATCACCAGTTTAACTGCAGCTGTCAAGTCCCACTATACATCCAACTTGCTACAACATATGTCTTTCCCCTATTTTTCTTAGGCCAGTGAGTTACTGACTGAGTGATTGATAGATCTCTTGGAAAAGTTAGCCGATATTCAAAGTACACAAGGAACAGGAAAAATACTTAGAATTAGAAAGATTATTCTTTTCTGAGTATTATCACCAAAAGATGAGAGCTAAAAAGCCTCTCTGAGCAGAGCACTAATTCTGCTATGGTATCTCAAAACATCTAACCTCTGCAGCTGAGCAAAACACAGGAAACAAATTAAGTTTGGCAGTTAATAGTTGAAGACATGAAGATAACAAGTCATTAAGGGAAAGACAGAGCAACCATAACTGAGAGACAGCAACTCCACTAGTTATTTTAAGGACTCCTGTTTTCATAACACTCTACAGAACCAAGAAGTACATTTTGTGCACTATGTGGAGTGATGTAGGACAGTTTTTCAAATATTAAAGAGTCACTATAAATAGCTCCCATTAATCATAGAGGCTCAAGCAGATTTCAAACTAAGTGAAATCCCACCATATGATTTCCCTCATTTAATAGCATTTTCCCCAGTCCCACAATTGAAAGTGCCATGCTTGTTACAGGAAGGGAGTATTTAATAGTAAAAAGTGGGCTTTTCTAAACTTTGAAATCTCCAAGCAGCTACTCAGCTAATAGCAGATGCTACTCAGCTAATAGCAGATGCTACTCAGCTAATAGCAGATGCTACTCAGCTAATAGCAGATGCTGGCTCAGCCCAAGGGATTAACTACAATAGAGCACTTCAGATTTTACTTTTTTTGGATTATATATGTGTTAATCTTGCAGGTAGGAAATGTCCATAAAACAAGGAAAAAAAGTGTACGTATTTTTTTTCTAATATTTACCAGTCATGCTGCTGTCTCTGTTTAGTCCATTATGAAGTTTACAGTGAACAAATGCTGCATCAAATAACCATGATCCAAAGAGGTTCAAGATGCTGTTAACCTTTGGCCTGCGAGGAGCTGGAAGTGGCCGAGGCTCAGAGCTTGTCTGGTTTGGGCTAGAGAGTGGAGAAGTAGAGGAGGGCTGGTGCTGCACTTTTGAAGGATGTGCAGTAGTTACCTGTTCAAACAGAAGAACACATCAGCTCCTAGAATCAAGAAAATTACATCCTCTAACTGAGGAAACAATGCAAAGGGTCAGCTACTCAGAATCTGAAATCTTACAGTGCTGGTTTTCATCGTCACTTTGTTCACAGTCACTGCCCGATGCCTGCGGTTATGGGGTGGAGTGGTGTTGGTAGCAGTGCTCTGGGGCATGCTCAGCCTGTTCACTGGCGTCGGTGGTGCACTGTCTGACCGGGGCCGGGAAATGCCTGTAAGGCCAGGAATAAAGCAGCCTTTCAGCAAGAATTCCATGGGCTCACAGAGCAGGCTATTAGTAAGCAAAGGAGCCTTTGGTCAATAGCCATGCCTCCCCCTGTTCCCCCAAACAGCAGTAGCAACAAAAACACCTCTCCCTATTTTGCTATTAGCAGAAATAAACACATAAGCAAATGAAAACAGTAATTAAATAAGATAAGCAATTGATTAAAAAACACCAAAGGACACAACACCTTAAGGCTGTGGGAAATGGCAGATAGGAGGAACCAGTCTAGAAGCAGGAAGAGGGAAAGGAGCAAGATTCACTTGCCAAAGAAAATTTCACAGCTCACTTCTACCAAAATTCAGATGCCTCTTACCTTTGCCTTTCATTCCCAATCATAACCCTCACACCTTTTTCTGAGACATCTCTATGATGTCTGGCTCTTAAAGCCACCTTAGCCCACTAATTTAAGATCAAAGCCATCCACCACACAGCTTTCTGCTCAGTTTGACCTGAATCAGCTGCTGAACAGTCAAATACTAAGATGGTACACAAGATAGAGTATGAAAGCAGAGAAAGCTATAATTTTCTGGCAGTAGCAGGACATTAGACCTGTTTTTATCCAGCTTCAGGGAAATTCATGGTGTACAGAGTTCTTCTCCATCAAAATCAGAAGCAACTCAACTTCTGCAAAACTTCAAGTGACAAACACGATTTCTGCCCATTTTAATGAATTCAAACACCCTTGCGCCCATTTGAAAAATGAAGTGGGGAACCAAAGTGCTTGAAAATTTTAAACAGATTGTTTTTGACCATGTTAATTAAAGCACTGAAGTATTTTTCATAACACTTAACAGAACAAGTTGCTCCTGCTAAATCATCAGTGTTACACCCCCAGGCAGACTATGCACTATGAAACCTACTGTTTTTGTATATTTGGCTGGAGAAGAGGATGCACTATTTTGCCAAACACATCATGTGAGATGTTAGGCCAGAGAGAACAAGATAAAACCCAGTGTTTTAGCACTTGTGACAGAAGGTAATGAGCTCTCTCATCAGCCTTCGCTGAAGAGCTTTCTGCAGCTCTCAAGTCTGCCTGAGTACACTCTCCCATTCCATACTTACAGCCTTAATTTTAATTAAGAAATCTCCTGTGCCCCAATGCATTATAGTCTCCATCTCTGCACTCCAGGTGGGCTATTGCCACTCTGGGTGCTTTATCTTGCTACAAGATCTCCAGAAGTCTTAAACGTCTGATTCATAAAACCACAAAATAGTTTGGGTTCAAAAGGACCTTAAAGACCCTCCATTCCCAGCCATGGGCAGGGACACCTTCCATTAGATCATATTCTTCCAAGTCCAGTCCAACCTGATCTTGGACACTTTAAGCGATTCAGGGGCAGCCACAGCTTCTCTGAGCAACCTGTGCCAGGGCCTCACCAACCCTCCAGAGAGAAGAACTTCTTCCCAATATCCAGTCTAACTTCGCTCTCTGTGCCCCTAGAGCTGCTCTTCTCCAGGTTGACGGTCTCATTCCACTGACAGGTTTTTTTCCTAATACTGTTTACATATCTGCTCGAATCTCCTGCAATCTCACATCAGCTCACACTTACGGCAGTTGACATTTGTTTGCACACATTTAAGCAGAAAAGCAGCTGGAGATAGGCAGCTCTTCTGAGTTTACAATAGCATGTATTCCCTGAAGAATTTTCAGTAGGTCTGAAGAATACTAAGTATAATGCTTCAAATTTCAGGTACTCCAACCTGTTACTTGAAACTGACCAGCTAGAGCTACTCAGTTACCAGCAGACCCAAAGAAACATGACTTCTCTACTCAGCACTAGCAGTAACCCAACTGTAAACTAAGGGGAACTCTCACAAAGATCTGAAGATGACTGCCCAAATTCAACACCTTATAAAACAGGCACACAGCAGTTGCCACCAAGATTAGAAACATGGTGGTGAGTGCTCACAACATGCTACAGCATAAACCACTTGCATTGGTGATTAGATGGAAAGACATCCCTGGTTTTGTTTTATTTTATATTATTTTATATTTCTGATTTATTTGTTTTGCATTTGAAACTAAGGCCATCTACAACTTCATGCATTCAAATGCTACTGTTGTGTATACAAATATTTTAGAAGTGATCTGAAGTCTCCTCCTCATCAATTCCAGGATATACTTGCAAATGATAAATTGTTATTGGTGTATTTATGGAGAAAACATATTTAAAGATAATAAAATAATGATTAAATTAATATTCCTAGCTATCCATGGGTAAGACAAAAGCATTACCTAGGAATGCATCCACTAAACAGCTGATTCCACGCATGGCACGAAAGAATATTTGAGGCAGATGTTTAAGGCAGGGGTACTGATTCAGTTCTTGAGTCATCCCACTCACATTCAGAAACTGCTCCTGAAACTTGGGGGTAGAGCTAATAATGGCCGGGTTACTCAAATCCACAGGATTACTGCACAGAAAAAGAGAAAATATATTTTAAAAACACTTGAAGATGCTATAGTTTAAAGCATTTAAATAATACCACAAACCAGCATCCAATATCAATACATTTTAGCTGTTAATCCATCACAGGAAGGCAATTTTCACTTCCTGGGTTGGCAGTATACAATTACCTTCATTTCAAACACAACTCAAACACAATGAACAATTTTAGTAAAATAAAACAAACCAGAGCAGACGTTTGCTTGACTAATTATTGCAGTAATATTAATTACTTATGAGGTCTTTTGAAGCCAGTTAAGAGTTTTTTATATTATTAAAGTTACTCTAGAAGGGTAAGCAATGAATTAAATATTGTCAAACAGTGACAAGAAGGGGAGTGGACTGTAAAAATTTGAGCATTTTTCCTGACTGACTCAAATCCTGAAACAGCAAATTTGTAAACTCGAGATTTGAAGAGTACAATAGTTGTGACATTAGTACTACAAATAAAGAAAAAGGGAATTTTAGTTAAGAAGTAAATTTTAAACAGTCTAACGTTTATTTAGCTTTTACTATTAAATGGTATTTTGTATCAACTATTTAATAAACTGGCCATAGAGAGCATTAATGTAACACCATGTCCAAAAGTCTTTAAAACAAAACACAGCATTTTGTTCATCTGTGCATTTAGGAAAGATTAACATGTCTGGTAAAATTAACTGTATAGATTTCTTCATAAATATAGAAAGATAAACATCCATTTTAAAAATAAACTGTAGGTTAAATTTAACCCGGAGAACAAATGGAAGTTGTATGCATCTCCCAGAACTATTGTTCAGCTCTTCCTGTTTGTTATCTAAGAGAAACAAAATTCTATTGAACTCTTGTTTTTCAGATCCTCCAAAATGCCAAATAGCTAAAGTAGATCTTAATTAACTGAACCAGTTTACATTTTGAAAGATCAGAGTTCAAAGTTGAACAACACCACTCACAGCCTGCCATGAGCTGCTGCATGGCACTGGCATGAGAAGTCTCTCATTTTATTTTATTTAGATGCTTAACCTTGGCAATCTCCAGAGGACTGTTTCATCTGTCATGCAAATGTATAGAGCTGATGCAAGAACAGGAACAATGGATGGCTGTAATTACAATACCTCAGCATATGTAAAAATCGAAACCACGTTTGTGCAACACACTCATTATCCATTTCAAGAGGAATCAGACCAGCATCTTCATCAGGAATTTTGAATGGAGGAAATGAAGGTCCATATGTAAAACGCAGCAACCTAGAAAGCAAGTCAGACAGAACTGTCCTTCAGCTCATACTCCAAAATTTAACAGTGCATTTGAGCCCCAAAGGTATCAGCAGCTCACATACGAGTCCACAGGCAACAATGCAACATTCCCAAGTTTTCCTAGAGATTCCTATTTTATACAATCACTCAGCCCTCTTACAGCCTTGGATGGTGCACACCTGGAGCCGGCCTAAAGCTCCAGCCAAACCGAAGAGCTATTAAGGCACAAGACCCCTCAGCAGTTCTCCCATCACTTAGTCAGAAGGGTCACCAGTTATCATTAGCCACATGAACATCTGGCAGGACTTAAATGTAAAGGAAGAGGGATTAAAAAAAAAAAAAAAAAAGCAAAAAAGAAAGAAATAATTCAAGCCCTTATCCTCACAGCTCTTCAGCTCAAGCTTTCAATGACACTAGCAAGTCATATTAAGTTGCTGTTCTAAATTCCAGCTTGTGACTGATGACCTATACTGTACCTACCCAAGCACCCTAAGCAGCACACATGGTTGACCTACAAGCAGCAGAGGACTTGCAACCAACAATTTAGTGAGCTCTTCAAAACAGATGCACCACATCAGTCAGAGGCTGGGATCTACGGACCAGCAAAGGACAAACCAGTGGTCCACTGCAAAGAGAACAATGCTTGGATAAATAGAGATTTTTCCAGAGAAGAGCTGTAACTACCCAAAGACTCACTGGTGACCTTCACTGAGCTCCTGCTATCTAATCTGACCCCTGCTTCATACCCAGCTTCATCAAATTACAATTCAATTTCCCTGATCAACATAATCTTGATGTTTTCTAAAGGAATGGAAGAAATCTGCATCGCACCTTCACAATATCCCAGCATCCCCAGGAATCAGTTTGTCTTTCCCTAAGCTAGCCTCCTTGCAACTGTCAGGAAATTACCCACTCATCCTTACTCACTTATAAAGCCACATAGTTTTATAAAATCATTACAACTATGAGAAGAGGAGGAGAAAAGTAGTCTATGGCTGACTCCTAAACCAAGAGTCAAACAGGCTGAATTTCCATTTTCCACTTCTCCCAGCAGCGGGCACTACAGTAACCTTAACAGAAGTGTCTGAAATCACTGCCTATTTACAGTACCTAGCCTGGACAGAAGAGCAAAAGAGCTTTAGGAGGAAAGGACTTCTCCAGATGCAAGGATGATGATGAATTCATTCAGTGCAGCAGCTGGTGGTGCAACTGCAGTGACAGCTGAAAAGTGAGCTCAAACAGCTGACCCTGTGCATAATAAAGGGCACTGGACCTGTGGCCCAGTCAGGTGCTCAGACACTGCAAGAGCTGAGGGCATGGGAGGAAGAGCCAAGACTTGCATGAGCTTGGACTATGAGGGGATAAAAGCCCAGGAGTCTTTTGTTGGGGCTGCTCCTTGGAGGCACCAGCTCAAGCTGTTTCTGTGTTACTGTGCGAGGAATTAAAGGGCTTTATGGATCAAGACATCTGAGACTCCTGTGGGAAACCTGGGGTCGAACTGGTGAGAAAAGCTGGTCTGCCTGTGGGAGTGAGGCATGCAGGGAGTCAAGCGGGCACTCCTAGGCTCACTGGAGCTGCTGCTGCAAAGGGGCTTCAGTCCCAGCAGTTAAAGTCACTGGTGGTGGAAGAGTGACTGCCAGAGTCTTGGAAATAGTCAGACTGGGAAGTTTCCTTAAGACCAGAAATACACGTATCTGTACCAGGTAGCAAATACTCTCCAGTCCTGTGTCCACCTACATTTAGTGCCCAGAGGCAAGACCTCATGGTATTTTTTTGCTGAGGAAATACCTGGCTCTAAAAGACCCCAAAGAGCCTGGGCCAACCACATGCATGGTCATGCCCCACACCTCTGCCTGGTAACACAGTGCCCTGCTTCAGTTCTCCCTATGACTGCAAGAAACCAGTTTTACAAAGAGCATAATCAAATCTTTAATGACATATTGGACATTTTCAAGAATTATTGAAGACATAAATAAATTTTAAGCCACACATCCAAGGCAGTTAAAATATAGTTGAAGCAATCTAGATGGCGTAAAAGTAGTATCTATTGGTATGGCAACACAATTAAGACTCCAGTTTCATCCTGCTAAAAATCATAGCCAAGGACACAAAGTAATACCACATATCTGTACAGATTTCCAAGTATAGTTTTCCATATGGTTTTAATTTGAAACATTTACTCTCAGCTTATTGCTAATAACCCAATTCAAAGAACTGTTTACTAAAACATTTTAACTGTTTGAAGCTGGAGCTTCACTGAAGTATTAAAAGTGGAGCTTAAAATACCACTGAACTTAAAGGCACCTCAGAGGAGACTAATTTTCCATGTATCAGGCATAAACCAACATTACCGAACACAGACTAAAACATTCCAGAAACCCTGCAGACTCCTGTGCACCAACAGAACCAAGACTGTTAGTCAACAGTGGGAGAGAAAGTGTAGGCACAGTGTGTGGTGCAGAACACCAACGCATGTTTTGAGACAGAGCTGTTCTTTTCAGCTCAGATCAGTGAATCATGAAGTATTTTCCATTATGTAACGCTACATCTAACAAGCTAAAAATAGCTAAAGGAATAGCGTGGGAAATACACAGAACTCGTACTGCAGCTTTATTTCCCAGGGGCTTAACAAATAGCTGCATAACCAGGAAAAACCTACCTACACTTCACATTTTGACAGGTAATTCAAAGCAAAATTTTTCCAGGTTATAATAAACCTTTACAGAAAAATACACTATTGAGTATTTCACAATGCAGGAATTTTTAACGTATCTTTCAGCTAACACAGAAGTTAATAGTATTTCAGGAGAGCTGGAAGGAGACCCAAATGACCCCCAAATGACCCTTTTCACAAGCAATTAATCCAGTTCTTTTTCCAAGAGTCTGAGATTTGTCCCACAAAGACTTCATACCAAAAAGACCTCAATATTAAGGATACTGAAACTCTCCACACTGTTCAGAAACTTCTACTACAGCCAAAACTCTCCTGCAAGCCCCAGATGTGAGTGTTCCCTCAGTCACTTTGCAGGTGACACCGAGATGGGCAGGAGCTAACCTGCTGAATGACAGGAGGGATGTCTAGAGAGATTTGGGCTGGCTGGATCAAGGGGCTTAAGCCACTCCATGAGGTTCAACAAAGCAAAATGATGGGTCCTGCCTTTGGGTGACAACAACCCCAGAGCCACAGGTTTACAGTAGAGTGGCTGGAAAGCGCCCAGTAGGAAATGCCCTGGGGGTGCTGATCAACAGCAGCTAAACAAGAGCCTGGTGTGTCCAGATGGGCAAGACATTAATGACACCTGGCCTGTATCAACCAGGGCAGTGACTGTCCCCTATGCTGGTGCACTGGTGAGGCATCTCCACTCCTGGGGACAGTTTTGGGCCCCTCATGGCAAGAAAGATATTGAGGGGTCGTATCAGAGAAGGGGCTGGAGCACAAGGAGCAACAGAGAGCTCGGAGGCTCCAGCTTTTCAGCCTGGAGAAAAGGAGACTCAGAGGGGACCTTCTCATTCTCTACAACTACATGAAAGTAGGTTGGAGCCACCAGAGGGTCGGCCTCTTCTCCCAGGTAACAAGGGAGACAGGACATGGGGAAATGGCCTCAAGTTTGTGCCAGAGGATGTTTAGATTGGATGGAAAAGGTTGTCAGGCACTGGTACAGGTTACCCACAGCAGTGGTGGAGTCACCAAAGGGTATTAAAAGACTCACGGATATGGCACTCGGGGACATGGGTTAGTGGTGGGCTTGGCAATGCTGGGGGTATGGTTGGATTTGATGATCTTAGAGGTCTTTTTCAACCTAAACAATTCTATCATCATATATGATCCTTACTATTACTATAGCCAGCAAGACTCAGTACAGCTTTTCTCCCCTGCTCTCTAGAGCATAGAGCCTGTGGTCTGCCTCTGGTCCATCACGTCTACACTGCCAGGGCAGAAGCGCCAGGCAACTGTAACACAGTTTCAGCCCCACAGGGTCCAAGCAGAGTCCAAGAGTTACCCCAAACCCAGCAGCATAAGTACTAACAAGCACCTAATAATTCTCATGGTGACACACACACATAATGCTACAGTAATATTCTTGAGTCACTCCTCAAGGCACATGATGAAGAGTCACAACGATGGAGACTAATACACAAACACCGCAAAGTGCTAAACATCACAGAGGTGCTAAGCTTACACAGGAAGAGAGAGAATCCAAATCAGATCTTCCCTTGCAGAACAAACGAATACACACACAATCCAAGGATACAGCAAGATTTCTCACTTTCTATTGCTTATCCACTTTTGGATTGCTGTGCATTCCACAAATATGCAACTCCAAAACATGTATAATCATGATTAACCCCATACATGCATTTATTTTCATGGGATTTCTCCTACCTGGAAGTAAGGGCACAAATGACCTTGCTCCATTGTTCAACTACTGCAGGGTGATGTCGCCAGTTAGCCACCATCTCTTTGGCAGTTTTCCAGTAAGGAGGTGTTGGAAAGCACCGCGTACAAGCCAGTAACCATACCTCAAATAGCACGCCAATTAATTTCTCAGCCAGATTCTCAGCAATGCCACCTTACAACAGAAACCAAGCACACCTTCAGTTAGTGTTCCATCTAAATAACTTCAAATACCTCCCCAAAGAGGTTTTGGTTTAAGTGCATTAAGCCCTTTTTTTCCTAATTTTTAAGAGTGAGCCTTGATTGCTACCTACAGCCAATTAGCCTTTTTGCAAGACCAAGTGCAATAGATAAAGTCCAGCTACATGTGTGTAATAAGGGACAGCAGGAATCCACCAGTCTCAGGAAGTCTTCTGTTGCACTGTGTCTATATTGAAGCTGGTTGGGTTTTTTTTAATAGGTAAAACTGACACTATCATTTTGCACTAGGCAGGCTGAACAGCAAAACAAAGGGGTTTCAGTGAAACAAACAGGGAACAACATTGCCTGAAACCATTCCTGTATAAAGTAATTGTCCTGCAAAAATACTTTCAGGAAAACTCAGCTCCTAATCATCATTCAGTCTTTTCTGACAATGTTTTATTTTGGAGTAATGGGGCAGAATTAGGAGCATGCTACTGTGCTTTGGTAGCTCCTTAAGAGCTTTTAATGGGTTCCCCTATTCTGTTGGCAGCTGAATGTCAAGAAGGGCCAGAAGTTTTTTCAGTAATTGAACCAAATGGAAGACAAACATGAACCTTGCACAGTTGGAGCTGCTAGAAGAGTGTCATTGATCTGAAGAAGAAATAATAACAAAACCTCCCAGGTTTCTCTTGCCATAATTGTCGACTCATGCGCCAGCTTCTGGACAGCTTTCAAAACCTGCAAGCACAGTCTGATCTGACTGGATCCCGGGTCTGGCCTGCAAGAGAAGAAAACAATACTCAAGAAACAGAACTATAAAGTGATGTATTCCATAACATGAACTTTCAGCAACTACAAAAAGAAACAAGTATTATTGAGCGAGACCCAAGAACGTGAGCCAATATGCTTCTGTGCACCTCAACTCTGTCTCTAGGCATCCCAACTGCGCCTTACTGAGCACAAGATGCAACATAACACTCTTCTCCATGTGAAGCTCAATATGTAGAGCAAACACCAGAGCAAGCACAATCCATCATCTCAAATTTATCTTCCGCCAAACAATCACAATCCAGTTGAGACATCATGAATTACTACATACATAATTCAGAAGTGGCAAAATCAGGAGAACATATTGTCAGCAAACTCATTTAAATTCTTCCTACTTCTCCTCTTGTTTCCAAATCAACTCTTACCCTTTCTTCTTTTAGTCTGATGTTCCTATTTAATGACCCCCTTCTCTATCTTCTTCTCTTAGTAGTAAGGAATAAGAAAGAAAGGAAACAGTTTCATAGTTTCTAGGTTTTCCTGTAGTAATCAGATCCACACTGGCACTGCTGAGTCACTCAACACAAAGTTGTGCAGAAGCAGCAAAAACCAGCGTCATCTCTTCCCATAAGTTAGTCGGGATAAGGCAGAACAGCTACAAAACAGTAACATGACATGTTCTGGACAATATCTGAGAATGGTAAAAAAACCAAGGAAGCCTAAATTTTAAAGGGTGAAAGAGGAGACTACAAGTTAGAGCGTGCAGTATATGTAAGGCATATTTCAACCTGTGGCATCATTTCGTCATCCCTCCTACCACCAGTGAAGGATAACAAAAAAAAATTGTAGAAGTATTACCCTTCACTGGACTACTAAGTAGTATTATCAGATTCCTACCAAACATTTCTAACATGGTATAACCCACAAGTCATGTTGCATAGCAAGCACCTCAAGAATGTGCTGGTCCACTAAATAAATACATTAGCTTTTATCTTGACAGCATAAATGTTGTATTACAGTACTGGAAAAAAGATTACAGAGATGAGATAATGTCTAATGCAAAACTGCACACTTCTAGCCATAGTTGAGGACATCAGTGGGTTGCCTGCTGCTAGTGCTAGATCATAACCCAGGGTCTCTCAACAGAACAACAACTTTGGGACAAGTGAGTCCTGCCTTGCTTACAGCCATATTTTTTGCCTGAGCAACAACAGAGCAGTTCATTTCAATTGAAAGATATCCTTAATCTATACAGGTTTGAAGCTTCTAAGGCTGCTTCAGTACTTGTTTACCTAATCATTTAGAGAAACTAAAAAAACAGGGCTTATATGCAAGCTAACAGGATACTTCTGCGCTAATTTTGTAAAGGCAACTCAGAGATTTCTGTCTATCTATGACTTCCTCTTGTCCACAAAGTTGACCAGTGGCAAGTTCTGCTTGCACTATTTCTAGGTTTTTAGGTGTCTAGATTTCTATAGACCGTGGCTTTTTGGCCATACTCCTTCAGAAGTACTGTTCCCACGATTTCATATGAGAAGCATATGAAGTTATTACAAAAGTAGTACATTGGCAGTCACACGTTCAATGGTCTCTCAAGCAATTCCAGACATTTCTGTTGCAAAGGACCTGGATATCTGTACCTCACTCTCCTAGAGAGGCAATACAGGGAGAGAGTTCTCATATTTCTTTCCAACAGAGTCTGTGGAAACTTTATCTGACAGCAGTAACAACCACTACTACTTAAGTCATTTTCAATCCCTCTTGGATATTCAAGGGTTGACAGAAATGGAAAGCCTGGGGACTATTCAAATACGTCAACCAAGTGTCTGCTTCTTCAGAGAGGACAGAATGCCAGTGCAGGAGGGAAGGAGGCAAACACCCTCTCTCCCATCACTGCAGCAGATAGAGGTAAGGTAACCTGACTCACCCAGCCCTCACAGTTTTATTTTTCAGCACCACACTATTTCAAGGACTGTGCATGTAAATATTTGATTCAGCTGAGCACTCAGATCAGAAGAATCTATATGCACCTTCCCTGTATGGGTGTACACAAACTCCCGAGATGCCATTTACACTGAAGTCCCCACTTCAGACTGCTGCACTTCACACCTCACCTATACATCACTGTCTTGAGCCTGAAACCTTCACAACTCTGGGCCACCGTTTTTAAGGCACTCAAACCAATAGCTACATCATTTCCAGAGAACCAGGATGAGGAAGGAAGTTCTTTTAATCACGACCTTCCATAGGACATAGGCTTATAATGAAGATGCAATATCTTCAACACAAGAACAGATTTTTCCAGGAGACAGTTCAGTACAGATCACTGTAACAGCTCCTGGGTAAGTTTTCTACATGAGCCCATCAGCATCCTGCATCTATTGGGTAAACCCAGACATTATTCTCTTCCCCAGCACAGACACCTAGATCTGAATCTTTGTTTTTATTCAAGGCAGGTGTGCACAATTCAGTTCTGCATTTCGTATGCAGTATGGAAATTTCTCCTGTTGCTGTAGTGAATATTGAACACAGCTCCCTGGAGGGCAAAACTTAAAAAGAGAGTAGGGACTTGAACATCATTTTAAGTGTTGACAGCAGCAGCCATGAAAAATCAGTGTATGAGATACATCTCAGAGGCTCTTGAAAGAAAAACTACAGAACAGCTATACTACAGGGACAATGTTTTAAATAATGATTTTTCAGCCCTCCCTGTCTCTAGATGTTAATTATTTCATTCAACAGCTATCACACGTAATCTATTAGCCTTCATCGAAGTCCAACAATGATTGTGGGAGAGAAGGGTGAAACGGAAGCTTGCGCCAACAGTATGCAAAAAGCTGTACTACTGAGCTGCCTGCTACTAGGGCCTCTGATGTGAAAGCAAGCAAGGGATCACAGAAACAACTGTTTAATGGACTAGTGAAGAACTCCTTCTCTGCTGTGCCAAGGGAATAAAGGATTCCAGATGGCAGACTGCATTCTGCACTTATTAAAGCCTAGAGACAACCTCCTGCCGCAGTCTAATCCAGAAGCTTGCTTTCCTCAGACCTGTGTAATTGCCTTGACCATTCTTTAACAGGAATTAAATGCATTTTTATTACAAGTTAAGAGCAACAACAGCTAAGAGTAGGTGATAGACTTCAAAGCAAAGAACTCCTCTGAATTTGCACAAATTATTGTTCAAAGTCCTTCATAAACAAAGCCTTTAGTAAAGTGACCCAAGTGCAGCTGAGTACTTTGAAGGCCACCTGCAGTGATACATATTTAATACTGATCAATGCAGATGATCTGATACTTCTGGACATATACTAAACATTGATCTGAAGTTAAGTACCTTTTCAGAGAGCGCTATTATTTAATCTTATTCATCCACTCCATATGTGCAACAATAGCAGGTAAACTTGCCATAAACTATAAATAAGGTAATGATGTTTGCACTGACAATGTAGCTGTGTACAAGACCTAGAATGTCTATCTCAACAGCATCATCCAAGGATGTCAGGCAGAAAGCACTCTGCCATGGGGTTCTTCCAAAACTACCAGTGAAGGACAGTCAGTGTAACCATGCACATTTAACAGGCAGCAAGATGCAGGCACAGAGCAGTCACATAGTGCAAGATCCTTCAGTATATCACAGACATCGTCTAATCCTGACTAACAAGGGCTGGGACTGCCACGATGAGCTCTTGGTTTATCTCAGTTCTACACTATGAAAAGCAGCACATGGTCACACAGTAATGCTCTTCTGCTTTTCCACTTTACCCTCCAGTCATCCAATACAGATAAATCTTGAAGCTCTTGGGACAGTAAATATTCAAGTATATAAACTATCTATGATTCTAATTACTTAACCACAGCAGCAACAACTCAATTTGCTACTGCAAAATTACAAAAGACGTTTGGAGAAACACCTTCCTCCTAAGCTTGCAGCAACAAGCAGTCTTCTTTTACTCAAGAGCCTCCATGCCTCAAGAGTCTTCTGACAGGTTACCTGCTGACTATAGCTTGGAATCACTAACACTCACCTTGGTACAAAGAGATTTTGGAGATGTTTGAGAATGCTTTGAACATAAAGGTTTGGTTCCTTAATAACAGGTAAAGGAATGGAGTCCTTAGGTAATACAAGTGCCATAATCCAATCTGTATACACATCCACACAGTATTTCACAGTATCGCCGTCCAAAGGGAGGGTTAGTCCATAACAAACCACCTCCATAGTCCATTTTACCTAACAAATACAAAGCAAAAATTATTCAAAATAAATATTCATAAGCAAGTACTGGTCAGAGCACGTTAGCCCTAACTCAAAAAAAAAAAAAAAACCCCAAAAAAACAAACAACAACAAACAAACCCCAAAGAACCAAAAACAAAACAGTAGTTATGTTGTACGGGCAATTCTGTTTAACATATCCTGCAAGAAAACACCAAACCATTAACTCACATATCATGATATTATGAAGAATATGAATAAATGGCAAATCACTCTCTAAATCCTGAATCTCTTAAATCTAAACTGTAAAGAGAACTCTTTGGAACACACAAGAGCTGCTGGTGAAAGATTTTCAAATTCCAATAAATACTTATACTATACAAAGACGTTTTTGGAGTCACATACTGTTACTTCAAAACTGAAGGTAATTAGAAAGGCTTTGTGTTAAATGCTAAATTCCTTGGGTTTGTTTTGAGTTTTTTGGTTGGTTTTCTTTAACCTGAATTTCCTGATACAGTAGCTCAGAAAAACATTTACTATCAAGTCATGAAGTACACTGTTGCTCTGATCTAGTTGCTAATAAAAACCCTACGGAGATTACTAAACTAAAAATATAACACACATCATAAAACTTGGGACAATAAACAGAGAAAAATAAAAGAGGCTACAGAAAACCATTAGACTGTCACTCTTGCATGAAGGAAAAATCATCTCCAAGGAAAGACACTTACTTCTTTGTCTGTTTTTAGTAAACTCTCGCTTCCAACAGATGATGCAATTAAAGCTTGTCCAAGAGGACGCACCACTGCATTTGCCACTTCTCTCCCCACATTCTCAGGATAGCTGTGAAGTACACTGGTATTCCCCTGATCATTTTGAATGACAAGATGCAAGGATCTCCACTCTGAGTACATAGTGCCTCTATGCTACAATCCAAACAACACCTAGGGAGCAAGGAAGAAAAAGAGACAGTTAGTCAAAATGTCTATGATATGAGTTAGCAAAACTGAAGCTGTGTATCATGATCTAGACCCTTGTAAATTCAAGACACATATATGCATTTCATACACTTGACAATCCAGAAGAGAGTCCAAATGTTCTTTGACCTTAGCATGTTTTTCACACAGACAAGCTTTAACATAGCTTCATTACAGAGATTACAGCAAGTTTCAGTTCAGGACTCTCAGCCCGTTTTAGATACTTAATCCTGAGAAGTGACTTCACCTCACACTTCTGCTTGCACCATCTTTGCAGGAAAGATGCTCCCATTTACACAACATCTTCGGGTAAGTAGAAAACAGCTGTACAAGTATTCTGCTCATGAAGTAATGGCTACAATTCATCCTCTGTTCCCTTTTTCACCTCAATAGCAGTTAAAAAGAGATACCAGGAAACTACCAGGAAAACCTTAGTCATCTGAGAAGACAAAAATTCAGCCTCTTTTACATTTGTAAGGTACTTCCACAGCAGACACTACTCAAAACCGGTAGCTGAAAAATGCAATTGAGTAATAATGAAGAGCACCCTTTATTTGCAGTGAGTTCAGGATTGGTTGAGCCTTAGTGCATCACTAGCTTAAACTCAGTATCATTTTAGAGTTTCATCACAGCACATACAGTTTTCAAATCCACAGCATTGGTGTGTGTTTCAAACCCTTGTAAAGTCAATATACACAGAGATTCACTCCGTAAAAATCCACATTTGTCCCACGGATTCCAGACAGAAAAGCCACTAGGAAATCTACCAGGCAGTGCTCCCAGAACTAGACACAGCTCTCTTTTCGGTAACAATCCCAGCACAACTGCAGTTGTGCATTTCCTCTCATTGCCATTTGAGATCAGGAAGCCAAGCTGGCCATGAATTAACCAGGTTTTTGCAGTGATGGGAGCTTGGGCTGGGTACTTTGGCACTGTTGTGAAACCTCAATCAGCAGAGGCGATCAAAAGCAGCAGAAGTTAAGCTGTGCTCTCACAGTCCCTTTAGGCAGCCGTGCCCTCCCCTACCAAGCGCACGCAGGACACCTCCGCGCTGTACGGGGCAGGGCCGGGAGACAGGTCCGAGCGCCCCGCCCCGGGAACAGGCGGGGCGAGGCAGCACCAACCATGGGACGGCACTGGGCAGCTCGGGGACACCCACAACGCTGGGCCAGGTTTGATCCACGCATCAAACACATCCAGAGATCTGATCTAACTCAGATGAGAAACATCTGTGCTAACACAACACAGCAGTGAGGACCCAGGGACAGACGGGTGGCAGGAACATCCCTCTAACAGCAGAATGCTTTGTATAGGCTCACAACAACATTAAACTGCTGCTCGAGCAGGTGGTACCACAGCAGCCCGAGCCACTAGAACTGGGACTGTGCCATCTCCCTCTCCTCCTCTCCCACCAGAATCGGCAGTCTTTTATCCATTATCTGAGCCAGCTGACCACAGGAATAAGGAAAGCAGGGCTGGCACAGGAAAAAAGCAAGTAGTGTTCAAGAGACACAGCTCAGAGCAGCTCAAGCTGTTACTGATGGCACTCCAAGATACATTTGCCAACTACACTTACCTGGCACAATTTGAAGCCAGTTACACAGGGAATATTTTGAATGCTTCCCTTAGGCCAAAACTAAACAAGATGCCAAGCCTGGAAATATACTTTCCTAGGGAAAAGCCTATTTGAACAAGTTAGCCTAGTTAGCTGACTCCCCAATGTTTATACCCAAAACCTATGCAAAAAGCCTGATGATTCCCTTCAATGGAGACAGAAAAGTGAGGCAGCAAGATCTTGTTTTCCTACTACATCTTTTCTGGTTTGAGGCAGCAATCATGTGTGCTTCTCTGATAGTAAGTTAACTAGAACAGCAGCAGCCTGCAGGACATAAAACACCTACATCCTTCAGGCGCTTTCCCTCCTCTAGGGGCAGAGTAAATGCTCATGTCACTGTGGTCAAAACCCTTAGCCTTAGAGAAAAACAGAAATTTCATGAAACACAGAAAAGTCACACACACACACCCCCCCAAAATCAAACCAAACACCCAAAGAAAAAAAAACAAAGAAAAAAAAACCCACAAAAACAAAATACCAAACAACACCCACAAAATCCCAATCCTCAGTAAAGGCTTTAATCACTGCTTAGCTTCACTATGTTTCCATACTGGTATATTTTCCTTTTATACCTTGTGGCCACAAAGATGCTTCATCCCCCCCTTTCTCTCCCACCTGAACACCATCTTAGTCCCTAGCATGTGTTTGGAGTAGAAGGGTTAGAAGTGATATGTAATCCACTTTCCAAGACTCCCTCCTCCTCTATTAGCCCCACAGTACTTTGCCTCTATCCCCAGAGTAGAGTCCCTACCCCCTATCCCACAAGCTACTTGAATTGGAAATGGCTGCAACCTGTTAGGATCAGAGTACTGCTAAATCTATCTAGTATGCAGCTTCTTCTAACTGGACATGAATTTAAAAAGGCTGGAAAATCTCCACACAGTGATATCCAAGATAATGCTCCTGACAGATTCCACACACTGACAGCTTCCTAATTTGCTTCAGACAAAGAGCATCTAATGCTGCGCAGCAGCAGGACTAGACTTATCAGTAACTACTGAAACAGCAACAGCAAACTGAAGACCAAAAAAGCAACTGTCACATCACATTTGATTTTTACTTCTGTTTCTCCAATGCTTTTGTATTTCAGCTTCAATAAAGCACCTTCACTGGCACAACTAACATCTCCCAAGTTTGATGATGCTGCATATTCGCACTTCACATATACATACATCTTACTGGGGTTCAAATAACTAAGGACTCTCAGAATGCTGGCTAAGAAGAGGGGTGAGAAGAATAATAAATAAACCCCCATTGTTCACCAAGCAGATTTACACACTCTTGTATGCTATATGTTCACTGTATATTCCTGGAGGCTGGACTAAATAAAACATCCTCACACTTTCACAGATAGACCTGGAAAGAAATTGCTAGCATTAAAAGAAGCAAGACAAAAGATATATTCATTTACTATGAAACTGAGCATGAATTCCAGTATTCCCTACTGTGGTAAATAATCTGGATTTCAATGTATTTTCTTCCCAGTCTGTTACATTCTAGGAACTTCTCTAGTTATCACCATATAAACCATTGAAACTGGATGTCTCAGCATTGCAGACCCAAGATCCTCAGTTCTCAAACACTGCAGAAGTCAGTGAGCACAAAAGAATAGTGAGTCCATAAAACAAAAATTAAAGGTCTGTTTCCAGTTTCCAAAGACTTAATATGAACAGCTGCAGCCAAAATATTTAAACCCCCGGATCACTAAAGTTAGACAGTGAGAGCTAAACAGAGCCACATTCTGCATTACTGTGAAGGAATGTGCAGAAGGTCCAAGCCTGAAGCTGAGGTGTTTGGAGCATGTGCAGGGGAGAGGTCAGGGAATCAATACCCATGTACAGAGCAGTTCCTCAGAAAACGTGCACTGAGGAGGGAAGTGTTAGGGGTAAACATGAACATTTAGTCTTTTGTGTTAGCAGCTTCAGATGTAAAATGAAGTATTTTCCAATGCAAAAGAACTTCAAGCACAAAAACAAGCTGTCCCAAAAGATCTTTCTTGGCTTTTATTAGAACCAAAAAAGCAGAAGAGACACAATGGTTAGTAGTACTAGAAATGCAAAGACGATCAGCAGAGATATGCTCAAGTGTGGAGGCCCCTGAGCCTGTCAGGGAAACTTCTAGGCCAATGCCTCAGAAGAATCTACCACAGGCTTTGGGAAAGTCTCATAGCTTAGGGTGAGCAAAAAGGCTTCCCCCATTGTGCTCTACAATATTATGTTAATTTACCTCAGTTTTGCTCTTCCCATTGGCCCATGGGTCTTGCCCACCTCTGTTGTTCATATATGTCCCTGGTTCTCGAGACTTCTCCTTTCTCTGTTTCCCTATCGGTTGTGGTATCAATGATGCTCCATCCTTAAGTCCCCTATAGGTCATTGCCCTTTGCCCTGCCCTTGTACCACCCCCTGCCCTCAGACCGTGGGGTTCCTGATCCCATACTTAACCCTGGGCACTCCTTTGACCTTGGTCTTTCTTTCCCTAAAACCCTTCAGCATGTGTCTGCAAAATAAACTTTATAAAGGAGACTCTTCCTGCCTTTGCTGAGCTAGCCATGGTGTGTGTGTGGACCTGAGTGCCTTGCCTGTGTGCCCACCTGAACGGCTTCTCCAGAAGAGATGCTTTTCAGAGAGAGGTAGCAGCAACCACCATCCATCTCCACACTGCTACACTCAAGGAAGGCTGAAGGTCTAATTGAATCTAAAAGAGAAGCAGCCACAAAAAAAGGTCTACATCAAAGTTCTGGGATATCTTTTTAAGCATATGCTTTTTAAGTATTTCCTGGGAAAAAAAGAAAGCCTTCTTGTTTAACATGACCTCTGCTACCCTACCTAACAGTACTAACATCTGCACTCTAGAGAAAACAATTCTTGTCAGAAGGCCATCCTGCCACAACTCACCCTCCCCAAAAGCACAAACCAGACATTTATGAGCCGTTTTTCCCAGTCATGTGACATTCTGAGCAAGAACAGCTGCTGTATGCCCACCTGTCCCACTGCCCCCCAAGTTCATGTTAGAGAAAGAGTTAGATCTAGCTGAGACTAACTGCACCTCTGGTATTAAGTCTACCAGGCCTGAGGAAGCACAGCCCTCCTGGTAGCTCACCTCTGGAGCCATCTAACAGATCAGCTCTGCCTAAGGTACGCACTGTGTGTAAAGGACAACAGCCAGAGCAGAGAGCAGGCAAAAAATAAAAACGGCAAGAACCAAATAGAAGACCTATCTGAGAGAAAGGCCAGCAGAAAGTTGATATTTTAAGTATTTTGTTAAAGAATAAAAAAAAGTATGCAGGTCAGGGTTACTACTAATTTTTTTTAAAAGTGTACATTCAAGGCAAGAAGAGATGCGGCACACAAAACTAAGGAACTTCTGTCATCCTTTCCCAAGCCATTCAGCCACAGCACTACTAAGGATCAGAGAAGAGAAACACAGCTGCCCTTGCCCAGAGAAAACAAATTTGTCAGGTTTTACTGCATTACTGTAGCAGAAGTTAATACATGAATGCACAACAGGGAAGGTTAATTCTCAAACATAATGTATCATTTAAGCCACAGGATGCCAGTCTCACTACCTCCAGCACTCGCAGTTCATGGACCCCATGGCCTCCTTAGTTCCCAGGAACACTGCTGGACACAGCCTGGCCAAAGCAGGAGGCAAAGCACCTGCTATACAGAAGGCCACTGCCTAGAAGTTGCATACTGTTACAAATGAAGAGGAATAGAGCCATAGGAAAGCAAAAACATAGTCAGTTTTATATGTTTTGGTTACTATTCTGCTTTCAAGCATCATTACTCAGACATCAGCACCACTCTGCTTCTCACGATCACTCTCATTTTTAACAGTAGATTTGAGAAAATTATCTTCTAGACAGGTTACCTGAGTAAGTTTTCAAACCCCTCATCTCTGCCAAAAACTATTTAAAGAATTTGACCACGAAAGAATGTCCTCGACTGAGAAAATTTTTACTCAGCAGTTTATTTTACACTGGCCCTTATTCATCAGTCCGATTTCTCATGAAGGCTCCAAACTCCTCAAGTAGGAAGGACTCTTGCAGGCACAGCCCCTTTATTCCGAGGAGAAGCCTCGTTGCAGTCCAGTATTTGCCAAGTACAAACTATCTACTATCCATTGGGCCGGGAGACCAAAGGAGACAGGGAAAGCAGAAGCCCGAGAGCCCGGGAGGCGTCTGCGGGCTGTTGGTCGGACTCTGCAGGGAAACAGCGACACAAACTTTTCCCACCCTCAGGCCCAGCTCCCGCTCGCAGGATCCACACGGGAGAAAGACCACAGATAACACCTCACGCTCCTCCCAGGGACCCGAAACGCGGTTCTACTCCTGGGCCGAAGCAAGGGCCGAGAGGGCCCTGGCCCGCCGGGGAGGTCATCGAGAGTCGCTCCCGCCCGCCCTGCGGTGGCTCCGCGGCAGAAGCCAGGCTCGAGGCGCAGGGGGTGCCCCGGAGACGTGCTCGCCCGCCGCCCGCCCCGCTCGGGCCCCGCCGCGGCAGCGCAGAGGTCAGCGCGGCGGAGGCTCCGGGCGGCGCCCGCGCCACAGGCCTCGCGGGCGGCGAAGCTGGCCGAGCTCGACAGCGCCGTGGCCGGAAGCCTGGCCGTCTTACCTGCGCCAAGAGCCCGGCAGACATGTCGGGGCGCGCCGCTCCCTCAGGCCGCCGGCGCCACGGGGCCGCGGCCACACGGGACCGGGAGCGCCGCTCGTTGCGCTCGGCCCACACCCGCTTCCGGCAGCGCCACAAAGCGCACGGCGGGGCCGAGCCCTGCACATGCGCGAGCACGCTACACTGCGACGCCCCGCCCCTGCACACAACCCCTGTGCCGGCGGCACCGAATAAGTCGCAGGGACACGATGTGCGCATGCGTGGAGTGGCAGCAGCCGTGCCTTGTGCTGCTGTGGTGCTCTTCCTCTTAAAGGGGCCGCGCACCCCGGCCTCGCCCGCACCCCGGGCTGTCCGTGAATCCCGGAGGCTCCGCCATCTCACCGGTCCCCGGGCGTTGCATACGGGCCTGGGGTGGGCCTGTGCGGCTCACCGGTACTGACCGCCCCCGAGCCCTCGGGTGCGAGGACCTGCTGCCCGGGCCCGTCCAGCTCGAGCGACCGGGAGCCGTCGGTGCCGTTCCGCTAGCCTGGCTCCAGCTCCTCTTCCCCTGCCATCGCGGGGTCTGCAGGACGCTGCTGTCCTGTCCGACCCTGCCCTGCCCTCAGGCCCCGCTTCTGTTGCGCCCCGGCAGCTGCAGCCCAGCCCGGCTGGGACAGCGACAGCACCAGCTCTGTTTCCTCAGGCTATGTCTCGCCCTTCCCGCGATCTTAATTTCCATACCGCACTCACTTGCTGCTCCCCTAGCTCATAGTATTGATTAGTCTGCAGGTGCTGATAGTACTTAGCTACAGCGACCTGGGTTACCTGGGTTCGAACAGTGTGGGCAGCCTGTGAGGAGGGGATTCTGCCCTCTGCCCACTCAGGTGAGACCCTCACCTGCAGAGCTGCCTCCGGCCCTGCGGATCCAGCACGAGAGAAAGGTGGAGATGTTGGACCATTGGAGATGGTCCCAGGGCTGGAACCCGTGTGCTCTCGAGCCAGGCTGGGAGAACTGGGGGTGTTCTCCTGGAGGAGAGAAGGCTCCAGAAAGACCATAGAGCCCCTTCCAGTGCCCAAAGGGACTCCAGGGAAGCTGGAGGGAGATTTGGGACAAGGGATGGAGGGACAGGACAAGGTGGAATGGCTTCCTATTGCCAAAAGGCAGGGTCAGAATAGATTTCTTTAGTATTTCTTTATTGTGAAGGTAGTAAAACACAATTTTCTTAGAGAAGCTGTGGCAGCCCATCCCTGGAAACGTTCAAGGCCAAGCTGGGCAGGGCTTGAAGCAATCTTGTCTAATGGATGATTTCCCTGCTTATGGCAGGGAACTTGGAATAGATGGCCTTCAAAAACTCCTTTCCAACTACTCTCTGGCTGTGAAACACAGCCAGTGGAAAAGGCAGCACAGGGCACTCTGCAGGGAGCACTGCCTTGCTTCACAGCCCAGCATTGTTTAGGGATGATGCAAGGGCTCTGTGTCCTGAGAGCCCCTGGGAATGGGCTGTTTAACCTCACTCCCTGCTGCAGCTGGGGAGTGACACCATCTGCCTGCCTGAATCACTCCTGGGGACACACTGTGTTCACCTCTCTGCAGTGTTCTCTGCTCTCTGCAAACACTCCAGCAGGTGCACTGCTGGGAAAGTCAGCCCAGTCTCACAGACTCCTTATGGGCTGCTCCACGGAAACCAGGTTTCCAGATCCTTTCTTCAGCACTTGCCTGCACTGTTTCTTGTTCAGTGAAGCACTAACATGTTAACTTAAACAAACAGGAGCCTGCAAAGCAATTTTTAGCCCCTTGTATTGCCATCCATTGAAGGAATACCATATATCACAGTTGTCATAGGTTAACACATTTCAGTTTTTTGGTTAATGGAATATTGCCCTGCCAGGACCTTGCACCTTGTTTTAGAAAGGACAGGGACCTGTCAGGGGTCAGTTCTTGGCTACTAGCATGTGGCTTTGACCACTGAGAGAGTTGAAGACAACCTTTGGTAATACCCATACAAAACTGAATGTGCCCAAGCCAACCCTCCTTTTACTTCTGGACGGAGGAGAAGGTAAGACAGCTCTGAGGGGTGGCTGTCTTGGTATGGGAAGACAGGTATCTGCCAGGGAAAGCTGGAGCTTCCCTTGGAATGGAGAATGTAAACCACCACCACCACCTCCCTTTTTTCCAATTATAAATTTGCAGTTAAAAGCTTTTAGGCAAAAGATTTTGGAAATAGAAATAGCAGTTCTTTACTAGTATGTATAACAAAGCAAACAAAAACAACAAAAAAACCTACAGCATTGATAACAAAAACAGTACCAAGAACCTCGAGGACTTTGCTACAAAAAAACCCAGGGCAGTTTGGTCTCGGTGCCTTTGTAGGATCTTCAGAGCACCAAGCAGGGAACAGTGGAAAAGTCCCGGGCTGGTAGCTGTGTGGGTAATTCAAGGTAATTAGGGACAGGCGATTGGAAGATGTCGCGCTGTACGGGCAGACAGAACCCCCCTTCCCTCCTCAGCAAACGTCACTTGACCCCTAATTAGCCAATAACACCTAGTTTATAACGTAAGCAGAAGAAAATGGCGCAATTAACACAAGTTATATAAACCAAGGCAATGCAGTAATAAATGCCATTTGCCATCCACCACACTGGTGTCTGTAAGCTGATGGCCCGAGCAGTCTGGGGTTGGCCGCCGTGCTGTTCCTGAACCAGGTCACCACGCCTCGCAGGAGGCAACAAGTGGTGCCGAAACCCGAGAAATCATCCTGGAAAAACGGGCGTCACCTGGACGGGTGAAGCAACGGCCAAGCAGCGGGTCTAGCTCGGTGAGGGGGACGTCCCTGGAGCAGCAAGGAGGATGGAAGTTCTTGCAAAGGTCGTATCTCAGATTCATAAGCAATGGGGAATTGAGTGCAAACTAGAAGATTTTACTCTTGCTATTGCGAGACTGATGCAAATTGGGGTCATTGATCGTCCGGTGGAGATACTCCACCCAGAAATATGGGGTAAATGTACTAATGCTCTGGCCGAGGAAACAACGTCCTCAGGCTCGAGAAAGCATCTTAAGGCGTGGGGAACAGTTGTGCAGGCTTTGCAAAAGGCTCTGCAAGAGCAAAAGACCTGGAAAGCTGCACAGAACTGCCTGATGGTCACACCCCCGCTGGGGGTTGGGGCAGCCACACAGACCACAGACGAAAGTGATTTTATTGAGTATGAAAACTTGCAGGGGCAAAAGCCCCTTTTACAGCCTCAGAGCTCGGATCAACCTACAGAGGGAAAGGAGCAGGCACAAGTATGTTGGGAAGGGTTAGAGGAAGAGGCCAGGAGCGCCGCTGTTAAGTCAGGGTCCAAGGGGGCCTGGGAGAGACCCCTGCCCTATGCACCACAAAATGGCATTGAACTACAAAGGGATGAGAGAGGTGCAGCCGTGGCTAGAGAGAACAAAGAAGGTCTGTTAGATAACATGGACACTTGCAAACAGTGTATGTGGGAGAGAAAAGTGGACAAGGTCAGCTCAGACGCTTATCAAAAAGCATCCTGCAAGGCAAGAGCCTCCCCTAGCAGGAGGCGGGGTGAGCCGAGGGGGAAGGAGTGGCCCGACCCTAAAAGAAAGGGGCAGGGTCGAAGCCTGACAAAAAGGTACCAGAGCCCAAAGCCTCTGGTCAGTCGACTTCCGGCTCTGAGTCAGACAACAGCTGGGACGAGTGGTTTCAGGAGTGTTCAATAGCTGACTCGGGCTCCGACTCCGACAAAGAGATAGTGAAGGCAGGTAAAATCAATAACCTTAATGCTCCTGCTTGGGTCAAAGGGAAGGAGCAAACTCCACTCATGGACTGGAAGAAAATAACAGTAGTGTGTGCCAGCTGGGCCCCTTCAGCCAAGTTGGCCTTTACGGTCAGAGTGGGGGGGCAAGGCAGAAATCAGAGAACTTATTCACCACTAAACCCTAAAGATGTGCAGGTGATTGTCAAAGCAATTGTGGACAGAGGGATCAATTCAGCTATGGTTTCCACCCTCATTGACAGTGTTTTCGGGGGAGATGACATGGTTCCATTTGACATTAAACAAACCTGCAGATTAATTTTTGATGGGGCGGGAATGATTGTCTTTAAACAAGAATGGGAGGACAATTGTGCAAAGCAACTAGCCTCGGTAACTGGGGCAGACCATCCACTACATGGCTCCAGCCTGCAGCGGTTAATGGGCACAGACCCGACCATGATCACCCCCCAGGCACAGGCCGAGGGCCTACGGCCCCACGAGGTCATGGTAACTACCCGTGCTGCTAGAGAAGCTATCCACTCTGCCTCCAGAGTTATTGCTAAACCATCACCATGGGCCACGATAAAGCAAGGCAATACCCCCAGAGGCAAAGGGCCCTGTGCTAGCAGAGTGTTTACGCCAGCAATGCAATTCAACCGCTAAAGACATTTTGTGGTCACTACCAGCAGGGTCCAGTATCGCAGACATGATTAAGCATGTCGCCAAAGAACAACTAGCCCCAATCCAGGCAGCCGTTCGTACTGCAATAACTAGTGTAATGGCATGCTTTAAGTGTGGCCAGGCAGGCCACGTTGCAATAAATTGCCCCCAGTCAGGGCACCCATCAGCAGCAGTCTTCCCACACCAAACACGACCTAAGGGGCCGTGCTGGGGGTGTGGGAAGAAAGGGCACTTTGCCAAAGAATGTAGGTCCAAGCCTCAGGGAAACAGGAGGGAGAGGGGGCGGCCGGGCCACACACAGCTCCCTCCCATTTGGAACATGAAGCAGCCCAACTATGCCAATTCTCAATGGGGCACGGAGCTCCCATACCCACTGCCCCCTCGAGAAATGACCAACTTTGCAGCTCAGCCAATAGATCAGCCAGATCCATCTGCGCCCCAAGAATGCCAGGAACAGGCCTCTGGGAACAAGACCCCTGGGTGGCCTTGGTCATGAAGATAGGCAAACACCCGCTTATAGTCCAGGGATTTTGTTATCTTCCTAAAAGCTCTGACGACACTGCTATCCCTCTTGCTTTTTGGATTGATCCTGGCTCAGACGTAACTGTTGTCCTGGAAATGTATTGGCTCCCACATTGGGAAGTAAAAGAGGCCCCTATGGTAGGTGGAATTGGGGGGCTGTCTCGGGCCCTCAAAAGCACTCAATTAATAGCAATAACACTTCTCACTAAAAAAAGACAGAGAAAACTGTCACCCTTTTCCTGTATGTTATGTCAAGATGTCCACTCCTGTTAGGTAGAGATGCCCTAGCCCAACTGAATGTCAGTTTGACAAATTTATTCTGAGGGCCACAGCTGCGTGCCGCCTTCACCCATCAAATTAACATGGAAATCACTTGACTCTGTGTGGGTTCAGCAGTGGCCCTTGTCAAAGCCTCGAATGACTGCCCTCCTTGAGCTAGTTAGCCGCAAGCTGCAGCAGAATCACATAGAACCCTCCACAAGTGCATGGAACACCCTGGTCTTTGTAACACCCAAACGATCTGGTGAAGGCTTCTGCCTGCTGCACAACCTGTGGGAAGTAAACAAAAAAATCCAGCCAATGGGCTCTGTCCAAACTTTACTGCCCATGAACTCAATGATACCAGAAGGGCAGCCCCGTGCAGTGCTTGACGTTGAAGATTGTTTCTTTTCCATACCCCTACATGGTGAAGACAAGGAGCGGTTTGCCTTTTCTGTTGTTTTCCCGAACAGCCAACAGCCCAGCCTGCGCTTCCAGTGGAAAGTTTTGCCTCAAGGAATGCTCAACTCTCCTACCATCTGCCAAATCACCATAGACTGAGCACTTGCATAAAGTTAGGGTTCCTTTGAGAGGTCGGACTGAGCTATGACACATCCACACTGATGCAGTGATAAATGTCGTACTGACGTTTATTGTTTGTGTATCCATATTTATCTTCTTACAATTTTATTGACATTACAAGGCACACAAAGAATGTACACATTTGCCGCCTTAAGGTAGCTGCTGTATTAGCACTATACATCTACATGTGAACACCCGTTAGTACCTGAAATACCTTAAGAAAGAGAGGTGAATTTTTGCTGCGCCACAACTTGAATTTCTACTGCACCACAAAGGCCTACAGGTCCCGCAGACCCAAGGAGCCCACAGGCCCCACAGGCCAAAGGGCCTAGTCTGGAATTGCTCACACCTCACTCCAAATACAAGTCATGTCCTCCATCTCTTAGAAACTCCGCTACACTTGCACCTGTCCAACTGTCCTGGTTTGGAATAAATTAGGGGAGAACCTCTAAAAGTCCCCTAAACTGAACCTCCACCACCCCTTCCCCCCCAGCCCTGGGTTCAGGAAGGAAAATGCCTTGGAGGAAAAGTGGAAAAAAACGATTTATTGACAATGAAAAAGAACACTCCCCAACACCAAAGTAAGAAAAACAAGTTACTGTGGGGGAGGGTACGACGGCTTCTTTGCAGGCCCAGAGATTCTCTGACTTCTCAGGTCAGGTCAGGTCCGGAGCCAGTCCAAAATCTTCGGGGGGGATGGGAAGAAAAGGATAGAAAGAAAAAAAAACAGCAGCAGCAAGAGCCAGTGGCAGGGGCAGGTAGCAGGCAGAGAGAGAGAGAGAGAGAGAGAGAGAGAAGCAGCAAGCAGCAGCAGGTCAAGCGAGCAAGTGAGCAGCTGAGCCAGAGAGCGATACAGAAGCAGCAAGCTCGCAGCCCAGCCAGAGAGAGAGAGCGAGAGCAAGAGAAGCAGCAGCAAAAGCAGCAGGCCCCGCCAGAGAGGGAGGGGGTAGCTGCCAGACACAACAATGTAGTCCAAGATATGGGATAGAGGACAGCGTCAACCCAGAACACCGACACAGCAACCCGGCTGCAACTATTATCCAATACATGGATGACATCCTAATCTCTGCACCAACAGAAGACCAAGTAGATCGACTAGTGTCAACAGTCTCAGAGACTCTGAAAACAAATGGCTTTGAAATTGCAAGTGCAAAAATAAAAAAGGGACCATGTGTAACCTTTCTAGGAGTGGGAATCACAAGCCTCTACCTAACCCCTCCCCAGATAAAAATCTGTTGCAACATCAAGACGCTTCATGACGTGCAACTAGTGGGATCCCTGCAGTGGCTCCGCAACATTGTCCTGATTCCTCATGAGATCATGGACCCCTTAAATGACCTCTTAAAAGGAAAACACCCATGGAAGCAGAAAACTCTGACACCAGAAGCAGCAAGCTCGCTTGATTTTATCGAACAGCAAGCAAATGTCCATGAGCGCAGTCAGCAGATGGGACCCAGGCACACCACTTGATTTATATGTCCACTTTACAAAGAAAGGAAGAGTGAGAGCACCAGCCCAAGGACCCCCTGACAAAGCCCAACCAATACAATGGGTAGTCCTGGGAAAACCATCACGCACATCTTCCCTGGGAGTCAAGTGTCTTGGCAACCTCATCATGAAAGGCAGAAAACTCGCCCTAAGGCACCTGGGCATTGCACCTGCGAAGATATACCTGTCCTTCCGCAAACAGCTCTCTGCACAATCAACAACAGCATCTAGCCCTAGCCCTTGCTGGTTTTGGAGGAGAAATTCGCAACGCAACAAAACCTCCTTGGACTCAGCTGCTTGCAATCGTCGACATGGACCTCTCGCCAAAAGTCATCGATTGACCACAACCAGGGCCAACAATCTTCACAGATGCATCCTCGCTAACCTCAACCGCAGTGGCAGTGTGGGAATCAGAAGACAAGTGGCAATGCATCAAAACAACCGACCCTACGCTTTCGGTCCAGCAACTCGAAGAAGCAGCCGTAGTACTGGCATGTGGACTGTTCCCAGAAGAGCACCTCAACATTGTAACCGACTCCATATTTGTAGCCAAGCTCTGCCTAGCCATGGCAGGGCCCGGTGTGTCAACATCCACGGCAGCAGTGATGCTTGAAGAAGCACTTTTCTCGCAAAAAGGCACCATTTCCATTATCCATGTTAACAGTCACAATCCCACCAAAGGGTACTTTCAAAGCTGCAATGACAAGGCAGACGCTGCTGCTAAGGGACTGTGGACACTGAGAGATGCCCGTCAGCTACACGAGTCTCTCCACATAGGGGCTAAAGCATTAGCAAAAAAGTGCGGAATCTCCACCATTAATGCAAAACACATTGTAGCCACATGCCCCCACTGTCAGAAATCACCGCTGTGGTCCTGCGGAGTCAGGCCCCGAGGCCTTAAAGCCTCAGAAATATGGCAAACAGTCTTTACACTATGTCAGCTGCTAAAACCCCGAGCATGGCTTGCAGAGACTGTAGACAGATACAGTGGAGTAATCGTAGCCACACGACACCTTAAAACTAACTCCAAAGCAACCATCCAACATTGGTTGACAGCCATGGCGTGGCTTGGTGTTCCAAAGCAAATCAAAACAGACAATGGCCCAAACTTTGTTTCAAAATTGAGTCAGGCATTTGTTTCAAAATGGGGTATCTCTTTAGTACATGGCATCCCCCACAATAGCACCGGGCAAGCCATTGTTGAGCAAGCAAATCAGACCTTGAAAGCCAAATTAGAAGTATTAGCAAAAACAGAGGGTTTTGCTAGCTCCATTCCCCCAGGAGACCAAGCACGCATACTGGCAACCGCTTTGCTGGCGCTGAATCAATGCCCCAGGGGAGATGAAACAAACAGCCCCGCTCAGACACACTGGGCCACTTGAGCACTGGAGGAAGGCCCACCGGTTGTAATTAGAAATGAGCTGGGGGAGTGGGAACAAGGCTGGAGACTAGTACTCACAGGGCGAGGTTACGCGGCTGTTAAAAAAGATGGTAAAATCAAATGGTGTCCACTTAAGTCAATCAAACTAAACCTTCAGAATAAAACTAATGAAAACTGTGAAGTTCTATTTGCAGGGCTGGATCTTTGGATGCCTCCATGACGCGTTCACCATGGTGCCCGGAAAAAGCAGCAAATCATTGAGCAGCCCAACAACGCCCAAGAGTCGCACATCATTGAAATCCAAGCAGCAACTACATCTTGTGTAATCTTGCTTTTAGAATTCGTTAGCAAAGGGCAAGCCAATGCAAACCATTACTCTCATCAACCATTCGGGTGGGTCCTATGCCATCTTTCGAGCGAAAAGGTAATCTAGGAAACCATCTCACCAGACAGCCCATCTTTTGAGTTTAAGCTGAGAGACTTATTTCCCCCACAATTAGGATTTCCCAGTCTTGGTGATTTCATGCTGAAACAAACATACTGGTGTCCTGCCTCTAACCCAGGTAAAAGCTACTGTAACTACCCAGGGTATGGATACTGTGGGTATTGGGGTTGTGAGACAATTGTGACAAGCGATAGATGGCAACCACAATGACCTGATGAGTTCCTGCAAGTCAGGTATGCTCCCCAAAACTCTCGCGAACTGAAATTTAGAGCAAACAAGCAAATATACACTATACGGGATGAGACACACTTGTAAAAACTACACAATGACAATTTTGCAGCCTACCTATAAAGATTGGGAGACAGGCAAAGTGTGGTCAGTGTTTGTTCACACCTTTCCTGACTTCTGGGTAAACATTCAAATCATTAAGTTCCCACTGCTAGCAGCTCGATCAGCCGAACCCAGTCTGATTTTTGCAGTAACTAGACCCAAGAAAAGGTCTACACCCAGCCCCACCTTTACCCTTACCATCCCATCCGACCTTGCAGCCACGTATCAAATCTCTAAATCAATTCCTTAAAATCCGTTTTTTAGCGTGTTAAATGCTACCTTCGCGTCCTTGAACCAATCTAACCCAAACCTTACGAGTTCATGCTGGCTGTGCTATGACATAGAACCTCCTTTCTACGAAGGCGTTGTCCTTAATGTTCCTTTTAGTTACTCAGCAGAACCAAACCCACACCAGTGTAGATGGGACACCCCCCGGAGAGGAATCACCCTGAGTCAGACCACAGGCCAAGGTAAGTGCTTTGGCAATGCAACCTTGGCAAAGCAAAAAGGTAATGTCTGTACAGAAATTATCAAACTTGATAAATCAACCAACAAAAAATTGGTGATCCCATCTGTGTCAGGAATGTGGGTCTGTCACCAGTCCGGTGTGAGTCCCTGTGTGTTCCTTAACAAATTTAATGACTCTGCTGACTTTTGTGTCCAAGTTCTGATTGTTCCTAGAGTCCTGTACCACCAACAAGAAGTGTACTGCCTTTTAGAAGATCCCAACCGGCTCCACAAAAGAGAAGTAATAACAGGCATCACTATTGCAATGCTGCTTGGCCTGGGAGCTACCGGTGCAGCCACAGGTGTTTCGGCCCTCGTGAACCAACACCAAAGCCTTTCTCAGCTGCAGATGACCATCGACGAAGACTTACAGAGAATTGAAAAATCCATTTCCTTTCTAGAAAAATCTGTTTCCTCATTCTCAGAAGTTGTCCTCCAGAACAGGCGAGGACTGGACCTCTTGCTACTGCAGCATGAAGGCCTGTGCACCGTCTTGAGAGAGGAATTCTGTTTCTATGCAGACCATACCAGAGTCGTACGAGACTCCATGGCCGAATTAAGGGAAAGGTTAGCCCAGGGAAAAAGAGAAAGAGAAGCCCAACAGGGATGGTTCAAATCTTGGTTCAACCGGTCTCCATGGCTGACCACCCTTGTTTCCTCTCTGATCGGCCCACTTACCATAATACTCCTGATGTTAATTTTTGGGCCTTGCATACTAAGCAAATTTGTGTTGTTTCTTAGAAGCCATTTAGAAAAAGTTAACATTTTACTAGTGGACTGCCAACAGCTGCTTTGAAATGCACTTATTACATACATTTTGTATTGCTTTTTTAATGTACTATGTAGATCTTACTAACTTTTGCATTTTTATGACTTTATACTTTGTATGTTTTTTAAATAGTCATGAGGGAGGGGGGAAATGTGGGTAATTCGAGATAATTAGGGACAGGCGATTGGAAGATGTTGCGCTGTACGGGCAGGCAGAACCCCCCTTCCCTCCTCAGCAAACGTCACTTGACCCCTAATTAGCCAATAACACCTAGTTTATAACGTAAGCAGAAGGAAGTGATGCAGTTAGCACAAGTTATATAAACCCAGGTAGCGCAGTAATAAATGCCATTTGCCATCCACCACACTGGTGTCTGTGAGCTGATGGCCCGAACAGTCTGGAGTTGGCCGCCGTGCTGTTCCTGAACCAGGTCACCACGCCTCGCAGGAGGCAACATAGCTGGGATGGCAGGATGTCTCGGCAGGCAGGGGCAGGGTGTCCCAGCAGGGCAGGGGCAGGAGCAGGGTGTCCCAGCACAGCAGGGGCAGGGTGTCCTGGTAGGGTGATGTGGAGTCACACCGTAGCAAGAGCAGCAGTGCCAACGAAACCGCGACAGTGGGGCAGGGCTGGCCCAGCTCTCACAGGGCGGCAGAGGAGCTCAGAATTCCAGGGCAAGCAGATGATGTCGGATTTCCCAGGACTGGACCCCTCCAGAGAGAGTGAACTCTTCTAGCAGCAAGCAATCCAGCCATTCTCTCTCCCCAAATGCTGAAAAACAGAAAGCCAATCTGCCTCAAGCTCTGTCCTTTACCTGCCCCAAAACTCGAGTTATCTCTCCCTCTGAGCTTCAATCACCCCTTTGTTTTGTTAAGTAGGCTTAAGTATGATACTTAGTCTCCTTGGTAACTTATGGGGAAAAAATTCTTTAGAGTAAAAAGGAACAAGCCTAACTCCCAACAGTGGCCCAGGCTGGTCAGGCCTTGCTGCTCTCCTGCTGTGGGGGGGATCCGGCCCTGGTCTGGCAATGCCTCTGGGCTCCCCATCGGCTGCCGGAGGTGGAGGCTGCAGCTTAACAACTAGTGAACTTTTAAAGCTTACCCCTGAGCTGGCCAAGGCCAGAAGAGATGCTCCCTTTCACCCTCCCCCCCCCCCCCAACCCCATGAAACTGAGGGTGGGCAGGAGGCCCCCCTATGATCCTGGCTGCTAACCTCCCTGACTGCCTGAGCTGCTCTGATCTCTCCACGTGAGTTTCTACCCCTCCTCCTCTATCTCAGCTGGTGGATGGGGTCCGCTGCTTGGGACCCAGAGAGCCACAGCCACCCCAAAGGAAGTCTCGCTAGAAACAGCTCCTTGGGGGGTTGGGGCACTCCTCAGCTGGCAGAGGGGCTTCTCAGCATCGGGCAGAGCAGTGATTTTTCAGCTCAGTGATTTCAGCTTTCAGTGATTTCAGCTCAGTGCTCTTAGCTCATGCCCTTGTGAGTTAGCTCCTCTTTTAGCCGGCTGTGGTGAGAGAGAGAGAGGTCTCGTGTGGAATTTCCGCAGGTGGTACTTTATTGAGAGGGTACCAGCGAAAGGGATCCAGGGACGAGGAACCTCTGCCGACCAGAGGAAACCCAGGGGTTTTTATGGGACACCAGGGTGGGAGGAAAAGGGTACAGAACCAATCAATTGTAACAGATCTACATAAAATCCCGGGGGGCTTGTGGGTCTCCAGACAGGTCACCGTGGCTAGGAGGTTTGCCTTTTTGTCCTAGGGGCTCTGGCTGAAGTTGCGAAATTCTTCCTTGACTCCTCAGCTTGGCTCCCTCCAGGGCAGGGCAGCTGGGGCTCCGCCCACCTCCACAACTCCTCCTTTTATATTTAGTAAAAAAGCCTCACCAGCCATTCTTTTAAAGCAGCGTAGGAGGCATGAAAACATAAGCAATAAGATAACAATCACAATGAAAATCCATAAAACACTTTTAACCAAAGAGGCCACCCACCCTGTCAATCCCCATTGTCCAAAGAGGTTGTCGATCCAGTCCAGAGACTTTTCTGTTTTTATGTCTTTTACTAATCCTTCTAGTTTCTGTATGTTCGCATGGATGGATGTTGAGTGTGAAGAAAGGTTGAAACAGCACATTCCTTCAAAGTCCTGGCATTCGTGTCCATTGACAAGCAGCAGATAATCAATCGCTGCGCGGTTTTGGAGGGTTGCTTGTCTGGTGGTGTCCTCATCCTTTAAAAGATCACTTAAGGCAGTAGATGTGGCATTGGCTTGCTTACTGAGCCAGCACCCCAGGTGATCTATATCACCAAGGGCTTTAAGCGCAGCTAACCAAGGGGTGAACACAGAAACTGCAACTCGCTCTACCCAGTGTATGTTGTAAATATGACTGTCACAGTTTGCATCATACTCTGAAAAGGACCTCTTTTGGCGTGTGGATACCTTTGCTTTCCTCCAGTTATGTAGAAGTGTAATATTTGGAGTGAGAGTAGAAAGCTTTCCAAGGCTACAGGGGCCCCCTTGGAGGCGTGAGGGAATCCCAGCCCAAACTCTGTCACCACAGATAAAAAACATCCCTTTGGGTAGCACTTTGGGGTGGAGAGTGGACATAGAAAGCATGTGACTGGTATAGTTGCACCAATCATGGTTATTGTAAGCTTTATTAATTGGTGATATGTCTCTTCTGTAAGTGTTTTTTGCCTGGTCAATTCCTGGCCAGTGTTGATTTTTGTGTCTGAAATAGAATTTGATACAATATGTTGCCTTAGAGGACCTCAGCAGGTTTAATTCTTGGGGTTCATCTTTGGCATCTGGCAGAATTTTGGTCCATTCATCCCAAGTATCTACTGGGTTGGGTCTCTTACCTGTGGTGTGGAGGATTTCTGAGTTAGTGATGAGCCAGTCATCTGCTACAAAGGGAATTCCTACCAGACATGTGGAAAGTGGGTTATCTACGCTTCCCATAGACAGGCACAGATTGTCTTGTTTGAGTGTTTTTGCTAGGGTTACCCAAACGTTGTGGCTAGGCTGTGGGACGACCCAGCTGCAGGCATGAGGCAAGGTGGAGAGCATCCAGGCAGCGATGAGGACAGCATCAGCGCAGATAGATTTCATCTTTGAAACAGGGATGGGGCTTCTGAGAGGGAATATAAGCAAGAGCGATTAGCTTTGTGGTGAGAGGGGAGGGAGGTTTGGCAGGGATTGAGGGAAGGGAATAATTTGGGGTGACAAAAAGGGGTGTTAAACACATAAACCGAGGATCAACTTTTGGTCAGACTATTTCCGGCCTATGGCTTGGGTTTTTTTCTTTCTGGGCTCGGCTCTGTCTCATCTGCTGTCGGGTGACGGGACGGTTTCTTTTCTGGTCTGGGGTCATCTGGCGATGTTTCCTTCCCCAAGCCGAGCTGGTCTGGTTCTGAGGAGGTTTTGTGATTGACTCAGGAGGATTTTTGTCTGTGTTTGTGGGAGCATTATTAGCAGGGCTCAGGTATGGTTTAATGTTCTTTCCTGGAAACCATTTTGGGCCAGATAGCAGTTGGACACAGGCATAGCCTCTCCCCCAGGTAATCAGTTTGAAAGGGCCCGAGATCTGGTGTGTTTCAGGATCCTTTACCAGCACTGGTAGTTTTTCTGTAAGCTTAGCTTGGGATGAATTTGAGAAGTGGCGGAGTATTGGAGGGTCGGGCTCTGATGATGTACAGTTTAGGAAGTTGATGACATAGAGAGCCTTGCAGAGTCTTTCTATGGGCGACAGAATTTCTGTGTCTCTCCGCTGCTGGTGGAGGGTTCTTTTGAGGGTTTGGTGAGTCCTTTCAATGATGGCTTGCCCTGTGGGGTTGCTGGGTATACCTCTCTTGTGTCTTACCCCCCATTGATTGAAGAAATCTTTCAGTTTTCGGGAGGCATAGGCTGGGCCATTATCTGTCTTGATTTCTTTGGGGACTCCCAGGGTGGAGAATGCCAAGAGAAAGTGTTTGATGGTGTGGGTGGCATTTTCTCCCGCATGAGCCGATGCAAACACTGCTCCAGAAAATGTGTCAACTGACACATGCACATATTTGGATCTCCCAAAGGATGGGAAGTGGGTCACATCAGTTTGCCACAGTTGGCAGCTGTTCAGTCCACGGGGATTAACTCCAGTACCCATAGATGGTATTTGGTAGTTTTGGCAGTTTGGGCACGTTGCGACCATGGCTCTTGCTTGATCTTTCGAGAGCTTGAACATCCTGATGAGGGCAGGTACATTTTGGTGATAGAATGTGTGTGACAGTTTTGCCTGGGCAAAGATGTCAGGGACATTTGCAATCTCTGCTGGCATGGCCAGCGCATCTGCTCTCCTGTTCCCTTCTGCAATGGGACCAGGAAGGTCAGTGTGCGATCTTATGTGCATGATATGGTAAGGCTGTTTTCTGTGAGAGTTTAAATGAATGAGTGTAGAAATTAATTGGTATAGTTTTGGATTAGGGACTTCTTTGAGGAGAGCATGTTCAGCTCTCATAGCTATGCCAGCAACATAGGCTGAATCTGTGACTAAATTTAAAGGTTCATTTTTGAATTTCTCAAAGGTTCTGATAACAGCAGCTAGTTCTGCGATTTGTGGAGATCCATGCACTATTTGGATGTCTGACTCCCATTCTCGAGTCTTTGGGTTCTGCCAAGTCATTACTGATTTGTGGGATGATCCAGAGCCATCTGTGAAGACAGTTATGGCTTCCAAGGGTGACCGGCTCTGTACTAATTTTGGGGTCAGATGGAAGACTACATCGCGGTTGAAAAGTCTGTGTTTTGGCATGTGAATGGAAATTCTTCCTGTGTAGCTATCTAGGGCGAACTGGAGGCTCTCATTGGTCTGAAGGAAATTCTCTAGATTACCAGCAGTTAATGGCAAGTATATGCATGCGAACTCACACCCTGCAAGTGAACGGATGCGAGTCCTGGCCTTTTTTATTAAATATGCTATTATTTCTTGGAAGGTGGTGATTGTCTTTGTGGGTTGGTTGTTTGTAAATACCCATTCGAGTATCAGCAGAGGGTCTCTGAGTTGGGAGTCCCATTGGAAGATCAGTCCATGAAATCGAGGGGCTTTGCCCAAAACGGCAAACAGGAGAGGCAGGCTGGGCTCGACGTGATGGGCTTGACGTGAAGACAGGGCTTCCTGGACTCTGGCGATGGAGTCTCGGGCTTCTGGTGTGAGGGTGCAGGGAGAGTTCATGCTCTCATTGCCCCGGAGAAGATTGAAGAGGGGGGCGAGGTCTTCTGTTGTGACCCCCAGCAGGGGGCGTATCCAATTTATAGATCCACACAGGCTGTGCAAGTCCCTTAGAGTCTTTGGGTTGTCTCGGATGGTGAGTTGCTGGGGTACGATGGTCCTCTCGCGGATCAGGAGGCCGAGGTACATCCATGGACTGGTGTGCTGCACTTTGTCCTCACGAATCTCAAACCCTGCTGCTTCTATGGTTTCAATAGTCTTTTTAACAGCTTTGTCCAGGTAGGTTTTTTCGGCTGCACAGATTAGGAGATCGTCCATATAGTGGTGGATTATTGCTTCTAGGAATAGGGTCCTGATGGGAGACAGGATGTGTGCAACGTACCATTGGCATATCGATGGCCATGCCTCCATTCCTTGTGGAAGGACCAGCCAGTGGTATCTCTTGAGCGGGGCTTGTCGGTTGAGAGATAGAACAGAGAAGGCAAACTGTGGAGTGTCCTGTGGGTGAAGCGGGATATGGAAGAAACAGTCCTTTATATTAATGATGGTAAGCATCCAATCTCAGGGCAGCATCGATGGTGAGGGTAGGCCGGGTTGGAGGGGTCCCATGTCTTCAATGGGTTCATTAATTTTGCGTAGATCTTGGAGTAATCTCCATTTGTCTGTGCCGGGCTTTTTTAGGACAAAAATGGGAGAGTTCCAGGCACTGGTCGTCTCCATGATACTTTGGCAAGTTGCTCCTCCACCAGGTTCTCTAGTGCGCGCAGTTTTTCTTTTGACAGGGGCCACTGCTCAGTCCAGGTTGGTGTATCACTTTTCCAGGTAAGCTGGGGAGTGGCTGGTGGCGTGCTTCTCTCAGTGGCCCCGATCAGAAATCCTGGTTGGAGATTTGGATGGACGCCCCCCATTGGGATAGGACATCTCGGCCCCATAGGGTGATGGGGGCCCTTACCACGTAAGGCCGGGTGGTTGCCATCTTGCCCTCAGGTCCTTTGATGACAACATTGTGTTTGCTTCTCATGGAAACAGCAGCTCCACCAATCCCCGAGATCACACCTGCCACTGGCTCCAGTTCCCAGTTGTCTGGTCACTCAGAGTGGGCCAGGATGCTAATGTCCGCGCCTGTGTCGAGCAGACCTGGTTGGTGGACTCTCTCTCCTTTGCAGAACAAGGTGCACTCGATGATTGGCCTATTTGGGCCCACAATCTGTGCCTACATCACTGTCGGGTTGAGTGGGAGCTGTTCCGGGTGGTTCTGTGGAAGCAGGAATGCTTGTGCTATTGGTGTTCCCTGTGAAAGAAAAAAGGGAGGGTCCATGCAGCAAAGCTGAACAAGAATTTCTTGTCCAGGAAGCACAGTTTGTAATTCTGGCAGTACAGAAATTTGCTCTGGGCCTCGGAAGGTGTCACTCAGGATAAGGATGTCCGACGGGGCTCCTGGGGGTCCGTATTTTCCTGTGGGGATACAATAAAAACATTTCTCAACAAGGTTAATAGACAGCGATGTTACCAACTGGCGACGCGTTCCCGTCTGTGAGGCTCCGTATGTTGGGTCCTTCTTATGTGTTCTGGGATCCCCTGGGATGGCGTGCCGCGATGTCTCCACTCTCTCGGCTCTTGGGTGGGATGGTGTGGCCTTTGATTTGTTGTTCGGACGCGGGGCCTGACCGTGCCCTGCTGGGAGTTTCCTGGATGCTGCTGGTACTGCTGGGGTCTCTGGTGCCTCTGGATGCGACGGTCCTGGATGGGTGATTTCTCAGGACACGTCTTGATAAAATGTCCAAGTTCTCCACACAGGAAACAACGGGAATTCTCCTTCGACAGTGCTACTGCAAAAGCACCAGAAACTCCATCTACAATACCTTTGGCAACTGCCTGGGTCATGTTGTTCTCCGTGGATGCGTAGCGTGTGCAGCTTTCTACCATCTGTTCAATAGTTGGTTCAATATCTAAGGGCAAAGCTCTTAAAATATTTTTACATTGTTCATTGGCATTAGTAATAGCAAGTTTTGTTAAAAGTTCTTTTCACCCCTCTGGGCTTTCAATCTGTTTTTCCAGGCTTAATTTAAGTCTGTCTATAAATTGGACAAAGCTTTCATTTACTGCCTGCTTGATATTAGAAAAATGCTGTGTAGGAACAGAGTCATCTGGTGTGAGGAGCAGTGATGTCTTTGCAGCATTAGCTATGTCTTGTAGAGCTGCTTCAGGCAGCGTGTTTGCTTGTTCTAGGGGCTTTTGGAGGTCACCTTCTCCAGCAAGTTGCTGAATAGTTAGGTTCCTCTGATTTGGATCATTATGATAGGTGTCTGATAATGTTTTCAATTGTTTTTTCCACCGTCTTTCCCATAACATGTATTCAGTAGGGGTAAGAAGGCAGTTGATAATATTTTTAATATCATGTGGTACAAATGTGTAAGCAGAGAAGGTAGCTTCCAGTAGATTTTTTAAAAAGTGAGAACTTCTACCATGTTCTTTTGCTGCTGTACAGAGTTCTTTGAGTTCCTTGTAAGGGATAGGGTCCCATGTCTTTATGTGTGAAGAGCCTCCTCTTTTGCCTTTTCCTAATATGACTGGGAAAGCTGTGATGTTTTGGGCTATCTCCCAGTCCCCTGCTTGTGTTGCTTGCCTACGTGTCTGTACCCAATGGTCATCTGAATCAGAGTCCGAATCTGATGGGGTGCTATAGGAGGATGAATAAGTTGTAGCAGGGACTTTTGCACGGTGAATTCGGGATGCCGGCTTTTCATTGGGCAGGGGAGGCGGGGTGGGAGGAGAGGGGTGTCTGGGGGGATGGGAAGGGAGGGGGTCGCGGCGGTGAGGGGGGTCCGTGTGACAGCAGCATGCAGAATGTTGAGTGGGGTGGGGGGGAAGGGATGGCAGCAGCGATCTGCGGCGCCCGTGGTCACTTTTGCGGTGGGAGGGAGGGGGAGGGGGAGAGAGGGGTGGCAGGAGCCGTCTGCAGGACCCGGGATGTCCGGGCCGGGGGGGGGCGCGCAGCACGGGACCGCGGAGGGAGCATGCACACGCGACTGCGGCTGCTCTGCCGCGCGGGAGGTGTGAGCGGCGGCGGACGGCAGGATCGAGGGTGGTCGCGGGGCAGCGCTGAGGCGGCGTGGGTGCCGCGCTCGGGGTCTGTGCGGACGGCGGCGGAGCCGGCGGGGCGGTCTTTGCCGGGGAAGTGCCTGTGGCGGGCACCGCCGGAGCCGCGGGGTGGGCGGAGAGCGGGGGGGCGCTGGGGGCGGGTGGATCGGTGCCGGCGCGAGGGGGGGGCGTGGCGGCGGCGGGCAGCGGGGGCGGGAGGGGCGGGGTACACGCCGTGTCAGCGCCGGGGGGCGGGGCCGGGGCTGCCGGCTCGGGCGCAGGGGCGGGGCCAGGGGCGGGGCCAGGGGCGGAGCGCGTCCGTCGGCTGCGCTGCCGAGGCGGGGGGCGGGGGGCGAGGAGGCGCGGATTCCTCGGTAATCGCCGGGTCATTAGCATGTGTATAGGCTGGGGGATAGAGTGGCCGCGGCCCGGGACAGGGCAAACCGGTTTTGCCAGTTTTGGAAGTGGGGCGGGAGAAAAGGAGATTTCCGCGGCGCGGGTTTTTTGGTTTTCTACAGTTTTTGCAATAGTGTGAAAGACAGGATAAAAGCATGCAAAAGAGAAGTCCCCCGCAGCCTGCGTGTTGTAAAGCTTTTTCCCGACTTCATCCCAGAAGAAGTTAGAGGATAGAGAATCAATCGTTATATCAGGAAAGTTTAGTTTTAGCCAAGTAGTGAAACGGTTGAGGTTTTTTCTTGGAAGCTTTTTCTTAGATAGATTTTCAAGAAGGGTATTTTTAAGGACGGGATATATATCTCTCTCAGGAGGGGATGTTCTAACAAGCTTGTTCCCCATGCTAAAAGGTTTTTATGCCCCATGCAGCAGAAAAAAGAGAAAAAAAAAAAAGAAAAAAAAATAGAAAAGGGACGCGAAAGATGAGAAAGGCTTATACTTACCTAGAGGTTGCGTCCAAATTGTCTAACTGCATGGTTACCGGCCAAAATTCGCTCCTCAGAGTGGCTGGAGGATCGAGGGTCGCGAAATTTCCTGGTCAGGATCGGTACTAGAACGTAGCGAAGGCTGGTCCAGGAGGTAGCACTCGAATCAGCTGTTTTCAGCCCTCAAAGGGGCGCAGCTTTTCCACTGGAATGCCGGGGGTCCAGAATCCAGAGGCGGTTCGGGCCCCAGATATGCCAGCTGGTGGATGGGGTCCGCCGCTTGGGACCCAGAGAGCCACAGCCACCCCAAAGGAAGTCTCGCTAGAAACAGTTCCTTGGGGGGTCAGGGCGCTCCTCAGCTGGCAGAGGGGCTTCTCAGCATCGGGCAGAGCAGTGATTTTTCAGCTCAGTGATTTCAGCTTTCAGTGATTTCAGCTCAGTGCTCTTAGCTCATGCCCTTGTGAGTTAGCCCCTCTTTTAGCCGGCTGTGGTGAGAGAGAGAGAGAGGTCTCGTGTGGAATTTCTGCAGGTGGTACTTTATTGAGAGGGTACCAGCGAAAGGGATCCAGGGACGAGGAACCTCTGCCGACCAGAGGAAACCCAGGGGTTTTTATGGGACACCAGGGTGGGAGGAAAGGGTACAGAACCAATCAATTGTAACAGATCTACATAAAATCCCGAGGGGGCTTGTGGGTCTCCAGACAGGTCACCGTGGCTAGGAGGTTTGCCTTTGTCTTAGGGGCTCTGGGTGAAGTTGCGAAATTCTTCCTTGACTCCTCAGCTTGGCTCCCTCCAGGGCAGAGCAGCTGGGGCTCCGCCCACCTCCACACTTCCCCATTATCCTTGAAGTCTGATGCCGCTGGGAGAAAAGAGGACCTGGGCAAAATATAACTCTTTCTTGGTACAGATGAAATTTCCAAAGCCCTAACTTTTTCCTTAGTGAGAGTGACGGCCAAATTTGAGACATGTAAAGGGACAATATGGAGATCTCAAAGTCAGTAAAGGAAGAGTAACTTCTTAGGTGGAAGAGATGAGAAGTTCCTTTGGATCTAGGCTAAAAATCTCCTGTGAGTTGTGGTAGCAGGAGATATATGAATATTGAATTAGAAGTTGTGATTCGGTGATCCCATAAGAAGTTTGAAGACAGAGAGATGAGAAGAAGCCCCCTGCACCAGCAAAAGAAGTGTGGTAAATGTACTGGATAAATACGTGAATCAAAAATTTGGTCTATTAAAAGCTACTCCAGGACATCTCCAAGATTCCAAGACCTGTGGTGCAAGCTGTGAAAGCACAACATTTGCAACAGAAATGACATGGCCGGACTGGAGATGGCCCATTCATCAAGGATGGGCCTCCACAGCTGCTCAACATCTGATATCAATCTTGATAGGGGATCTGGAGGCTGATCAAATCAGCACCCCAAAGACGAGATCCGGGAAGACTATCAACGTCTTTTCATACTTACAGGAACCCCTTTCAAGACCTCGCTTGGAAATAAAGAGATACATGAATATTTGGACTTTCAATGGACTTAGCCTCAGGACAAATAAACTGTATAAAAAAACCTTACACAGAGACCTATGGTGTGTGGTTAAGGTTTGATGGTACTGTTGTTACTGTCACTCTGCCCACCCAGCATTCCATCGATGTTGTCCAATTTTATTGTGGCTTTTAATTGGGTTTTTTTAAAAATTTGCTAAATAAATTCTGTTATTTTGAATTGGCTTCTTATCATTTATAACAGAAGTGAGAAGATATCTCTGTTCCCTGAGATGAAGAATTCTTTGCCTTTGAAGTTTCTTATCTTTAAAAGGTGCCATCCCAATATGTATGTGTGAGTCTACAACTTCTATATAGTCACAGGAAAGGCTATGTGATATAGGAGGTTCCACAACTTCAGAAGTTCCCCAGGCAGGCTGCTTCTGTGTGAGTTAGAAGCTGCAAACAGACTCTTTCTCTGGTGGAAAGCTACCAAACAACAGGAGAGACTTCTCTCTCTCAAAGACTGAATGAAAAACTGTGTTATAAGCAGTACTGACCTGGAGGTCCGAGTTTTGCCTCTTTATATTGTTTGTAGGAAATGAACAATTTGTGTTGGGAGAAAGGGCTGGTTTAGAAACACCTTTTATTAAAATTTTCTTTTCTTATTTTTTTCTTAGTGTGTGTTAATTAATCTGATTACCTTAAGTTGGGACTGTTTTGCCTTTTTCTCCCAAATCCTATCTCCCAGAGGAAAAAGAGAGTAGGCACTCAAATCACTCCACTAAATTTGGCAAAACAGAATTTGGCAAACATGAAACCACCACAACAGTGCAAACTGTACTCCTGTTCTCCTTCTTGGCAGGAAGACTTCTGGTCTGCACATCCTGTGCATCAAGGCTGCTGACAGCAAGGGATGTGAGTTTCATAAAAGAGATTTGCTCAGTGCTTTTACTCTAAATCTTTTCCTCCTCTTTCTTCTGCCCCCAAGGGGGAAGTGGGGCCCTTGCAGGACACATCCATTCACAGTGCCATGAGTCTCTGGTGCCTAATTAAAAAAAAATTTTTTTGAAGACATTACTGAGGCTGCTGGTTGTTGATAGAATGCAGCATAGATGGAGAGGGCTGAAGAAAGGGCATTTGTGTCTTGGTTTGAAAGACAGATGTCTGCCAAGGAAGATGAGAACCTCCCATGGAATGGAGACTATGACCCCCTTCCCTCTGAATTACTATAACTTTGTAATTACGGGGTTTTCAGGCAAAGATATGGGAGAAGGAATAGCAGTTCTTTACGTGTGTGTCTGTGTGTGTATAACAAGGCAAACAAACAACAACCCCGGCAGCAACACCCAAGAGCCCAGACACCCAGTCCCAGCCTTCTCCCGGCCACAGGCACCTTCCCCTTTGGTGCAGTTCCGGGCACAGCCGGCAGGGGCGCTGCTGGCTCCCGGCCGGGCAGGGCGGGTGCCATGATTCCCCCGCGGCTGCAGGGGGCGCTGTGGCGCAGGCTCGGCCGCCCCTCTCCACACGTGGCAATGGCGGGGGGCTGGCGGAGGGGATGGACAAGGGCCTTCCTTTGGGAACTCACGGGCAGCAGCCGCTCCCGGTGCGCCTCTGGATAATGAAAGGAGCTGCAGCGGGAACCTCAGGAGCAGCAGCTGGAACGGCAGACACGAGCAGATCCTGGAGTAATAAACCAGATGCATCATAAATTCCACCGCTGCAGCAGAGGCTGTGGGGCATTCCAGCAGGAAGGTGTGGGGGCCACAGCGTAGCAAAAAACCCTTGAGCAAGGCAGAGACGTGGTGGGGCCGGGCAGAGGCAGCCTGGTTCCTGAGCAGAGCTGAGAGAGGTTCCCTCAGAGGGAAAAGGGGCTCAGGGTCCCAGGGCCTTCCCTGAGGCACCCGAGCAGACGGTGAAGGTTCTCTTTTAGTGAGGTAGGATGTTAATAAGGTCCCAGTGCAACAGCAACTCCCGCAAGGAGAGCTTCACTCATGGTAGGAGAAGACAGCAGGAGACGTAGCCTCACATTGGTGGCATATTCTCCCCACAGCAATCAAAGCCTGTCTCCCCTCTGATGCCGAAAGATCAAGAGAGAGCTAGGAGCTGCACCAAGCCCCTTTCCCCGGCCCAAACGTCCCGGTAACTCTGCTCCCCAAGAGAAATGCCTCAGCTAATAGAGTAGCCAGCCTCACCCTTCTCCTGAACCCTGGCAATTTTTTTGTCTCTCTTAAGTACCAGTCGGTTTTGTCGTGTAGCAACACATGTGAGAAAAAATTTCCTGAGAGAAAGAAAACAAATGGGGCAATCCTAATCTCAAACAATTTGTTACACAAGAGAGGCTCAGTGCCAACAAGTGACATGTACTGAGGTGAAACTCTGTAAAGCTGGCTCATGGACCTCCATTCCCCAAATCACAGTCTGCTTGCTGTGCCCATCTTCCTCTCTGCCCACTGAGCTTGACAGCGGCAGAGCGAAGTTGATGTTCACCTGTAGCAGCCCATGGAGAGCCACCTTTCCCTGTTGCACTCACTGTGTGTGCCTTCAAAACCACTGAGAGTGGCCTCAGGGCTGTCAGCTGCTGCTGTGCTCCCACCCAGCTCTCTGCAGTTCACCCTGTGTGGATTCCCTGTGAAAGGAATGAGAAGGAGGTGGCTTTACAAACAAACTGTGGGCCTGATGGTAGATAAGGCTGGATATAGAGAGGTGAAAGAAGCAATAGAGGGAATGTTATAGGTGGGTGTTATAAATGCATGTTATATAGTTGGCTTTTCGCAAATATTAACCTACTATATGTATAATTATACTGTATTATATTTTATTAGTAAGAGTTTAGAGGAGCAATGAATGTGTATTTTCTGATTATAGCAGAGGGTTAAGACTGAGGGGTTTTTTATCTCATCTTTGTAACATCTAAACCACCAAGCTAGAAGTTATGGCAGGGCGGGTCACCTTGTGACCCTTCATAAAAAACCTGTTAATTTTCTGTTTTCTTATCCAAATGAAAAGAACCAGAAAACCTCAGAAGAAAATTTACACCCATGTAACCAGACTGAGTGGAGCCACCCACAAAATAAATCTATTAGATAAGATGGCCGGGAATACTTAAAACTGATCAAAAGAAGAATGTATTATTAACATCTCTTGAATATTCAACCTAGTGCTCCTTAAAGATAGAAGTCCTAAAAGGGTAAGGTGGGCTATGGGCAGACCTTGTGCCAAGCCCCCTCAGCCAAGAAGCTTCAATTATTCTGTCTCTTAATTTGTCTATTTTCTTAATTTTTTTATTAAACTTATAAATTATTAAAAAGGAAAGTGGAACTCATTTTTCACAGTGGGTGATGTGATGATTTGCTCTCACAACGGATGAATATTATGTGTATGTTAAGAGAAGTTCTATTGATGTATGGTTATGTTATTGTAGTTAGCTGTTTAGATGTCCTCTGTTCTCCCCACAGTCCCCTTTCCCCCCTCTGCATTGTTGCTACCAGCTAACCAGCCTACCAGGTTGTCAGAGACATGTGGAGGGGGGACGTGTACATGTTCCCCTTGCATGGGGCAGCCGGGGATAGCAAAACCTTGTTGCTAAGGGGACATGGCATGACAACACCTGTTCTGCAATCAGGTTGCAAGAAAGTCTCCACCAATGGATGGCAAAGAAGAGTTGACTGATGGAGTTTAGGAGGGGTTGCTTGGTGCAACACCAGGGGTATAAAAGGTGGAACAGCCATCTTGTGTGCAAGCACATGATAGTTGGTCACACATTCCTGCCATGCTGCCCTTTTCCCTTATCCAGTCCTTTGTTGTGTTTGTCAAGGTTTAATAAACCTTTTCAAATTTTAAAGTGATGGGTTGTTTCTCAAAAATGAGAACTTGGTCCGGGATGAAAACCTCCTCTCCAGGGCCCTAGGGAGGCATGCCCCGCTGAATTTGGCGGCCCGATCGGCTTCTCCTAGGATCATCGGTGATTTCCAGCTCGATATCCTGGGGAAACAAAAGACTAAATAACAAGAAACAGGAGGGGAAAGAAGGGAAAAAGCCCCCTGAGAAAACTGCAGATGAAAGATCTGGAGGATTGTGAGTATTGTGTGTGTGGGAGATGGAATCAGGGAGTGTGTTTGGGGTGTGAGAGCTGGGAAAATGATTTGAAAAGGCACCATCCTCATAATCAGTCTGGCCAGGTTGTCCGTAATCGGAGTGTATGAACTCCAGCTTCAGGTAGTACTACAAGGGACCCATACTGGAGTCTTCTGAAGCTTAAGGACATAGGACGGTTGGGCTGGACCTGCCAGAGAGAACAGCGATTGGGGGGGGGGGGGGGGGGTCGGGGGCTGGAGGGGCAGAACTCAAGAGCACCTGGGAAAGCCTAGTTGAGTTACTGTAGTTAGGGGGTGTTAGATTGGAGGCAAGGACCACGACTGCCGGGGGCCACTGGCAACAGGAATCACAAACGGTGGGACTGGCAGTGGCAGAAAGCCGTGGGTGGCAAGAGGCTGCCGCTAGCAGCGGTGACTCAGACACGCTAGGCATGGTTACAGGCAGTGCTGCCAGCAGTCGCGGACCAGCCCAGTTGTACGCATGTCTCCAGACCGCAGGCAGGGGTGAATCCACGTGGGCATCTGTCACCCTGATTTTTCAGCCTTCTGATGTTTTTACATTCTTGTATTGGAGTTCTCACACTTGTAACATAAACAAAGTAGATTGTTTCCGCATTCCTCTCTGTGATGGACTCCTGGCTTGACCAGTGGGGTCAAAGGGGTCAAACCTTGTCCCCTAATGGCTGGTCAAAGTCCTAACCCTATTTAAACCCTGAACCCAAAAATAAAGTTCCTCTTTCTCTCGTCATTTCTCAACTTGACAGGTGAGTGTGGTTCTCTCATGTCCTCTAGCGACATCTGGTGACCGACCCGCGAGTGGAATTGCAGTGTGTGGAGTCAGCCTGTTCTAAAATAACGGGATTTGTTTGTGGGTAGCCTCTGCAAAGATACTATTCCCCGCATCCGGGGTTGACGCTTTGGCTTTGGACCTTTGCCATGGCTTGCTGGAGCAGAAAAGGCTTCTGTTCCTGGTGATGATTTTAGGCGTTTGTATTATTATGGGAAGATACACGGTTTCTTCCCGAGGGTTGAGGAATCTGTCTCAGGGAATGCCTGGAGCCGGTTTGGCACCTTTCTGATCCAGGTTTTGTCTGCAAATTACAGTGCAAACACAGTGGAGTTGCTGAGGCTCTGAGAGCAGTGTTAGGATGTTCTAAGAAGTTACGAGAGCTCGGTAGCTCCTGTGAGCACCTGTGTCTCTCCTGGAGAGTTTTCCAGCTCGAACGCTGAGGCTGGGGGGGAAGAAGAGCCCCTCTCAGAGGCTGAGGCGGGTTCTGACTCTGACTGGGGGGCAGAGCCCTCCCTTTCCTCTCGGGACGCTGCGCGGGAGGACGTTTCCGTCCCTGGCAGCGAGGGACAGATGCCTTCGGTTCCCCGAGGGGGGATGGGGTTCCCAGCCAGCTGGTCCCGGCCGACCGGCAGGTTGGCGGGGGTCTGCGGATGCCTGTGGTACCCACGGAGCCACCCGTGCGGGCCGCGCCGGCTGTGCCTGCCCTGCCCGGCCCTGCGCCCAGGAGGCGGAAGAGCGGGGGTCTTCTCCCCCCTTTTGCGCCTTCCCGGCGCTGGGGGAGGGTGAAGAGTCTCTGGCTCGGCACGCGCCTCTGTTAGAGGCTGGTGCTGGGGCGATCCAATGTGGCGTTGCCGCCGAATACCCCCTCGGAGCGGCGGACGTGGAGTCGAGGCGGAGCGCGGCGCGGAGGAGGCTCCGAGGCGGCCGCAGCTGTGCAGGCGGCAGGCAGCGGGCGCTCTGTCCCGCCCCCGCGAGGCGGCGGCACCTCCGTGGGTCTGCGTGACAGGCGGGGCGCTGCTGGCCACGGTGCCGGGTTCCCCTGCGGGGATTAGCGACAAGCTGGGGCTGGGCTGGCTTCGGGCGGTCCTACGCCGCCTCCTGCCCTGCCCGCAGGTTCTCCCCCTACGGTGCCGCCCTCCCGCTGCCGGCCTAGCCTCTGGCGGCAGCAGGGGATGCTGTTGCAGCTCCGCAATCCGCGCTCCTCCCTACCGCCGCTTGCCGCTCCCCCGCGGGTTCCTTCCCTCCTGCGCAGCCCGCGCCGGCTCCCCAGCAGCCGGGCGAGTGTCGGTCAGCGGGGCAGGGGTAAGTGTACCGGGGTAAGTGTACCCGGCCCCGTAAGCCGCGCCCCTCCCTGCGGCCCGTCCCGCACCCCGCGCTGGGGAGAGGGGGCCCCGGGCCAGCCCCGCTCCGTCTCCCGCCGGGTTCGCTTGCCCCGCCCGGGCCCGCGGCTGGTCCGGCCCCGCCGCTGTCACTTCCCATGGATACCTGGCCTGCGGCGGGTGCCGGCCCCGCGGCATTCGCTTTTGGCACAGGCGGGGACACGGCCACCGGGAGGCCGGCACCTCCCTTGGGAAAAGGTGCCGGGGTGGATCTTTTTAGCTGGGTTGTGGATGGTATCCCCCATATCCGGTGACTGTATGTCCAAGAGACAACACGAGATGTTGGGGCACTCATTGATGCGGATTTTACGGGACTAATTTTTTGCCACGATTTCCCACCCCGCCCCCCCCTTGTTGCTATCCCCAAAGGACCCAGAATTGCTCGGGGGCAGAAGTGACTATTCTCCCCTTCTCTACATGGCCACTGGAGTGGCCTCTGGATCCTATGCCATCGCCTGTCATGGGATTGGGTGGAATGCCGGAATGTTACGTGAGCCAGCAGCCTGTGATGATCATGAACCCAGAGGTACAGATGGCCATGGTTTGGCCTCATGTCACAAATGATGTTTCTATCAGTCTCTGGGGGAGGGATGTTCTGGCCACACGGGGGTTACATCTTGGGACGGATTTTTGTTGAGGGCCACTGTGATGAAGGGCACAGGGTGTCCTATGCCTCCTATGCAGTGGCTGGTAGACAAAACTGTCTGGGAGAAGCAGTGGCCCCTCCCTCAAGACAAATTAGTCACCCTGTGTGATTTGATTCAGAAGCAGTTGGACTAGGGTCATCTAGTCCAACTTCCCCTTTTACCAGTCCCTGGAACACTCCTGTTTTCTGCATTAAAAAGAAGTCTGAGAAATGGAGGTTGTTACAAGACCTCTGAAAAGTTAATGCCATGGTGGAAGGCATGGGGACATTGCAGGCTGGTATGCCATCGCTCACCATGCTTCCTGCAGATTGGCCAATCCTCATTGTGGAGCTGAAGGATTGTTTTTTACGATTCCTTTGATGCCTCCATTAATGTCACTGTGTTAATCACCACTACAGATTTGCATCCTACAGGTATCATTGGCTAATGGAATGATGAATGGCCCAATTCCTTGCACATCTTGGAATGGGTTTTTCTGCCCCATCAGCCGCAGAAGATGGCAACTACATTGTCTGAGCAGATTGCTCGGCATCAGCCACAATAGATGGCAACCGCATTGTTTGAGCTCATTGCTCATTTGAAAATTAAATGCAGGCAATGATGCTTGCAATTGATGGGTGTGGATCCTGCAAAGATCATACTCCCGGTACCCAGGGAAGAATTTGACTACAGCTTTGCAAACAGTATTTCTCTGCAAAGTGGTCTGGAAAACTTTTCAGGGCAGATCACTTATCATCTGCCCAGCCACAAGCTATTGCAAGTGGCAAAATTCACTGAGATTTCTTTGTGGCCCAAAAATAGTCAGGAGCCAGTGCAAGGACCCACTGTCTTTACTGATGGTTCGGGGAGGACAGGAAAGGCCATTGTTACTTGGAAGGATGGATCTGAGTGGCAAGTTCTGGAAGGTCATGAGAATGGGTCAGCCTAATTGGTTGAATTGAGGGCTGCTGTCATGGCATTTCCAAAATTTTCCCAGGAACCTTTCAGTTTGGTCACAGATTTTGCATATGTGGCTGACATTGCACAGTGCTTGGGTCATTCAGTTCTGAAGGAAGTCAGCAATGCTGTTTTGTTTCATTTGCTGAAGGCCCTGTGATGTGCCGTTCAGGCCCAAGTTCATCCATTCTACGTTCTGCACATTAAAAGTCATACCAATTTGCCAGAGTTTTCACGGAAGGTAATGCGAGGGCTGACAAGTTGGCTAACCCAGCGTGGGTGGCCCCTCAGCCTGATACACTTGCGCAGGCCAAGGCATGGCATGGGTTTTTCCATCAGAACACACATACCTTGCAGAAGCAGTTTCAGCTGATGCCAACAGAGGCCCGTGACATTGTTGAAGCATGTGATGACTGTCACGCGCTGGCTGCGCCTTTGCTGGCAGGGGTAAACCCCAGAAGTTTTAGGGCCTTGGAGTTTTGGCAGACTGATGTCACTCAAGGTGCCGAGTTTGGCTGGTTGAAGTATGTGCATGTCACTGTGGACACTTTCTCCTCTGCTATGTGGGCTTCTGCTCACATGGGAGAAAAGACATGTGATGTCATTGCCCTCTGGAGGCAGGCCTTTGCTGTTCTAGGCATACCTTCTGCTGTGAAGACCGACAATGGTCCTGCTTATGCCTCACAGAAGGTGTGGCAGTTCCTGCAGTTGTGGGGTGTGTCAAACAAGTTTGGTATCTCTCATTCTCTAACTGGTCAAACTATTGTAGAACACGCTCATGGTACACTAAAGCGGGTTCTTCAAAAACAAAAACAGGGAATCCAGGGTGAAACCCCACACAAAAGCTTTGTATACCATCAATCACCTTACCATGCTGCAGAATTCTAATAATCCTGTCATGTTGAGCCATCACCTTTCATTACAGGCTTCAGATGAGATGCATCAACCTCGAGTGAAGGTTTGGGTGTGAAATTTAGTCACCAAGCAGTGGGAAGGTCCGTATGACCTTATTGCTTTTGGTCGTGGGGTATACGTGTGTATCCACAGATACTGGGGTACGCTGAGTTCCTGCGAAGTGTGTTTGTCCTGACCTGCGACCGCAAAGGCAGAATCTGGACAATGGGCAAGCTGCAGACTGTGACCAAAATGAAAGGCAGCAAGTGCATGAACCATCAAGTGACGACTCAGATGCAGATGATGCGAGTGTTCATTCCGATGGTCCCTCCACAAGCAGAGACTGAACACTGTTCATTTTTCTTTTTTCCTTTTTTTAACAGAAAAAGAGTGAGATATCACCCTGATTTTTCAGCCTTCTGATGTTTTTACATTCTTGTATTGAAGTTCTCACACTTGTAACATAAACAAAGTAGATTGTTTTCGCATTCCTCTCTGTGATGGACTCCTGGCTTGACCAGTGGGGTCAAAGGGGTGTTAACCTTGTCCCCTAATGGCTGGTCAAAGTCCTAACCCTATTTAAACCCTGAACCCAAAAATAAAGTTCCTCTTTCTCTCATCATTGCTCAACTTGACGGGTGAGTGTGGTTCTCTCATGGCCTCTAGCGACAGGCATCAATGACTTGGGGCCCTCGACACGGTAACTTCCAGTGCTGCCAACCTGGCTAGGGGGGTGACAGCAACGTGGATGCACTAGGCGTAGTTACACACAGTGCTGCCAGCGGTCAGGGACCTGCCTGGTTGTATGGGTGTCTCCAGATCGTGGGCAGGGGCGACTCCATGTGAGCAGCAGCAAATCAGAAGTGCTAAACACAATAATACTCAGTGCTGCCAGCCTGGCTGGGGGTGCCGGTGGCAACTCGGGAGTGCTAAGTGTAGTGGCATGCAGTAGGGCTGACCCAGTAGTGGAGGCTGGAGACTGCAGGCAGGGGTGACTCCACATGGTGGTATTCACTGGATGCGCTTGTAAAAAAAAACCAAGAAAATCAGAAGACTTCAGGGTGTGGGGCTGCAGTAGCATCCCCACGATGCCCACCAATCCAAGGGAAGGCACAGGGCTCACCCTCAGGGCTTCCCCCTGTGCAGGCAGCTGTCTGCAAACTTGCTGCTCCTGGTGTGCACTGCTGGGGTGGAGTTCATCCTTGCTGAGGCATGCCATGGTGTGGTGGTGGCAGCTGGGGAGCGCAGGATATGGCTTTGAGGACACCACTATGAGCAGAGGAGGGGGCCAGCACTGCTGGTGGGGTGGTGATTCCGGGGCAGAAATATCTCTCCTGAGGCTCATTCGGCCTCGGTTGTCAGCTCCATTGGTGGGGGCAACAGCGTGTCACTTAATCTCTCACTGGTTCTCCAGACCTCGCTGGGTTGTTTATTTGCTTTCCTGGAGGAAGGCAAGGTTCTTTTTTTCTCTTTTTTTCTCTCCTCCCTCCCTCCCTCCCTCCCTTCCTTCCTTCCTTCCTTCCTTCCTTCCCTCCTTCCCTCCTTCCCTCCTTCCTCCCTTCCTCCCTTCCTTCCCTCCTTCCCTCCTTCCCTCCTTCCCTCCTTCCCTCCTTCCTTCCTTCCTTCCTTCCTTCCTTCCTTCCTTCCTTCCTTCCTTCCTTCCTTCCTTCCTTCCTTCCTTCCTTCCTTCCTTCCTTCTTTCCTTCCTTCCTCCCTTCCTTCCCTCCTTCCCTCCTTCCTTCCTTCCTTCCGTCTGTCCTGTCCTGTCCTTCCTCCTTTCCTTCTTTTTTTTCTATTTTTTTCTCATGGCTGTTAGGAAAGCGGGCTTTTGCGATTGGCTCTTTGGAAGACGAGCTTTTGTTGCAAAGAGCTACTTAGAAGGATGGGACTAAGAGCAAGTAAAAAAATCCCCAGAGGGAGAGAGAAATGAAATGACACCCCTAAACAGCCCCCTGGGAAGAGGACTAGAGGACTAGCCTGGTAGAGATGTGACCCCAACACCAAGGGTGAAGATAACATTATGCAACATTGTGTGATATAGTGGACTGAGATGGAGGTTGGGTCTGACCATGTGTACTGGCTGTGGTGTAAGTCAAATGAGGAATGGATGTGTCAAGTTTAAACATCCATATAAAAACTAAAGAACAACCCCGGTACAGATCAAAGAGAAGAGATTTCTAAAAGAACAACCCTTCTTAGCTTTGGCCTCTCAGTCCTGACTCTCAAAGGAAAGATACTCTTCACCCCACTGTGTCCAATCAGAAAATCCTAGATTAGAGAAAAACACTGGCTTGGGCTGTGCTTTGTCTTCCTCCTTCCTTTTGCCACTTCCTACCTTTTTTCCTTTCTCTGTGAACATTAATTTTTGATCAAGTGCAACGTAGAACAACTGTTTTCCCCTCAAATTTGACCCTAGCAGGTGCTACTTCTCTTTCAAGTTAAGAGAAGAGCTTGAGTGTCAAAAGCTTGGCTGTTTTTCCATGCATATCAGACAATACCATTCCTTGAGCCCTCACTGGTCTTTAACACAGAATAAATTACCTTTCTCTCTTTCACTCTGAGATGAAATCGTGATGACAAGAACAAAGAACTCTGTTTCAAGGTCACTGTCACCCCTGCAGAGAGGCATGGATCTTTCCTTACTATGTGTGGCTGATCCCCAGAAGACAGTGAACTGCCCTCCACAGTAATAGGGAACACAGGTACTCTCCTGCCTTCAGTTAAGGAGCAGTACTAAGCTCTAAGTACTAAGTTCTAAGCAGAGCACTGCAGAGGGTGAGATGAAGGAAGGAACACAACTGGTTACTTCAGAGACCATCAAAGGAAAAGAATTATCCCATTGTCCCCCCTCTGAACCTCACCAAAGGGAGGTAAAGAAAAAATTGCCCCCAAAGACAAGGTTCTCTGTGGCCTTGTGTTGCCTCTAAGGATACCAGAACTATCTTGGGGTGTGTGCAATGAGAGTTGAAGTGAGTGGAATTTATACTGGCATTATTTAACTAATTGTGGGCATAATTTAACTGACCAAGTGGTATGAAGAAAACTGTGCAACAATCTCCCACCCATACTCCCCTCTCCTGTCCCCATCCCTACCATGTTGTGATCCCACGGGGAGAGACCTGCAAGAGAGTTGGGGCCAGGGGGGCTCCTGTGCACGTGTGTACCAGTGTGTGTGTGTCTGCATGGCTCTGGGTGCACACATAGATGCTGAGGTGCATGCGTGTGTCAGTGTGCATGGCTGCATGCACATGTGTTTTCTGGTGTGCCCAGATGTGAGCGAACACATCCTGCTTTGCACAGTGTACATGTGTGCACAGCACTGTGCACATGGATGTGCTGATGTGTACATGTGTTCTGTGCACATGTGTTGAACTGTACACTCTCAAGTGTGAGTAGGTCTGTGCACAGCTCTGTGCTTGTGGGTGTGCACAAGCTCTGCAAGAGTGACTATGGCTCTGTGTGGGACATGAATGTGTTGATATGTATGACACTACACACGTTGGTGTGCACAGCTCTGTATGCATGTTTTGGTGTGCACAGGCTCTGCGTGCAAGCAGGTCTCGTGTTTGTGGGCACGTGTACTGTGTAATGCAATCCCAACACCTCTAGCAGATGCTTCCAAATAGGGAAAGAGTTTCATTTTAGCTTTTGACACGTTAAGAAGTCAGCTGGAAAGTTCTGTAGGTTTCTCTTTGCAATTGGCTTGGAGCCAGCCCAGAAGTGTAGATTGGACTCTAGAAATGTTACTCAAAGAGTCTTGGTACACTCATTAGGCAAAGGGCCAAATAGCCCACCTAAGCCATTAGGTACTAAAGAGAGAGAACAAAGAAAATCTATATTTCTCACTTTTTGAGGTGCTATAGCAAGCAAGGAGTGTGTGCTGTGCTCAGCTTTGTTACTTTGTATTGTTTTCCATCCTTATTAAAACCCTTTTGATTTTTCAAGGCACCCGGGATCAGCTGTGTCTCTCATTATCATAGCCACATTCTGCCAGGCTGGGCCCTCAGAGTGTGGGTTAAACCCACAGTGTGCATCACTAGAGACTGTACGTGTGCCTGTGTGGCACACGTGTGCTGCTAGCCTGTGCAGGTTGGGCACGCACAGCTCCGTGTGTGTGTGTGCAGGTGTGCACTGCTGGCGGGTGCTGCTGTGCACAGGGGCTCTCTGCAGGTGAGCAGGTGCCTGTGGGTGTGCACTGGCTCTGCATGTGTCACTGGGTGCACACATGAGCTGGGCATGCCCAGAGACATGGTTCTGGATAGACGGCTCCAGACATCCAGCTGATGTCCCGCCTGCGAAAACAAAAGTGTGTATGTGTGTTTGTGTATGTGTCTGTGTGTGTTTGTGTTTGTGTATGTCTGTGTGTGTGTCACTCCTGAGCTCTGCTGGCTGAAGTGGCCCCTGGCTCTCTGTGTACACTCTGTTCTTGTAGAGAGAGGAATTTGCCTCTCGTTAAGATTGTCAGAAAGGTTTGTGTGGAGTTGTGTGCTGAGACTTCCATTGAGCTTGGGTTTCCATTAAATCCCTGTATAGGTGGGGGTGTATGCAATTGCTGTAACTGTTTTTTACACTCGTAGTTTAAATACCAGAAAGTTGCATAAAAGAATGAACCCTCAAAACTACTACCCTAGATCTGAAATGGTGTTAGGATAGGGTTAGGATGATGTGACACTAAAAACAACTAACCTTTTGAATCCAGCCTCGTTTCTAGGTACTACAGCTGAGGAGGGTCCACTGGGACATGACTGAGTAGAGGTGATCCAGTATACCTATTCAGCAAGAGCAGACCTGAAAGATACTCCTCTGGAGCAACCAGAATGGGAACTCTTCACAGATGGAAGCAGCTTTGTGGAAAATGGAATGAGATACGCTGAATATGCAGCAGCCACAATTAACACAGTAGTGGAAGCAAAAGCATTACCACCTAATACATCTGCCCAGAAGGCAGAGTTGATTGCATTAACCAGAGCACTAGAACTGAGTGAGGGGAAAGCAGTCAATATATGGACTGACTCAAAATATGCCTTTGGAGTAGTGCATGTACACGGAGCATTATGGAAGGAGAGAGGACTACTGTCCTCCCAAGGGACACATATTAAACATCAAGATGCAGTCCTACAACTGATAAATGCAGTACAAAAACCCGAACAAGTAGCAATCATGCACTGCAAGGCACATCAATCAGGCAGTTCTAAAATTTGTGAAGGGAATGGAAGAGCAGATTGGACAGCCCGTCAGGTGGCACGGGAAGTGCAGAAAACAATGGCCTTGATTCCATCAAAAATTAATGTCTCTCAATTCAACTTACCTCCCAAGCCAAAGTACACAATAGAAGATGACAGACTGGCGCATCTGCTGAAGGCACAGAAGAACACAGGGGGGTGGTATGTAACCACACAAGGGCAAATAGTGGTGCCTCCCTTGGTAATGAGAGAAATCTTACAAATAAGACATGAGTGTCATTGGGGTGCAGAGGCATTAGTAAGATCGCTGAAATTATACATAATCTCGGTACAGATGCAAACAATGGCAAAATCACTAATGTCAAAATGTGAGATTTGCTTAAAGAACAATCCAGTGGCCAGACAACAAACACAGCTAGGAAGAATTCAAGTGGGCATAGAAACAGGAGATTATTGGCAGGTAGATTTTGCAGAATTACCCAGAACCTAAGGATATAAGTATTTGATAGTAGGGGTTGACACATTTTCTGGATGGCCAGAAGCCCGTCCCTGTCGCACCAATCAAGCAAAAGAAACAGTTAAGTGGTTACTACAGGAGATTATTCCCAGGTTCGGGGTGCCTATAGGGATATCATCAGATAGAAGCCCACATTTTATAGCCAGGGTGGTACAGGAGGTGGGTAGATTATTTGGAATCTCTTGGGACCTCCATACTCCCTAGAGACTCCAGTCAAGTGGACAAGTAGAAAGGATGAACCAGACATTGAAGAGGCAGCTTAGTAAGATACGCCAGGAAGCCAAATTGCAATGGCCACAAGCATTACCAATAGCATTGTTGGGGATTCGGATAAAACCTAGGAGTGGAATGTCAGTCAGTTCCTATGAGATATTGTATGGGAAGCCGTATGAATCTCCAGACCCCAATCCAGATGTACACATTACAGAGAAACAGGATGTGTATAATTTTGTTCTGTCTCTTGGGAAAACTTCAGCACAGCTCCAGAGCGCCCTCCTGTAGAATAGACCACTGAGTCTTGAGAATCCAGTCCACGATATCAAACCAGGAGACGAGGTGTACCTCAAGACCTGAGATGAGGAGTCATTGAAGGAGAAGTGGACTGGTTCTCATCAAGTACCACCTTTACAGCTGTCAAAGTGGCTGGAGTGGAACCCTGGATACACTACACCGGAGTGAAGAAAGTCCCTCGTGGAGCTGTGTTGTGGGCTGTGCAAGCTATAGGACCAACAAAGCTGAAGATAAAACGTCTGTAACTGTTTTCAATGGTATCAGTAACCATGCTAATCTGGGGGTTAATGTTAACTTCATGTATTTTAATGTTACCATTAGGAATTACTGTTGCTTTGGGATATGGAATGCATGGAGGTCTACCAACTGCTCTTCATTCTAAAGTGAAGAGAGAGGTACAAACAGGAACACAGGTAATAGAAGCTCCTAATACGATTCAAGCTGAAAATGTGATGATTGAATTAGTCAAGGACTTTGCCAAAATGCAGAACACCACCAGAATAACAGCCTGCCTGCCAATACCAAAGGCAGAGGAGACCAAATAAGTTGGGGAATCATAACATCAAAATTACCCAATATAAAAGAGAACAAAACAATTAAATGTAAACAGGTAACAGAAAATGTGACAGGAAACCCGTTAGTGTGGAAGTGTGAAGAAAAGGAGTGGAAAGGATTAGAACCCTGGGATAGTGCATGGTCTGTAGGTATGTTTCAGAAGTTTCAATATACGGCAAGCACTCCTTGGTGCATTAAATGGAAAGGCCCTGAAAATGCAATAGGTACTGGTACTGCTAGCAGAAAAGAAACAGCAAAAGTGAATTGGTGGACATGTGATAAAATTTATGATTGCACCTCTGACAACCTGGAGGTAAAACAATGGTCACCCTTGGCTGTAGCCTTGCAAATTGGTTGTGCTTGCAGAGGAATCAGACATAAACAGGGCAAAATCGCACCCAGGATCATAGTAGGATGTAGTAAGAGTACAATCCGAAGTCCTGGGCAATTTGTATGGGCAACAAGTGATGGTACATGGACGACACACTTGCCAGTAGACGGGAAGGTAAAGGAAATCACTCCGGGCCTTCCCACCTTATGCCCAGTCTGGTAAAGATCCCCATTTAATGGGAACTGTGAGCTCCTGCAGATAAGAACAAAACGAGATGTCTCGAATAATCAGAATCAAGATGACACCTGGCAAGAACTCTCTAGTGGAGTAAAATTTGGGTGGGCCCTGGAATCTCTGTTTAGTCCTGTTGCAAATTATTGGAATAGGGAAATGCTGTATAAAATCACAGGTCAGGTAGACAGATTACCAAGAGTTGCACAAGAAAGATTTAGTGAACTCAACATGCAGTTACAAGCCACTACCAAAATGACTTTACAAAATCGATTTGCTTTAGATATGTTACTGCTGAAAGAACATGGAGTGTGTGGATATTTAAAAGGACGAATTGACCATTGCTGCATCCACATCCCAAATGTAACAACAAATGTAGAACATGATATTAGCCAGTTAGGACAAATAGAACATGTGGTACAAGAGGAACAAAAGGATTTAGCTACTACCTGGTTAGACAAAATTCTTAGAGGATTAGGATTGAATGTTCATTCATAGGTAAAATCTATCCTTAAAAATTTAATAATTTTACTGATTATGTTTCTAGTGATTTGGTTAGTTTATAGGATCCTAAAAGGGGAAATACAAAGAAGGACATCCTGGAACAGAACAATAATGAAGGCGCTGACACGAGACAAGACTGCACCTCCAGCACCTTCGATCCGTAATAATTTTCACAACCGAGCCCATATAAATCACGGACTTGAAGCTGAACATCCAGTATAGACTCTGAAGATGAATGGACTGTACTGAATGAAAGCATTTACACTTAGTAGATTTAGAGTGAAATACTTTCAAAGGGGGGAATGTTAGGATAGGGCTAATAATTTCTGTTACCACAGAAGCTGGGAATAGAGTCTCAGCTTCACTGCAACCAGGATGTTGCTTCCATTGTTCCAACCAAATCAAGTATAACTTAGCCTGGGTAATCGGGAGGGGGGAAGAAGGAGACGATTGGGACGGCTTGAACTTGGAAATAAAGTAGGTTGGGTTAAACTGTACCTAATCATCATTAGATAAATATAATTGTAACAATTGTTGGTAGCTGGACATTATTATCATCTCAAACTAGAATCATGAGAATCTCAAGGGAAAATATTCACCAAAACTCATACTTGGGTATATACAAAAGAACAACGGAGGTTAATGTTTAACATAGAGTTGTGTAATGAAATGGTATAATACAGGGCCCCTTTTGGACCCTCATTGGAGTTGGATTTGGGTTTGTACCCCGACTTCCAGAGCTCTCGATAAAGCACCTCTTAATCATTCCGATGATTATGCGTTTTCCTCGTTAACAATGGAAAGACACAGGTTGGTTAGAGATGATATAATAGTGCTGGTTTTTGAACAACCTAAGTGTGAACTAACCCTAATAATAGTTTCCATTTCTTGATAATGCTGTTTCAAAAATCAGGCTTTCTGCGTTTAGTTTGCTTTTCTTGTTGCTTAATCCTTTGCTGTAGTTTCATCTCTTGTAGCAGTATAAATTGCCTGGGAAGATGCAGCTCTTTATGAGCTTGCTGTAATTCTAAGTTAAGTGTGCTCAAATTGCTGTAATTTCTATCTAATGGTTTACATGGATTGAGATCCCTTTTATAATTGTTACAGCAAGGAGAGGCTGGAAAAAATGGGGAGGCATTCTGGGCACGGCCAGTTCTTTTGTCCTTTTCTCTGGGAGAACTGTCCTTTTTATCATCCCAGGGGCTGGACAGCCTAGCACAGCTGAGGACACAGCTGGGTACAGGAGGAGCAGGTGGCTGTGGCAAAGAAGCTTTCGCTGGACCCCAGAAGCTTTTCTGCCAGTGCGGACAAGCCTGGAGCATCCTGGACACCCTGAGTACCAAAGACTGGGAGGGGGTATGTAAGCTGGTGGGCATTGCTGCTGCAGGAAATGGGAACCAGGATAAATCCATCTGTTTATTGGAGGAAAACTACTTGCGCTTTTGGGTTTTCTAAATGTTGATGGCTTTCTTTTTCCATGTAAGCTCAACTAGGACAGCTGCAGTGTGATGGCCAGGGGACACCTGCCTGCAAGGGTTCATAAGCCAGAATTGCAATTCTGGGCAAGTGGCAGGAAGATTGCCTGACATCTGGTGCTTTTCTTCCTCAGAATGTTCTCTAGGACAGAATTAAGAGACCAGGTGGAAGAATCTAAAGAATGATCCAAGGAATATTCCAAGGATCACAGACAACTAGAAAATAAGGCCAAATGCGTATCAACAGTTTCAAGCACAGTCTAGACAAGTTCTTAAAAAAATCCCAATATCACTCTGGAAGAAAGATATTTCTGCTCCAAGCAGGAAAGCCAGAACTGTATTAGTCAAGGGGTCCTAATGTACTATGTTTAGCATGTGATTTGTACTATTATAGTTATCTTTCTTTGTAGATGAAAAATACTAGTGTCTGTTAAAAGGGAATGGCATGAGAGTTAGTGAAAAAGCCTTTATAGACAACTAAACTGGGAAATTTAGCAAAAAGGAAAGTGACAAAGAAGTAAAGGGCAGGACGGGGTTGGCCTCTGTACTTGCCACTGAGAGGAATGACATACTTGTCTTTACAAACAAGCAGTAGATCTGCAGGTAGATAAAACTAGCATTGACAGATAAAAGAAACAACGGGAAGGATTCCACTGTTTGATGAATGGAAAAGAAGATATTTGCCTTTACAAACAAACTGTAGGTTTCCTGAAAAATGGAATTGGGTATTGAAAGATGAAAGAAACAATGGGAAAACCCATAAATTCCATAAGAATTAAAAGGGGGATTATACATTAGAAGGGGAATTTTAGGTATTAGGCACTCTGGGAAGTCTCTAACTCTCAAGTACCTGAGCCAATGGCGAAAGAGAGAGGGAAATGTGGCTGGGAAATTAGGATAAAAAGGAGGCTGGGTTCTCCAAAATTTGAGAGACCCCAAGGAAAATTCCCCATGGCCTCTCCTTTTATTCAAATAAAGTCATAGGACTCCTCTGTCTCCTTTTTGGACATAAATCTCTGGCATTTGTGGATTAATTTTCCTAACACCACCAAGAAGATCATATACACCTGCTATGGGTGTTGGGGGTTAGGTTTGTTCCTTTTTTTACTTACAGAATTTTCCCCATAAGTTGCTAGGCAACTAAGTACTGGGTGTTTATAGGTGCTTGACCAAAATAAAGAAGTTGGGAGGGGGATGTGAAAAACGAGATTCACTTTTTGGTAGATTTTAAGAAATAGGTTTTAATAAAAAGATAAGACAATTAGGAGATAAGGGAAAAAAAGCAAAGTACGGCCGGCTGGGTGACTTGGCATTCAGCCAAATCCACAAATTGCTATTTCACAGGCTTTCTTTAAATACCCTTTCTATTGTATCGGTCTGTTGAATATTCATATTTTTCCATGAACTAGTTTCCATATTCCAGGTACTGTTTTGCATGGACCCTCCTTGGGTCCGCCTTTTTTAGAGCGTGGGTGTTTCTTGGCTGTGTCTTCATTATCACCTCCTTGGGCCTTGGTCCGTGCTTTCTTCAGATGGTAGATGCTGATAGTTGGTGTATCAATAGCAGGGTCCCCCCCAACATGTTCACTGGATGTTATCCCAGTCAAACAGACAGTTCAAGCACACCACATCACTACTACCGCTATGCCAAATCCTCTCCACTAACAGCAGAAAATAAAAACCTACATCCTTACCACAAAGCCATCAATCATATAGCACACGTCCTGCGAAAAGCTGACTTTATAACAGCCATTTATAACAGGGAGATAAGGACTGGGCTGGAGGCAGCTTCACTCTTGCTCTGAGCATCAGAGGGAGGAAGGCTAAGCTGCTGCTTGCTGTGGGAGGAGTTCAATGTCCCCACTGGGTCCGGCCCTGACAAAATTTACCATCACCCGCTCGTGTGCCCCAGAACTCAGAGGTTACCTCCTCCTCCCCTGCTGGGCCGGCCCTGTCCTGCTGCCGTGCTGGGGGTTAGGTTTGTTCCCTTTTTTTACTTATAGAATTTTCCCCCGTAAGTTGCTAGGAGACTAAGTACTGGGTGCTTATGGGTGCTTGACCAAAACCAAGAGGTGGCCAAAAGCTGGGAGGAGGAGATAAGGACAGGGCTGGGAGCAGCCTCTCTCTTGCTCTTGGCATAGGAGAGGATGGGCAAGCTGCTGCTTGCTGCGGTTGGAGTTTGCTGTCCCCACTGCGTCCATCTACCTGAGAAAATCTACCATGATCTGTGCCCTGGAACTCTGAGCTCACCTCCCCCTGCCCTGCTGGGCTGGCCCTATCCCACCACACCATTTCTTCAGCACTGCTTTGAGGCTTTTTGCTACTCTGTGGCCACGCACTACCCTGCCCTGCTGGGATGTCCCTGCTGTTCCAGCTATCATCTTGGAGCTTCTGATCTCATCCACCAGTCTGGCATTTTCCAGCTTTCCAGCCTGGTGCTCTCAGAGTCCCAAGAGACTGGACTGCCCTGGGTGATTTATTAAAAAAATATGGATATTGATCTAATACCAATATCCAACTATGACGGACAAAGACTCTCTAACAGTTTGAAGTTAGAAAGTGGATGTTTATTACGACGCCGGGCAGCGTGAGGGATAGCTCCCAAATACACATGCGCAATTTACAGATGATCACAGGGTCTTTTTATGTACAAAAGTGTTGAATACCCAAAACACAAATGCATATTCATAACTCTGGTCCATCCCATTCCCTGTTTCGTATGGTAATTAGCCAAAAAGCAATTAAGCATGTGTAGTTTGTTCTTTGAAATGGGTCGGTGGTCCTTCTTATGGGGTGGGGTCTCAAAATGATGAAGTAAGATGGGTCTTCCTCGCTTTGACTTTTTAACCTTTTAGTGTTGGTGACACCTGGATCCTGTTTTCTCAAGACTATCTGATTTATGATCACATTGTGTTCTTGGAGTCTATTGATTAAGTTGACAGGTCTCCTGATTTATCAGTTCCTTAAATCCGGCTTATGTCAAAAAAAGGGAAGTTTACCTCAACAATGTCTAGTTAGTAAAGGGAAGTCTACGTCAGCAATATCTAGTTTTACTAAAGTCCTTAATTCTTCAAAATTAATATCTCATGGGCTCTGTGAAACAAAGCTCCTCGAGGTTCCTGGTTCTGTTATTATTATTGCTGTAGCTGTTGTTTGTTTGCCTTGTTATGCATACTAGTAAAGAATTGTTACTCCTATCCCCATACCTCTGCCTGAAAGCTCCTTTAACCTTCTACATTAAAATAATTTGGAGACAGGAGATTTGAATTCTCCATTTTGAAAAGAAGCCCTGACCCTCCCTAGCAGATACTGTCTTTCAAACCAAGACACAGCCCCATAGGCATGGAAGATGAGAGTAAAAGTCATACTGAACCTCTGTTATTTCATTTGGTCTTCTATTTGTCTCTTCATTTTGAGAAATCAAATCCATTCATGTCACAGATAGAAACAATAATTTGCTTAGAACCCAAGGTGTTTTATTCCTTTTTCCACTGTTCTCACCCACATCAACAGATATTATTAGATCACCAAAATCAAAAATGGGAATTAACTGCTCAAGCCCAATTACTTATAGAAAAGAAAAAGGCGTGGTTGTTATAGGTGGGTGATGTGATGATTTGCTCTCGCAATTAAGGGATGAATATTATGTGTATGTTAAGAGAACTTCTGTTGATGTATGGTGCCTTTGTTTGGGAAGACATCTATCTGCCAGGGAAAGCTGGAGTTTCCCTTGGAAGGGAGAATGTAAAACACCCCCCACCCCCCCTTTTCCAATTATAAATTTGCAGTTAGAGGCTTTCAGGCAAAGATTTTGGGATAGAAATAGCAGTTCTTTACTAGTATGTATAACAAAGCAAACAAAACCAACAACTACAGCATTGATAACAAAAGAGTACCAAGACTTTGAGGGCTTTGCTTTACAAAACTCAGGACAATTTGGTCTTGATTGAAGACTCCAAGAGCACCAAGCTGGAACAGTGGAGAGTCCCGGACTGGTAGATGGGATAGCAGGATGCCCCTGGCAGGCAGGGGCAGGGTGCCCCAGCAGGGCAGGGGGGTGCGGGGTCACACTGTAGCAAAAAGAGCAGTGCCGAAGAAGCCAAGACAGAGGGGCAGGGCTGGCCCAGCTCCAGCAGGGCAGGCAAAGGAGCTCAGAATTCCAAAGCACATGAGCAGGTGATGGTAGATTTCCCAGGACTGGACTTTCTGGTAACAGTGAGCTCCTCCCGCAGCAAGCAGTAGTCTCTCTCTCTCTCTGAATGCCAAAAGCCAGTGAGACCAAGCTGTCTCCAGCTCTGTCCTTTACCTGCCCCAAAACGGGTGTTATCTCTGCCTCCACCTCTTTGTTTTGGTCAAGCACCCTTAAGTACTAGTACTTAATCTCCCAGCAACCTACGGGAAAGAAGAAGTCTTTAGGATAAAAAAGGAACAAACCTAACCCCTAAACATATTGTTATGTTATTGTAGTTAGTTGTTTAGATGTCCTCTGTTCTCCCCATAGTCCTCTTCCCCCCCTCTGTATTGTTGCTACCAGCTAACCAGCCTACCAGGTTGTCAGAGACATGCGGAGGGGGGATGTGTACATGTTCCCCTTTCATGGGGCAACTGGGGATAGCAAAACCTTGTTGCTAAGGGGACATGGCATGACAACACCTGTTCTGCAATCAGGTTGCAAGAAAGTCTCCACCAATGGATGGCAAAGAAGAGTTGACTGATGGAGTTTAGGAGGGGCCAGGGTTGCCTGATGCAGCCATCTTGTGGGCATGCATGTGACAGTTGGTCACATAATTCTTCACATGCGTGCTGCCCTTTTTTCCTTATCCAGTCCTTTGTTGTGTTTGTCAAGGTTTAATAAACCTTTTAAAATTTTAAAGTGAGGGGTCGTTTATCATAAATGGGAACTCGGTCTGGGATGAAAACCTCCTCTCTGGAGCCCTATTGATGTACCCTATGCAAAGGATACATGGGCCTCTGGGCTCGCTGTCGTAGGTTGCTTTTGCCACTTGTGCACTGTTAAATTTACTTCAGTCTCCAATACAGACAACAATTGGGCTTCACTGGTTCATTTCCTGTCAGCCTTTGAAGTGACGGGGTCTTCACGGTTTGCATCATGAAGCCAATTTTATTGAACATACTGCTGATTTATATACCTTTCAAGCATGACCTAAAAATAACTACTTGCTTAAACAATAACAACCATAACAACAATATCTATGTTTCTTAGTAACATTGCTTAACGATGCTTAACTATGCTTAGTATTGCTTAACTATGCTCAACTATGAGCTAGCACAGACTTGTACAGGCCTGTACGTCTTGCATACGTACATTCACCACTATCTCTTCATCCCTCAGGGTCCTGCCTCGACTTGCCAAGGCTTGTGGCCCTCTAAGCACATCTACTTCTGTAATGAGTTCAACAGTGCTTTGAGTCCTGCTTCTTAGCTGTTCTCCCAGTTTCCTTCAGCTTTTATTGCTGAGCTTGATGCTATATGGCCTGGAATGCCCGTTTGATCAGTAAGGGTCAGCAGTCTTGACTGTGTCCCCTCCCAGCTGCCTGTTCACCTGCGGTCTTGCAGCCTCTGGTAGGGAAAATCCATCTCTGCAAAAATTGTGGCACTTGGGCCAAGAGTGATGTTTTTCATTTTGAAAGGACAAGGAGACACTCCTCATGCTCCCCAGGGTTTGTGATGTGTGGAATAATTTCTTTGCCTCATACAGAACCTGTGTGGAGCCTTACCCACCTTTCACTACAGCTTTTGTTCGCTGAGTGCTAACTATTAGACTCTGGCCACTCCAAAGATCCATGGCTGCTGGACCACACACAGCTGTGTGGTGGGGTTTGCACATCACTGAGTTGTAGGACACAGAACTCAGAAGGGAACCTGGTGGCTCACAGGGCCATAACCTCAGGCTGCACTGAGCCAGAAAGCGGGGCTTGGTGATAGTTCTGTGCATACCAAGAGCCTTTGGTGTAGCATGATAATGAGGCATAAGAGTATATTAGGCACAGCTAAACCTCTGAACTGATAGCTCTACATTTATTTTCTGTGGACCACACATTTTATAACACAACCATCAGGTATGCTGGAATCTAGTCTATGTGAATTGTTTCCTTTCCCGGTGAAGGCAAAAATATACTGAGATTCCAGGTGCACTGGAATAGGAAAAGGACTTCACACAACTTAGTTGCTGTAAACCACTTGGCACTAGCCAAAGTGTTATAAATGATAAGAAGGAAATTCAAAATAACAGAATTTATTTAGCAAATTTAAAAAAACAAAAAGCCATAATAAAATTGGACAACATTGATCGAATGCTGGGTGGGCAGAGTGACAGTAACAATGGTACCATCTAACTTCAGCCACACACTTTAGGTCTGGTGTAAGGTTTTTTTATACGGTTTATTTGTCCTGAGGCTAAGTCCATTGAAAGTCCAAATATTCGTGTATCTCTTTATTTCCAAGCGAGGTCTTGAAAGGGGTTCCCGTAAGTATGAAAAGACATTGATAGTCTTCCCGGATCTCGTCTTTGGGGTGCTGATTTGATCAGCCTCCAGATCCCCTATCAAGATTGATATCAGATGTTGAGCAGCTGTGGAGGCCCATCCTTGATGAATGGGCCATCTCCAGTCCGGCCATGTCATTTCTGTTGCAAATGTTGTGCTTTCACAGCTTGCACCACAGGTCTTGGAATCTTGGAGATGCCCTGGAGTAGCTTTTAATAGACCAAATCTTTGATACACGAATTTATCCATTACATTTACCACAGTCCCCCACCTTTTTATTTATCCAATAAACTCATGTTCTACAGATCTTAGTTTTTTTATTTATCAATTATCTTCAAATTTGTCCCATTCATCCTGTGTTATCTCACGGTATTTCTGGAAGGATAAAATTTTTTCCTTGACTTTCTTTTTAGATTTTTTTTCAAGGCTTTTGCCACTTTGTTTTTCTTTTTTAACTTCATTAACCTAGATGCTTTGGAAAGCTGTCCAGTCTTTTCTCCAGCTAGTTCAGGGTCAGTGGGTAAAGCAGCAATTTGCATGCTTTGTACTACTGAGTGAATCAGTCGAATGAAACAGGGGATGAGACAAGGTAGAAATATGATTCTGGCTATTGAGCATAAGATAGAAAAATATTTTTTTACCAAATACTTTGCTCAAACAGCTTGTCCCACCATGAGGCCTGAAGTATAGAATTCTATTTCTGGACAGGCACATGGGCTACTTTTTTAATTTCATTTGCCAGTCTTCTTATTGTTTCTTCATACTTATTAATTCAATATAACATTCCAATTCATTGAATTTTTCACAGACTCCCCCTTCTTCTGCCAATAAGTAATCGAGGGCCAATGTATTTTGATACACAAACGCCTTCATTTGAGAATGCTGTTTGGCCAGTAATTCCAAAGCCTCTGAGGTGTGGTTGGAGACTATTTTTACCACTGCCTGTAATTTCATCACTCTATTTAAAAGATAGATAGGGGTTCGATATCCCCAACTCCCATCATTTGTCTAAGCTGCAGGACCATAATATTTTTTAATTTTTTTTTTTTTTTTTTTTTGGCAGGCCATTCTTCTTCTCTCCATTTTTGAATTCCCCTTGCTAAAGGCAGCCTTTTTTCAAATCTCTTTTCTGTCTATCTAAGGTTTCATATAGTGGAGCCCCCAACAGATTACCTTCTGTCCTGGGTAAAATGAAAACTGAGGGGTCAATAATTCCTAAAGTGTAAGATTCCTTCCACTTTTGAGGTAGTTCACTATAAGCCTTTTTCCCACATATCCAGTAGATGCTATCAGGGGCTTTCTACTTTATGTTTACCTTTTCAGGCTCTTTTCAGTACTCTTCAAAGGACTGGTAAAGGTTGGCTTCAGGACTCTTACACCAATATAATCTAATTGACTCAAAGCATTCACAATTATCCATTTTTTTCTTGGCTTCAAAACCCCTTTGGGGGGTCAGGCTGCCAGACTTTTGATTTGTTATTTGAATTTATTGCTAGGGTGGATATGCAGGGGGTGTAGCCTACCAATTCAGTGTATTCCTTACTTTCCCTGCTGATACAAATCATTCCAATGATTCTTTTGTCTAGAATCCACCCTTCAAGTCTTTGAATAGTTTTTGATATTTGGGTATTGTCCCATTTTAGGAGTTGTTCTGGAGTCAAACCCTCACCTTTCCATGGCTATTTTTTTGCTGATTTTAATTATCTGCAAATCCAACAGTTAGATAGACCTAATTCAGTGGCAATTTCCTGCATCAGATTTATAAATAGGTTCTGATTTGGAGCAGGTAATCCCCAATTTTATATTGTTTTTCTAATTGCTTATAATGTTCACTTAATGTTTTTTAATCTTTCTTGTTCAATTCTTTTTCTTTTTGTCTCTGATTCTTATCTCCTTAATTCTTGTGTTATCATTTGCACCTTACTTTCAGGGTCGAGTCCTTCTTTATTTTTTTTGAAAAACAGAAGGTCTCATCAAACTGTAAACATGCTTTCCTGTCATTCTGATTGAGGAGATCCAATATTATGGGTTCTTTTCCTGAAAGTGTTTTTATCTCATGTTTTAGTTTCTTTTCTACCTAATACATTTTTCCATCCATAGCACATATTTTCTAATTTGTTTCTGTCATAGCATAGTCTATTAATTTGATAGTACCCCAAAAAATAGATTTCCTTTTTCTCCCTATCCACACAGTCCAGTTACATTGGTCACACATAATTGGTATCTTTCCTGTTTACCATTTGTAAATTCTGTGTGCTTTGGACTGCCTGTTTTTAGTAATTGCCTTTTGGTCATGGCATACCACCCCTTTTTCTGATTCACAAATTTTATATTGAGTACCATTAAAGAAACAATATCCCTTTCTCCTATCCCCTGGACAATCATAATGTGGTTGATACTTCAGGTTTTTTATTTGTCCCTTTTGTGTACCTTCCAGGCATGGTTCACACTCCTTCATGAGGGTCAGCCTCTGAGGGTTCAGGACTAGGCTCAGAATTACAAGGACTCCCCAGTACAACACTCCTCTGCCTTTCCCTTTGTCCACAGGGTAGCATTCCACGGCAGGGTAACCCATCTTCTTGGCAGCAGGCGTATGTTTTTGGGGTCCTGTTGGTCCGAGCCACAGGCCTCCTTTTAAAGACACTCCACCGGGACAACCTGACTGTATCTGAGTAACAAGGTACTTTGATTGTCCTTCAGCACTCAACATTGAGCACTTCGGCCTCTGCATCCAATTGTTCTTTTATTCCCTTTTAATATATTTGATAGCACTCTGGAGAATCTAACTCCAGTAGACCCAAGCTAGTGGCAATTACTGAAAAAAACGGTTAGTCTCTTTTGCTCTTCTTTCAGACAATTAGTACACAATTCACTTGGTTTACACCCCCCCTTTACAATGGGTAACCCAAATAAGCTTACAGTATACACACTTAAAGTAAACAAAGGGAAAACAATCACAGTTTGCTTTTATACAACTTATCTGATCCCCTCTGTTCATTTGTGGTGGTGTTGAAATCTGATTTTCAAGTCTCCGGGAGATGAAGACACTCTCCACTTTGGGGCAGTGCCTTGAGACTCAACTTTCTTTACTCTTGAAGCGTGTGTCCACCCTTTTCTGCAGTCCTGATTGCTGTATCTGTAGTAAGGACAGTGAAAGGGCCTTCCCAATGAGGTGCCAGAGGGACTTCCTTTCAGGTCATCACCAGGATTTATTTCGTGAATAGCAAACCCCAAAGGGGCACTTCGAGGAATGAGCCCTTTTCTCCGTAGGTCCTGTAAATTTCTGTTTCTGGCAATTAGATATGGCTGAATCTGGGTATCCTCTATTTGAGGATGCCCAACCAGCATTCTGTGTCTTTAAGGCATTCTGTAAAGCATTTCAGATAGTGACAATCTTGTTTCTGAATGAGGTATAGTTGTTATGTTTAAGAGAGCTAGAGGAAGGCATTTTACCCAAGACATTTTAATTTATCTCAAAAAATGTTCTACTAGAGCCTGTGCTCCCCAATGTGTTTGCTGATGCAATTTTTTTCAGAATTTTCCCGGTATATTCTTTTGATACCAGTTCCCTTCCATCAGGTAATTTTCACCTTCCTTCCTCTAGCTTACCCCCTATTTTTTCATATTCCTCAATTTCCTTCTGAGAAGGGTGAGGGGGATATTCCAGGGTCTCCCCTTCCTGAACCTTGGGAATACTTACTGTGAGTAATGCTGCTTTTTTTTGCCTCCTTGTCTGCCAAATTATTTCCTCTGATCTGGAATTACATACCCACCTGGTGTCCTTTGACATGGACAATGGAGATTTCTTTTGGTTCCCTGATTGCCTCCTGGATTTGCTTTATTATTTCCCCATGAATTAACCCTCATCCTCGAGTGTTAATTAAACCTCCCTTTTCCCATATTTTACCAAAAGTGTGTGCAACTCCTTAAGTGTATTTTGAATTGGTGAAGACAGTGCATCTTCTTCCTTTTAATCTTTTGAGTGCCTTTAGCACTGCATATAATTCGTAGGCTTGGGCAGACCAATTTCCCTTCAGAGGCCCTGATTCTACTACTTCTCCAGATTTGCCACCTACTATGGCATATCCTGATTTGCTTTTTCCTTTTATTACCCTTGCTGATCCATCTACAAACCATTTTTCTTTTTATTCCAATTTTTCCTCTCCCAGGTCTGGTCTTACCTTGGTTTGCAGTTCCACCATTTCAGTGCAGTCATGGGAGGTTTCCTCCAGTACCTCTCCAAACGAAACTGGGCTGGGTTCTGAGCAGCTGTTGTCTTAAGTTTTAAACTATGTGAATGCACCAAAATAGCCTCATACTTCAGGAGCCTGGCATCTGTGAGCCATTTATCTGTCTTTTACTGCAGAATGCTCCTTACACTGTGTAGTGAGTATACTACTGGGGGAGCCCCAAATGTTACCTTTTTAGCTTCTTCCACCAGCAGAGCTACTGCCACAATAGCTTGCAAGCAAGTGGGCCATCCTCTGCTCACTGGATCTAAAAGCTTAGAGACATATCCCACAGGTGGTTTTTTTTTGTTGTTGTTGTTGTTTTTTTTGGTGGGTGTTTTGGGGTTTTGTTTGTTTGTTTATTTTTGGTCCCTGCCCAATTCTGAGTTAAAACACTAATCCACAAACAATTGAAACTGCCTTTTTACATCTGACAATTCAACACAGGAGCAGTTATTAGTGCTGCCTTTAACCTCTTAAATTTTAATCCATCTTGTTCAATCCATTTCACTCTATTTGTATTTAGTCTCTCATAAAGAAACCTTACCTTTTTACTATATTCTTCAATCCATTGTCTGCAGTATCCTAATAGTTCCAACAATTGCCTGATTTCCTCCTTGTCCGCGGGGCTGGGGGGGGGGGGGGGGGGGGGGAGGGGGCACAGCTATAATTCCAGCCACTCTTTCAGGATCTAATTTGTTTTTACATTTTGATATCCAGTGTCTTAGGTACTTTAGCTTTGATTCAGCAAATTGTAGCTTTGATTTTGAAACTTTTAATTTTCAGAAAATTCAACCATGAGATTGTACATTTTCTCACATGCTCCTCCCTTGGGCCAGTTATTAACAGATCATCAATATATTGTAATAACTTAATTCCTTTTGCTGGCACGAATTGACTTAATAATGTTTAAGGGCCTGACCAAAAAGGCTAAGGGAGTCTACAAATCCCTGAGGCTGAGATGTCTACTTAAGTCGTTTCAGGATCCTCCTATTGAAAGGCAAAATAATCCCGATTTTTTTAGAGGGGAAGTCCAAAGATGTCTTTAGATTTATTATACTGTATTACACATTCTCTGGAGGGACTTTAGAATGGTATAGGAGATTAGCTACCACGGGGAAACTTTTAATTGAAATTAGTTTAATTTTCAACCTCCCCAGCCGGGACTGACACAGAGCTGGGGCCGGGAAGGGACGCCCCCCTGCTCTGGGGGCTGCTGTGTCGGCAGCGGCAGAGAGCCTGCCGGAGAGGGTTAGTGAGGAGGCTGCTGTGTCGGCAGCGGCAGACAGCCTGCCGGAGAGGGTTAGTGAGGAGGCTGCTGTCCCGGCAGCGGCAGAGAGCCTGCTGGAGAGGTTAGTGAGGAGGCTGCTGTGTCGGCAGCGGCAGAGAGCCTGCCGGAGAGGGTTAGTGAGGAGGCTGCTGTCCCGGCAGCGGCAGAGAGCCTGCTGGAGAGGGGTTAGTGAGGAGGCTGCTGTGTCGGCAGCGGCAGAGAGCCTGCCGGAGAGGGTTAGTGAGGAGGCTGCTGTGTCGGCAGCGGCAGAGAGCCTGCCGGAGAGGGTTAGTGAGGAGGCTGCTGTGTCGGCAGCGGCAGACAGCCTGCCGGAGAGGGTTAGTGAGGAGGCTGCTGTGTCGGCAGCGGCAGAGAGCCTGCCGGAGAGGGTTAGTGAGGAGGCTGCTGTGTCGGCAGCGGCAGACAGCCTGCCGGAGAGGGTTAGTGAGGAGGCTGCTGTCCCGGCAGCGGCCCGCCAGAGAGGGTCAGGTTTCAGGGGCTGGGTGGGGAGGAACATGTGCACACTGCGCTCCTGCCGGGGGACCTGCAGCCGGGCAGAGAGGCTGAAGCCGGAGGTAAGGGGGGGGTTCGCCCGCCAGGTTTGGAGCGAGGGTTTCGGAGCAGGGGAGAGCCTGGGCTTGTATGCGTTTGGGGTAAAAGTTTTACCTAACACACAAGACTCTTTGGTGTTTGCTTTTCCCTTGCCCCATTATATTAAAAAACTTTCTTACCTTTTTTGGTGTTGGGTCTCGTGCTGAATTCTTTCTTAGCTTCCGCTAAGAGCTGGGATCCTTTCCCAAACTGTCACAAACCAGATTCCACTTTTTGGATTACTTGCCCGTGCAGCGAGCTGAGCTATGGGTCTGTTTGTCCAGTGATAAAAACTTCGGTTTGCGTCCCGGGCTTCTCGCCAGCCCGTAGCTAAAAGGCTTACCAGTTTCCCAAACTCAGAGGAATGTCTCCTTTCCTTTTAGCTTCCTTGTGATCGGTTCCCCAGACTCCCCTGAGTCTGGGTTTGATGAGCGAAATGACTTTTCCCCGAATCACTTCTCTTTCAGCCGACCAAGTCACGTGAGTTTGGAAATGCGGGTTCCAGGGCCGTAGTTGTTCCGTGACCAGTTCACGTCTCATTCACTTACCCAATCACCCTCACTCAACCAGCAATACTTACAGCTATTTTCTTGTGTGGAAGCTTCGTGCACAGAGAAATTTTACGAGTGAAAACAATAGCCGCGGCTCCGAAAGACCCCCCTAGGTCTTTCCTGAGTTCTTTGGTTTCAAAAAAACCCCTTTTTTATTGTGGCCCTTAACCTAAATTTAGTTCGGGATTCAATAGGTGCCATGGAGTTTCCCACTTTGCCGGGCCGCTGAAATCAGTGGGGCGCCTCCCGAGCCAAGGGGTTCCGCAGCGCCGGTATTGAATCCGAGTCACGGCACCAATCTGTTATAAATGAGAAGAAGCCAATTCAAAATAACAGAATTTATTTAGCAAATTAAAAAAAAAAAATTAAAAAGCCATAATAAAATTGGACAACATCGATCAAATGCTGGGTGGGCAGAGTGACAGTAACAACAGTACCATCAAACCTCGACCACACACCCTAGGTCTCGGTGTAAGATCTTTTTTATACGGTTTATTTGTCCTGAGGCTAAGTCCATTTAAAGTCCAAATAATTTCCAAGAGAGGTCTTGAAAGGGGTTCCCGTGAGTATGAAAAGACGTTGATAATCTTCTCGGATCTTGTCTTTGGGGTGCTGATTTGATCAGCCTCCGGATCCCCTATCAAGATTGATATCAGATGTTGAGCAGCTGTGGAGGCCCATCCTTGATGAATGGGCCATCTCCAGTCCGGCCATGTCATTTCTGTTGCAAATGTTGTGCTTTCACAGCTTGCACCACAGGTCTTGGAATCTTGGAGATGCCCTGGAGCAGCTTTCTAATAGACCAAATCTTTGATACACGAATTTATACATTACATTTACCACATAAAGCAACATGATTATCACTGTTGAAGGATCACAACTACTGGCTGTGGTACAATCACTTATTTATTCATTGCTCACAAGTCTTGGACAAATCTATAAACTATTTTTCTATCCAAACCTAGTCTAGGGTTTTTACAGGCAAGGTTGGGGTATTACAGGGATACTCATGGGGAATTCCAGGAAAAGACCATCTGTTAGGAGAAAAGACGGCAGGGAATTAGAAAACTAGGGTTTATATTGGATAGGAGCTCCCTTTGCCCACAGCTGCATCCACCAGAGCTTAAAACTGCTGATAGTCACCGCTTGGCAGTAGTAGCCTGTGCAAGCTGGTTTTCTCACCCGGTGATCCAAGAGGATCTGATGGTGTGCTGTGAAACTGTCTTGGGGTGATTTTATGATGGTGCTTGATTTCCTAATTGCTTGCTTTGTGCCCAGAAAATGACTGTTGTAGCTTTATCATGGAGCCGGGGGTGGGGCCAGGAGACTTGGGCTCCTTAGGGGGCTCTGTTCTATCTCTCTCCTGCATGGCCAAAGGTTACGAGGATTGTTACTTCGTTGCCCTGTTTTTACTCTATTAATTTTCACCAAGCAGGCAAGAAGCTTTTGGATTTTTGTTTGTTTCCCTTCTCCTGTCCTGGAGGCTTTTTCCCTGGCAAATCTTTTCGTAAGCTGATTTTCTTTTCTTTTTCCTTTCCTTTCCTTTCCTTTCCCTTTCCCTTTCCCTTTCCCTTTCCCTTTCCCTTTCCTTTCCTTTCCTTTCCTTTCCTTTCCTTTCCTTTCCTTTCCTTTCCTTTCCTTTCCTTTCCTTTCCTTTCCTTTCCTTTCCTTTCCTTTCCTTTCCTTTCCTTTCCTTCCTTTCCTTTCCTTTCCTTTCCTTTCCTTTCCTTCCTTTCCTTTCCTTTCCTTTCCTTTCCTTTCCTTTCCTCTCCTTCTCCTTCTCCTTCTCCTTCTCCTTCTCCTTCTCCTTCTCCTTCTCCTTCTCCTTCTCCTTCTCCTTCTCCTTCTCCTTCTCCTTCTCCTTCTCCTTCTCCTTCTCCTTCTCCTTCTCCTTCTCCTTCTCCTTCTCCTTCTCCTTCTCCTTCTCCTTCTCCTTCTCCTTCTCCTTCTCCTTCTCCTTCTCCTTCTCCTTCTCCTTCTCCTTCTCCTTCTCCTTCTCCTTCTCTCTTTTCTTTTTTCCTTCCTTCCTTTCCCTCCCTTCCTTCCGTTATGTATGATATGATATGATTCAATGCTTAATGTGATATATTTGGCACAAAATCATTATATGGTATAAAGTAATTCACGCTTTAGAGTTAAAATATCCAGGAATTCTGCCACTTCTGCCAGTAACAGGGGAAGAGGCCTATTTGCAATAGAAAGAAAGGTGGCACTGGGAAGAGATGAGACTCCTCCAGAGATAAGGCCAGCAACAACCCAGTGATCAGCACCTGATACCTATCTAATCCACCTCGTCAAGGGTGTGCAGCCCAATACCAGGTTCTCTTAAATTGAATCCAATTCTCATCCCTTCCCGAAAATTCTTCAGCAGACTGGCAGCAAGGAAAAGAGGCTACATGAATATGCAGGAAGAACAAGAGAGACAAAGAGAATGAGGCAACCCCTGTCCAGCTGAAAAACTGTATAAACTGGACCCTGCGAAGACAGAAATTGTGAACAGAGGAGGTTCGGATAGAGGCCGGAGCCAAGGTTCACCCAGTACCGACCCCAGGCTCGATGCTGATCTTTGCTTGATGGCTTTCTCGGAGTTTTCGTATTTCGATTTTTCAATAAATTCCTTTATTGATAAAATTGGCTAATCATTTAGTACCCTTCCTTCCTTTCTGCATTCCTGCCTTCCTTCCTCTTTTTTTGTTTTCTCTCTCCAGCTCAGGAAGCCTGCAGGGCAGTTCCAGCCAGCTGGAACCCCAGAAAAACCAAGACAGGTAAAAAAGGAACATTAAACTCCAACAACTTTGCCTGCTGCAAGGAGGAAGAGCCAGAAATCCAACATGTTTGCAGCTGCTGTGAACTCTGTTCTCCTCCCCTCACAAAGACAGACAGCTGCTATCTTTGCCTCTTGGCCATGAGCCGAGGTGAGGGTGGGGTGTAAGGATCAATTTTTTTTTCTTGTGCTTTTTGGGTATGTTGCTTTGTTAATATACAGTTTTGTTTTTTTTTTTTCCACTTTCATCCCCTGGTATCCATTTCTCTCATTGGCAGAGCAGAAGAGAGTTATTAAAGCCCTTTCTCTCTCTCGAAAAACACTCACTTTAGAGTGGTTTGTTTTTTTTTTTTTCCCTAGAACTTGTTTCCAAACCAAGACACAAACACAAGCCTGACTGACAAGGTAGAAGACAGCAGTGCTCAGCCAATTCTCTTCCTGCAGGATTGCAACCACAACCACAGCTTTCGAAAAACAAAAACAAAACAGCACCCCAAAACAACAACAACAATAAAACAACCACAAAAAAACCAACCCCCCCCAAACCCCCCCAAAAAACCACCACCACAAAACCCCCCCCAAAAAAACAAAAAACAAAATACCAACACCAGAGGGAAGACCATTGGCTTTCAAAGAATCAAAGGAAAATTTTTTGTTTTGTTTTTTTGTAAAGCCTTTTGCAACCTAGAGATTGTCATCCATTCACTAATCATGCTATTAATGCTGCTGTACTTGTTACACTCTCTGACAAGTCCTGTTGTAGTTTACACTGCAGGCAGCAGAATCTGGGACAAAATACTATATAAACCCGATGGGAGAATGGGGAAGTAAAAAAAGCAGTTTTCAAGTTTCTCTGGAAACCTCCTTTCAAAATTCATGGCTCATTTTCACATCTTATTTGAGATGCATTGGGTCAGTTGTCACTGGTTTCTTCCTGGTATGAGAAACAATATTCATTTTTAAAAATTTAAAAGGTTTATTAAACCTTAACAAAATACAACAAAAGACCAAATAAGGAGAAAAAGCAGCACAGGGAGCCTCAGTGACCAGCAACCATATGCTCATATACAAAATGGATGTTCTGCTTTTCATAACCTTGGCTACTCCCAAAGTCTTGTCAGTCAACTTCTCCTCTGCCATCCATTGGTGGAGATCACTTTCTTGCAGCTTGTTTGGAGGTCAGGTGTTGCCATGCCACACCTCCTAGTAATGTGCCTGTCCTCCCCCCTCAAATGCCCTGACTACCAAGGCCATCCAGTGACAGCAATACAAGGGAGAGAGGAAAGAGGGCTATGGGAGAACATACCATAATAACATAACTATTCCTCTATAAAACTTCTCTTAACATATACATAATATTCATGCCTCAATTGTGAGAGCCAACCATCTCATTACCCATCTATACACTAGCCAGTGACTCAGTAGTGACAGCTGCAGGCAAGGGGGCATCAGTCCATGCTCCCCACCTCAGACCCCTCACACTTCTCCTGAGCAGCACATTGGACACCCAGGGTGCCACCACACATTGCTTTTGTGGGGTGAGCAGTGAAAACAGCTACCAGGGAGCAGCAGCCTGGCCTGGTGGAGGGTACAGGGCTCTGTGCCAGGCATTCTGCTGTCTCCTGGCACCCAGATGGACCACTGCCCTCAGTTATTGGGGACCTCCAGTCTTGACTTCAACATTGAAGCACTTTCCCCTCTATAAAGTCATCATGACCCATCACTATTTCTACCAGACTCTTTTCCATCTTTATATCAATCACATTCTCTGGAATAGCTTCTGGAATATTCTCTGAAATAGTTTATTTATAGAGACAGTAAAATAAGTGGCTTCTCAAATCTCCTTTGAAAAGTGGAATAGCATTTGCCATGTCTCAATCACCTCCTATCAAGGGCATTTTATCTTGTGGTTTCATGAGCAGGTAAATGACTAATGGTTGTTTAGTCTACAACACAGGAGTATGATCTAGTGCAGGCAATTTCTTCTTATGAGCAATTTGTCTCAAGATTTCTTCTGCTTACTTCAGTTGGAAACAGATTTTCTAGCTGACTCATTCCACATAAAGAAAAATCTAAGCCAATGAATAGCCTGAAGCTGTTTTGGAGCAAACAGCAATGCAAAGGCTTCCTCTGTCTTCTCAAAAACCTTCAGATCTTTTCTAAGCATGAACCTCAGTGATGTTGGATAGTTAGCAGACAGAGATGGAGGTTATCTTGACTTTGGGCCTCAGAGGGATTTTTCATCACACCCTTGTCCAGCTGCTCGTCCTGGGATGGGGGTCTCCCCCTGCCCACATTTGGCAGCCAGCTGGTCAGAAGGCTGGGAGTTTCCTCCCAACATTCCTGCCCAGAAAGACACCACTGCTCACAACTGCCTGCCTTAGAGCCTGTTCTGAGCCCTGTGAGAAACAGGATGTTTCCTGCCCAGCTGGATCAGGCACAAGATTTGTCACACAGGTCTTCTGTAGAAGTGTTGAGGTGTGACTGAGCTTCAGAAAATTGTATCTGAAGTAGACCTCTTTTTATTAAGCATTTATTCAGTTTCTTATTGCACTGCACCGTGTGTTTTCTAAGAGGATATCTTCTTTCATTCATGTTTAATTTACTAATTATATTAAAAACATTGAGCATATTTCCAATCTAAAGCTCCAACAGACTAACCCAGTCTCCAGGACTATGCACTGAGCCTTTGATTCTGTTAATTCAGGCTCAGTGAAAAGTTACTGAAATGCCAGAGCCAAGGGGCCATCAGGAGGATGCTGCTTGTGGTCTCAGGCAGTATGTAGGGCAGGATGGACACATCTGGCAGGTACCCAATGTGTTCCAGTGTCCATGGAAAGACAAGCATATTCCCATCCTTAGGTGACGAGATTTCATGGACCTCCCCTCTTATTGGTGACAAGGTCTCACACCATTACCTTGGGTTTAGGCTACTGGTCATCACTAGATGATTGTGAGGACAAAAAGTGATTTAAAATTACTGGGTTCTGGGACTTTTCTAATACTGGTAAATAATTTAGTGTATAGATAGCTTTAGCTACACTGTTCTGTGGGAATTCAACCCACATCCTGCCCTGCAGCAGCAGCACGGGGAAGGTGTTTTCCCTGCAGCAGCGTGTCCCAGTCCTGCTCTCAGGATGTGCTGGGAAGTGCCAGGGATGGACAGGACTCTCTTCCAGCAGCAGCAGCAGCCACATCCTTGCTGGTTTGTTGGGAGCCTACACGGACAGCAAGGACAGCGACTGAGGGGCCGGCGGGGCAGGGAGAGAGCAGGGCCGGGGCTGTCGCGGCTCCCTGCTGCTCCTGCAGCCCCACACCGAGCTGGAAGCACAGCCAGGCCCCCGGGGGATCCAGGCCACTGCTGTCCCCATGTCCTGCCCTGCAGCAGCAGCAGCAGCAGCAGCACGGGGAAGGTGTTTTCCCTGCAGCAGCGTGTGGCAGCCCTGCTCCCAGGATGTGTTGGGAAAGTGCCAGGGATGGACAGGACTCTGCTGTGTCCATCCTGGGGGTGTCACTGCCCTCACCCTCCCACAGGGATCGCAGTTTGGGGTGTCCTGACCCCCCCCAAGCAGGAAGAGGACCTTGGAGCTGGGGTGCTCAGCCCCCCTCCTTCACTTCAGCACCAGCTCTTTCTGTCCCAGGGTGTCTCAGATCCCACCTTTGCACACCCCGGGGGCTCATCCAGCCTCTCACTGCGGGGACAGGGCTGTCCTGCCACCAGCAGCCCCCACAGATGTCCCCAGGAGCTCAGAGACAAATCCTCCTTCTCTCCACTCCGAGCCTGCCGGGCTCCAGCAGCCACAACTCCGGAATAAATGGGATCTGTCAGAAAAGAAAAAAAAAAAAGTTTTTGTATTAAGATTGTTATAAGTAAGTTAAGTTAAGTTTAAGATAATTATTTAAAAGACATATTCTTTAATTGATTAAGTATTTTGTTGTTGCTACTGTTAAGAGCTTTGTTTTAAAATGTATAAAGGGACATCACTCCAGTTTAGAGCTGGGGCTCTGGCCAGGACCTGCTCTACCTGGATGGATGTTTTAGACAACAAGCCCAGATGTTTTCTGCACAACAAAAAACTAAGTACAGTCACTTTGACTTGACAATTTGACCTTATAAATATGACAGCTGAACCAACTTTTAGAATGAACCTGAGAACCTTGCCTGGGAAAAGATGTTTAGGTCATTACTGAGAAAGTTTTCAGCTGTTGCAGAATCTGGGACAATGAGACAATATTTTGGTCATTGACAATAATTCAACTTTATATATGTTATTATTACATTTTCCTTTTGATAAATGACTCAGCCGGGATAGCTCAGTTGGTAGAGCACTGTGACACCATTGACAAGTGTTCCAGGAAAACTGCCACTAGGAATTTTTCTCATTTGTGGAGATTGAGCCTGGTCTGCAGTATCATGAAAGGCTGTAGGAGGTGTGCAAAAGATAATTAGTTATACCTCTGACTCGGTCTGAAATTTCTCAAAAAGTAAAAAGAGGAATTGTTGGGATTTATATTTGGATTGATTGAGGATGAGCAATTCCAGACTGGGCCCTTTGGCCTGCAGGGCCTGTGGACCCCTGAGCCCACAGGGCCTGCAGGCCACAGTGGCACAGTTAGAAATTCACGGTTTATATTAAGATGTTCTGGGAATAATGGGTTTCTAAATGTAGAGCTGTAGTTCTGACACTTTAGACACCTAAGACTTAGATAAATAAGGATTGTTTGTATTCTTTGTATAGCCTGTAATGTAAACTAAGTAGCAAACCTATATAACTCACTGTGGGCTGATATAAAGGGGAATTCCACATGGTGGCCGTACCGGTCTGATGTGCTGTCTGTTCTGTCGGATCTCCTAATAGCCAGGGACCCTTGCTACATGCTCCTGTGTTAATTATCTGACTGACTTTATCTGAAAAGGCCTTGCTTGAGACATCATAACAGTACAAACTATATTAGGGTTTTGATTACTTACAACTTGAGTCCAGTACACTTGGGGCTGTTTTGTTGATCTGAAACCTTGGTCTCTGCTCCATAGGATCTGTTCTGGGGACAGAAGACTTAAAAAGAATGAGTTGTGCAATTTGGGTTTTAGCAGGGATAGTCACAGGTGGAAACAGAGGTTGATACCACGGCATGCATCTGTCTTGTAAAGTTGACATTTATGATAAGGGTGTATGTTGGAGTCCAGAGCATTCCTTTGGACACCCTGGAAGGTCACAGACCTCAGTAGAGAGGACTGGTACCCAAGCAAGAGGGTTTGAATCCTGGCCAGGGGAGTCTGGGGTCTGTCCAAGGGGCGTTGCCCGGCACAGAGACCAGGGAGACACAGCCTTTTATCTCAGTCTGTGGGAAAACCTTGTAACACTGAGACAAGAATTACAAATCACAAAGGTATGAAGACAATAGTGTAGTGTATCACAGGGTGAAAAATTGTGTAGTTTTAGGGTTCTTAGTATGAAGGTGAATGGGGAACAAGATGGAGGAATTAGGGTGGTGCTCTTGTTTCTTCTTCTCCCTTGGCATCCATCTTCTGATCTGATGATGGCACAAAGTAGTTTAAGGGGATTGCATCAAAGTACTGATGACCATGTTAGTATAGGTGATAGGTATTGGCACATAACTGTAAATAATATACATGTAATTATCTGTATAAGAATGCTAGGACCTCCCATCGAAGGGGGAGTCGTCCTGTGTCTGAGCAGCAGAACAAGACCCTTGGCTGGGCACAGAGAACATTGTAAGATAAGAATTGATAAACAATGCAAGAAACCAGGAAAAATAAGACCTTGAAGACTCCATTTCATTCTCGCGTCTGGCTCAGGGCCTTCAGAGGGCAAAAGACTCTCTCGAACCACCACCAGAATCTCAGGCAAAAAAGAGAACCAAACCCGAGAGGTGTACAAAGATGCCTTGCAGCGTGGCACTGGATCTTAGAAGCAGTGCAATCAGTGTTTTCATATTGGCCCCTGGCCTTGGAGGAACTTTATGTACCTTTAATGAGCTTATGATTATTGGGATTGAGGTGAAACGTCTATGGCAGCTGATCTTGTTTTTGCTGTGAGCTGGTCACACAGGCTTGTATTGGAGGATGGGAAAATAGTTGTGCTGCCACATGATTCCATTTGGCACTTGGTTTCTTGTTTCTTTGGTCTTTTAGAGATTGGTCTATTAACATGAAATTTGGACTTGCATACCTTAGGTCACATTCCAGACCTCCCACATTGGTTGCAGCTTGATTTATACCTCTCCATTCTTAAAACATCTGCTGTGTAAGGGATTTTTGGAGATAGTTTAACCTTCAGGTGGCCTTGTTGTCCACATCTGTAGCAGTGGGTGTCATTTTCTACCGTAGCTGTAATAGAATTAGCTAACATGTCTATGTTATATGAAATAGTTCTAACCTTAGTACAGACATTAATAATTTCTCTAAAGATGAATTTTCTTTAGGTAATGCATCTATCATCTTTTTGCAGTCTTCGTTGGTGTTATCTCATGCTAGTTGTAGTATTATTGACTCCTTGCTTCAACTGTTTGTTAGTTGTTTTTCTATAGCATCTGTAAGCTTCTATGAACTGTATATATAATTCATTGGGGTTTTGTCTTAACGCGTGAATATCTTTGGGTTGGCACAGACCTGTTGTAATTTTCATTAGAATTTGCATTCTTAAGTCTCTTGCTTGGGCTAGTATTGAAGGATTCAGACAGACATGCTTGAGTTTGTGGATCCTCCATGGGGCAGTCCTATGAGTTGAGAAATCTCTGCTCTTAAGTATGGGTCTTGCTGTGAAGCTCTTAAATTTAGCAATTCCTGTTCTTCTGCATAACACCTCTAGGCTGATTTAAACATCACATATTGCACTGGAGTACAGAGTAATTTTGTAATTTCCTTCATGTTATAGGGGGTTAAGTCAATAGCAGTTACAAATTGAAGCATATTTGCAACTGCAAGCAATCTCAGTCTCTGTTTAGCAGCTAGTTGGCATAGCTTGGAGAAGATTTGTCAGTTAAAGGCTATATATTTGTTGGATGTAGTCTCATTACTTCACAGAATTGGGAATGCTGCAGTTATTCCCTCTCTTTGCTGCCAGTTCTTTGATGATAGTGAATATATGGACGGAGAAACTAGTTCAGCTTTCTCTATATCCCCACTTTCAATTGCCGTTTTTTTACTTTCATCCAGAAGATTACTAGGTCTCAAGTGGGGATAGCTTCTGCTTGGAGCATCGATGAGGCTGGAACTTGCATCGCAGGGTTGAAGGGGCTTCCTCTCAGGGGCTGGTAGTAGGATGGTATCTCAGGTTCCCTTTGTGAGAGTTTCGTATATTCACGAGTGATGTGGGTTCCTTGGTTGTTCAAGCTTTGCCTGTAGGCGCAGTGGTGCTGCGGCGGGAACGGACCTGGGAATGGGAGCAGGCGTGGGGTCTGTCGCTGTGGTGGTGCTGGTGTTTGTGGTTTCAGTGCGCTTTTGGGTGCGATGTAGGGGGCGACATCTGAGCACCCACAGCGACTTATCCTTGGGGACCCGCCCATGAATTGCAGCGGCAGGCCGGTGTGGCCAACGGGGTTGGGGCTGTAGGCGCGGTTTTCGGAACTGAGCTAATCAGCTCCGTACAGAGGCAGTTTGGGCGTTTCCATGATGACGAGCTGTGTGTGCGGCTCCAGCGCGAGTGGCTTGGGCTGATCCTATGTGCGTGCTTGGTGCGGACGGCGGAGCGGGTCACGGGAGCGTCGCCTTGGGATGGCGCGGCAGTGTGGCGAGGTAATGGTGTGCTCACCCAACCTGGCGGCTCAGGGCAGCGCAGCACAACACCTTGGAGTGGCACCGGGTAGTCTGGCCCTGCACTGCATCTTGAAGCAGCCCCTGCATGGTCTGGCACAGCGGCGAGGGGCAGCATAGGCGCATCTCCGCTGTCCAGTAGGAGTTTGCTGCTCGGTTGAAACTGTTTTGCCTGCTGCAGTTTGGCCGCCCATTTGGATGTGCCGCCTCCCTGGGCACCACCAGCCGCAGTGGCATCGCCCCTTGGTGGGCCGCCGCTGTATGCCGGATTTGTCTGCCTCCCCAGCTCCGCTGTTCGCCTGGCCTGTGCCAGCTGCTGCGGCATCGCCTCGCGCAGGCCCCCTCTGCCCCGCTCGCTGAGATTGCACAATCCAGCATGGCAGGGCAAAGGCATGGTTGTGGGATGCTCATGGAGCGCAGCGCGGGCACGGGTGGCCACTTCATCTGCACACTTAGAGGGGAGGCCATGCTTCTTGCTGCCTCGTTTGCCATCCATTCCTCACTATGCGTCTTTGCGTCTATCTGCTTCAATAAGCTTAAGATAAGTTTCTAGGGTTTTAGAATGTTAATTGCGCTTTCATTGCTTTTGAAAACTGCTTCTATATAAATTTCTCAGTCTGCACCCAATTATTTATAGCAAGTGCAGTCTCTTTGGTTGGTTCTAATCCTCGGTTTTTACTCCACGTTAGCAAGTCCAACAAAGTCCTCTTCATAGTCTATCTCCCGTTTTCATAAAGAGAGACTATACCTTCATAGCTGGGTGCTCTTCTGTTGAGATACACCCACCAATGTCTTTGGTGGGTTTTTCTTCTATTTAAAGGGGTATATACAAAGGAAATTTGGATTTTTAGCAGCTTTCCACCACAAACAGCGCTCCTTGCTGTATATTTTGGGGCATATATACATCTCCTTGCTGTATATTTGTCAGGCAGCTCTCTCAACATGCCTCTGATTTTTTTGTGCGGCTTTTTGCTGTGTTTTGGCAGCTTTTTCCACATGCCGTCTCTTCACCCCGCTCTCCTCAGGGGAATGGCTGTTTTCAATCATCTCAGGGTCACCACATGTTACTTGGGGTCCTTGGTCAGAGACAGAAACAACAAGATTCACCAACAGTCATCAACAAACATGTTTTAATGTTCAGAACCCTCTTATATTAGGGGTTCAAATTTTTTGAGCTTAAACAGCTGATTGTCCGGGGTCTTGACACCACCCAGCTCTTAGCCAGTGATATGTCTGCCTTCTGGATTGAACATGATTAGCTGAGGTCCCGTGGTTGAGTTCAAATTTATCCTATCATTGCTCACGCAAAGACTTGTTCTACTTCTTTTCTAAAATGAGCCAAGCTAGCCAATTAAGTTTATGTTATGACCTACAGACATGTTACGACCTACTGACAGCTGCAGGCTGGCTGTTCTGTGACGGTCAGGCCACTGTGGGTATGCTCAGGTCCACTGTTGGGGCCATCTCAGACAGCATGTTCAGGGGCTGGCTTGTACCCAGTGATCACTCACTGCACACTTCTGAAGAGGGATCTCAAAGAAGAGCCTGGTCCTCGTAGGGAGGCACCATCAGTACAGCTGGTGTGGACTGCCTGAACTGCTGTCTGCTCCAAGACTTGTTCAAGGGCACCAGGAGGAAGTAGTATAAGGGGAATCTGTCAGTTCCAGGTGTGAGGACTTTGGGAGGTGCTTCTGAAGTCCCGGTGGCAGTAATAGACCTTAGTGGCCCTGACCAGCCCGAGGCTTCCATCCACCCACATGATGTATTCAGTGCTCTTTCTTTTCTATTATAGAATCATTACATCTGGAAAATCCCTCTTAGGCCATCATTAACCCAGCACCACTGTGTTCACTAAACCATGTCCCCAAGTGCCACATCCACATGCCTTTTGAGCTTTTTCAAATGGCAGTGACTCCACCACTGTCCCTGGGCTGGCAGGTTCCAATATATGACCACTTCCTTCAATGAAGAAATTTTCCCCAGTATCCAGTCTTCTCGTGGCAGAACTTGAAGCCATTTCTTCTCATCCTGTCACTTGTCTCTGAGAGAAGAGCCTGATTCCCATCTCGGTCTACTGGGAACACACTCAGGAATGATTTACCTACACACACTGAGTTCTATCTCGCCAACTCTATAGCTATTCAGCTTTTAATTATTGAAGACCCGCGGTAAAGGCATTTCGCAGGACCACAGGGTGGCACCAGAAGCCAGGGCACGGGTTAGATTTGGAAATACCTTGATCCTAAGTGTTTACGGTAAGGCGAGAGGCTGTGGGGATGCCACACTACTCAGGGAAGAGAGTGTTTCCAAGTGGAGACCGTTCCTATAGAGGGAGAAAGGCAGGAGGAGGTGGAGGTAGCACACGCCCTCCGCGGAGCGCTGCCCGAGACACCAGACAGGCAGGAAGCTTGCTGTGGGACGGGTTTGGCCGCGGCCCCTGAGCGGAGACGGAGGGACAGTGGTGCTCGGAGGAGCTCACCCTATCGAGGCACGCCCAACACCGGCGCTGTCTCCAGCCCCGGCGCCACGACTCCGCCGCGGAGCCCTCAGGGCCGGGCCGGGCCCGGCGGGGCGCCCACACGGGGGCGGCGCCATCTGGTGGCTGGAGGGGGAGGCCGCGAGAGGCGCCGCCCGAGGGCGGTGGGAGGCGGCGCCATGTTGTTTGTAGTCCCGACCCCGCGCAGAGGCGGCCCCCGCGCAGGCGCAGAGCGCTCCATGCCGCGGGCGGAGTGCGGAGGTGCGCGGTCCAGGTGAGCTCCGGGCCGACCCCTTCGGGAACCCTCCCCCCGGCCCCCGCCGGGAACCCCCGTCCTCCGCGGGACCTCGGGGAGCCGCCTCGGCTCCGGGACGCGCGGCTGTCCCTGGGCAGCAGATGCCACGCGGCAACGGCGGGCGGGCCGGAGTCAATGGCAGCCGCGTCCGCGGGCGCCGGTTGTCCCGCCGCGTCCCGGTTCCGGCGGGGGTGATTTCTACGCGAGGCGGGGCGGTACCGTGGCCGTCGCCCGCCTAGACAGCGCCACTGAGGGGGGGCTCAGCGCAGCCCAGCTCCGCTGTGAGGCGCCGGCCGAGAGACCCGCTCCCCCCGCTGGCATTGGGAAATGATCCTCGTCACACCGGGCCCGTGCTGGGAGTGGGGGAAGCGCCTCGGAAGTGCCCGAGGTTATTGCGGAGGTGGTTTTTTCATGTAGATAACGGACGGGGGTGGGTCGGGCCTTCTGCTTTCTCTCACGTATAGCTTTTCTTTTTGGCATTCAGATCTCAGAATTCTCGTTTGTATTGCTTACTTCGGGCAACGCAAACTAGGTGTGTATGTTTTTAATTCGGCCAGCCTTGTCAACGTAGGGGAAGGGAAAAGCTTTAAAAGATTTTCGTTGACGTGAAGCATCATGTCTCTTTTTTGCGTTTAATAAATATTTTGTATTTAGTGTAAGTCACGAGGAGTAATTCAAAGCACTGTCGTGAAATCAGAGGCTTCTACTATCTTAAAGAGCATCATTATAAACGGCCGTATAGAAGGCTGGGGTATTACAGAAACAGGTGAGGCTGTGAGCCCTGACCAGGCTGCCTGGAGGCTGGCGCACTTGCCACTGCCTCAAGGAGTTTGCATTGCTGATGGAGAGCCTGGGGTCTGTCCCTTCTTCATGGCTCGGGAGTCTGAGGAGGTTGGAACCAGTTGTGTGATCATGTCATGATGAGGTATACAGTCACAGCATGAATTGCTTTGAGATTGTGACTTGGTCACACCCGTGTTTGCTCCAGAGAACTGGAACTGTCTGGTAGGGATCAGGAGATTTTGTCTGGGAAATCCAAATGAGTTTTTTTTCCTTGAATACTGAGGTGATGAGCAGATGGGGGTTACAAGTGGAGAACAATGGAATATGAGTATGCAAGGCCAGGTTGGAACAGCCTGGTCTAGTGGAAGGTGTCTCTGCCCATGGCAGGGGGTTGGATTGGGGGAACTTTAAGGTCCCTCCCAACTTGGGCATCCTATAAAGAAACTGCTTCTGCTATGTGCGTCAAGCATGCTTGTGAGTCTCCCATGTTCAGTGGACTTGGAGGTTCATTGCTTTAGCTCTGCTTTGCCTTGTCTGTAGAAAGAACAATCTTCCAAACCATGCAGCCTGGCAGGCTAGGTTTAGTAGCAGCCTATCAGTCTGTGGGAAAAAGCAGAAAGGTGGTGTAAAGTCAGGGAGCTCAACTGAAAATTAGCATGAAGGTTTTCTAGCCCAATAATTTCCTTGGGGTAGGCGAGCAGAGCTTATCAGATTTCTTGCTTAATGAACTGGGATGGAGTCCTGAAGAAGCAAGGGATCAGTAGGATTCATCTGGATTATTGGCCACGGACTGGGGATTGTTGAGGGGGCTCAAGATGGGCAATGACTGTTCCAATTTCAATTATTTGTTTGAGATTTTGAACCTTGTGTGACACACAAGCACTGTGTCTTAAGGCAGCAGCTTCATGTGCCTTATATTGCTTTGTGTCAAGATGTTTGCAAAGGTAGAAGCTGGAAATGTTACACAATGGAAATTAAGCAATATTATACAGTTAAAATTATACAACTGCTGGAAGCAGCATTATTGAAACCTATAACTCTATTCCTACCTACTCATTCTGTATCTGAGGTTAAAAATTAATTGAAATGAATAATGTGTTTGATTTGATTTTTCTAATTTCAGATCCCCTTCAGAAACCCTCCAGTGCTCCCATTTGCAGCTCTTATTTCAGACTGGTAATACACAGTCCTCAGTGTTTTTCATTGGGAAGTGTGAGTTTAGTGGTACCTTTAGATTTCAGAGGCTTTATAATGTACAACATGTATTTGATTCCTTAAAGATGTACTAGAAAATACTTCTCAAGGTATTTTTATTTTAAACATTCTTCTGTTGTATGCTCAAGGTAGGGCATTACGGCAAAGTAGTAATATATATGTATTTCAGTAAGAAGCACAAAAATTTATAATCGTAGTATAGTTTAAGGGCAGAAATAAAAGCAAAAGAAAAAGGAATTCAGCTTTAAATTTTTGAGGGAGTTGTTTTTTATGTGTAAGAAGAGACTAGGGATTTTAATTTTTATTACTTCATTGCCATTCTGAATGTAGCTTAGTTTCTTCCTGGAGAATGGTAAAGCCAAACCGTCAGTTCTGTTTCCATAGGCACTATAACCCTCCCTGAAGCAGGGGTTATCTTGTGCTTGTTGTGTCAGCTGTGTCTTGGATATAAGTAAGTATATCTATGCTGCTTAAGCCCATGTTGTGGCACTGTGGAGGGCTGGGCTCAGGCTATTTGAGTCTGTGAATATTATGGCCTGTGATGGTTCCAGGAGAAGAGGAGAAATTTGGGTAATTTCCCTGCATAATGTTGAAGACAGTGTTCCTGATAGGTGTCTCAGTGCTCCTCAGTGGTTTCATGTTTATGTGAATGTGATTTGGGAGGAATAATAAATCCTCTGTTGCTTTTCTGGGAATTCTTAGTGTTCTGACTGGTCAGGTTCAGTTATTAAGCAGAGCAGTTGTGATTTGTCTTGCTGTGGAAAGGAGTGGGTGACTGCCTACTCTTGTGCAAAGCAGAGTTGATGAGAGACTTCAATGACCTCACTTGGTTTTCAGTTCTGTTCTTGGAAATTCTGAATTATAAATTGAATTTGCTGGATTTTTAATTACTTTATTGATCGTGGTCGTATCCCATTGGGACTGTGACTGGTATAGCACCATTATTGCAGTAATTCAGTGAATGCTGTCGGAAGCATGAAGGGATAGCTCTGGTTTTATTTGGCTATTGTCCTTCCAGACTTGGATGCATTTCTGTGTTTATAATGGGCTTAGTTCCCCAAAGGAGTGTTCCTTATTTGGTAGAATACAAAACAGGAGAGGTTATAAATTAAATATTTAATTTTAAAGTAACCTTTACTGTTTGGTCAAGTAAAAACCAGACTCTCTTTGTAGTTACCAGATGGACTAAAGATGTGACAACAGCATTTTTTCCCCCCCCACAAGAGCTGGAATTGTGGCTTTTACCTGTGTGTTTGAACAGAGGAGATAGGCAATCAGCTGCTTCCTTTGAATTCTGTTTTGGTAATGAAGCTGTGTGTTACACCTTAAACTGATCTAAAGACTGGCTGCCATGCCAAAGGGCTGGTCATATCCTTGCTCTCCTGTACCACCTTCAGCATTTATTGGAGATTTTCCTGATCCACTTCAGTTTGCTGAATAATCAGAACACTAATCCAGCCCTTCTGTGTCCTCATCTCCCCAGAAGATCAGCTTTGTCAGGTGAATAAGCTAAGTGAGTTCAAAATAAGTCTGAGGAGTACCAGACATGTAATTGATTTTTGTCGTGCAAGAATGCTGTTCTTTTCTAACAGTGACCAAAAAGTAAACATAAGGTCAGGATGTAGAGTATAAACCTTTGCCTCATGGTCCTCTTGTCTCTTGTCATTTGTAGGATGTCAAGAGGTGGATGTTTGCTTTTATTTTGTTCATGATTAATGCATTTTCTTCTGTGAACTAGCCCATAGTATCCCGTCCACTTAAATGTAAGGCACTGCCAAATCCCAGGGTAGATGTTCCAGAGCACAGAATCACCTTGTAGGTGCCACTAACCCTCTGTTTGTTTTGTTTTGACCTTGACAGCTGCTGGCTTAAATTCCTATCTCCTAGCTGTTTTATTGGTCTCAATTTACCTCTCCATTCAGTTCATGATTTTACAGGTTTCTGTTGCATGTCACTGCAGCAATCTGTTTCCAGGCAGAAGAAACCTAGCCTGATTGATTATTCCTCATTTGTATTTTCAAAACTTGTTTCCTTTTAAAAAATACTTTCCTTTCTATTATGTTCTTTTGAAAGGAGGGAGCAGGCAGTGCATCCAGGATTTAAGATATAGCCATTTTGTATGGTGGTTTTATTAGTAATCATTTTCTGATTTTTTTTTTATGTGTTGAATGACTTTGAACAGATCCTTTAACCGATCTGTTGTGACTCCAGCAAGATTTTTCAAATGTTAATGATCAGTTTGGAGCACTGTCATGGTTTCACATTCGCTAAATTTCATTATCAACTGGGAGATAGGACTTTGGGAGAAAAAGGCAAAACAGGCACAACTTAAAAGTAAAAACAGATAGATTTTATTAATATACACTAAAGAAAAAGAGGAAAAAAAAAAAAAAGAGAGATTCTGAGACATTCAAACACCTTCCCCCTCTCCCCCGTAACTGTTCACTTTCCCACTCACCACAGAGAGAAAACTATTATTTTCAGTCAATTGCCACCCTTTAAACACAATCCTACATCACCTTGGGAGAGGAGCCTCTCTGGGGTTATGGAGAACACGCCACAAAAAAAGGCCTGGTGGCTTTCACAGATCTGCATTCCGCCCAGAATTTTTGCAGATTCTGTGCAGTCTCACCCATGTACAGTTTTCCCACGCTGTTTATGGGCTTCCACATGTTTGGGGTATCATTTAAGAATGCTTTTCTAGTACAAAACAGGGATTCTCTTCCATCTCTAAATTCACTTCTATCTCAAAAGAAATAGAGACCTCCTTGTTCTTTCCCAGGAGCCGGGACATATTCTAATCAAAATTCTAATTAAAACCCATGTATATCATACACACAGCGCTTTGGCTAGAACTTGCATTCCCCCAAGCAGCATTAGGATATTACAAAAACAGTCCATTTCCATGATTCACATCTAGAGAAGTCTGGTCAGAATGTCCACTTCCTCCATCCCATCTTCAAAATAGTCTTTCTCAGTTCTTTCACTGGCTTTGTCTCATGCTGTCCCTCTACATTTCAAATCACTCTATCTTCCATGGAGGAGGGAAAAGGGTAAAGTCTTTGCCAGAGTTTTTCTTTTCTCTCCAGCAGACTCCAGGAACTTCAAGGCCACAGGTGATGGTTGGGGGGAGGAAGGGAGGCAGAGAGAGCTGCTCAGGATCTGCTGATGGACGAAACCTCTCCCCCTGGTCAGATCTGAAGCGACTCAAATTGGATCAGCTCCTGGAGCTCCGGAGAAAAGTTCTTAAAAAGTCTCTCTCCTTCGGACCAGCAGCTCTGGCACTCAAAGGCCCAGAGCACGGCCACCGTGGTCCTGGCGCAGGGCAGACTGCTGGTCTGCAGGTCCTCTCCTCCTCTCCCCATCGGAGGAGTCCGGGAGGGGACAGAGGGGACACGGCCAGCCTCACTGCTCCCGCCACAGGCAGGGGACCACCCCCGAAGGCCCGGCAGGGCCTGGCCCCGGGGGCCCAGCCGACCCCGACTCACGAGATGGTTTACCTTCACGAGATGGGAAAAGGAAAGAGAAGTCACCTGAGAACTTGTGATTTAAGACTGTGTTTCCAGAGACGTAGAAACACTCCCATTTGTCATTTTGTATGTAGATTCTATAGGATTTTGTGTCTTGTATTAGTTGGTCACTGTAAATTAGAATATTCATCACAAAAGGAGATAAAATGTATTGTAGCAAGGACCTCACTCTGTTTCCCTTCCTCTTCCCCCTACTCTTGGTCTCTCTTGCTCTCTTCCCCCTGCCACCTTGCTCTCTCACTCCCTTTTCTCCTAGCTCTCACCCTGCTGTTCTTTCTCCCTCTTTCTTGGGACTTCCCTTCAGCCCGGGTTGGTGGCTGAAGGCAAGGCCCTTTTACCCACGACCCTTGTAATAAACTACATGTTCTAGAATATACAGGTCAGCAGAATTCCTTGTCCCAGCTGTCCGCGGATTCGCCTACACCTGTCACTCAGCCAGTGTTCCAGTTCCCACCCAGACCTGCAAGGAAGTTAAAAACCTTTGCTGGTCTGATTTCTTCGGGGACTATCCTGGTTCTTCTGAACTTCTGTGGTACCATGCTGGGAACCATAGATATGGTGGTGCAGGGATATGAATGCTGTGGTCTTGCTGACACCCCCACCCCCTTCCATCTTACTTTCTGATATATTTATACTTTGAGTGGTAAATGGAAGATTTTTTTCTGATTTAGTATTTATGATTCCACTGAATGATCTTAGAGGTCTTTTCACATCTTGATGTCATGCCATCTTTCTGGACCCTCTCTGGCCTGAGAGGGTCATACCAAAGCAGTAACAGACTTCTTTCTTACCAAATGTTTTTTTGCTGGTTTGGTTTTGTTTGTTTGTTTTCCTGTTGATGTTGAATATGTCTTCAGTAATTCTTTGTAAGTACATAGGTATGTTGGCAACCATTTCCAAATTTTAGGTAGTATGACAGTTCTGTATCCAGGTATTTGAGCAGTTCTTGAAATCTAAGGAGCAAGGGTGTCAGCACCAGAGCTGCCTGGTTACATGTGCTCCAGAAGCTTCACAGGATAATCAACCCATCAAGTCCTTTGGATAGTGATTGAGCTTATACTGTGAAAAGTGGCTTTGTTGTGACATTTGTTAGTAATTGCCTAAATGAAGTGCTTTCAAGGGGAATTCTAGGCTGCTATAATTATATTTGTGCTGCACTCACATCAGTATAAAAATGTCTTTAAAATTATTGCAGAGCTTACCAGTTGGTTGTCTTGGGAGGGGGTCCTGTGTCTGTTCCGTTTGACTGCATTCCATTTCTGGCAGTAGTTTTTAGGGTGTTAGAAGATTCTATTTCCTTACTGAAGATTGTTTTCTTTGGCAGTGCTGTGACTTCTAAAAATGTCTAAGAAGTCTGTTATTCTGCCATTATTATTATTATTATTATTATTATTATTAACTGTGATATCCTGAGGGAGCAGAATTTCTGTAGGAATTTCAGTGTCAGCAGTGAAGAGCAGATGGGAATGTGCAGTGTTGCAAGGCAGAGCAGGAGCGGCTTTGGGAAGGGACAGTGAGCTGTGTGCTTGTGTCACTTTGGGCTGAACTTCAGGAAGTGTCCTCAAGAGATGGTTTTGATCTGGGAAAAAAACCTTCTCTTCCTTGTTTAAAAAAATGTTTTGTTGAGGCTGTGAAAGAAGCCCAAGACAGCCTTCAAATGCCAGCTTTGGAAATTGTGTTGCATTAGGATTTCTCAGACAGAGGGAGGAGACATTCACTGAGCGTATATTATCTTTTTTTTGTCAGTAGTAGAAAGTAATGTAAGAGTAATGCAGGTTTTTCCTTGGGCCTTACGAAAGATACTTCTTTTTTCCCCTTGACTTTGTTTCATTTTGCTTTATTAAAGACAGGAGTTCTTAACAATAAAAGCAGTAAAGCAGCCAGAAAAGCCTGTGCTCTCTTTAAAAAAAAGAAAGAAAGAAGAAATCGGATAAAGTCCATTGCGTGCTATAGTAAGTTGTCACAACTCAGCTGGCCTGTAGCTGGACAAATAAATCTGGACATAGCAGAAAATCCAGCTCAGCTAAGCCTAGTTCGTTGTCGAACAGGTCCCTGGGTAAGCAGTGATAGGGTGGATTTGAAGTTACACAGGGAACCTCAGCCAATTCTTTTCAATCCTGTGTGCAGACATACCACTGGCCAGAGAACTGGGTGGTGCTGAAACCCCACTAGTCAGTTGTCTAAACCCGGGAGTTTTGAGCCTCCTATAAAAGGAGACCCTGAACAATAAACCAGCTGTTTGTTGCTGACCCTTGCTGTGTCCTGTTGTTTGTCTCTGACCAATGACCATAACGTAATAGTAAGCTTTGAAGAAATTCATAGTAGAATAGAAATTAATTTAAAACTGTGTATAAATGCTGGAGAAATACTGTCAGTACTTCACTGTCATAAAATAAGACCCATTTAGGCTCATATCATTCAGCTGTTTAGGGAGAATAATCATATTCTGTTTTCCAGAATACAAATATCTCTGCTTTCTCTCATTGGTAGGTAGTAGTTGTTCAGGAAGAAAATTGAAATTACTTGAAACACATAGCTTAATTTCTTACCTAAGCATTAATTGTCTTAACTGAGAAGTGTTGTAATGCAGATATCTTGCTTTTCAATAGGTTTGTTCCTTGATGTGATGTATTAATGTTTTTTCATATCTCTAGCCTTCAACTTTTCTGACTATGGAATGATTATAAATATGGCACTTATACTGCTATTTTTATCTTGTCTCCCTGTTAAAATGAACTGTTTATGTAGAGGGAATCGTCAGTCACCGTGTTGGCCTAAAAAATTACTTAAGCAAATACAGTCTTTGTAGTGTCAAAACATTCAGTAAGGAAAGGCTCACGGAGTTTAAATCCTGATCTTTAAATATTTCATTTAGTGAAGTGTGAAATATTTTATCCTATCCTAAATCACTAGACTCAATTTTTCTTCTGTGTTTTTAAGAAAACCCTAAGGTTTCTGACAAGCAGTGATTTCCAGGGTCTGGGACCTCAGCGTTCAAAACTGGGACTCATTTTTCCATCCATCAAGGGACTTGTTCCATTCCCTTGGTCTCTGCTTCCCTGCAGGAGGGTTCAATAATCTGTGTGGATCACAAGTACTGGGAAAACCAGGTTGTGGGGAGCAGAGGTGCCTTCCTCCTAGTGTCTTTTGGTGCCTCTGAACTCCTGGATGCAGTTGCAGTAGGAGGGGGATCTCTTTCACTTGTCTGGCCAAATGGACAAGGCCTGGAGTGGTTTCTGGGCAGCTATTAAAAAGTTCCATCCTTATTTTACTGGCATGCCTGTATACTCATATTTAAGGGATGAACAGTCATATCTTAACATTGACAGCTGCTGCTTCTTCCTCTGAGCTCCTGCATTAACACCTGTGCTTGGTTGTGTTAGAAACCTGGTTGAGCAGTGCTGCGCTGTCTCTCTCATGCAGTGGATAGATGAAGAACGATGTCTTTTACTACTGCTGATTGCATAGTAGAAGGTAGAAAACAGCTTTCAATTAATATGTTTATCTCATATTTTCCTCCAAACTGGCTGCAGAGGAGAAGGAGCCTTGGAGCTTTTACCTCTTTCTTGGTTTCTCCCTTGATTACATCTACATTTGAAGGAAAATCAAAACTTAATCAAAATTTAAATCTCTATTTAATTTAAATCAAAATTTAATCTCTAACTGAGGTGAATATTTATCAGGAGTGTGTCAGGTGGCAGTGTATTGGACTGCAATGGAAAGTGTTGATCTCTTCATTAAGTGCACAGTTATTCCATGCTGACTCAAAAGATCCAAAGAGAAACAAGACTACTTCATTCCAGTGTGTGGTTTGGTAAAGGAATTGTGGAGAAAAAATTGTGTTCCTTGCTAAACAAGAGGTTCAGATAGATCAAAGATACTGATCTATGAATTCACTGTATTGAGTAATATTGACATAGGAAGCATTGCCTATGAGGGTCGAAGAAGACCAAGAGTACAGCCTAGAAGAGATCATGAGACTTACTCAACTTAGCCATATCAAGCCATTGTTTGAAAAAGAAATAATGCCTGCACCTGTGATGACTTCCCTATACACCCTTCATTCTATAAAAGCTCTTGAACAAGGAGAGGAGTGTAGGACTTCTCTGCAGTGGATGGACACTTTTTCTCTTTGCAGCTCCTAGTGTAGCTCATACACAAATAGAGCAAATGTACATAAAAGGGCTAATTAAAAAAAAAGTTGAAGTCAACTTGAGGTCAAGAGAGAAACATAGGAACATCTTAGATTAAAAATTATGTAATAAAATATTTTAATGAAATTCCCAACTCTGTGAGTGGTGGGGAAGCACAGCATTATGTCAAGGGTTGAATGCACATTTATGAAGGCTTGTGGCAGTATTAAGGGCACACTCGTAAAGAGAAACTCTAATACATCTCCCTGAGGAAGTGTCAAAGTTCTATAAAGCAGTAAAATCATAATTCTTAAGCAGAATAATCAACACTGGAGCTCATTATCGCCATAATCTCGCAAACTGTTGAGTGTAAGAAAACTAGAAAAGGGAGAGAGAGGCATAGAATTAGAAGACAGCTATGGCGTAGAATTAGAAGACAGAAGGGGACATTAATGGTTTAGGACTTTTTACCTTGGAAAGAAGCCACTGGGAAGACCAAGGGAAGTAATAAAGCTTTATGAAAGGATGACTGGTGCAGGAGGTGAGCGAAGAATAACTGGAATTTCTGAGACCATTAGGACTGTTGGGACATCCAATGAAATATAGCCGTAAATCAGACAGATGAAAGATTTATTTTATACAGTGTTTTCACAGTATTAACCATTGCCAGAGAATGATGGGGAGGCCAAAAGCACAGAGATGTTAAAGTTAGAAAAGAATCTGAAGACAGGTGACATTTATTTGTACCAACAAACATAATCATAGTTAGCTTTGAGGAAACATGAAAGAAGTCCTGTGGCACTAAGTGATAAAGTAGCATCTTAAATTCATCAGAGTGAAGTAATGCAGCTGGAGAACAGCCTCCACTCTATGTGTACATACATGAGCTCTGAATTGCTTTTCCAGTCAGAGGCAGAAGTGGGGGTTATAATAGGGAGCTCTATGAAAATATATCATTGTTTAGAAAAGGAGATTGAAGGTAAGATGCTTGTGGAAAAATAATAGTGATCAAACTAGGAACATTGGTGTGCAGGCTCACAGTACACCTTTGTTATGAGTACTGCATGAGTTCTAGTCCCATTGCTCTCAAAGACCCAGTGAAGCTGGGAGAGATTCTGAAAAGGCTGATGTGAATGGTTGAAGATGTGCAATAACTTTGTTGTAAAGAATGATAAATAGATTAAAGCTCTTCAGTTTCAAAAAGATGTCTTTGAAGGGGATATGATGGAAGCACAGTCTTAGCAGCATGTCGTGTATATGAACCCATTATCACTGTCTTTCTTGATAAAAAGACTAAGAGCACCAAATGGAAATAGTGGTTGGCAGGCTCAAAACAAAGTGAGGTATTTCTGAAGTGGGAGCAGGACTTTCTCCTTTTCCTTTGGCACTGAGGTTTTAATCTGTTGGAACAATAACCCGGATTTAAGCTGATTTATTCTGCAGTTAACACTTCATCAGTACGCTGTTCATGGGGTTTTGTAAGCTTAGTTTTAGGGCTCTGTTCACAAGAGAAATCCTTTTGAATGGTGGAGCAGGTGGTGCATCATGGCAGGCTAAAATGGCCCCTCTGATCAATTTTATTGGGAAAATCAGTGCAACTTCTCAACAAAATATTATAGTAGAAATATCTAGTAAAGTCAATACAGTTCCTGCAGCTCAGGACATACATCCTGGTCTTGTATCTCGTGTTTTCAGGTTGTGATCAGAGTATTAAAACTTCTCTGACAGCAAGACCTAATATACCTTCTTTGTCTGACCATTAGGTGGGATGTGGCATTTTCTTATGCTGTTGTGGTGGTTCCAGCTGCATCTACTACAGAAATAAAATGACATTAAAATACCAACCAGTTGCAGTAGTGTTGTTTTGGGATTGCTCCACGGGAGTTAGAAAAGCAGATGGTTTTGAATTCATGGAAACTGGATATGGTTTCAGTGTACAGGTACTATTTATTTGTGGTTTGTTACCTGTGCTTTGTTGTGTTTGCATATTTAGTGACAGAATTAAATTTTTGCCATTTTAGGCCAATTTAGTACCTTGCTAAACATTTTCTTTACTGAATGATAAAGCCAAACTTCACTCATAAACTCATAACTTAAGCTCATAAACTACTCAAGTGCTTTGAGTTGTGTTTTAACATCTGCTCCTGACCTGCACGTGGGCATCTGGTCACAAAAGCATGTAATTGTTTCCAGTGCATTAAATAAAGGCTATGACCTTAATCTGCAAATCTTGAGATACTTGGAGTTTGAAAGAGTAGGGAGTGGAGTGATGGAGTCTGCTGGTATTGCTGAGCTGACCTCTCATAGTCACTTGCGTGAGCGCATGGTCTCCCTGTGTCTCCCTGGGGACACCTTGCTCTTGAGCAGGGCATGGCTGGCCCAAGACTGAATCAGACTCTTGAGGTGCTGAGAAAGTGTTCAGTGGTGAGTTACTATAATTTTACTTTTAATGGTTTATTATGATGCGGAGTAATTGTATTACTGGGATTCTCAGAGAACTAAATTTCCAGTGTTCTACGGGTGGTCTCAGACCTCTCGACTAGTCAGCTAAACCCATTAGCTGAAATTGCTGTGGACAAGGCTCAAAAGGATATCCATGCTTTGGTTCCCTCATGGTGATTTAAACGAATATGATATTCTTTACAATTGGGTTTGGCGCTTGATTATACCACAACTCACCTGGACTAATACTGTCTTTCTTACATCTTGTGGTATGACGACCCTTCTTCAGAATATTTTCAATATTTTCTGAGGATTTTTTTTTAGTTACCACAGTTATAACATTGCAACACTGGATGTTGTGGGGTATGTAATAAAACTGCCATTTTCCAAAAGGGTATGGCAATGAAGCTTGGAAAAGGAGGAAAAAAGACTAATGTTGGAGGTAATAAGACTAATACAGAAGTAACTAAGGCTTTCCTTTTATGTCTGAGATGCCTGCATCAGCTTAAAGGTCAATATGAGAGAAACGTGCAAGTAATGTTACAGAAGGAAATACTACACCCAGTAAAAGTATTTGATAATTTCTCTCCAGGTGAGTTGGCAAGCCAGCCTGTCTTTAGAGAAGGTATTGTCAGGCTTTTGTAGGGTTGAGGCTGGTGTTATAATCCTTGCTGTTTGTCAACAGCATTGGGAAGTTCCTTCTCTGGACAGCACGTGTGGGCAATGGGAGTTATGACTGCTCAGAGCTGTTCAAATGGGCTGTCAGAAAGACCTAGTCTTTGATAAAACCTCCAGGGTGTGTTACTTATATTGCATATCTGGGGGGTGGGCGGTTTGTAATAGTGGGGTGGAAGAGTATTCTGTAGATAATAGGTCAAGCTTTTGATAATTTTTGTGACTGAAAGAAGGAGAGAGGCACCAAGATTTTATAGGCAATGTTGCCTTGGTTTTCTGGGTTTTTGCAGCACATAAGTGTGAGAATAAATAACTTCTTGTTCACAAGAAACAGCAGTGTTTCAGTACACTGGGGAAGAAGCTTCTGCAGGACTTGAGAGAGACAGATGCCGCCTGAGGTAGACATGGATGTACAGACAAAGGGCAATTATTGTCAGGTGCTCTTCTTTTGCCTTAACCTAGACATTTGCTCTTGAACTGATTCAGACTGGATGATGCACTACTCAGATCTCATGCAGTTCTTCACGTGGTCTTTTTCTGGGAAAACATTGAACATTTTTCAGAGTTGGCAATCAGTTTAATATTAAACCTGCTGTTTTGATATTTCAACATCTGCCCTGAAAAATACACAGGAGAATAATTTTTGCTGCAACTATGACTTCAATGTGAAGTATCTGACTGCTTATACATTATTAAACAGTTTCAGAAAGGGAATTTTTAAGTAGTTCGGATGTGTTAATTTTTATTTTTCTTTTTATTCTGGCCTGTGATATTACCAGGTAAAAAATCTCATTGTTTATACTACTTGCAACAAGGGAAATTCCTGTTGGATAAAAGGAAACTACTTTTGCAATGAGAATGGTATGTAATGCTAGAATCTATATCCTTAGAGATTTTCAATCTGTAAGGCCCTGAACAACTGGATCCAGCTTTGAATTTACTCTTTCTTTGAGAATAATCCCTCCTCTAGAAGTCTCTTCCAGCCTACATGGTTCTGCAATTGCATCCAGGTCCCATAAACAGAAACTTTGCCATGTTACTGCTGTGCTGTACTTACCTGGAAAGAGGCTGTGAGCAAGCTTCTGAGAAACTTCGTCTTAATTCTTCATTAAAGAATTAGTTTTAGACTTCAGTGTAGTCAGCTTTTCCCTTCACTGTTGCTTTGGTGTGGTACATACTCATCTCATGGTGATTTCTAGGGAACAAAATCAGGAACTGATCTGCTGTAACCATGTCATTCTAAACACAGAGGGGTTAAACATGAAACCCATGTGATGGTTCAGCTTTATTTGGGACTAGAGTACTAGAACTAAATCAATTGTATTGAACTCTTCAGTTGGTTTTGAAAGAAGTAAAATCTTTGTGTTTTAACACCTTCAGGGGTCTGTTTACAATAACTGCGTGTCCTGGTTGACAATTGTCCTTGGGATCATGGATTTCCATCATAAGATACGTGATGTGAAACTGTCTTAAGCATGTGAATGTTTGCTATATCCCAAATGTACAAAACTGAATTTCACTTAATAGGAACCACCTTAGCTTGCACTGTTATTTTTTAATGAAAACTAAACTCTGAATTGATCTAACCCATGGCCTTTGGCATGGAGAAATTTGGGTGAGGAAAAAGAAGTTATTGCTTTTACCTGGTAGATATTGCAAGCAAAAGATATGCATATTCAGCCTACCTTTCTAAAAACTGCTCCTTTTCTTGGTATAAATTGTTTATCCAGTCCAGTTCACACAGTAGATAACTTTGATTTCTGATTTTGATCGCTCAGATTTTCAGGAATCAGTGTGGTGGGGGGTGAATGAGGAAAGGGAAGGAAAGAAGGATAGAGAAAAGGGGAAACAGAATTTCTACTGGTATTTCAGGAAAGGAAGGGCTTGGTTCTTACACAAGTCTAGGAGGATGTGCCTGCTGGACTTTTGCAGATCTCAGCCAGTAATGACCAGAGCTTTTGCAGGAAGAGCTTAACTCACAAGCAATCAGAACCAAGAACATCCACTAGAAACCTGTAGAGAGCAAATTGTGTTGGGTAAACATGGAACCTGGTGAGTAGGTCAGTTTCCTCCTTAGGCCTATCTGACAAAATTTGGGAAGGCATATTTGGTACAGAATGTCATCTGCCTTTGGCTTCCAGCTGCTTGCAGAATAACATTCCTAATTCTATGAAAAACATCACTTGCCTTCTAATGGTATTTTAGGTGTTTGTTTTATATGCAGTTTTATAACTGACTTCAACCGGAAGTTGTTCTTATGAGTGATGTTTGGCTTAAGTAGTTGATGTTTTGTGTCCTGTATCTCTCTTGTACTCATGCAGATGTTTGCAAACTGGCCCTGAAGGATGCTTACAATGGCTGAAAGAAAATGTGGTCTGTTGCTGCGTCATAGACTGGTTTGGGTTGGGAAGGGACCTCAAATATCTCATTTCAATCCCTGTGCTATGGACACGGACACCTTCCACTAGACTAGGATGCTCGAAGCCCCATCCAGCCTGGCACTGGGTACTTCCAGGGTGTTTCTACCCTGTCTGAAGTGAGACATAAGCTGTTTTATGAAAAAGCTTCTATCCATTTCAGAAGCTTTTAACCTGAATGTCCATGCTGATATGTACTCAAGTATTCATTTATAGCTTTGGTTACTTGTGTCCCCAGAGCACCATGAAAACTCTAGTGAGTTTGTGAGTATATTTCTGGATCATTTTTTATGTGATCCTCAACTTAGACTGCAGGATTTGGAGGCAGTTCAAGAGGTCACTGCATGTCTGGTCCTCATTACATAAGTTGATTGTAATGTTTATGTGACTGTCTGATAGGCTTCTTCAGCTCACTGAACCAGCAGAGAGCTAACCTGGCAAAAAGTCTGCATTACATCTGCTCGTGTTGCAGTCAAGCATGCCAGACGTTCCCCAAGGCAGGGTTTAGATCCTGGCTGTGAGGGGACAGAGCAAAGAAGAGAGCTTAAGGGTCTGGGTTTTCTTTCAGAGGCTTTGAGGTGAAAGTCTAGTTCCTCTGTATGTCCTGAAATAATACCCTACTGTCTCGGTTTGGGAAGACAGGTATTTATTTGCCAGGGAAAGCTGGAGCTTCTCTTGGAATGGAGAACGTAAACCACAACTACTACCACCCTTTTTTCCAATTATAATTTTTTTCAGTTAAAAGCTTTAGGCAAAAGATTTTGGAAATAGAAATAGCAGTTCTTTACTAGTATGTGTAACAAAACAACAAACAAAACAACTACAGCATTGATAACAAAACAGTAGCAAGAACTTCGAGGACTTTGCTTCACAAAACCCAGGGCAGTTTGGTCTCGGTGCCTTTGCAGGATCCTCAGAGAACCAAGTTGGAAACAGTGGAAAAGTCTGGGACTGGTAGCTGGGATGGCAGGGTGTCCCAGCAGGGCAGGGGATGCAGGGTCACGCTGTAGCAAGAGCAGCAGTGCTGATGGAACCACGATGGCAGGGCAGGGCTGGCCCAGCTCTCGCAGGGCGGCAGAGGAACTCAGAATTCCAGGGCGAGCAGATGATGGCAAATTTTCCAAGACTGGACAGCAGTGAAATGTTCCAGCAGGAACACCAACCCAGCTGTGCCTTTCTTTGAATGCCGAAAAACCAGCTAGCCAGGCTACCTGAAGCTCTGTCCTTTGCCTCAAAAACCCTCTTTCCTCTCCGAGCTTCGACCACCCTTTTGTTTTGTTAAGTAGTCTTAAGTATAACATTTAGTCTCCTTGGTAACTTAAGGGGAAAAAATTCTTTAGAGTAAAAAGGAATAAAACCTAACCCCCAACACCTACGAACAAGGCAACTCAAATTAGCAAAGTTTGAGTTCTGTCCTATATTCTGTATGCACTCTATCTAGATTGACTAGATGTATTATACCTTGAAGCTGAGTGCAGGCTCCTGCATATCATCTGGTAGTGTCCTGGGCATGTGCATTATCTGCTCCCTGATTCAGCCTGAAGAGCTAATGCTGCCCAGATACCTGGTTTCTTACAATCCAACCTCAAATTGAGATACTTGACATATTTAGAAAAAATATGGTGCACAAGGAGCTTTTTCATCAGTCAGTTCACTGATCAAAGTGGAAGGTAGTCCTGGGAAAAACACTTGAAGGAGAGGGTAAGGAGATGTAATTTGCCATGTTACTGTATAATCATAGGTCTGGTAAAGGGAAGGAGAAGAAGGAAGTTCGGTCTGGTGTAGGGAGGGAGGACAGGAGCATCCCTTTCGGCAGAAACTCAAAATTGTATTAAATGAGTAATGAAATTACCTCTTGAATTGATCTTGAATTGTCTGTCCTGTATCCATTACTGGTTTTAACTGTGCTAGGTGGAGTTGCCTCTCCTGTCCAGCTGCCTCAGGAGAGATATGCAGTTCAGCCTGACAGACTCAAGTATGTTTTCTGCTCGGAAGCAAATTCACAGACTGGAAATGATGGAAGGGACAGCTGTGTGGCAGTCACAGTGGGTCTGAAGTAACGGCACTGATACTTAAAAAGAGGTTGTCCTTCAATGACACAGGCTGGGCCAAAATGAAAGACCTTGTTCTGGGAAGCTCAAGGAGCAATACTGCATACATAAGAGGAATATTTCATTAATGAGGAATAAGAGGCAAAAAGCATAAAATAAAAATCTTACTTTAGCAATTTGTTTTTCATACAATGTGGTCTTAAAATTTGTGTCAGTCCTGTGAATGCCCCTTTTACAAGCAGTCTGCAGTTGGAGCAAATTAAGATAGTGAAACTGCATCCTGAGACTTAGGTCTGTCTTCTGTGTACTTCTATATTCGTATTAACCATCAATATTTAATATTGAACAATATGTATTTACTGTGATAAAACTTATGGACTCTCCCTTGTCCACCATGGTGGATAACTTGGATTCAGTGCTGTTGAAGTGTTTGATCAGCTTTTGCCTTTTCTTACATTTTGTTGTTAGCGGACACGAAAGAACTACACTCACCCATCAAGTTGAGAGTGAGGAGAGAAAGTTTATTATGGTTTGGGGTTTAAATAGGGTTTGGACTTTGACCAGGGATTGGGGATGAGAGTAACACCTCTCTGACCCCAGTGGTCAACTTAGAAGTTTATCAGTTTGTCTTTCCCCCTGGAAAGGAATGCATGTTTACAAAACATCAGTTTTTGGTTTTGTTACAAGCGTGAGAACTTCTAACCTTTTTCAGAAGGCTGAAAAATCAGGGTGACAGAAGTATGCTACTTTCTGGTGGCCAAAATACATTTTTTTCAAGTTTGAGTGAAGAAGAAAAGCTTGGGTTTGCTCTGCAAGACACTAGAAGCTATTTAGATGTATATACATATACAGCGCAGTGAAAGGCTCTTCTTTACCTCAGTGAGCTGAACCAGAAGCATTTGTGTCTTCTTAGCTGCTGAGGAGCAGAACTACTTGTTTTTCCTGAACTTTGCACATCTGTGATGATTTTTAAGTTTGGTTTATCCAGACTGCACATATATTTGTGTATATATATATATATATATTACACTGTACATGCCAAGAATCACCTTCACCAGTGAATACATTACTACATTGGGTTTAGGTTATACAATGTATATATTTGAGCAAACAAAGTTTAAATAAAGATTACTCTATAAATTTTTTCTTACGCATTTGATTTCAATATTTTTCTTCTGTCTCAGTAGCACCCCACACAAATGAACTAAAATATAAATCACAATTGCATTAGAAAATATGAAAACTGAGGTCTGACTAATTAGTTGTTTAACTATACAATAACTTAAATAGTCATTCCTCACAGACAGCAAGAAGGCTCAGTTTGGTGTAGTGGTTGTATTATGGAATGGTTTGGGTTGAAAGGCCCTTAAAGGCCCTTTCAACTAGAAAGGTCCACCTTCCAGTAGACCAGGTTGTCCCAACCACATCTAACTTGGCCTTGAATCACTGCAATTTACTGTTCAGTAACTGGTGAAAATGCAACTCTAAGACAAAATGCAAAACCAGTATTAAATTTCAGTAAGTTGAAATATGGTATTTAATGATAAAAATAATTGTTCAAACCTCATTTAAACAGATTTCCAATTCACCTTGCTCTGGAATGCTTTAGTTTGCTCAATGCAGTATGTATTCACATTTGATTAATTTTTTTTCACCTAAAGTGTGAAAACACAGTTGGTTAGTAGGAAGCATGGCTGAAATGAAGCAGAAACAAGCTTGAAAATAAAACTGCAGAGGAAGCTGAAGGATTTGGTTGAAAGCAGTCAGATTTTATCATAAGGTGCTTAAGAGCATGTTGCTGCTGAAGACAGCATTTCCCCCACTTGCCTGGTGTCACAAGGGTGGATATGTGCTGGAGAGCAATTGAGGTCAGCTACAGACAGTGAGTGCTCAAGGGTGAGAACACAGGACAGGGAGGAGATGACAGGAGGAGAATGTGCTGTGGATGCCTTGATGGTGACAGTGCTGATGAAGAGCTACACTTGTTTTGGTTTGGACAAACAACTACCCAAAACCCTCAAGAGCCCTCACCGCTGTCTGGGTGGGACCTCTTGAACTACAGATTTAGTGGAAGTCGGTGACTCAGTAGATAGGAAAGCAGCTTATGGAGCAGACCCATTTGAACATGTCCTTCACCATGAAACTGGCAAGGAGGGCTCTGTGGTTTAGTCTGAGCTGTGTGAGCTCTGACACTGCTTAACATAGGTGTTTTTTTAGAGTGATGCTGCTGGGCACAAAAGGACATAGAACATTATGTGAATAGCATGACTGGTGGTAATAGTTACGAATTATTTCTTTTGCCCTGGGGAGAAGGAAAATGCTGCAAAGCCATTTGAAAGAGATACCGTGATTGGAAGAGACTCTTTCAAAGACAATAATTTGCACAATTTTCATCAGAAAAATTTCTCAATCCAGTTTATATCCTGGGTGTCCCCACTCTAAAACTGCAGACAGACTGTCCTGTGCAGGGGAGCTCAGCATAGTTCATTGTTTTCATGAGCACTGGTCCAGGTAATGTAAAACACTTTAAAGACTTTTACAGCATTCTTGCTTAGTCAGCTCTATAGTTGATGCCTGTTAATTCAGGTGATTGGCAGGGACAGTGTCCTGCTTGCTCAGCTCAGTTACACCCATGGCAGTATGATGCTGCTTTTAATTAAATTTAGATTCTTCCAGAATTATGAAAAGCTGGGTACAGACCTTTCCTTACAAAACCATTATTAATGTAGGTCTTATTTAAACACCTTAGAAATTATATTCACCAGCTGATATTTCTGTCCTAGATGTAGCTCAGATTCCAGGGACATAAAATCATGGTGGTTTAGGAAGTTGCTATTGGTTTGCTCAAGTGCAGTGATGCCTTAAAGAGCTAGTAATAAAACAACGTACTTTTGAGACAGTAGTAGTATAGGAGATTATATATAGGCTAGTCTTTATTGGGGGCCTCCAGGGGCAGATACAGAAAAATGCCCAGCCCTGCATAGGATGAACACAGTTTTGTACGTTTAGCAAATCAGCGTAATTGACAAGAATCCCAGTTAGAAACACAGATGATGAGGTAATTCCTCACTGTTTCTACCCTTTTCTGAATTTTCTCCCCCCTTAGATAAAAACTAAACTTTGTTTATGAAAATGTGTCTTGAAGAGCTAGTTTCAACCTTGGCTCCCAGAGAGCCTAACTTTGGGCCTCCAGGGCTTGGAGCCTCTGGAATGTGTTTTGTCTTTCTGCCTGCTGGGGTAGGGAAAAGTACTGGAGTTAGGTAGGTTCTATATAACTATGCAACAATAGTCTCAGAGCTGTGAATATATATGAAGGAAATATAAAAGCAAAAATCATTTGGCAACAGCGGAAGCTGGGACTGCACTGGTGAAGCAGGACAGAGTTTTTCTGTAAGGCACACCATTTGTCTTGGAGGTGGAGCACCATGTGGCACATTCCCAAAAATACATGAGCTGGAGTGCAGTGTGAGTAACCTTGGAAAATATTTTGAAACTGAATTTGGGCACTTTGCCTGTTTCTCTGAAAGTTTACCCTGTCAGCCAGCATTTTTGTAGAGAAAACAGAGTAGCCTGTAGAAGTTTTGGGAAGCAGACTGCTTTCCAGAGACTTGCACAGGGCAGAGGAGCAACAAACAGGAATGCCCAAGGGTCTCAAGGCCCATACGTGAAAATTAGCTGAGATTTATATGCCAAGACTGTGGTCTGCCTGGCCAGGCTGAGTAGCCCTGTGTCCTGGTTTAGGGCAAATTTGGGAGGAAACCTCTGAATGGGGTTCCTCTGGGGAGCAAACCCAAACAGCCCCAGCCAGTCCGGGAAAAAGAATTTCCTCAGAGAAATGTGGAAAACACTGTTTATTTAGTAAACAAAATGCCCTCGAGCATGAGGAATGAAAAAAATATAACAACAAAACCTCTCGCTGCTCCAAAGAGAGATGGCAAAACTGAGGAAGTTCTCACCAGAAGTTACCTCGACTCTTTCTCACTCTTTTATCAATCTCAGTCTCTCTGGTGCTGGAAAATGCCGAGGTCCAGGCCCCGGCGGGCCATGGATTCTGGATCCCAGTCCTCTGAGTTTTCAGTCCAGAGCAGACTTAAACAGTCCCAAGAAAGAGGAAAAAAAAAAAAAAGCAGTCCAGGAAGCTTCTTTGCCTCAGCTAGCTAAACTAACTAAAAGGAAAAAAAATCCCTCTCCCTGGTCACTGTCCGAGTATCCGACAAACACACCCTCAAGAGGAAGAAAACGGAAAAAAAAAAAAAAAAAAAAGGAATGTGGAGGAGTGAACACTTTTCAAAAACAAACTGCACGCATCTTCTTCCCTGCTCACCCTCAGAACCACTCTTAAAGGTACAGAACACAAGCGACAGCAGACAGAACAGACGATTGGGGATACAGAGGCATCATAGTCAACCCTGCCAAGCAGCTGGTTTTCCCATCTTTGCGAGAGCAGCACAGAAGGCACAAGAAGTAGGAATCCCCTTATAAAGAAAGGGAGGACTTGCTGTGGAGAGCTACACAGCACCTGAGCAGCAAACCTGCAGACTTTGGTTCTGGAATGGGTTGCAAATAGTGTGTTTGTTCTCATCTTCCTTTGCATGCCTGGGAGCAGCACTTCTACTTTTCATCTTATAGATGTAGCTGGCTTGTCATAGAGTGATTCTCAGGAACCTTACCTGGATTGTCAGGACTGAGTCCCTAGAGAGGAGCTTCTTCAGCTTGCCTCTGTTGTCTGCCAAATGAGTGAGCATATGTTTAGGAACATTTGATGCCATGTTTTGTAGCACAACTTGATAAATGATGGGTGTAATTTTGCCTTAGTGCAGTTAACATACAAAGCAAGGGTGTAAGTGGCAATGAAGGTAACAGATTATAAGCTGTAGTCAAATTGAAGTGAAAAACTAAGGTTTTTTAGCCTCTGAATGCAAGGTTTTGTTGCACTGAGTTTCTAAATAGTGTGGAGGGATTGTACTTCCATAAGAAAACAGATTTGAATTCAAAATGCAGCTCTTGCAGCTCTTAACCCTGCAGGAAGCAATTGTGCCAGAGCTTCAATGACCAAAAACCAGAGCCTCAGAACCTACAGATATTGCAGTTCACACTTAGTGGGTCCAGGTCTGTAGTACTCATGCTCTTGACTACTGAACTTTACTCCAGTTCCTTTCTTTGTATATTGAAATGATGCAAATTGAGAGCAGCCTTGTCTTAGAGTAAACATGCGGACACTTATTTAAGATCTTATTTATAGGTACATGATTTCTTTCTGGTCTCGCCAACCTTGTTTTTATGTAGCCTTCTGTTTTCTACCCTGATTCTAGTCTCTCTGCTTAATGATTCACCACATCTTTCCTGGATTCTTGTCTTACTGGTTTTCAAAGAGCATAAAATCTACTTCAGTCTTTAGGAAACCTTTGGAAAGGGATGGATAGTTTCAGTTGGGGGATTTGAGTGTATTCATATTAATTTATAAATAGAGACAAGAGGAATACCTGCAAAGCAGGTGGTACTGGGTCATTTATAGAAAACATGTATGATTTATACATGGATTGTTTCAGGCAAACCTTTTGCTATGCCTGTGGCCTGTCTTCTACAAAAATCTTTTCAATGTTATGAATATTTATGCTGCTTTGTTGTGGTATTTTAAACTTGCCTTCAGCTTATGAAATGACATGTTTGTCTCGTCAAATAACAGAAGGAATGGTGGGAGAAAATTGTTTTCAGGGCAGACAAGTTGACACGCGGAAAGACTCTAAAACTCAGGGACAAAGTGAGTTTTAAAGTAGGTATGTGATTTATTCAGCACTGGGCGCAATGTGGGATAGCTCCCAAAGGCATCCACGCCCCTCACTCACTCCTATTCTCCTTTAACCTCTAGAAAGTGACATACGCATCAAGTTTTGCAATACACCTGTGCATGTACCGTCCTTGGCTCCTCCTCTCCCCGCTTCCTATGTTAATTGTCTTATCAGTCCTCTGCGCATGTGCAGGTGTCTCTGGTGGTCGTCCCGGGGGTCTCAGAGATGAAGAAGGACAGTCTTCCTCAGAGATGAACTTCTGACCTTGCTGTCTTGTGCATGCCCCCTGATCCTCTGGTCATAGTCCAAGCTCTAAGGCCAGGTTTATCTGGTCCTGGGGGCTCAAGGTGCCTCACTATCTCTGTGTCTCTGGTAATCTTGCATTCTTGTCTTTGTTCTGGTAAACAACCCTCCTTTATCAGGCATCTTCATATTCCTCTTTGCTGTTCTTGCACACAGCCCTGTCTCTTCCTTCGAAGAGCAGCAATACACACCATCTGAATGCCTATCCTTTAATCAGTATTCTTCTAATTTTTATGATTAATATCCTCTAGTTTCTAACTCCATGTTTCAAAGTCTACAGAGCTTTTATGAGGAGTCTTTAGCATGGTTGGAACAGAGAATAGCCCAGCTCACCAACACCCCACCCTTTCCTTTGCCTCTGCACTTGGAGATGTGCTCTACAAAGGTCTCTCTACTGCAAAGCATCCTCTTTTGAGAAATTTTTGTGGTCTTTTTTGCTCAAATGTGCCCATTTGCCATGTTTCAAACCAAAACTCGTTGCTGTTAGCATAGCAGGGTGCTCAAGTGAAGTTGTGGCAAATAGTCATGTAGAGCTAGTAGATTTTATGCTGTAATGACAAATTACCCTGATTTAATCTAGGGCAATCACAGTGAGCTTGCTAAAACCTTGGGAAGAGAAAAGTACATGCATCTGCCGATGGAATATCCTCTGACCAGGTTAAAATGAATTCCTGAGGCCGTGTCAGCCGTTTTTGGGAGAGCTCACTAGTGAGCAGCTTGGGAAGAGCTGGTTCAGCAAGCTAAAAAAGCTGCTTGCAAACAGTGTGAGGACCCCCTCTGACTTTTCCTTCAAAAAGCTTAACAAGCTAGGTGAATATAGAATCAAGATGTTCAGAAAAAAAATCCATCATCTGAGGCTGTGCAGATTTAATCTTTCTCTGTGATTTTGCTCTCGGTTGAGCAGTTCTCAGTGACTTCCTTGCTCACCTCAGTATTTGGTTCCCACTGAAGGGATCCTTCATAGGTCTTAATTCTGGATGAGAATGTGCTGTGAGCTGTGGAGCATTCCAGGCTGACTGTGCTGCAGCCTCACTGCAGACCAAGTCTCTTACTTTTCTGTGAACTTCCCTACAGAGGTTTTCACAGCTGTTTGAACTCAGCTGGTGTTAAGAAAGGTTATGTCTTCTGTCTCAAGGAGGTTTGACATAATTCTCAGCGCCCAAATCACCAGCCATTTTTTGTTGCTACCCAGCTTGCTTTAAGGAAGGGGCAGCAAACAGTGCATATTATGATTAACAGCAGCTTGCCCTAGAGCGTTTCCCTTCCCTTGAGACAGAATTTGGAGCAGTAGTGGACCAGGAAGATAAACAACTGAGTTGTTTCAATATTGTTTATTGTATACACTGTAATTGCATCTAGAGACCAAAGTTGATAAATGCATTTGATAATCCTTGCTTTGAACCCTTTTGAACCTACTAGGTTTTTATCCTTCTCATATAGTGAATGATTAACAGTATAGTGCATGGGTACAAAATGTGTGACTCCCTGATTCCCCAACACCCCTTCTCTAGATTTTGCACAATTCAATGTGACGTGCTTGTATTGACAACAAACAGTGTACCTGGGCAGGGTTGTGTAGGATGCATCTCAGGCCTCTTTGGGACTTTGTATAGCTGTCCTGGTTTGGAGTAAATTAGGGAAGAACCTCCAGAAGGAGTCCCCTAAACCAAACCTCCACCACCTTCCCCCCCTAGCCCTGGGTTCGGGAAGGAAAATACCTCGGAGGAAAGTGGAAAAACCGGTTTATTGACAAAAATACACTCCCCAACACCGAATAGTGGGAAAAGATGGGTTACTGTGATGAGGAGGGTGCTGACGCGTCTCTGTCTGGCCCGGGACTTCTCCAACTTGTCAGGTCAGGTCTGGAGCTGGTTCAAACCTTGCGAGGTGGGGGGGGGGGGGGGGGGTGGGGGGGGGGAGAAGGAAAGAGGGAAAAAAAACCAAACAGAAGCAGCGGGGGGGGGGGGGGGGGGAAGAAAAAACAGCGGCAGGGGCAGCCGGAGAGCAAAGCAAAGCGAAGCGGAGAAGGCAAAAGCAGCCGAACTAGCAAAAGCAAGAGCCGAAAACAGCCAAGAAAGAAAAAGAAGCAAGGAACTGCAGGCTCCCGCCCAAGAGGGCGGGATTCAGCTGCGAGACATAACAACATATCCAAGATATGGGATGGATATATGGGATAGGAGGCAGCTCAACCCAGAACAATAGCTCCGGGGAAATTAGAAAAAAGTATCCACAAGGCTATAGCAAAAGTTTTTTTGAGCAATCTAATGCAGAGCAGTTGATGCTCTGAGGTGTTCTTTGGTCAGCCACATCTTGGTAGAGAGGGGTTATTATATTGGTGTCCTCCTTCTCTGTAGTCTCTGGTTTGGGCAAAAATGCAAGGTGTGAACCCAAGACTCAGGAAAACCCCCACATGTATAAAAATGCACAGAGAAAGGTGGCTGGTGTGTGCACAGTTTTTTAGTTATTTTGGGTAGAGTGGACAACTTACTTCTTTGTCTCTTGGGTAACCCCAAGATAAGCATGACCACACCAGTGGGTGTCTTTTCAAAGGAGCATGAGAGAAGGGATACACTCGCCAACTAATAAGGCGAAGGTAGTCGTTCTAGTATCGTGTCACCTGTCTGCGCCTTATCTGCAGATAAGCTTTCTGATGCTTGTTTGAAATTCCTTTTGTGTCTGTAACCTCGTTTGATGCTGTTTTGGAGAGAACCTGGTAGATGTTGAGCTCTTGTTTAGTCCCAGTTTATATGGAAGTTGTAATTCCTTAGCAGAAATATTTTTTAATCCATAATATATTAGCAGTATGACAGTAACGAGCTTTCCTCTGGGGCTTACAGTGCACTACAAAATGGCTCCTACTTCTCTTCTGAATAAAAATTCATTGTGGAGTAAGGAGGTTGTTGCTGGTAGATTAACTGATTTCTTGAAACTCTCACAACTGGTAAAAATAAGTCTGAAAGAGAGAAATAATTGAGTTTCCCTAAGCAAAGGAGCTAAAAGAGACAGATGTTCGTATGGCTGATTTTCAGAGGGAAAGGGAAAAAAGAAGGAAGTTTTGTTTTGATTTGTGGCTTCAGCCACACTGGTGTTAGTCCTAGCACAAAGGATGCAGCTTTGCAGAGCATTTGAGGTGAGGGGGACCCCTCCTCCCCAGTGCATGTCTGTGTTGGATTAAGGTGGATGGTGAACACGGTTGTTCTTTTTCCACTCTTTTTCTTCTGTGGTTAGTAGCTTGTAATATCTTAGACAAAGAATTTGATTTGTGACAGTATTCATGAGTGTTTTCCTAGCACACTCAGCTGATGCCCAGGAAGTCCCAACACATGCTTGCTTCTGTTCCATCAAATGAAGTTGATGACTTTGTTTATTTCATGTGCAGTAATAGGCACAATTTTCCTGAACAACCAGGTATTCTGCACTGTCAGGTGTGATCATTTCTTGCAAGAGCCCTTTTCATATTGCTATAGGTGCTTGCACTAGAAATTCTTCTGTCTAGAAACACAGAATGTCTTGAGTAAAAATTAAACTTGTAAATTCAGCCATATTGTTCCTCCATCTTTGTTGCTGTATTTATATTTATGTATTTACTTGAAGATGTCTCTTCTCACTCCCTGGCAGCAGCAATTTCCTACAGACATGTGGCAGCTTCTTACAATGTTGATAACATTTTTTTCTTTCCTTTGCTGACTCTGCGCTATCTGATAGAATGATGGTTTGGGCTGCCAAGCTAACAGTGTTGTCTGCACATGTTCCACTGGACCAGCACTATCTAGGGCCATTTTTATATCTAACCTTTTACTGGAAGGGCTGCCCTGAGCTCTGGACTCTATGATGTTCTGCCAGCAAGGAGTGTTGGATCTCCACACCTCCATCTCCTGTGTGTGGATGTGGTTTGGGTGTTATGTCTCAGGGATACAGCACAGCCTTGCCTTTGGTGGCAGAATGCTGGGGTTTGGGTATGTAGGGCATGGCGGGGAAGTCCGTATTATCGCATACTGAACAGTTTTTCACTCTGCTGATCAAGTAATTTCCAGTTCATTTCCAGACATACTAAGGCTGAAATACCAGCAATGCATGGAAGTAGATGCAGTTTCTCACTTGAAAGGCCTTAGCTTTCAGGGGCAGCCTTCAGTGGGTAGGGCAAGAAGTAACCAGACTGACATAGTGAGAGTAGCACTGGGTTTGCCTTCTGCACTTACAGGTACTTTGTGTTGCATTAAGAATCAGCTTCTTGCAGGCTTAATTTGAAGCACAGACAAGTCTAATGAAAAATGTCTGAAGTGTTCTTTGATTAGCATATCTTGTAATGCTGTTTCTAACTATGTGCTTTTGTTTCAGAATCCCTATTTGCTGCTTTAAGGATTAATTTGCTCTACTTCCAGCACAATGGATGAGCTGCAGGATGTTCAGCTGACAGAGATCAAACCACTCCTGAATGACAAGGTAATGCTGGCTGCTGCTTTATCCTCACAGATGTACTCGGGATGACTTTGTGTCTGGCAAGGAGTCCTAGGTGCCAGAATCTGTCTACAGATTGAAGTACCTTAAGTACTGAAATGCAGTAAATTCTTCCCCACACTGTTAATCTACCACCACCCACCCTTCCAAAGCCTCAGGGAAAGACTGACCACCACAATTCAGGTAATTTTGGAGTCTTGACCAAATAGTACGTCGTGCTGGTACTGAGGTCTTGCAAAGGCTGGGCAGCAGTTGGAAAGGTGATCCCATTCCTGACCTGGTGTAGCTGTAGAACCTCTAATAAGTTTCTCCTTTTTAGGAAAATGCTGGATGGTATCCTGGTTTTTGTTTAGTTGGTTTTGGGTTGTTATTGTGTGTTTTGTTGTTTGATTTGGTTTTTTTACTCTTTTTGTTTGAAATATTAAGTAATATTAAGTAATATTAAGAAATATTAAGTAATCATTTAGTGTTTTGACCTCTAAAACAGCCCTGTCTCCCTGGATTTAGTAATGGAGAGTCATTTCCTTTTAATGTCCGCAGAGCCCAATTAGAGCAGTCCAGACTTATGCACTACTGAGGCTTTGGAAAATCATTGTATCACAATAGCTGTTTAAGTCTTTCACTCTGTCTTCTGTGGGCCAGGGAAGAGCCATCTGGTCTCACTGGAAGAAGAGCCTCACTGGATTCTGCCACCAATTGTTGTTGAGAGTGCCTAAGTTCATTTACAGGCATCCCAACAAGATCTAGCATCTTGCATCTGCAAACTGTGATTATGAGCAATGTGGTTTGGTCATTTTCCATAGCTCACAGACAAGTCTAATGGCATGGGAAGGAGTACCTAAGGCTTTGCTGTTTGATGGCTGATGATCAAGAACTGGCTTGTGCTGCCAAAGGGCTGTCTGTGGTGCTTTGTCTGCTCATTGTGTGTTTGCAGAAGACTGCATTGTCCCCCAACAAAATGGGTAAAATCTCTGGAATTCTGCTATGTTTTAGTCTGTACTAATTAGTTTTTTGCTCATTTCTTTAGTGTTCTAGTATATCTGTTTAGTATCTGTGAAGTCTAAAAACTCAGCTGAAATCCACAGTCCAGCTGCCTGTTCTGACAGACTAGTGCTGACTACTGGGCTTCCATAATTTTTAAAAAACAGTTTCCTGGAAGGGTGAGTCTTGAAAGTACAAAATCAGTGTCGATCAAATAAAAATACAGAATACAGGCTTTCAGGGCAGTTTGTAATTTTAAAATGAGATAAACATTTACAGAAGACAAGCCTCCTAAATGCAGTGGCCTAGGTCTTGCTCATGATTCTCCTGGGATTTTCTGTGTTTGAATTCAGCTGAATAGATTGTCCTTGCTTCAGTCAGCTGACCTAAGTAAGAGGTGTTGAAGCATGCCAAATCAAAGTGGTTTTTACTTCATAAGTTTCCAGTCTTTCTATCATGTATTGCCTGGTCAGCCTCATCCAGTCCTTGCTGTGTCAGTTGTGGTTCAAATGCAGAGTGCTCACCCAAACAAACACCAAGTAGTGTAAACCAGGGTGCAGAAGGCACATAGAGAGTGATTATTTCTTTGCTTGACTCAGTGTTGAAGTTACAGGAGGTATATAGTATCTCAGTAGGAAGAAATAGGAAAGGTAGCTCCAGAACCATCCTCAATACTGCATGGGAAGAGAAGTATGCTGGGGCTCTCTTTTTCACACTTTGTTTCAACAAAATGAGGGCCTCAGGGAGCAGCCACCTCCAAGGTTGGGCCCTTACTAGAGCTTTCAAGCTTGAGATAATACATGTGTCCTTTTAGATATAGTTTGTGGAGCATGAGGGTGTGGTGCAATAACATGCCATTCTGTGCAAACATATCAGAGTCCAAAATCTATTGAGCTGGCAGTTCACTAAAGTTTTTACTGACCAACCCACTTTAGATATTGGAGTTTGAGCCAGCATGGATTAATGGCCAGAAATAGTACAGTAACACTTTTAAGATACTAATGAGTGAATGCCCATGAACTCCTCAGAAACAAAGGGTACTGTACACAGAGAAGGAGTTTTGATGTCTCTGGTGAAACCAATGGAATTACAAGTGGAAGTGGGTTGTATCTTGTTCACTTGTCTGAACTGTAGGTAATGCCACTTTGGACCACTGAGACCTGGCTGTCTTCTGCCTCCGATCAGCGAAAAGTTACAAGCTTGACTTTGAAAGAATATAAACACTATTTTGTTTGTGTGTAACTTAAGCCTAATATCAAGTGCATGGAAGTAATATACATTATGTTTGTTCACCTAATTCATGCTCACTAAAATGCAGTGACTTTTTACTGGGGAAGCAAAAAAACTTCAAATGTTCCCATTTAGTTGAAAGAGAGAGAAGAGAGTATTGCCTGATCAGAAAAACTAGCCCAGTGACACTTTATTATTCTGGCACCTTTGATTCCTGTTAATTCAGGCTCAGTGAAAAGTTACTGAAATGCCAGAGCCAGATTCAGGAAATTAAATGGGCAGCCAGCCCATAGGCTGAGTTGGGTCAGCCAGCTCTGTGCTTTGAGGTGCAGCCATGGCATATTCAGAGGTCTGAAAAACTTGCCTTAAAGTTTCTCAAGTTAAGACAATTAATAAATTGTCTAAAGTCAGATTTTTGGTGTATTAACATCAAGTATGTAGGAGTCAGGGCATGTCAGCACGTCAGCTTCTTCTGCCTCATGTTATGTTTGACGACAAGCAGCCCAGTTCAGAGCCTCATTCCTTGCTTTCTGTCATTTTCTCTCCACTCCCTTGGGGAATCTCAGACTTTTCTAGTACAAATTCACATCACCTTCTTTTTTACTTAGCATGCACCATCCAAATCCTGTGCTGTATACAGAAGTTTCTCATTTCTCCATAAAGAAATGGGTGACTGAAATGACCTGATTCAAAGCTGGCAGTGGTGTCTGTAATCTCAAGTAATTTCAGGGTCACAAACTGAAATGAGACTGCTTTTTTATTTTCTTTTCCCCAGTCCTGAGGATTTAGTGGGTTTTGCTATGTCCTACTCAAAACATTGCCACAGTTCAATACTTAATGCAGAGGAGGAAAGAGGGAGGTGGATTCTTAAAACAGATCTGCAGATATCTCAACTTAAATGTCTCAAAGTGCAGAATGTAGGTTGCAACCCTTGTTCTTACTGACAAGGTGTCTTGGTTTGGATAGACAGGTATCTGCCAGGGAAGACTGGAATTTCCCTTGGAATGTAAGCCCCTCTCCTCCCCTTTTCCAAATTATTATAAATTTGCAATTAAAAGGCTGTCAGGCAAAGATTTTGGGAATAGGTGTAGCAGTTCTTTACTAGGGATATTAAAAATACAGATGTTGTAGTACAGAAGAATAAGCAGGCAAACAAACAAATAATAAATCCTAGAAAACTCTGAAAGAGTCAGAAATACAACCCAACTCTGTGCTGGTCAGGGTGTTGGAAACAGTGCAAAAAGTAACCCCTCCTGGAGTGGCAGATGTGGTCCTGCTGGGAGCAGTGATGATCCTGTGGAGCCGAGGGTCCAGAGATGGGTCCAGTCTTCCTTTGGGAGTCCCGTGGGAGCACTGGATGACTGGTGACACTTTACTCCTTTTTATCTAGGTGAAGATGGTTTGGCTCCTCCTCCCTGGGTAGAGCATCTTACAATAGTATGATGTAATGTGTCATGTCATTGGTGAGCTTTAATGATCCATTAACAGAAGATATCCCCATGGGGGTAGTGTAACAATGAACAGAGACAAGCAACACTGCCCCATCTGATGAGCAACACTGCCCCATCTGATAAGCAACACTGCCCCACCTGGTTTTTAACATCTGGCTTCTTATTAGAGAAGGCAGTTACCCCCTCCCTAGCAGATAAAGAAAAAATCTCCCCAAGCGGGTTTTGGCCACCTCTTCTTAAGTATCCAACACTTGGTCTCCTTGATAACTTATAGGGAAAAAATTCTTTAGAGTAAAAAGAGGGACAAACCTAGCCCCCAACACAAGGCAAGGCTCTGCAGGGAGGAAAACACAGCCATGTGTTTACACATGGAGAGGAATGAGGGTGCTCAGCCAGAAGAAACGTTTGGAGTGTTTCTGTTGTCCATATGTGATCCTCATTTTCTTCTAGTAATTTTGGTACTAAGGTGCTGTGTTGATTTGGCACAGCTTGGTTTTTGGTAGTGAGGGAGGGCCACAGGAGTTGCTTCTGTGAGAAGCTGCTAGAAGCTTCCGTTGTGTCTGGACAGAGCCAATCTCTGAGGACTCTGAAGATGGACATGCTGCTGGGCCAGTTAGAAAGGTCAGTAATGCCTCTGTGATGACTTAAGAAGAAAATCAAATCAGTGTGCACGCAGATTTTTCAGGGGTGGTGAGGCACCACATCTGCTGCCATCCCAGCACAGAGCGTGGTGAGCCTTGCGTGCCTAGTCACCCCTAGGCAGCCATGCTGCAGGTTTCACAAAGACCAGTGGGCACAGAGACAAGTTCCTGCAGACCTTCCAACCTGCAGGATGCCAAGTAGGTGCTGTACTGACCGTGTTCACCTGCATGCACGGGGTTTCCCTCTTGGATGAGTCAGTGGTGAGCTACTGCGTGCAGTTCCCATGTCCTCAGGTTTCAGGAGCTTGCAGGTCCCTGTGTCATGAAATGATCCCATACCTGCGGCAGTGAGGTGACCTACAGGAGCTGACTGCATGGCTTCACTTCTTTTACTCAGTATGTGAGATCCCAGGAGTAGTCCTTTAGGAGTTTTGTGTCCAAATTGTTAATGGACACCGAGAGTAGACAAAACCTAGACCCATATGCAGCCCAGCTGTGGCCAGTGTCCTTCCTGTGTGCATCTGTCCCTGCTTGAAGACTGTCGGCTGTGCACACAGGTACCCATTTCCCTTAGCTGGTAGCCTCGTTACAGCCCTTATAACCTTGTTGTATAGGAATGGGCAGATCTTGCGTGGAGCTTGCTTGTCTTGCATTTTACTGCTTACCTACTGCAGCCAGTCTCAACTGTACTATAACAAATGTCTTTATGGGAAACTTTCATGATGTTGTTGGGGATGTTCTGGGGTGTTGTGCTGATCTCCTTTTTTTTTTCTTCTTTCCTGTTTTTTATTAACAGAATGCAGCTCGCAACTTCCAAGACTTTGACTGTCAGGTAAGACCATGTGCAGGAGACAGCGATCGGTTGGTAACTACCCATAGCTCATCAAGTAATGTTGAGAGAAATGAAAAAAAAACCTCTGTATTTTAATTTTAGTTCCTACTGAGGTTTAGTCAATAAGAACTGGAATATATCCAGTGACAGAAATTGCCCTTCACCCTTATATCTAAGCAGCATGAAAGTTCTGAGGTGCAGACTGCTCTGCCAAGGGTACACACCATCTTGCAGGATGGCTGGTCTCTTGAATAACAGTTTCTTGGAAAAATGCAGTATGCTGAAGAACTGCAGCTTTTTCATGTCCTATGTGGTTCACTGGCAGGGAAAGGAGGAGCTTGTATGTTCTCCCTGTCTTGAGAGGAGATGGAAGTGAGAGAGCTGCCCCAGATACAGCACGCTGCTTTGCTTGGCCTGTTTTGACACAGCCATTGTTGTATTCCAGGAGTTTATTGATGGTACTGAGGTGAGCCCAATGGCTCTGGTTGCAATAGGAATAATCCTTTTGTAGAAGTAGTTGCTCCACCAGCATCCAAGACAGAGAACATGCTCTGTCACAGAGCAGAGCACAGAGATTCTGTGGGGCATTTTGTGGAGCACAGGCTTATTTTGCCATACCAGATAATCCTGCTGCCTTCTCACTGAGCATGTGAGTATGCAGCTAGTGGCTGTTGTTTCTAGCGGTTGGAGGCTGCTGTGCCCGTAGAGCTCTGCTCAGCATAGGGCAGGTCATACAGCACTGCTATAGCACACCAGAGGCTGGCAATATCGTGTGATAAATTTAATAGAAGTCTGTTGATGTAGGGGATTCCAGAAAACTATTTGCAAGCCTATGCACAGCAGGAACATAGTAAATACAGTCCTATGAAGGTAGTCCATATTTTTTTCCTTTTCTTAATATTAGACACTGGTAGTGTCCATGCCATATGGGCAGGTTCACATCACTGTACTGCTGTAGCTCACTTGTGAGTTTTGGTGTCTTAAAGTGTACAAGTATAAAAATCACTAATCTTACCACATTATAACTTTAGTGTCTGATCTGGAAGGTTGCAGTAGTGTTCAGCAATGTTTTTTCTTTTGAAATGAAGTTAAATAACAGGATTTAAAACACTTGGTTGTACTGTCACGTCTCCATCTATCTATATCTTCTCTGTTACCTTTAGTGGTAAAGTGTGCTCCCATGTCAGATGGGTAATGGGTAAAAATAAGTGCAGTGCCTTTGAGTAAATATAGACAGCAGAGGCACTTACTGCTATGGTCTGTGTGCCAGCATTGGGAAGAATATGAATATATTGTGTATTGGCCTCCACTGTCAGTCCTCTAGTGACCCACCAAAGCTCTGGGCATGCCCATGCCTTGCCTGGCTGTGAGTGGCATGCTCTTGGGAGCTGAGGCAGAGTGGGAGGGTGGGAAAGAGGCCCTGTCATGGAACCACTGCCTTTTGGCTCTACATTTTTTCCTCAACAAGCAAAGCCTCTGCATTTTTGTTTAAACAGAGCCCCAGATCTGAAGCTGGGCAAGCCCCACAGAAACCTGGCACTGCAGCCACCAGCCTGGGCACTTGGCTGTCCCAAAGCTGTGGTTGTCCTCTCCAGGGCTGAGCTTTGGGAAAAGTTGAGTGGTCTGCAGCCAGTAAGTGGTGCTCTGGGGAATATTAGGCCAGGAAGGACGGGCTTGTTACTTCAGTGCTTTGCTGTAGATCACGAGTGAGCTGGTGACCATGGCAGCAGTTGGGCAGGAGGCAAGACGTTCTTTTCAGGAAACCATATAATTCATACAGAATACCTTTTTTTTTTTTTTTTTTTTTTTTTTTAGCAAGATGTTTACACGGTGTCTCCTGTGACTGTAAATATTGTCCCAGCCTCAACTTCCTCCGTCATCTCTCCCTACAAGGTGTGGTTTCAGGGCTTGACATTCCCCCACGTCATACCTGGAAAGTACTCCAAGGGCTGATTTAAGTCTCTGAAATCTTCCAGAGAGGATGGATTGTGTGTTGGATCCTTGGGTGTTCTGTTTCAGTTGCTAGTACCAGTAACTGTGCTCACACTTGGAGCTTGTGTCCTGTGAAAAATTACTGCTCCTTTTTAATCTAGGAAAGCACATTCTGGCTGCCACATCCAGACTTTTGTGAAACTCATTGTGACTTTACCAGTGTCAGGGGAATTTGAAGTGAAGAAGGTTGCCAGGGCTTTCAGAGGAAGGAAGATCCTCTTGTGTAGAGAAAGATTTAAAAGCACTTAGGCTGGGGCAGTGTTTTGATTTGTCCTGAGTTTCACAGGGAGAAAGAGCCTTGGCAAAGGAGGATCTCAGTTTGACAAGAACAGGCACAAACTGGCCACAGATTGATAAAGGCTGATAACTGAAAGATGGTTTCTAGTTACAGTGCAGTGAAGTTCTCAATCAGCTTCCAATAGCAGCAACATCTGCAAGGGACCTGGTGGGTTTTAAGGCAAAAATTAAAGAATCTGTGACATGGATTTTATTGTCTTACACAGTGTAGTGTAATGTAGATGAGACCATAGCATCATGCGAGACCTGCATTTCAGACCTTTTCATTTTTCTAATAGTTCAAAAAAAGCTCTTTTAAATGGAGTTAAAGCTGTAGCTTTGACTGGAGCTGACCGCATCCTGAGCTGTGCTTGCAGGGCTGCAGGCAAGTGCAGTGAGGGAAGGAGGTGGTGAAGGAAAAGTGAGGCACTGTCAGCATTGTTGATAACCCTGTTGGCAGTGCAAGTCCAGTTTGAGCTCCCCAGTAAAAGACATTGACATGTTGGAACAAGTCCTGTTTTCTTTCTCTGTGTTATTCTGTGCCCTTTGCCATGAGGTCATTTACTGTAAGTCCATCCAGAATTTCACAGAGTATGCTGAGTTGGAAGGCACCCACAAGGATCATCAAGTCTAACTCTTAAGTGAATGGCCCATATTGAACGCACCATCTCTGGTGTTATTAGCACCATGCTCTAATCACATGAATTAACCCTGAACTAACCTCAGGGTCCCAGCTCCTTCCAGTACTGACTGATATCCCTGCCCTAGCTTCTCTTTGGATACAGTTGGAGTAACAGGCACCCTCTGTGTTAGTGTTTGTTATGTGGTGCCTTTAGACCTCCCTCAGTCCGAAATCTGGAATTTCAAAATATTCTCTGCAGCTGGCCCATGCTTATGAATGAGAGAACTTTTTAGTTTAATTCCATCTCAGGAGTGTTTCATTAGTACTGTCTCTAGACAGTAGAAGAGAGATTGACTCTAGAAGATGTGTAGGGCCAGGCACACAGGTTCCCCACACTGTTTTCTGTATATTTGGCATGTGTTACTTTTCAACATAACATGTATATTTAAGGTTTGTAAGATCTTTCTTAGGTGAAAAGGGGCAATGCCACTGTGAATTTCTATTCATTTCCCTGTATGTTTGATTTTATTTTTGAGTAACTTACCAGGATCAGATCTGGGCAAAGTCAACAGCACAAGTTTCTGCTTCTTCCCGCTTCTGAAATTTGTTGTTCTGGGATGAATGTGTGTGAGAAGGCTTTTAGCTTTTCTGGTACAGCTGCCTTCTAGATACAGCTGTCCTGGTTTTCTTAAATTGTTCATATGCAATCATCCAAAGCTAACCCTGATGCATAACAGATTGTCTAGGTGTCAGCTAAACAACCCCACTGCAGTTACCACATAATTTGGTAACTGCAGTGGAGATGAAGTGGAGAGCAAGCATGGGGGTTTAGCAGTCTTTACCAATATGAATTTAGGTTATTCTCAGAACTAAAAAGTGTTAACCTAAATCTGAGACCTACATTTTACTTGAAAGTGGTATGAACCCTAATGAGGTCTAGGCTTGGCTTTTCCCCATGTCTATGGGCAGATGGTTGAATAAATGGTCTGAAATGCTGATGGACAGATGGTGTGGTGACCTGCACTGTTAATAGAGGTGTGCCTGTGCTTTTTTTATACTCTGCAGACCCTCAGCAGCTTTCAGAAGTAGGTGTTCTGTCTCAGCCTACATCTCTCTCTTCTTTTCCAGATGACTTGCTTTAAATAGAAATGAAGGAATATGCTGATGGATTTGTAAAACTATCCAACTAAATCTGTGTTAGGTTTCAGTCTGAAATAAGCTGGCATTTTGATCTGATGAGCTGATTTGATCATTTGAGCTGACGCTTCCCCTCTGCTGCCTCCCACCAACAGGAAGGCAGAGAAATGTTTGTCTTTCAGCACACATCATGCAGAAGAAGGGGGCTTGGAGTGTGGAGGTGGTCTGGGATTTGACTGGAAGCTTTCGAGGAGGAGGAGGTGGGAGTAAGTAAGTCCAGGACATGAAGGGTTCATCTAAAACAGAAAGGACAAGGCATGCATAAGCCCTTGGAGGAAAGAAATTTTTTGGTATAAAAATGTGCTGTCTTGCTGGCATTTGTGGAAGATGTGGAGTTACTCAGGTGCTTGTGTCCAGAGTAAAACACAGCAGATCTAATGTCAGACCTTGATAACTAATTTTTTGCCACTTAAGTATTACTTTTCAGTAACCTCATGTTTGTACTGATTCAGTTTTGGAGAAGTTCTTTTGCAAGTATATAAACTTACAAGTAGTTTCAAGCTTTTTTAATCTAAATTTTTTAAAGTTTGCTTATCCTTGCCTAGTCTATTAGCTTTATTTTTAATTGCTCTGCTGTCAGAGAGAGTATGTGCTGCTGAGAGGTTATTGACATATTCTATTTTGTGCATTTCCTGATGTTGGAGATGCTGAATTGAAACTGTGCTCATTTTTTGAAACTGTGTTCATTTTTTATTTAAGACAGCTTGTGAGTGCTACCCAGTGGCATTGAATACAAGATGTTTAAGGTGTTTCTTGTTTACTGTGCTGAAATTAAATAGAATGTTACCACTTTTTAGGAAGGGTTTGCTTTCTGTGCGTCAATAATGGGAGCTGTTCTCATCCCTGTTGAAACATTTTGTCTCATCCCTATTGAAACATATTGAGGACCATTGTTCCTCTGATTTGTACAATGAGTTCTTTTGTTTAAAGTCCTAGAATGAAATTATTTAGAACACATAAGATGTTTTGATCTAAAAAGCAAGTCTGTTTAATACCTGCTAGATAAATGCTGCTCCTAATCTTATTAAAACTAGCACCACCACTAAACTACTGGTTTTGACTTCTGACATCACAGCAAAAAAACACACTGTAAAGATAACAATTATTAAAATAGAATGTTATTTTGGTCTCCTATTTTTGCGTTATTTATGTTTCTTGGGAAGCTTTTCCTGTGATTCCTCCCATCTGGTTTCTATCTAAAAGCCCACTTTTTTGTAAAACTGCAGTGTTGAGTTCTGGAAAGTTTTAGCTAGCTGGAATTGAACTGAAATGTGACTCTTATTTCTAAATGTATGTGCACAGTCCTTTCCTGGGGTTTACTCAAACATTAGTTTTGCTTTCTGTATTCTGTGACAACAGTGTGCCAAAGAGGTGATTATTCATTTGTAATACTGGAAGTTCCTGTATTTTTTATGTTCTTGTGAGTGAGTTTTTTGAGCAAAGCAAATATATGTGCTTTAGGTTGAGCTGTTTTCATCCATTACGCAACATCCATTAATGGTATTTTACAGCAATTAATGAGTAACTGTACCACCAGATTTAATTCAATGCAGTTCTGGTTCCTAGGCATGTGAAAAGTTTGGAGACAGAACACAGCCCTGCATTCTGTTCTTCAAGAGATTTTAGATGTTCCTTGTCTTCAACAAGGTACTGAAATGCAGTTTGGGACATCATATTAGTAGAGGACTGCTCTTGGCAGGAAACATGGCCCTTGGCTTATCTGCCTGTTCCTTGAGGAGTTAGGGTGATCCTTGGTCTAGCAGTAGCACAAACTATTTCAGGCTCACCTGTCTATTAGTGCATTCAGGTCTCCCTTGCGCGGGCCTCAGTTTAATGGAGGCCGTGTGTCTGCAGGTGGTGGCACCTTTAGTCCGCTGCCCAGAAGGGACAGAGCCAGAGGTTCTCTGTTCTGTGTGCAGCCCATGGGGAAGGCTGCAGTCTCACACTGCTGTCTCAGAACAACAGTGCAGAGTGCCCTGCTGCCAGCCTTGGGCAGAGCAGAGCTCAAATGCCATGGTTTAATTCACCCTCAACTATTACAGATCTAGGCAGGTCCAGTTTCCTGCCTAAGGTAGGGAAGAGGGGATTTGCTCTCAGAGCAGGAGTAAGAAGCACCATGTATTCCTCAGTCTGTGCTGGGTGCCTTGCTCATGACGCTGGATACTTGACTGGAGCACAAGAAAGCTGTGGTTTTAACTGCTTCTTGTAACACACGGGCAGGGCAGGAGATGGTGAAGTGCATCTTTCTACATCTCAGACATGTCACGAATTGCTTACTGGTCTCAGCATTGCGTGGTTGTAGGGGTTCGTGATTTCTGCTTTGGGAGCACAAACCCAGACTGTCAGCCATGCCTGTGTTGTAGCTCACTTGACTGAGTTCCTTTGACTGCAGAACCAGTGTCTGTTCTGTAGCCAGATCTGTGTTTCGAAGTGACTTGCAGTTCTTGCTGGTTGACACTGCGCATTAGCATTAGCAAGGGTCCATTAACACTGGGCCCATCCTTCACCATCACCTGCCTTTGGAACAGTTGCTTCGACTCTGTTTCCTGTTGCTTTGGAGTTTGTGTAAGCAGATTGCATATCTCATTCTTCCGCTGCTCTCAATTCTCACCCAGAATTTAAGATTGAATCCAGTTACACAGAATACCAGAAACCATTGCTTACCTGCATAGATCATATTGTGTTTTCTATTAATAAGTTTCTGCTCTGTATGGAAATGAATAATTTACTTCAAGATGTTGTTTTCAATCTGATTTTGATTTGCTTCCCATGCAGCCATTTCCTTCAACTCTACTATTTCTAAAATAATTTTTCACTGAGAAGGATCTGGGAAGCACTCAGCTGCCAGCTGCCTTAAGGTTGGCAGTATTATAATGTGAATAATTACCTGGTGGTGGTGTTTTACAGTCTTACAATATTTTTTTCTTGTCTTAGAGTCATAGTTTATGGTATTGTTTTAGTAGCATGTAGAAATTTGAGGGCAGCTGTTGCCAAGAGCAAGACAATGGAGTCTCTGCTTTAATCTCTCCATAGTTAGTATGTGGGATAGGCTGCCCCAAGAGCATGATACAGTTGTTTTTCACCATTGCTAAGACTGGCAAAGATGATGTAAAGTAAATAGCTGTAGCCACAGAGTCAGTGAAAAAGGGGAAATCCTGCCCTGAGTAATCTCCATCTCCTTCACCTTAGAGCAAAGCAGTAGAGGCAGTTTTCCTTGCCTTAGGTGAACCAGGAACTGAATGTCCTTAAATTCAAAGGTTTTTTGGGGATGTTTCTTGATGCCAAGAGGTTTGGGCATCTTCATTGAAGACTAAAGCTAGCTAGTTGTAAAAGAAGTCCTTTATTGCATTGTTAAATCAGTCCGATGAAGGCAAAGTTATTAGAGTAGTCTGTAGCAGTACACAGAAGCATTCTAACATAAATCTCTTAAGTCCCAAGCAGAAGCAGCAGTCACAGCAGCAGTAGAGGCCTAGGTAATCTGTGTCCCATGAGCATTTTTATCAGTAGCAGTGGAAGCAGTAGCAGCAACAGCAGCATCAGTGTTTTCCTGAGTCCTCTGTGTATGTTCACAAAGTAGTACATTTTATTCTAATTTTGGCCAATCAGACTTAAACACAAATTTCTTACAATAGTGTTGGACCTATGCTAAGCTAAAATGGATGTGTTACAATTTTCATAAATTCTACGCATAAAGTTCTGTCTGTTCCAACTAGGAAGTTTCAGCAGGGCTACATTATTTTTGTTATGACTAGAATTTAACTGACTTTGCAAAAGACAATGTTTCTTAACTTTAAACTAGGCCTTAGGGCTTGCATTTCCACCTCATCCTTGTGTGGATTTATGTATTTTATATTTTCTGAAGGTTCTAATTCAATTGTCACATTTTGGGCCCTATGCTAGTACAGACATGTAGCAAGATTGAGCAGAGTGCAAGCAAAAGACACGTCGCTCTGTGTTCTCCCAGGTTTTCATGTTAAAAATTTTTTGAAGGGATTTCACAGATGTGTTCTTTATTGCCAGTCTCCATATTAAATGAATTCCCAATTTTTCTAAGGAATTAATTTTGAACTTTGAGCAGCTTCACATTGGGAGTAAAACTAATCTGGTAATGCTGAAAAAGAAGCCTAATAAATTAGTCATGAGAAGCACTGGTAATAAGATTTCTAGTCATTAATCATTCCCAGTGTGAAACAAATGGTTTCTTTAGCCTTTAATAACTTTAAAAACTTAAGTACTGGATCACACTGTGACCTGGGTCTGTGGGAGCGTGGCTGGAATTTGGACTACTACTTCTGCTGCCTGTGAGTTTCTGGAGCTCAAGGCATTAGCACCTCTGGAGCTGCTGTTGGATGCCTCACTCCTTCATTATGAGTGTTTTTTCTCATTGTGGAGAATTTTGGGTGGTGTTAAGGAAACTTCCCTGTCCAACCATCCTGGAGCTACTCTGGCAGTCACTTTCGCATCACCTGAATTGGAACTAAGTCCCTGGCAGCTCACATCCCACACTTAGTCACAGAAGGTTTCTTACTGGCTATTACCCCAGGTTTTCCATAGCAGAGTCACAGACATCCAGATCCCTAAGATAATTTAATCATTTAATCGTGGTGCAACAACTACACAGCAAACCAGCAAAGTAAGAGCTCAAGCTGGTGCCTCCAAAGAGGGACTCCAAACAGAGGAACTCCTGGGGTTTTATCCCATCACAGGACAGGGAAAATCCGAGGGTCCTCAGCTGCTGCAGTGTCTCTGCATCTGGGTCCCCTCTCTGAACTTCAGGTCCTTGGGCCGTTTTCTGTAAAGGGTCTTCAGTTCATGGACTCTTGCTGCGGGCTTGGGCTCCTGCCTCTCCGGAGCTCGACCTGCAGTTCCACTGCAGCTGCGCATGAAGCTACTGGCACTGAATGGATTCTTTAACAGGTGGTGCCTGTGAGTGGCACTGTCATTGTTTCGCGCTCTGGCCAAAGGCAGAGTGGCAGTCAGAAATGTTCCTACATTTGAGCCTTTGGCCATGTGCTTACTTCTTTCCGTAATCAGTCGCACAGTAGATTTAGGCTTTGGCAGTCATAGTTGGGTATGAGTTTTCCTCTAGTTTGAGAAGCATTCAGAAGTGTTAAGGGCAAATAGAATAATGTCTGAGCCTTATTTCACCTTCTGCTGGCAAGTGCCCAGCAAGGAATGCCTTCCAGCAGTTCTTGTTTGAGTTTGATCTCAGACATTTTAGAGTTTCTGTTGGGTTGTGTTGTATCACCTTCCAGTATCTGAGCCACTATTGTTCATACACACTTCTGAAGTGCAGGGCTCTTTGGGAGCAGAACTTCACAGAAGCTGGCACCATAGAGATTATAGCAAAACTCACAGGACAGTGAACCCAACCCTGCACTCCCGCTTAAAGATTTCCGTAAGACATCCACTCATTGGACATGGGGCAGGGCAGAGGGACAGGAGAAGGTGTGGCCCTCTTTCCAGTGGCACTTCATCATCAAGTCGGCTAGTCTAAGTTGCATCCCTTACATGGTAACAACACTGCATTTTAGCCACAAACTTAGGTGGAGCAGCAGGTTAAGGAGCCCCAGAGCATGAGAAGCCATCATTGATATGATTCTGAGGGCAGAGAAGTGTATTCCATGTCTTCCAAGAGCTGCTCTGCAGTGGGAACCATAATGTATTCCAGATGAATATTCCTGGGGAAAAGGAAAAAAACAGCAAACCATAGAAAACTTCACTAGTTTTGCACTCAAAGTTCAGAACAAAACCTGCACATAACCAGAAAAGATTGTTGGACAATAAACTGGGCAGAGAGCAAATGCCCACCATCCATCACAGCAGAGACAAGGAATGGTGCCAGAAATCCAGCATGACTAACAGAAGGGCAGGGAGGCTATTGTAAACAAAGCATTTTTTTTAAAAGATAGAGAAAATGGGTTTATTGACTCTAGCATATTAAATATATGAACAGAACAAAGGAGGCAGAGAGGTTTTGCAAAGAGGAGAGAATTTGATTTGAGAGAATCAAAGATGAGAGATGATTTGCAAAGGGAAAAAACTCAACTGTCCTGTTTCAGATCTGTCAAAATGGAACATGGAAGAAAGGCTTAGGGCTAGTCATAGCAGAAAAACTAAACATATTTTTTTCTGCATGTAAGCTTGGCACAGAGCAACTCGCAGAGAGTACTGTGTTGGAATGCTCTTTGTGGGGAGTCAGCGCAGACCCTGCCATAATCCACAGTGTCTGCTGCAGAGGCTCTACAAAAGTAATGTTTATGCATTTGTAGCAGGTTGCCAGAACTGTAAGTATCAACCCAGGAGTTTTAAATAAGTTTAAAGATTAAATAGTTGAGGTGTTAAGTGAGAGGTTATGCTCCTCTGTTGAAGCTGCTGTGGTGCCGAGTGATTCATCTGTCAGACATTTTATAAGATAGATCAGAATTCGGAGGAGTTCTAGGAATTCACTGACCAGCTATACCAGACAGACTGATGAAATTAGCACCATATAGTGGATCAATTACACTGATAAATATTAGGAAAGGGTAATGTAAATTTTTAAATTAAAGAAGTCCTCCTCTGCAGAGCTATTACAGTTCTTCAAAACAGTCAGTAGTGACACAATAAAGAGAATTGTAAATTGTTAATGTAGCCTTGGATTTCCAAGAGACAGGACCAGAAGGAGTCTTAAGATGTATCTCTTAAGGGACATAGGAGGCCATGCAGTCAGAGAAGTCCTCTGATGGATGAAATACTGATTAAAAAAACCCAGCATTGGTTTTCACAGTCGAGATCACTTAAGGAGCACTCTGGAGATCTGTACTGGGACCTGTGCTGATTAAATACACTCTTTAGTGGTATGGAAAAAGTGATGGAAGGTGCAGTGACAAAACTTATCTGCCTTTGGGTAAAGAAAGTGTGCTACACATTGAGTCAAACCTTCCTAGAGTGGAAAATAAAAGCATGCGCTCAGGGCTGATGATAACCTTAGAGGTTACCATAAGACCTTAACATTGCAAGGGATGAGTGACAATGTCAGCACAAGACTTGTGACTTTCAGCAAAGCAAGTCAATCCTTGTTCATCAGGAACAGAGAACAAACAACCCCATTGTGCTGCTTTGTGCATCCACGATTGTGCCTGCATACATTTGACATCCTGCCAGTCCCTTTGGCTCTGCAAGGACAGATCTCCCTGGGGCAGTTCTGGAGGACAGCAGTATGGTCAGGGTCAGCTGCTGTACCACAGCTGGCTCCATAGTCCCAAGCACATCAGAAAGAAACCAAACGTGCCAGAGTTTGGAAGTGCCTGTTACTTTCCAGCACAACATTCCTACACAAGCAAAGGGCAAATACCAGGAGAGAACATGGCAGAATTGTGTTTTGGAACTGGGCAGCAGTTACAGAAGCATTGATGCAGCAGGACATCTCACTAGGCAGCTGTGAAGGGTATTTACAAGAAAGACATGCAGAAAGTGTGTTTGTCAAGGATAAAGGGTGCAGCCTGCAAAGTTCCTGTTGTCTCTCATTGAGTGCTCTGGTACCCACTGTAAGTGGGTTAGTCTGCTCTGCATTTGGGAGAGTAATACACCAGTAATACTGTAACTAAATAATAACTTTTTGGGGGCAGTTCAAGGTAGCAGTTGTATTGTGTAAGTATAGAGACTGTTGTTGTCATCTAAAGCATACCTAAGCTCTGGTTTAAGAGCTCTTATCTCCTGCTGTCCTATGGCTTTGCTACATGGGAGAGTTGTTATGGAGACAAACAGGTGATGGGGAGTCACATGTGCTCTAATTGTGTAGCATCTGAAAATGATTTTGTCCTTTGCAATGAGAGATTGAGATAAAAGCCTTCGAACTCCAGGGAAAGTTTCAGGGGAAATTAAGATAGCTGGAAAAACTGTCATAGAATTATCAGGAGGGAAGCTGGGGGTAGAACTCAGTCTTATTTCTCCAGATAATCTTGAAAAACAGATGAGCATGATACTCAATATGCAGTTAAAAAAGTAAAGGCAGAGACCCGTACCTAGTTGTAATGGCTGCTGCTTGCTCCCTTTTTAGACAGGAGAAAGCCTTGGAAAAGGGCTTTAAAAAGTAATATGCTTTATTCAGAGCAGAGAAGAGTAACTGCTTCCCAGAAGGAGGATTTCCATCTATGAATTTCCATGCTGTGGAACTAACAGGAGAAATAAGAAGTGGCCTTAAGCACTCCCAGTCTGAGCCATTGATGCTCAGGGCAGAGTAAGAAGTTTGCAGATTTAGCATCATATGTTTTTAAATGCTGCTTGCTGAGATTTGTTCAAGATGGAATTGCTTATGTTGTTGCCATGTTCAGGTGTTGTCCTGGCTTGAAAGACAGGTGTCTGCCAAGGAAGATGGGAACCTCTCTTGGAATGGAGAATATGACCCCCTTCCATCTGAATTATTATAACTTTGTAATTACGGGGCTTTCAGGCAAAGATATGGGAGAAGGAATAGCGGTTCTTTACGTGTGTGTCTGTGTGTGTATAACAAGGCAAACAAACAACAACCCCGGCAGCAACACCCAAGAGCCCAGAGACCCAGTCCCAGCCTTCTCCCGGCCACAGGCACCTTCCCCTTTGGTGCAGTTCCGGGCACAGCCGGCAGGGGCGCTGCTGGCTCCCGGCCGGGCAGGGCGGGTGCCATGATTCCCCCGCGGCTGCAGGGGGCGCTGTGGCGCGGGCTCGGCCGCCCCTCTCCACACGTGGCAATGGCGGGGGGCTGGCGGAGGGGATGGACAAGGGCCTTCCTTTGGGAACTCACGGGCAGCAGCCGCTCCCGGTGCGCCTCTGGATAATGAAAGGAGCTGCAGCGGGAACCTCAGGAGCAGCAGCTGGAACGGCAGAGGCGGGCACACACACCTGGGGTATCGAATAAAACGTAAGAAAATTCCTCAGCCCTAGCAGGAGCCCTGGGAGTCGGGCGGACACGGGGTCACACTATAACGAAAAACACGAGGCGGTGGCAGAGAGCAGCGGGGCTGGGCAGCAGCAGCCGGGTTTCTGTAAGCAGCCTGCTGCACGCAGCCGGGGAGATGCTCCCTCGGGAAGGGGGAAGGGTTCGGGGCCCTGTGGTTTTCCCCTGAGGCACCCGAGTAGATGGTGAGGGTCCTTTCCAGTCAGATCGGGTGTGAATAAGGTCCCAGTTCACCAGCTGCTCTTACGAGCAGAGGTTCACCCAGGGTAGGGAAGAAGCACTGCCGGACTGCACTCCGCACTGGCAGCGAATTCTTCCTGCGGCAGCAGCAACTTGACCTTTCCCCTCAGATCCCGAGAGCCAGAGAGAGTGAGTGAGGAGCTGAGCCCAGCCCCTCCTCCCCCAGCCAAAAATGTCAGGGTACCTCTGCCCTTCCCAAGAGAAAAGCCTCCAGCTAAGAGGCTGCAGCCAGCTGCACCCTTCCTGCCACCTTGGCCACTTTTGTCTCTCTTAAATACTGGTCATTGTCATTTCTTAGGCAACAAACGGGACAAAATTCCCTGAGAGAAAGGGAAAAAAATAAGAAAAGAAAAAAAAAATCTTAACCTCCTACATGAATACATTCCCTGTATTTGAGTCACTAATCTGACTGAAGGAGTATCAGGGTAGTCCCCTTTTCCTCAAATCGCTGTTTACGCAGTCTGCAAAGTCAGAGGAAGCAGGAGACCAAGAATTGATTATTAGCTGAAGGAAACTTTTCCTTCCCCACGTGAGAACAGAGATCCAAGCTCAGCTTTGGAAAACAAAAATGCAGGATGCTGCAGTGTGAAACATAGATGCTTGGATAGAGGCTCTGAAGGGAGATGGGTGTTACTATTTCTAGTACCTTGTCCTGTAGCTTACCTAATAAAAGCATGTGTGACCTTAGCAGTGAGTTCAAATGTAATTACAGAAAAGACAATGTTGCAGCAGACGTATTTCAATATCATCAGCTCTTTTGTTGCCTACTGTGCTTTTCTTGTCGTTTCCTCAGTTTAGTGTTTATGCTTCTGTTTGATAGTTGACCTTTTGCTGCTGCCTGTAGACCCTCCCTCGTCCCCTGCAGATGTCCTTGCTTCATGACCCGTGAGTCAGTTTAATTGATCTTGTGCTCAGGGCAAGGTTATTCCTTTTGCCACCCAATGCACTTCCCTTGGGCTCTGAGCCAGAACCAGCATTTGCCAGACCTCTCTGCGAGCTTCTTAACTCACTGACCTGGCAGAAGTCTAACAAAGCAAGATTAATTAAAAAGCAAAACAAAACAAACAAAAAACCATAACAGACAAAACCCCCACCACCACTGGATATTTTCCTGCCCACTTAATGAGTTCAAGCTGCTTATGGAAGAGCCTAGCAAGTGCCAGAACTGGCACAGACCTGCTCTTAGTGGCAGTCCTTAGTCCAGCCCTAAAGGGCGTAGGGAAGTGCACATGAGGATCTCAGTGCAGATGAGACTCAGAGGGTCTCTGGCCACTTTGGCACTTGCTGCACTCTCCATTGAGTTCACTGTGTTTCACCCTTCCAGCCACCTGCACTGCCAGTCACGTTCTCCAAAAGTTGCCACTTTATTTAAAAGACTCATTAACACTCGCAGGCTTGAAGAGCACTAAACTGGAGTCTAGTGCTGTGGCTACACAGCATATCCTTCAGAAGTACAGGACAGAGTTTTGCCCAGCTCAGCAGAGCAGCCCTGAGAGCTGAGACATGGGCAAGGGGCAGAGCCTGGAGGTTTGTGGAGGCTGAGGAAGCAGAGACTGCACCCTGGGCTGCCTTGTGCAGCCTTGCTGTGAGGTCAGGAATTCCTGCCTTGTGGTCACATGCTCGCTTTGAATATAGACACGTCCTTTCCTACCCCAAGTCTCCTCCAAGGAAAAAGGTAGACAGGTGAGCCTCAGGTAAGGTAATGTCCTCTCCAGATGGGTCTCTGCTGCTTTGTAGATAAGTAGTCCAGCTTCTGCACATGCACAGTGCAACAGCTGCATACAGGCAAAACCCAGCCCCATTTTGAGGACAAGGAAAGCCAGGGATGTCTTGTCATCCTTCAAAGGCAAGCTCAAGGTTTCAAGCTACCTCATGTGATTTGGCTAGGTCGGCACCCTCCTGTTGCCACACTCCTGGGGGCAAGGGGAGAGAGAGGCTTTGGAGTCCTTAAAAAGCACAGCTGGCGGAAGGAGAGTCTTGCACTACAAGAACTAAATCAGTCTGCCCCACAGTCAGCCCTCAGAGTACCCAGAAAGTGGGGTGAGGTTGATTTCTGATGTGCTGCAAGCCAGGTATTCTCACCAGTCCTGTATTTGATTTAATGACTTTCAGGTAGTTCAAGATTACTGTTTAAAAACAAATATTTAATATACTTAATGTAAACTAGTAAAACGTATTTTTGAGGTTGTAATGTCCCATCTTCAAGCTGAACCATGAGGCTTTTTCCTAAGCAGATATTTTCTTAAGAAAATAATTTGTTCTTTTTACGGTTTCTGTAAGAGCATGTCTGTCCATTGATTTCTGTAGATGAGAGAAGGGACCCACAGGTGATGTGTACCCAGCTTTCCTGACATTTCCACAGTTTTTCCAAGGTCCATAGTTATCCCAGAGATCCTGATCATGGGAAGATGCAGCCCCAGACCATTTGCACATCTGTACAAAAGCAAGCTGCTTTGGGCAGTGGTTGGACACAGAGTTTGGATAGAGAGATTTGACGGTGTTGTGAATTGGCCAGGTTGGATGGATCTTGGAGCAAGCTGATATAGTGGAAAGTATCCCTGCATGTGACCAGGGGGTGTAATAAGATGATGTTTAAGGTCCCTTCCAACCCAAACCATTCTGGGATTTCAAGAGCTGTACTGTGGATAGGAGAGCAGTGTTTAAGTGGGAATGATTCCCTTGCTGCTGGCCCTCAGTTAGGGTTCCCTGTGCAGGTAGCACATGTAACACTGGGACTCCTTCTTCTCTCTCTGCAGGAACATGACATTGAGACAGCTTTTGGAGTGGTTCATGTCACCATGCGGGGCACACCCAAGGGGAACAGACCTGTCATCCTCACATACCATGACATTGGCCTCAACCGTAAGCCCTTGCATTGCCAAGACCCTGAAAAAGTGATTATTCGTGGTATTTGCTTTTGAGCATAGGGAGTAGCAGACCTGGCATGGAGCTGAGATGAAGTCATTCCAGGGTGAAAAGATAAAGGTCTGCAGGAGGGAGAGCATGTGGGGTGCCCCTGTCCATTCCAACAGCCCTTGAAAGGTAGGGCCAGGGTGGAAAGGTGGAAATACATCCACCCAACAGTGCTCTTGCACCGTAGGGCTCTAGCTGACTTGCTGCACAGTGTGATAGGGCATCCATTCCCTGGGTGCTGGGCAGGTGAACAAGTCCCTTCTACATGGCTGCAGCAGCAGTGTAATGTTCTGGTGGGCTCAGTTGCTCTTTTGACATGTCTTCCCACCCAAAATGTACTGTTACATTCACACAGGTGCTCCTCTGTGAATGCTTTGAGTACCCACATGCTGCAATGCCTTGCTTTCCAGGGCGTTGCAGGCTGACTGTTGTTTGTCTGCCTGCCCTCCAGTCATGGCAGTTCCATTACTGAGACTCACTGCTGCATTGAGGCACAGCACATACACCATCCAGGACCCACTGCCTTGTGGGTTCAGTGCGCACTTGAGCTCCTGCAGGTGTGTGCCATGGTGTTTGGAGGGTGCAGTAAAACTTAAGGAAGTGTCTAATTTCTTTTTGTTGTTGTTGCAGACAAATCCTGTTTTAACGCGTTCTTTAATTTCGAAGACATGCAAGAGATCACCCATCATTTCGCTGTGTGCCATGTGGATGCACCAGGCCAACAGGAAGGAGCCCCCCCATTCCCATCTGGGTAAGAGCTCTGCAGGGAGCCGTGTTGTTCAGTCTGGACTGAGCTTGCAGCAGTTTAAGCCAGCTGGGACTGCCAGGCTGAGTGTAGTGGTAAGCAGGTGTCAGCAGAAGAGGAAGTGGCAAGATGAGGAAGTTTCCCAAGGGGCATTCAGCGAACTCTCCAATTACTGAGACATGGGTAAAGCCCTCACTAGTGCTGAGTCTAGTACCACCTTTCTGACTTGAACATGAATCCAGCACACTGCAGTTGAGCTGGCATTTCATCTGTCCGTCTTGCCACAAAAGTCTGACTGCCCAAAAGACCACAGCTCTGTGTTAGTCTTGCTCTGAGGGATGGGACCCACACAGTCAGTTGCACATTAATAACCCATGCACATGTCTGCCAGATATTCCTTGTCCTTCCTGCCTTGAGTGGAAACTGGAAGGTAACCTCTGTCAGCCTGTATTTAGAGGTGCTCTCTTGCTTTTCAGGTACCAGTATCCCAGTATGGATGAACTGGCTGAAATGTTACCTGCTGTTCTGACACATCTGAAGTAAGTCTCTGAAAGAAAATAGGGTGAGCCAGATGGATACCACTATTCCAGCACCTACTTCTGTCTCTGCTTGCCACGACTGATATGCTCACTGAGGTGTCCTAAGAGGCATAAGCATCTCCCAGCCAGTGTGACCCGGTCTGGTTCTATGCTGGGGACACTGTCTGCTACAAGGCAATTTATGGCTGCTGCATCATTGCTGCATTGTTTTGAAAACAAACCATAAGTGCACAGTTGGATGCAGAGGAGAAGGGTTTTGTCTCTAGGGATGCTTCATCTGAGCTAGGTTAGTCGTGCTGACTGTGAAATGCCTTTGTTTCAGCCTGAAAAGCTTCATTGGGATTGGCCTAGGAGCTGGTGCTTATGTCCTCAGCAGGTGTGCAGTAAGTATCTCTTCACTGCTTGTGACTCACGTGAGCTGTGGTCATCGCTGATCAGACTGACTGTGTGGGGCATGGGTAAAGTAGCATTCAGTGATTACAACAGGACTGCAGGGAGCCATGGGAGAGCTACCTCCATCCAGATGGTTATGCTGGAGCAGTCAGGGTTACTCTGAAGCTGTGCCAGGCATGGAAAGATTGTAATGTGATGCCTTTGAGTCAACAGAGCCCATCCTGAGTGCTAGGAGTAGCCACTCTTGAGTCTTCACAGAGACCAGCTGTGTTACTGTGCTGTATGCACTGTTTGTGGCACTAAAGAATTGATGTGGTGATGTATTGCAAACTGGTGTTGATGAGGAATGTGCTTTGTCACTGGAAGGAAGCAGATTTTGCTCCACCCTTACACAAGAGAGCTGCCTCTATTTCGGTATCTGCTTATAAATTTCTCTGTACTGTAGTGTTCATGTGAAATCAGTGGGTATTGTCTAGCAGCCCAGGAATTTGCCTGAATCTTTCAGAGTTAGTGTTAAAAAACCACAGAAATATGACATTTTCAGTAAAATTTTCTTCAAGTTGTTGAGTACAAAGATTTGCCAGTTGTTTAGGGTACTATAATTTCTTCAACCCACTGTGCTGGACAGCTGCCTCTCCTTGCACAATGTGCTCTGTTTTGCATTCCCAGCATTCCCTACAATCAGGATTGAGCCGGGGCAGTGTGAGGCACTGGTGTTTCACTGTTTCTTGCCTTCTCTATCATGGGTAGTTTTCACACTTGCTAAAGAGGAGTTTGTGCAAATCAGCCTTAGTCCTTATCAAAGTGCCACAAGGCTCTTACCACACTCCCTGGGCTGTGGGCAGTTTCCTGCTGAGGACAGAGATGTTTCCTTCTCCTTCCCATCAGTGCTGTAAAGCAAGAGAGCTGCCTTGGAGTGAGCCCAGAACTCAGCAGAGGCTGGTTGCCTCTGATTTCTGAGTTTCTGTTTGCAAGCACATAAACAGTTATGAGCAACTCATAAGTGCTGCATACCCGTGCTGCCCAGGTACAGCCCAAGGTACACTGGAGGGTTTTGGGTTGCTGGATGGAGCAGGGGAAGGGATGACTGCAGGCAGGGAGCAGGAGGGGTGCTGTCTGAGGAGCAGGTGCCCCTGTAGCTCAAGCTTTCCATTCTGCCAGGGCTTGGAGGCCTCAGCACTAATTCCCCTGCCATTTGCCCCATCTCCACTGGGAAGACTGCCTCTTCCTTGAGGAGAAGGAGATGCTCTCCAGGCACAGGAGCTTGTTCAGGTTCCTCACAGAGGTGCTGGATTGGAGCAGAGAAGGTTGCTCTCCCAGCCCTGTAACATGCAGGGCCTGAGCAGCAGCTGTGCCAGGTACACAGGTCACCAGAAGGCACTGTTGAGGCTATAGGTGCTGTAGAGCACCTCAGTGCCACAAGTGCTGCTGAATTGAGTCTGGGCTTGCTAGGAGCCACTGGCTGCCTGGCACAGAGTAGCTCCCTACTTTGTCTGCATTTTACTTAGTCTTGCACCTTTTGCAAGAAGCTTTCCAGCTGCTGCACCAGCTGTTGACCACTGTGTGGGCTGAATCATTCTGAGTGTGCCTCTGCTCTCTCCCTACAGCTCAGCCACCCTGACCTGGTAGAGGGACTTGTTCTTATTAATGTTGATCCATGTGCAAAGGGATGGATTGACTGGGCAGCATCCAAGGTGAGATTCTGCTTTCCCACACATTTGCTCTCCACAGCACCTAATGAACAGTGTGTTGAGTAAATAAAAAGGACAGAATACAGGAATTTTTCCATTTCTGGTGAAAACTGTACAATTTCATTTCTGTCCCTGCTACATTCTTAGTCTGGGTATAGTATGACCTCTGCCATAGGAGCAGGGGTGGGTGTGATCATGTCAATGAGAAATGCAGATAAACTGCTTGGATCACTCAGCTTTCCTCTTATTTAGTACTTCTGCTTGCAGGCTTCATTTAAATTATACTGAATGGATCTCTGTTGAGGTTTAGGTTTGCTGATCCGAGTCATGGTACTGTTTATGTGGTGGTTTTACATTTGCCGAATTTGTTTGCTAACTGAGAGATAGGATTTTGGGAGAAAAGGGCAAAAGCAGGCTCAACTTAGAAGCAAAAACAGATAGATTTTATTAACATACAGTAAGAGAGGAAAATAAGAAAGAAAAAAAAACCCCAACACAAATCAATTTCTAAAACCAACTCTTTGTCCTGCTACAAACTGTTCATTTTCTACAAACAGTATAAGGAGGCAAAACTCAGAACTCGAGATCAGTACTACTTATAAAACAGTCTTTCATTCAGTCTTTTAGTGAGAGAAGTCACTCCTATGGTTTGGTAACTTTGACACAAAAGCAGCCCGCCCACAAAAATCTGCATTTGTGAAATTTCTCCAGTCATGTAGCCTTTCCCATGACTACTTATGGGCCATAGATTTCACAAATTGGGGTGATACCTTTTAAAAATGAGGTGTTTAAAAAAAAATAAAGGATGTTTTGCAACTCAGGGAACAGAGATTTTCTTACTTCTTCACTGGCAGAGGGCTTCTTCTCGTCTCTCTCTATGTTCAACCTCTCATGGAGGCACCAAAATACTCACTCAGCTCATTACAGATACTTTTTCTCAAATCCATCAATCATCTCTCCAAGTTACACTGTCCACAATTTAAAATATTATCCTGTTAACATAATCCATAGGAGATTTTCAGCCTAGAACCAAGGCTACTCAACATCTCTACCATTTAAAAGTCACTCTTCCTTTGCTGACTTTGAGATCTCCATATTGTCCCTTTACATGTCTCCAATTTGGCCTTTTGTTTCATCTCCGAGAAGGGTTAGAGTTTTTAGTCTCAATCTGTGTCAGGAAGGAGTTAAAGGTTGCCCAGGCCTGCGGTGGTCAGGTGATCTCTGCCTTGGCAGCTGCAGATGTTTCAAAGCCATGCCAGTGGGGGAGAGGCTGATAGATACCTTATCTTCCACCCCTGGATCAGATGGTGTGAGCCATTAGCAGCTGCTATGTAAGGGCCATCGTGGCGTAGGGTGGGAGGGGGGAAAGATCCTACCCTATTCCCGGGCCAGGGTGCCAGCAGCCAGGGGAGCCTGGGGCTTGGTCCTGCCACGAACCCGCCCTGATCCCCACTGCAGCCCCAGAGCCACGGTTGGTCCGGCCTCCTCTGCAGGCAGCAGCTCCTGGAGCCCCGGGCAGCCCCGGCCACCCTGGGGACAGCCAGGGCCTAAGCCGGGCTCCCCTAGCCAGCCCAGGGTGTTACCTGCTCGCCAGACAGGAGGGAAAGAGGAAGTCTCCAACCCAGCTTCAGCTTTTATATGGGTATTACCAAAAGTCACCTTTCATTTTCTGAATGGTGAGAACTGCATGTCAATCCAAAACCCACCCCCCATAGGTCCCTGTCCTTTCCATAGAATTCCAAGGTCCTAGCAGGGAGATACTGTTTCAACCCATGACAGTCTCTTAATTAATCTCTTATTCTGGCCCCTTGAAGTTATTTAAGACTTCAGGTTTTTTGTAGAGCTGTGTTGCATATACACAGTTTCTTTGAAGCTTTACATGTCCATCCCAAGCTTCATACATTTGCTTCTTACATAATTTGAATAGTTTATTCATTGTTTTCTTTACTCTGAGTAGCTGTTTTGCAATGTGTGATGAAACTGCACTTTCCTCATTCATGGTCACTTTTCAGTTTTCAGGTTGGACAACCAACATAGTGGATATTGTCTTGGCACATCATTTTGGCCATGTAAGTACCCAACAGATGCTAATGTTGCCTGTACAACTGTACATGGAGCTATAACTTCTGCATGTGTCTGTTCCCAAATAGTTCTGGTCCATCAGGTAAGGGTTGTCACAGGCAGTACCATTTTCTCTGTGTATCAAGCTCACATCAGGGTTGGCATGCTGGGGGGCACACACATCCTCACTCTTGCCCTAACTGTCTCCAGGCCATGCACTGGTGATGGAACTCCTTTGTGGTGCCCAGGACACTGTCCACAGGAACAACTGGCAGCCAAGTTCTCTGTAGCCAGCATAGAAGCCTTTAGACTGTGGGTAGAGCACAGGTCAACTGGGAGCTGGCAGTGGGATCTTGTATTTTTCCAGACGTTGAACTGCTGGATTGGATTGGATGAAGATTCTGCTCTTCATCTTACCCCTTCAGTTTCAGCAGAGGCAAAACAGCCCCTCCTGAAAACTTTGGATACAGCAGTGCCTTCTGTCTGGCATTAACTGTTTTTCAACCATCAGTCTTACTGGGCTTACATGGATAGTGCCTTGTGCACACTGTATATGCCACACAGCAGATCAGTCCCTGACCTGGAGACTTCTTGCGGCAACACATCAGCACTAAAAGGAATGCTTCCTTCTCCAGCACCACTTCTCCTGTGCACATCCTGTCCTCTTCCCACTGTCAAGCCCCTTCATTGTATGTAGTGCTTCCTTGCATTCCCTGTTCTCTCTGGCTCTCTCAGAATGTAATTTCTTCTAAGAGCTGGGTGCTGGAACTTTCCTTTGGTCAGAGTCTTACAGCTTACATATTTTTTTACTTTGTTTCATTTATTAGTATTATTTCATATTTTGCTCCTTAAACATTAAGCATAAGTGGAGGACCTGCCTAATGCAGAGTGATTTGTATCTGTAAACATTACTGAGGCTTGGGGGTTAACTTATCCCATCTCAGGATACTTGTACTCTTGCAGTAGCTTCTGCACTGCCAGTTGTAAAAGTGTAGTCACATCACCAAAGCATGGCATGTACCAGCACATCAAATAAACACCTCATGTCTCTGGGATCCTTATCCCAGAGTCACTGCTCCAGAGGGTAGTCTGGAGTTGCTGCCCTCTGTCACTGTTCACAGGGAATGACGTGTATGAATACTCTTTAATGCTTTGGTATTTTTATTACTATTGCTTCTTTACTTGTAAAAACTGTTTCTTGTTTTTCAATTCTTTTGCTTTTGTACAGGAGGAACTGCAGGCAAATCTAGATTTGATCCAAACATACAGGCTTCATATTGCACAGGACATTAACCAAGATAACCTTCAGCTGTTCCTCACCTCATACAACAGGTATAGGATACCTTTTTGCCTGATAGATAGCTCCCATAGTTTCCCTGCTCAGTAGATTTGCTGCCATGTGTATTACCATATTGGGTATTGTTTCAGGGGAACCTTTGTCCTAAGCTGTTAACCCTGAGCAAAGCCTAGCCCTTGTGTCTGCCCCCACACCCTGTCAGACCTCAGTAGCTCATCTCTGAGCACACAGCAATGCCATGAGAGGATGGGTCCTGTTTTCTGGGCATGACTGCTGGGGCTCCAGCTCTGGGCATGATGTAGCTCTGAGCAGCCTGGGTGCTGGAGCCAGCACTCACGGTTGGATTTTATGTGCTCCCATGATAACCAGTTTGCTCTGCGGATTTAATGGAGAATTGATTTATTTTGTCTTTCAGTCGTAAAGACCTGGAAATTGAGAGACCAGTTGTTGGTGTCAATGAAATGATTGCAAAAACACTCAAGTAAGTTGTCTGAATCAGCCTATCTCAGTTGCTGACTGTGCAGTCTCTTCAGCAGAAACAATGTTGCTTCTCAGCAAGAACTGCAGCAAGCCCAAGCAGTGGGAGGACTATCCAAGACAGTCTCAGGCTGTGGTACAGGACTGTCAGCTGCAATGGGGCAGAGGTGTCTTAATGAGTCCTCTCGTTAAGAACACATTGAGATTCTCCAGAAGGCAGGGTCAGAGGCACATGTGTGCAACAGCAGTGGCAGTTGGTGTGCATGGAGGGGACAGTCTGGGTGTATTTGCAAGCCCTGGAGAATGTTTTGGTACAATAAAATGCCAAGGTGTGATGGCAGGCAGGGATTTTACTGAGCGTTTTTTTGTTAACCTTTCATGAAGGTGTTGGTTCACAGAGCTCAACCTCCTCAGAAACCCCTTTGATGCACTTGGAGTAACACCTCTGTTTTGACTTTTGCCCAGGTGCCCTGCCTTGCTTGTTGTTGGTGACAACTCACCTGCTGTGGAAGCAGTGGTATGTATCCATGAACTCTTTCCTTTTGTGACATTAGCCTCACAAATCACCTGCAACCCTGTAGTACTTTCACCTTGCTCAGAATTAGTTACAGACAGTGGCTCTTTGTCCGCAAGCTCTTTTTCAGTCCTCCAGCTACTCGTGGAGGAGCCAAGGCTTTGGGGGCCTGAATGGCCCTCAGGGCAACTCCAAGGTGAGGATGGCAGAATCTGAAGGAGCATCCGGCTCAACAGGTGATACAGAGGACCCTGTTCAGGATCATGTGTCCTTCCCTAGGCTCTGCCAGGCTTCTGCCTGCAGTTTGGTTCAAGTCTTGAATTGCTGTTGTTTCTCTGTTACTACCTGAGGATTAAAAATAACTGAATGTTACTCCAGTTCTTGTGGTGGGGAGCCATGTAGAGCTCTCTTAGAGCACTGCATCATCAGGAAGGCAACACTTAGGAGCTGTTGTCCTCTGCAGACACCCATAACCCACTTCCCTCCCAGCACAGCAATAAATGGGGCATGGCACAGGGTAATGTGGTAGTGGTGAATGTTCTCCTCCCTCTCAGCCAGGGATTGTGGGGGGACCAGGGGGTTGTGAACAAAAGCAGCTGTCTAAAACTGTGGAAGAATATAGGAGTCTCCTGAAGCAGTAACTTAAACCTAGGAGCATTGGATGCTCCATTGCATGGAGAGAATTTTCTGCCCATGGCCTGTTGCCTTGATCTGTTTGGTCTGGAAGTCTGAAATTAAGTGTGAAAGTTTTGACTTTCCTCGGATACTATCCTTGAAGGTTCCTATTGCTTACTGGCCACAGCATAGTATGGGATAGGGTCTTCTGCATCTTAGTGTGCTTGTCTGGCTGCCCAGATTCCCAGCCCAGGATAACCTCTCCTGCTGAGGTTGCTTTTCCTATAGATGCCCTGTCTATTTCCCTTTTCCCAGCAGTCTTAGAGAGAAGAGGTGGTCATGGCCTCCTTGTCTGGCCAAGAGACTGAGTGACCTCTCTCATGCTGCATTGCTCAGAGGTCTCCTTCCCTCCCAGTCTTGCTGTCAGAGCATAGAAGGTACTTCAGGGTTTTATAGTGCATCCCAATACTAGGGGATGATTTCAGTTGAAGTCATAACCTGTCATCACAAGATCCCTTAGATGGAACACCTGTCATTCCTCCCTGGATCTTTTGTTCATTGTTCACTTCCTGCGTGATCTCTGCTTTCTTGCTTAGTCCTTCCTGGCTCCAGAGAAGCTCCCATTGCTGAAGACAGCCACTGCTTCTGGTGCAACTACCCCACATTTTACATCTGAGTATTCAAGTTTTCTGTGTGACACCATGTCCCTCTCTACATTTTTCTAGGTTGAATGCAATTCACGTCTTGACCCAACAAAAACTACCCTTTTGAAGGTGAGTGCCACTCCATAATCATTCTGGCCTGCATAAAGACACTATTTTTGCTCAGCTCCACTTAGGTTTTTGCTTTTCATACATTTGGCTTTGAGAAGTTTATGGACAGTCATTCAGGGCTGTGCTCTCTCCTTCGTGGAGCCAGAGCTGAGAGGGAAGAGTTTGTCAGGGAGACCCCCAGTCCCTGCTTTATGGACACCTTCAACTGGCAGGGAAGACCCCTGAGAGTTAGTAGAGATTCCCTGCCTCCACCCTGCTCTCTGCAGCAACAACATCCTTTTTCCTGGCTTAGTACTGGTCCTTCCCATCCTCACCTGTGGCCCCACAGTGTGACAGTGGCTCTATGAAGTGCAAAGTGACAGGTTTGGGTAGAGTGGCTGGGGGAGAGGTGGCTGGGAAAGTGCTGGGTTTCTGAAGTGTGGCCTGAGATCACTTGTGACAGGCCCTCCAAGGTTCAGGGTTCCCTGAGCAGCAGGTCCATGAAGGGGACCTTTGCCCTGCTCTGACTGTGGAGGTGAGATGGTGGAAACTGCAGTGTGGTGCGCTCAGCCCTGGTGGATGGGTGGTGCTAGTGTAGTTTGGGGTTGTCCTCCTCTGCTCAACCTGCCTTTTATTTCCTGTTGCAGATGGCTGACTGCGGGGGCTTGCCCCAGGTGGTTCAGGTGAGACACACCTTGGCTTTCCGATGGCATTTGGGTGGTACAGAGCTCTTTGTTCTGTTTTGCACTAAAGCCACCCTCTCTGTTTCCACAGCCTGGCAAGCTGACTGAAGCTTTCAAGTACTTTGTGCAGGGAATGGGCTACAGTAAGTGGCAACACAACTTTGTTGTTTGGAGCAGGGTTGTCGTGAAGGGAACACAGGCGTTCTGGTCCATCTGAGCCCACTGGCATCTGTGTCCCTACTCCTGAGCTAGTGTGGTTGCCAGGAGATCCATCCATGCTGAAAAATCAACTAGTGCACGGACAAGCCTTAGCAAACTAGTGTTGTTCCCTAACGTGACTCCTTTCTGGTTGCTGTTGTTGTTAAAACCTTTTAAATCTGTCTTTGCACCAATCCAGAAAAATGTGTTCCCAAGAGCAGCAAATCTGTGCATACCTTCTCCAAATGGAAAGGAGGTAGCAGGGCAGCCCCATGACTACTCTGGGTATTAGAGATCCTCCCTTTCTCCTCAGATGTTCCTGTTTCTCTCAGACTCACCAGGGTTAAGCAATACTCCAGAACAAATACCTCTTAACAGCAGAACAGGTTCCAGGGTGATTTCTGAGGCACCCAGTGAGCCCAGAGAGAGCTGTGCTTTGCAGCAGTGCATGTCCTGCCCTATGGCTTCCTCCCCATGCTTGGAGGCAGAAGACATTGTCACCTGAGTGTGTCAGACTAACAGCTGCTCAGCTCCTTGCCCTTGGTGTTCCTGAGGAACTAAAGGAGAGGGGCTTCCTTACTTCTTTATCTCCAAGAAGGGCTTTACTACTGAGGAACATCAGGATAAGGGCTTCTCAGTGCACTTCAGCAGCTCTTTCTTCCCTGCTGGGGCCAGGAGATCCCTTTTGTGGATGATGAGCCTTCAAAAGCTGGAGTTAGGGAAGGGGTTGGTTTATATGACTGGCTAACCACTCAGCATGGCCACTGTGAGAGCTGGGACACTTGCAGCTTTGCCAGCTCATGGTCAGGGCTTAGCAGAAGCTATTTTTTTCCTCAGGGGTCTGCAGGTAACACAAACATGTAGGACAGATCTCCACTGATGGCCAAAGGAGCCTGATCATACAGAGAAAGATGCTCTGTGAGAAGGGTCTCTCAGCTTCACTGAGAGTGTTTCAATGTTCATGTCTCTTGTGTTCCTGATGTTAGTAAAGTCAGCAAGTGCTGTTGTCAGAGCAAGGGCTTCAGCAGAGCTTTGCAGGTCAGCCCTCTTGTGAGCAGGACATGCAGCACTGGAGAAGGACAGGCAAATTTTCTCCTTCCAGAATTTATAGCTGGTCCCAGAATAGTTTTCCCAGCTTTCGTGGGCAAGACTGTGGGACACTGTGGAGCATGGTCAGTTCTCTTGGGGAGAAAAAGTAGAAGCAAAACACAGGGCAGTGCTAGAAATACAGAAGCCAATTGTCCAACAGCTGTTCCTGTGCCTGCTGTACATGGGCTGAGGCAGCTGGATGTATATCTGCTGACACTGCAGGTGGAAGGTGAGGGCCTTGAAGGAGACTTGTAGCAGGAATCTGATGGTGTCATCCCAAAGACACAAATTTCTGTCCAATATCTGGAGTATATTGGACAGTATACACTAGGGGAAACACTGGTTGAGCAGGTGTGGGGTGTGCAGTGGGGAGTTAATGTCACCAGGTACAGTGTGATTTTCAGCTAAAGGCATTGAAGAGATCTGATGGGGTTTTAGGTGAGCTTGGCATCTCCCTGAGATGCTCATTAGCAGCTGTTCTTACAAATCCTGGGAGCTTTCAGTGCAGTGTACAAGCTGGGAACGGAAGGAAAGGTAGCTGGGACTCCCAGGAGTAGTGCAGCCACTAGTCGCACACTGCAACTAATTGGCTCTTTCCTATATTCATCCCTTTCCTTGTTTCATGTTGTTTCCAGTCCCTTATGTGCAGCTCAGCCACCTAAGCACTGAGTCAGGTACCTCCAACCGTGCATCCACCTCAGCCCTGGTCTGTGTGCTGAGTGGAATTGTTCTCCGGGTGCTTTGCTCTGTCTCAGCATGTCCTGCTGTGGGTGGGCTGATCATTGTACCATGTGTGCTATCCACCTTTCATTTGTATTTTGTTGATTGTTGCATGACTTCAGCTGTGTGGTTTTTTAGAATGATGAGACACTTTCAAAAGGTCATCCATGCCACAGCTGCCTTGGTTTGCACAAACACTGGCCGTGGCTGACTTGCAGATGATCAGTTACACTGCTGGCATTTGTTCACCTTCGACCTTTTGAAATTGGGCCTTAAACATCTTGCTTTAGACATGCAGAGACTTAATTCTGGCAGTGAAGAGTGAGTTTTCTTCCGAAGGGTACAGCTCTTTCTGTGCTTACCCAGTGACACATACCTGAGTGACTGTGGTCGTGGCTCCGGGAACTGCCTCCTTGTCTGAGTCCCACATTTGTTCTCTCTTACAGTGCCAGCAGCCAGCATGACCCGGTTGATGCGTTCCCGTAGCCACTCCTCCTCCAGCGTGGGCTCTGGTGAGAGCAGCCGCAGCCGGTCTCATGCCAGCACCCATGGGGAAGGCAGTGCTGGGACCCCAGAAGGAATTGACCTCCAGGCTGCACCTCAAACCATGGAAGTATCCTGTTAGGCAGGAACCCCTCTTCTGGATTCAGACAGCTCCACTCACCCCACTGAACCCACTCAGAATTTAGCATTTCATCCAACATGGCATTAACTGTTCTCTCTAACCTGTGCATGCCCATCCGAGCAGCCACCTCCTTGGTAGTCTGTACTTGACATTACTTTGATCTTTTCTGTATCCCCTTGGCATCAGAGTCTCTTTAAAACACGTTGACATTCCACAGTCTTGGTAAGTCCGATTACTGCACATGCTGATGCCATCTCCTGTTTGTGCTGTGTATCAATCCAGATGACAGCCACTGTCTCCCCTCTTCATTTAAATATAATTTCTGTGGCTTTGTGAGGTTTAGAATTGCTTTCTAGTTGTGCTTCTGCTAAAGGACCCTTGTGGTGCAGTTGGTATGTCCTTGGTGGGATGTGGGAAAGTAAGACCACGAGGATGTGGTACTCCAGACACTGGAGCAGGCAATGCAGTATGGAGCTGTACTTGGGACACAGAACCCACTGGAAGATCTGTGTCTCCCCAGGGCTGTTCCACGTGAAAGACAAATGGTTGGGAATACTGTCTTGGTCTTACCTGTGTATTTGTTTAAAAGGAGCAGAGTGATTTCTTACCTGAGCCTCCTGAAAAAGCAAAGCAATTAACCAGTAAACTACACTAACAAGGTGCACTATTAACCCAGTTCAAGGGATTAAACTCCAGCAGCCCTGGCTCTATACCACTTCTGCAACCCTGTGCTGCCCCAGCAGAAGGGCAGGATGCAGTGATACATAGCTGCTGCTCTGCTCTGGTGCAGGTGAATCTTTAATATTGAGCAGGTTGTGAAATGGGAAGCAGTACCTCTTGCCAGGTGGAAGTCTCAGAAACTTCTGCACTGCCGTCTCTGTGTCCCATTGCTGCTGCCCCAGGCAGAATCTCACATGGTGCAGTTATGTGGGGGCAGGGAACACCAGTGAATGTGACAGCCAGCAGTCGTTTATTCCTGGGTCAGAAGGATAGGTCAAGAAAGACGAGCAGTGAACACCTCTGTGCAGGTAGTAGGTACTGTCTGTGGAATTCACAATTGTGCAACCTTTTTACACCTGGCTGGGTCACCAAGGGTGGACAGCAGATGCTTGCTACAGGCCAAGGTCTGGTGTTAATGGGAGAAAAGGGATGAGTAGTCAGGCTGCTGCAAGTCTCAATGGATAAGCAGAACATCCTTTCCTCACTACTGAGCAGCCCTTACCCAATGGGAGCCAACACCTCCCAGGGTCATGCTCATGTTCTGCTCCATTTCAGGTAGGGAATGGGACCGGGAGGCTCTGCCTGAGGGGAACTTTGTACCGGTTATTGAATAAAGCTATAACTGAGTTTCATTGTTACGCTCTGTGCTTTTGGTCTTTCTGCAGGATCTTCTCCCCTGGGGGTTTAGCAGTCCTCCCAGTGTCTCCTGCTGCAAGCAGCAAACTCATTTACAGGGCAGGGAGAGGACTGGGCACCTCTGCACCAGAATAATGTGGTTGGCCCCTGGCAGAAGGCTGTCCAAGGGCATTGGAGAGCTGGCCTCTGCCAAAATGCAACTAGAAACATCCAGAATGGAAACAACAGGTTTGCAGCAGCACAGACAAGAACTACATCCCAACAGCCAGTGCTCAGAGCTACAGTGCTGTCCCTGGAGCAGTGCTCAGCACTGGCATGTTGCACAAACATGGCACAGAGCTAACCACTGTCATAGCACAAGAGGATAGAGGGCAGTTTGGGCAGCAGGGATGTCTGTTGGCACATGCACCCTGCAGCTGGGCGCAGGGAAGTGATGTGCAGCAGCCTGGCGTGGAACACACCTGATTCTTCACCTGGTGCTTTCCACACCCAGTTTCTACTCCCTACTGTCAGGTGTCACTGTAACCCCTGGAGGGCCCCCTGGAGACTGACTGACTGAGACCTTGGGGGGGGGTGGGGGGGGTCATTGCAGAGATGGGACAAAGTGTTCTCATGAATTGCAAACTGGATGAAAGTTGATATTAGAAAAACTGGCCAGTTTTATCAATGGACAAGTAGTGGCGGTTTTTGATTAAAGGAGCAAAACCAGAAGTTTAAATCTGTAGGAGATAGGAGACTGCCAAAGAAACCCATCCCCTGGACATGGTGGGAAGTTCAGCACTGCCTTCCCAGAGACAGCCTTCCCTGGACTTGGATCCTGATCCCTACTGGCTGCTGGAGTGTGAGCTGGGGGCTGCAGGACACAAATATGCATTCACACCCCTTGAGCGGCAGTCCACAGGTTGGAGTAAGACCTTGCAAATTGGTGGAAGTTCCTTGACCTCTCCTTGCTTTCAGGAACTGGGATGCCCAGCAGAAGGGGCAGGCAAATGGAGCCAGCATTTTCATATGCTCACCCTTAGAACTGAATTCCCATTTGCTCAAAACCTTGGGACAAATTCATTCAGTGACATGTCCAGCCCAAGATCCCAGATTTCTGTGTTGGCTCTTTCAGAAGCACAGTGTGAGTCTGGCTTAGCTCAGCTCCGGGTCACTCACAGAAAAATGCAACTCACAGCCATGGGCTGAGCTTTCTGTGTGCGGGCTGCAGGGCCTCAAATTCTGGGGGAAGGCAGAGGGGAGGGTTCTGCAGTACCCAGAAATCCACAGACCAAGTGCTCTGCTGCCACCAGCCCTGGGGCTGAGCCATGGCCAACCCCTGCCCCATCACACTTGGACGTGTTCCTTGGCAGAAGGGATGGAGTCAAACTCTTCTCTTGGTGCCAGAAGATTCAGTGAGGAGCAACAGCCAAAGATTGAGAATTGGAAGGTTCAGGATTGATGTTGGGATTTTTCCTTGTTTTTATTGCCAAAGGATGGGGGACTGTGGGATGAGCAGTGGGGAGGGATGTCCATCCTGGAGGTGTTCGAGGTGACACAGCAAAGCTGTGTCAGTCACAGCATGGAGGAGGACACTGGACTGGAGCCATCAGGGACTCCTGCTCCTCCAAACAACAGTCACTTGGTCTAAACTCCTGAAAAGCAGGTGGCTGTGCCTCACTTTGCCTGAAACCTTAGTCCTCCCCACCAGTTCAAGGTGTACAAGATGGTGCATTTCTGCTGCCCCAGGTGTGCCTAGGATGGTGGGAAGAGAGGACTCCTGGGCCCCTCCTGCAGCCTGAGACACCTGTTACACTTCTGTTGTCCATGCTTTTGCACCCCTCATCCCCAGGAAACACAGCGGGGCTGCACCAGCACTTCTAAGAGCAAATTAATCTCCCAAACATTATCAACCACTCACAAAACCGCACTGCTGATCTCAGTGCAGGCTCAAGGGGGTCCTGAACCCCAACAGTGTCATAAGGCCCAAAAACCCTGTTGAACTTGAATGCATTTCACGCTGCCAAGGTGATGATTGACCAGAATCTTTGACGTTTCAGCACAGACAGAACAGGATGTGCAGCTGCTGCAGGGCTGCAGCAGGAGGCTGTATCTATTCACACTGCAGGGCCACAGCAGGAAATCATGGCGGGGACACACCGTGTTGCTCAGTTGGGGCATGAGAAGAGAAGCTGCTGAGAACAAATACCAAGGACCTTCCTCAGAGCTGGATTGAGAGGGAGGAGGTGCATGTGTACATCAGAGGGTTCTGACATCAGGCGGGGAAATGGGGGACTTGGCAATGGGGATGGGGGGAGGGTGAATGGTGCTGGCTGAGACAAGCAATGTTTGCTTTAAAAGGTGAATGTTACACATGCATACTTCGGGCAATGAATGGTCCAACACCAGCAGCAGCTGCTGAGCCTGGATAGAGCTGAGGCTGGAGATGGGACAGAGCTGGGGCTGCTCCCACTCATAACCCAACCCAGGCCAGGCTGGGCAGTGCTGCTGTGGGGCAGAGTGGTGTGGAGCAGTGTTGGGTATGGGGCTGTGCTGGAATGCTGGTTGGGCGCAGCACTGTTGGGCAGGTCTGTGATCACACTTCCCCCACCCCTGCCCATGACATCCAGCACCATGCACCTGCTGAGGGCCCTAGTGCTGCTACAACTGAGGAGGCACGTTGGGACACACCCCCTTCACTGAGACTACCCTGGGGATGGTGTGTTGTCCAGCCTCAACCTGTGAGTCCTATCATCCCTGCTCCAACTCACAAGTGCTACCCATCCATCCCACTTGTCCCTCCATAAATCCCATGTGATGCCTCAAGTACCCTCAGGGATTTTGTTTGGCTTGGTGCCCATTTCTAGGGCTCTAAGGGGCTCAGCTGAGTGACCTGTGACTGAGTGAAAAGGAGTAACCCTCTCTAGTGTGTGCACATCACAAGATGCATCACAGCAGCAACCACAGTCCCACCACCTCTCAGCCCTTCACAGCAGCATTGCCAGGGGCAGCACCAGGGAGTGAACTGGTGAACACAAACATCCAGCCCTAGAGCAGGGCCAAGGACAAACCAAGAGGGTGGGGATTGCCACCCTGGGTTCCCTGAGGCTCCTCCATGCAGGCAGGGCGGAGCTAGCCAATGGTTGCCTGGGCATGAGAGTACCCAAACAATGGTGACAGTAGTGAGGGGCAGGTAAATAGAGTTCACTTCTCCTGAATGCAGGAAAGGGGTTAGGGCAGGGGAGGAGAGGGGCTTAGCCTGGGACAGTTCTGGATCACACAAAGCTCTGGTGGCAGCTCTCCATGGCCAAGGAACGGAAAGAAAGAAAACTTCCCACAGCTGCTCAATCTCCATGGGGACCAGCAGTTTGGAAAAGGTGGCAGCTGCCCCCCCTGCCCAGGTGCACCCAGGTAAGGGGGACAGGGAGTGCACCCTGTTGATGCTGTTGGCTCCCCAGAGCTCAGCGACGGGCTCTTCTCTCCTCTCAGCAAGCCCTGCTCCATGGAAGGGCCAAGGGCTGCAGCCCCCATGACACTCACTGTAGTCAAGAAGCCATTGCTCCACTAGGACAAGATTGAGAGGTGGGTATGGGAGAAAAGACAGTACAATGCAACTGATATAACAGCCCGATATCTTAGGCCTGATCGAGCAAAAACCATGGGAAAGACACAGATCACTGATCCCTGGGGTAGAAGCAACGAAGAAACATGTTGTGAAACTTTGTAATGATCACCAAGTAACTGATGTCATAAAGAATGTTTAACCAATGAGAAGTATTACCAAGAATAGAACCCTATGTAAGTGCCATACAAGAAAAACCCTATATAAATGCCTTGTATGCTCAATAAATTTGGCTTCTTGTCAGAACTCGTAAAGTCCCTGTCTCTCAATCACCAATAGGTGGGGACAGCTGGGACAGGGGCTGGTGTTCCATCACCTGTCCCTTAAGGGGCTGTGGGCTGCCTGCTGACGGCCCTATCTGCTTTTGAGTAACTCCTTCCTGTTCTCGGAGACCACATCCCCACCAGAGGCCTCTCCCATCAGCCAGGGCCTGTGGAAAGCCATCAGCTCTTACCTGATCCTCTCAGAAACTGACATCCCCAAGCTGGACCCCACAGGAAAGGTGGTGAAAAACAGTTGAAGACAGGGTCCAACTTGGCCTTGTGGTGGACACCCACCCCCCAGTTCAGGCTTCTCCTGCTTTCAGCCACAGTCACTTGGTGCTGGGGCCCATTAGCTGGAGCTTGGGACAGCCAAGACCAGTGTGGAGCCAGGCAGGCATCGATGCCTGTCCTTCCCTGACACTTTGGGACGGGATGCATGAGCACCCACCCTGAGCCTCAACACCAAGATGGGAAGAGGCAAGAGACTGCACAGAGAAAAAGCCCTGTCTGCCCCACAGGCTGCAATGGGACCCCTGGCATCTGTACTCCCACAGCAGCAGAGAGAGGATGGAAATGTTCGACAAACCAAATCCTGCCCCAGGTAGGATCCAACCTGAGAAGTTGGAACAGCCCAACCCCATCAGACCTCCCAAGATATGCACAACTGTTTTAGGGGAAAGAGTATCTGTGCAGGCCTGTGAGCAGCAGCCATGGTCCCTCAGAGTGATCTCACTCCTATAATTCACCACTCTGCTTGCTGGGACCAGCAGACAGGAGGGAACCAGCCCCTGACTGTGCCCAAAGCAGTTGATTTTTAAACCTTTTAACCCATGGACTGTTAGTTCCATAAGAGAGGATCCTGCTGGACATGCAGCAATAAACATCTGTAGCGCCTCAATTAAAAGGCACCTCATTCAGAGGTGAGGCTTCGTGAACAAATTGTGACTTGCCCGTGGGGCTAATTTCACTGCCACAGCCTGGGGGGTTTGCTCCTGCCATGGCCCTTGGCCCCAGCTGGAGTGAGCAGGCAGCCATGGGCCAGTGTTGATCCTCAGCCAACTCTCTTTGGGCAAATTCATGAGCCCAGTATGTTTAAACGTGTGAATGCATTTCCCCCTTGTTCCTAGAACACACAACTGCTGTTCTAGGAACAATGGGGAAAGAAATGGGCCTGTGGCAGGAATAAATTATTCAGAGACATAGAGTGTAAATACTCACATACAGCCCCTATCCCAGCTACACCACAGGGCTGAGGGGCCAGAACAGCAGCAGAAAGGCCTCAGAGCAGCCGCACTTCTGAGCTTTCAACAGGCCCTTATCAGCAAAATTGTAGGTTCCTCTGCAGCCAGAGGCGGTGCAGAAGCAATTTTGCTCCTTGGCACCATCCCTCTCTTCACCCTGAGGCCAGCATAGCAAGACCTCCTCTAACCCAAAAGCTGCATGTCTCCTGCTTGGACATGCTCCAACCCCTTCCTCATTTTCCTGTCTGATGAGCTCAATCTTGCAACCTACCATCACTTATTTATTTCTTTCTCCACCCAGAACTTTACAGACCTGCTCAGCCCCAGTCTCCAAGCCCAGGTGGCCTCAGCACAAACAGGCTGGGGTTTGTCCCAGGCCTTGTCCTCCTGCTTGATGCCCTAAGGTAACTCAGAGGAGTTCTGTATCCTTTATTTTTGCTATTGACACATGCTGTGTGAACCAACATGGCTCTCGGGTTCCTCCCTCCATCACCAACCTGCACCCAGGTTGTTGGATGCATTTACACAAAGGACCACAGTCAAGGGCCTGCTGCTCTGGCATTTGTAACCTTGGAGCCAGGTAAAATGGGATGGATGTGGTTCTAAAGGCTGTTCAAATCCTTCCCCATCACCAGCAGCCTCTGAGTCCTCCAACTTTCCCATCCTGACAATCTCCTTGTCTTGGGCACGTGCCACTCATGGTAGGAACTGTCTTCCCAAGGCACTGCCAGGCCCATTGCCTGCCTCTCATGGTTGAGTGCTGCAGCCTCTGAACACCATGAGCATGAAGCAGATTTTAACAGGCAGCTGAAGCACAAAATGGGTCCAACAGGTCTCAAGAGTAGCAGTGCTCTGCCAGGCAGAGGCGAGCAGAGCAAGTGTGCTGACTATGGGGCTACTCCCCAAGGCAGTGCAGGACAGGGACACTGAAGGCTCTGAAGGGACAGAACAAGCCACAGTGAGACCCACAAGTGCTGGGGCAGGGGAGGACCTGCCAGCTACCCCAGTGTGAGCAGCAGGTCTTCTCCAGTGGTGTTTCAAGTGCCCAGGACCCTGACAGGGAGAGGAGCTTCCCAGCTGCTCCCCAGTTTCCAGGACACCTTGCGATTGCAACTCATGGCCTCTTTGGCCATATCAGCCACATAGTGGGCAGCACAGACCTCCCCAAAAGCCCTGTCACCACTTCCTCTGGAGTGACAAATGCTTTGTGTCACAAACTTGTCCCAGGAGATTAGACTAACCCAGATCCCTGTTAAGAGATCCCCTGGGGTGGATTAGAGTGAAATGATGCCGAAATGTTCAATGTGTATGTTATAGATGGATATTGCAACGGTTGGCTCTCACAATTAAGGGATGAATATTTTGTGAATGTTAAGAGAAGTTCTATAGAAGTATAACATAACTGTGTTATTATGGTATGTTCTCCCCATAGCCCTCTTTCCTCTCTCCCTTGTATTGCTGTCACTGGATGGCCTTGGTAGTCAGGGCATTTGAGGGGGAGGACAGGCACATTACTAGGAGGTGTGGCATGGCAACACCTGACCTCCAAACAAGCTGCAAGAAAGTGATCTCCACCAATGGATGGCAGAGGAGGAGTTGACTGACAAGACTTTGGGAAAGTCCAAGGGTACAAAAGGCAGAACATCCATTTTGTAGACAAGGGCATGGCAGAGAGTTACAAAGTTCCCAGTACTGTAATTTTTCCTTATTCAGTCTTTTGTTGTATTTTGTTAAAGTTTAATAAACCTTTTAAATTTTTAAAAGTGAGTATTGTTTCTCACATGTATAAATACACATACAGAGAGTTTATTTTTTAAGAATTTGGTTGCAAAGGGGTATGTAGCCATTTTGATTATTATAATTTACAATATGAAAGCATTGCAAAAATGTCACCAAAGCTGCAAGAAGAAAAAGAAACTTCCAATACCATCCTTCAAATATTAAGAGAATCAGGCATTACTATAGTCTAGATAGGATGTGCGGTAGAAATCATTCCAGTTCACCTAGTTCTTTGCCAGACTTTTCACCTATTTATACATTTAAAACCTAAGGACATTATCATTCATTGGTCCTAGATTGAGTACTAAGAATTGTACAATCTCCTACTGGATCTCTTTACCTTCAATGTTAATTTAGTCCTCATTCTTTGGTTCTCTTATCAATCTTTTTCCAAACCAGATTACTCCAGCCTAAGAAGAGTATATTTGTTAATGTCTGTTTATCTTCTACCTTCTTGATATTCTCAACCTCTAGATGTTCATTTTTTGTTGATGGAAGCCCATCAGGCCTCACTGAGCAAAATTCAAACCCTCGGTGAATAGAGTCTATTCTGGGCTAGGGTGGGTTGAAAAAGGCTGGCCTGGGCTGGGCTAGCCAGGGCTGGGCGGGACTAGTGTGGGCTGGGCGAGGCTCAGCTGGGCTAGGCTGGGTTGGGTAGGGTGCGGTGGGGGGGCCTAGGCTGGGCTTGGCTAGGGTGCGCTGGGAGGTGCTATGCTGGTCAAGGGTGGGCTGAAAAAGGCTGGGCTAGCCAGCCCTGTGCAGGGCTAGGAGGGGCTGTACAGGGATAAGGTGGGATGAGCGGGGCTATGCTAGCTGGGCTGGGCTGTGCTGCGCCAGTCTGGACTAGGCTGGGGTAGGCTGGGCGGGGCTAAGGTGGCCTGGGTGGTGCTATGCTGGCTGGGCCGAGCTGAGCTGGGCAAGGTTGGGCTAGGCTGGGCTTGTTGCTCTGTGCTAAGGTTAGCTAGGCGGGGCTGTGCTGCGTGGGCTGGGCGGGGATGGGCAAGGCTGGGTGGGGTAGGGTGGGTTGGGCTGGGCTAGGCTTGACAAGGCTGGGTGGGACTAGCCTTGGTTGGGCGGGGCTATGCTGGGCTAGGATGGGCTGGGCTAGGCTCTGCTTGGCTAAAGTGCGCTGGGCAGTGCTATGCTGCCTGGGCTGGGCTAGGCTGGGCTGGGCGGGGCTATACTGCTCAATGGTGGGCTGGAAAATCTGGGCTAGGCTGGCTAGCCAGGGCTGGGTGCCGCGAGGGTGGGCTGGGTGGGGCTCGGCTGGTTGAGCTGGGTTGCGCTGGGCAAGGCTGGGCTAGCTGTTCTGTTCTAAGGTGGGCTGGGCGGGGCTATGCTGGCCGGGGTGGGGAGGGTCGGCAAGGTTGGGCGGGGTTAGGGTGGACTGGGTGGTGCTATGCTGACTGGGCTTGGCTGAGCTGGGCAAGACTGTAACAGAGTTTCTTCAAGAGGGAGGACATGATTTTTATTTGGAGTGAGGTTTGAGCAATTCCAGACTGAGCCCTTTGGCCTGTAAGGCCTGCCGGCCCCTTGGGACTGCAGGGCCTGCAGGCCTCTGTGGCACAGAAGAAATTCTCAGTTGTGGCACAGCAAAAATTCACTTCTCACATTAAGGTGTCTCAGGGAATAATGGGGTTTGATATGTAGAATTGTAGCTCTATGACCTTAGCCGCCCTAAAGCAAAGATTGTTTTACATTTTGTACGCTCTGTAATTGTCAACTATGCTGTAGATGTATAAAAGTCGTTGCGGTAAACAATAAAGGGGAGTGCAATATGATAACTGCATTAGTTTGCTCTGTCCGACCTCTCATTATTAAGGGACCCTGTGCAACACAAGGCTGGGCTAAACTGGCGTAGGCTGGGCCAGGCTGCCCTGCGCTAAGGTGTGCTGGGAGGGGCTATGCAGACTGGACTGGGCGGGGCTAAGATATCTGGGCTGGGCTGGGCAAGGCAAGGCTGGGCTGGGCTAATGTGGGCTGAGCTGGGCAAGGCTGGGCTGGGCTGGGCTAGGCTGCCCTGTGCAAAGGTATGGTGGGAGAGGCTATGCTGCCTGGGCTGGGCAGGGCAGAGCTAGGCTGGGCTAATGTGGGCTGGGCAGGGCTATGCTGGCTGAGCTGGAGTGTGCTGGGCACAGCTGGGCTAGGCTGGGCTGGGCAGGGCTATGCTGGGCTATGCCGCCCTGTGGTTAGTGTGCTGGGAGGGGCTATGCTGGCTAGGCTGGGCTCGGCTGCCCTCTGCTAAGGTGTGCTGGGAGGGGCTATGCTGGGCGGGGCAAGGCTGATCTGTGCTGATGTGGGCTGGGCAAGGCTATGCTGGCTGTGCTAAAATGGGCTGGGCTGGGCGGGGCTAGGCTGGGGGGTATCGTGGACTGGCTGGGGCTATGATGCCTGGGCTGGGGTGTGCTGCACAAGGCTGGGCTAGGCTGCCCTGTGCTAAGGTGTGGCGGGCGGGGCTGGGCGGGGCTAGGCTGGGCTGGCCTCAGAAGGTTTGTCTGTTACCTCACCCATAGCCTCATTCAAGCAAAGTACCTTGTTGCCTTCACAACTGAGGAATGTTTCGAGTCTTTAACCCATAAAAGTCCAGTTTCTCACACTTAGTAATGTCTGGATGTGTTACCCAGCCAGACAAGACTATGCTCTGCCCCTCATCCCCTTGAAACTAAACCAAGCATCTTTCCCCATAGCAGCATTTGCTGGGATCAAAGGGATTTTGAGGAGCTACAAAGCAGGCAATGTCTTCATCAGCTCAGAGCCTCTGTGCAAAGGACACAGCTGTGCCTGGAGCCCAGGTCCTCAGCAATATCCACCCAACCCTCACCCCAGTGGAGCCAAGGGCACATACAGAGGAGCTGGTCCTTCCCTGGTGTCGTCATGTCTGCATTCAAGCTCCATGACTTACTCACCAAGTCACCAGTCTGGAAGCCTGGAAGGTACACACAGCTTCTACTTCCAAGCCCATACAGCCTCTCAGAATTAGGTACAAAACACTGCAAGGCTCCATAGCTCTCTCTAGCCTCTCCTTTCAAACACCCCAATGGCACATAAGCACCACGAGCAGGAAAACTCCATGGCAGGGCAGGATGAATCCCAGTTTTTCTGTTTGCTTCTATGTTATAAAAGAAAAAAAAGCAAAAGGTGACGTTTACTACTAACCTGTTTCAACAGGACCTTGTTCTGGGTTACTTACAGAAGGTATTACCCAAACAAGAGCTGTAACAAGCTTTTTCCATTTACAAGAACTGCTGTACAACCTGAAGGATGAACACAAAGCTGTGAAACACTGCTGAAGAACTGCAACGGCCTGCAGTGCACCAGAACCCCACTGGGAAATCAGAGCAAGGACCAGCCACAAGCACTCCTACAGCTGGATGGAGCAGCAGGCAGCAGCAGCATGGATGGAGCACTGGTCATCGGAGTGGGCATGAACATTGTGAGAAACAGCCTCTCACTTTTAAAGTTCAAAGGTTTATTAAACCTTAATAAAATAAATTACTGAATAAGGAAAAACGACAGCATCACTGGGAGTTTGTGACCAGCAACCACGACCTCGCCTACAAAACGGCTGCTTTGCCCTTTGCATCAGGCAACCCTGGCCCCATCTAAACTCCATCAGTCAACTCTTCTTTGCCATCCATTGGTGGAGACTTTCTTGCAACCTGATTGCAGAACAGGTGTTGTCATGCCATGTCCCCTTAGCAACAAGGTTTTGCTATCCCCAGCTGCCCCATGCAAGGGGAACATGTACACGTCCCCCCTCCGCATGTCTCTGACAACCTGGTAGGCTGGTTAGCTGGTAGCAACAATGCAGAGGGGGGGGAAGGGGACTGTGGGGAGAACAGAGGACATCTAAACAGCTAACTACAATAACATAACCATACATCAATAGAACTTAACATACACACAATATTCATCCCCTAATTGTGAGAGCTATCATATGACCTTATCTATAACATGATCCATAGGCTGGACAATGGTCAACAACAGATCTTGTAATTACAGATGATGTTTTGGTCAAATAACAGAATATATTGACTCTACTCACATGAAGGCTGACAGCTGACTGAGAGCTGCCTCTTTCTCTTGAGTCTGCATCTACAGAAACCTTCACATCAGGCAAGTAAATAAATCAGAGGGGACATCAAAACATGACAAGCCACAGCACACACCCCACTGAATTATTTCAAATTCAGGCCACAACTTCAAAACCCAATTTTGACATTTAAGTGATCATCAAAGACCTGCATGATGACACCGAGCAGTGAGACAACACTGGGATCTGCCATCAGTGGCCCAAGTCTCTCCAGGCTTCAAACGCCAAGCTCCAGCAGTGATGCACCCTCCACCCTTAAAATTCAGTTCCACAATTTTTTTTTTTTAATTTGCTAGGACAAGGGAATACATCTGCTTTCCTCCCACTGGGCAAACTGAGAGGGAAGAGATGGAACCTGAAGGTACATCAGTGCCTGCCCCTGCCTTCAGGCACCCTGAGCCAGGTACACTGCTTCTCCAGCCCTCCCCAGCTTCCTCCTCTCCCCATATATTTCCTCTATATGGACTGTTTATCTGCATCAAGAGCTCCATGCTTCACATCATCACCAATGCTGTGTTTTCTCTGCCTTGAGCTGCTGTGGCTGTCCCTGACAGGCTGCTCGTCCAAACAAAAATCAAAAATTAGGGTCAGATCACACGTACTAGGTACTAATATATTACATATATTAGGATTTGGGAACAAAATGTATGAGCTCCCCATTTAACAATATCCAACACACTAGGAAGGATATTTATATAACACAGATCTGAAAAACAATAGTTTCCAGACTTTAGCATCAGTTAAGAGATATAGAGATATACCTGACAAATTACAGTACTTGCATTTCAAAGTGATGTGAAGGAAAAAATTCCAAAATTACTTTATTAAGTCATTATTAATTGAAACAAAGACTTTACTAAGACTTAACCAACAAAAACCTATTTTTTATTTACTCCAAACATGAAGATACAGAAGTTTTCAAGTTTTGCAAATATTGCTCCAAAACAAAATTCTATGTACAGCCCATTGGTTCTAATAGTGCATCAACAAACACGTGTGTACCTACAGTGCAATGTTTGCTCAGTTCATCAAGGCTCCATGTTGCATTCACTTACCAGTGATTTAAAGAAACAAAAAAGTGACCTGTCAGTCTGGACAGTTTGTCTAGACTAAAAATAACAATGAGGAAACTTAAGAAAAAAAAAAAAAAAAAAAAAAAAAAAAGACAGAAATTAATCCAGGCAGAGCACAATTAAGAATCTTCCCTGAACACAAGAATTACTACTCTATTTTAAATAAATATTTTCAGTCTTTATCTGCAAGGGCTTTCCCAGCACTACTGAAGTTTCTAGGATCTGCAGCTTGATCTACTCATGGGAACTGCCTTTTCTTCCAAACCTCCAGTACTGCCCTGAGCAAAAATAAACTGACAAGTGAAAACACACAATGAGCACACAAAAGCCACTGCTTGAGAAGAAATGCCCCTTTGGAACAAGAAGCCAGCTCAGGGACCGAGTGCTTAAATGCCCTCAGACTGGAGCACAATCAAGCCGTTCCCATGAAGCCATGTCCTGCTTTACAGATTGTGACCAGGGAACAACTTTTCCCATCTATTTCACCTGAAAATCGCCAGCTGCCTGGGAGGCTCCTCTGATGCCCTTCTGGTTGTCTAGCCACCAATACCTCCTCTAGAACTACACAAGCTCAGGTACCTGACAGGAATGAGCCAAGGTATAAGCATTGGTCTCATCTTCAGAGAGCCAAGCAATCCTTAAAATACCATGTAAGCTTTATCCCAATGGTGTTACAGAAAAATAGGTCTGTTTTTCTGCTGTATAATACATTGTATTCACTATATACCAACTTAGTATTATAAAACTGCGAGACAAATTATTCTCTGAATTGAATCTTGGCATAAAAGTCTTAATTACTACCTAGGGGAGCCTAATTATTTTGTCTTCTGAAGGAAACAGAGAGACCGTAACTCCTACAGTAATACTGGGTATTTCAAGTTTTCATTATTCTTTGCAGAATAAACACATTACAGATATATATTCCAAATTAATAATTTGAACAGGTATAGGACTTTCCATTACAACTCTGTTTGAATGTTATCCTTTGGTAGCATTATTGCATGCAATAAAATAATGGTAACAAATCCAGCTTTTTAAGGACACCCTCTCACTGCAAAACCAACTCACTATGTTCCATAGGGAACTGAACTCAGCGACGTCTGTGACGGAAAACTAAAATCACAGCCATTATTTCAGGAGTGGTGATATGAAGCTGAAAGACTCTGAACCTCTCAAATGCTCACTATGTTCCAAAGGTTCTGTACAATGTGACTGAACATCAGCAGCCTTGTCACTTTGCTATCACAAAGTAAATACAAACTGAAAATTAAAACTTGAAGTATAAAAAGGGACTTTGTGAACACAGACCATTATAGATAATAACCCACTCACTGTCAGCAAGGACAGCACCTCATGCATAGATCTTGAGGCTTTATTTACACAAAAACTGATTCCCAAAACCACACATTCATAGCAAGTCTTTACAATGAACACATCCAGAGTATTGAAAAAAAATCTACATTTCCAAATATAACCGGAATGGCAATTATTAACAAATGGATAGAAAATACATCACATCCATGACAGACCATGCTGCAGTCTGAACTCAAAGCGTGGCTCCAGTCCTTTCCAGGTGGCATTCTGTACTACTGCAACAAGCGTATCCCACCAGCAACTGCTGCAGGAGGCACAGGACGGCTGGATTTAGGAGCTCAAGAATGCACATAAACACCACGTTCATGGGCTTCCCCAGTACCAAGTCATTTAACAGTGACAGGATAAATACAGAAAACAATCATTTATTCTGGAAGTAAGTGCAATCCACCTGTGACCTCCTGCTACATTATTTACTGTAACAGAAGTGTGGGTCAGGCCACTGTTACTTGAAAACCTTCACGTAACGTTTTATAGTCAAGAGCTGGACATTCATACTTACTAAATCTGAAACTGTAATAACATCTCCTAATGATTAAATACTGAGTGCTAGTATGCATAAATCAGAAGAAATAAAACCATGACATGAGTCACTTAAACTATGCAAAGTTATTTACAACCCCTGTCAACCAAACATTTTTGGCTCTTAGAACTCTGTTCTTCAGTGGCACGATTTTTAGTCAATTTAATGATGAAAAAGTCTACCGTTTTGATGAACAACTTGTAAGGAGTGAAAATCTGAGTGTAACTTATCAACCAACAGGTAACCTCTGGAGACAAGAGTATGACCTTTTCCACAGCATTGCCATCGTCTAATAGACCTGAAATAACCTTTTTGCTCTTCTTTGAACAACACTTCTTCACAAGTCCCTGAAGTCAATCTGCGTCCCATGCAACCAGCATGCTAGTTTCATTTACAGATTCAGAGCTGCTCCCATCAGACACTCCAGCTTTGCACACAGTCATAGCCCAGTGTTCTCCAGCCTCATGTGGAGCAGCACAGTGCGATCTGCTGCACTTTGCCCAAGTCAGTTATCAGCTGCTTTATGCAATGTTTGAGCTGGGGGAGTCGAGCAAGTGGTTCTGGGGGTTGCAGCTCTCCTGTATAATCCAGCCAACTCTCCAGAACTGCAAAGAAAACAAAAACCGTCACTCCTGCAGTTCTCAGCAAACAGCTCATCTGAAGTCACAAAACAAAAATTCTCTAAATCTTTTGTAGATCTTGAGAAAGCAGTAGGCAATATTCTTATTAGAGAAGGCAATATTCTTATTAAATATTCTGTTATTAGAGACATCATAAAACTGAACACCTCACACCAATCTTTCGAAGTAAGTTTTGATACATAACCAAATAATTCACATGGGGATGGCGGGGGAGAAGCTGCTGCTCCTAGGAAAAAGGAGGACAGGAAAACTCTGGACCAAACATTGTGAAACCTCATGTTAAACTTCCTCTGAACTGTGTCAATTCCAGGGCAAGGACACTGCAGTACAGAGAGTTTATGCCATCAAGGATGGGACTATTGTAATGAAAGAAATCTGTCATCAATATGGAACACAATCGACCAAGTCAGAACTGGGTAACACAAAATATGGATGATAATCAAAAGCACGAACCAGCAGAGTGCTCCACAAGGAAAACGAATTCCTGCTTCAAAACCCCTTTAAGTGGGAAACAATAAATCCCATTGAGCAGAAGACTCGTCAAGTGACAGTGTAACACACCCACAAGGAAGGTGGTCAGGCTGGACTATGATGAGTTCTGAGGATGCTGACAGTATTGCAAACGGAGAATGAAAACCTGAAGAGAGCATAAATATGTCTGCCAAGAACAGCCACTGCCACCAACCAGATCAACAGGTGAATTTTACCCACAGGCAGCACCTGCTGCAAAACCAGCAGCATCACTCACTACTGACACATACTGCCTTGGAGTAAAAAAGTTCCTGCTCTAAGCAGCAACACACTGCTCTGAACCTGCTCAGCAGCAGGTACAAGAAGTCTAACTTTTGGGAACCAGGGCTTCTTTAGGCAGTACAGCCCTCCCTGACTAATCTTCACTACCTGAAACAGCCCTTTAACAGTCCAACTTTTCAGTATCTTGCTTACAAAGAGAGAGCTCTTACTTGGGCAGAAGTTGGATTCCTCTGCAAGTAAAGCTGCTGTTGTAACCACTACACAGCCAATGGTCAGACTTAACAAGGTAAAGAACTACCCTGAATTATTTAATGCAACACAAAGAGTTTATAAGTTTTCCATTACTACAGAAATCTGAAAAGCCATTTAAATGAAGAATCTGAAAGAGACAGGAAAAGATAAGAGCCCTGTGCACTGAAGAGGCCAGAATGGGTTAACACAGCCAGCAAGACCCTGAAGAAGAGAGAAATGCAGACACACAGAAGAGTTTTGGAAAATTACAAAAACCTGAACTCAAAGAGACACAAAGATATTCCAGTACAACATCTGATGCAACTATTTAGAGATGAACTTGAACTTGTTCTGTGAAATTCTGCTCTTTGCTTTAAAACCCACCCCCCACATCAGCAGCACATCTATCTTCTATCAGGAAATGTGATAAAGGAACATTCATCTCTTTGTAGGTCTGAAGAAGTAAAATTCTGGTTAACATGCTTTGAACAGGTAGTTCATTCAAAAAAAAAAGGTTATTTTTTAAACTAGAATAACACTACTTACCATCTAGCTCCTTCTCAATGAAATCCATTCTGTGTATAACCTCATCTTGCAGAGATTCCACATGAGCTAAAAGATTGAGCTGCCACTGCAGCTGTGAGTTCACAACTCCTTCTTTGTCTTTTTCCAGCAACTTCATTTCAATAGCTTCTTCTGGAGATACTTTCTTAGACACGGACTCTCTCACCTAGCAGAAATACACAAGTTAAATATTTGTACAGTAGAACAGAATCCAGTCCCCCCTAATTGCTCAACTCATCATAGGCCAGGGAGTAAGAGAGACACAGACCATATACAGATACTAAACTGGCTTGGGCAAGATCTAAATGTAAACATATTTGTATAGGTGTTTTCGTAGAAACTACTTGTACTTCACAAGCATCTGGGTTTCTGAAGGTAACATATACATGTATAGTTATCTCCCTGCCACTTTGCATCTGGAAGACCTGCCCCTGAATCTGTGCATCTCAAGGAATGCTGAAGCTGTTTTTCACCTGACAATAACCAACTAAAGAGCAAACAATTCAGGACTGAAAACCAATTTTTCCTTAGAGAATCTAATCTAAATTCTACTAAAATTCTCACTGCACCATCTCCAAGCAAGCATTACCACTCCTTACAAAACTTGACTACAATGTCAACAGTGTTCATTCTACTCATCTACTTTTCTCCTTCTTCTGGGGAAATATGAGCCTTTAGAAAAAGGCTCTTTTAGACTGAAGAACTTAAATATTTGCCTTTCTAGGAAACATAACACAATCTCAATAAACTGACAGAAGTTAAATGCAGCAAATTACAACTTACTTATAGATTAAATAAGAGTCATCCTAACCTTTAATCTAAAAAAATGGAGCTCAGTATTTCATGGAATCATAAATCTGTACAATAGTTTAAGTTGGAAGAAGCCTTTAAAGGTCATCCAGTTCCAACATCTGCCCTGGGGAGGGACACCTTCCACTATATCCCAGGCTGCTCCAAGCCCCGCCCAACCTTGCCTTGGACACTTCCAGAGATCCAGGGGCAGCCCCAGCTGCTCTGGGCATCCTGTGCCAGAGCCTCACTACCCTCATAACAAAGGATTTCTTCCTATTATCCCATTTAAAATCTAGACTCCTTCACCTTAGGTCATTCCCCTTTGTCCTGTTACTCCATTCCTTGCCCAAAGTCCCTCTCCAGCTCTCCTGGAACCCCTTTAGGCACTGGAAGGGACTCTCAGGTTTCTCTCGATCCCTCTCCAGGTGAACACCCACTGCTCCCCAAGCCTGGTTCTAGAGCAGAGGGGCTTCATTAATTTCCCAGAGAGTTTTCAACATTTCTCAGCTCACATTTCACATGAGTTGCTATTAAGAGAAGCAAAGTTTTTGCACTGGGGAGTAGAAAGGCCTTTACTAGGCTTACAGAGCTGACAAAGAGAACCCAGCACTGAAAAACTAAACTTGAAGTGCTACAGTAGGAAGAAGACACTGGACTATTTAATGGTGATCAGTCTTAAAAAAAAAAAAAATCACTTGAGGCTGATACCTTTTTTCCCCCATCTTGAAATGTTGCCTGAAGAACCTAAAATCAATTTAGCTATTAGAAGGAACATGGAAACAAGATGGATATAATTAGAAGCTGGCCTGCCACTGTATTTGGTAGAATCATACATGCTTGGCCTGTTCACTCTCTTTGCTAGTGTTTATTTTTCATTTAACACATGAATGTAAGCAGCAATGGACCAGTGGACCATAATATATTTTCAAACGACTTGAGGTCTAGAAGCCAACTAATATTTTTTAATTACAATATAAAATGAAGGAGTTTACCACCTTTGTAATTTTAATTGTTATTGGCAACTTAAATTTAACTTAAATTTAACAGTCTAACAAAAAAATTAACACAAACAGATCAAAAAATATTAAAAACAGCTGAGGTTTTCAGGCTGCCAGGCAAACACATGCTCTTTGTCAAAGAGGGTTATTTTAATAAAAATACCTTAGAGTAATTGTGTTTCGGTTCATTTTCCATCTTGCATATTTCTTGGTCCAGATTCCAGCCAAACCTCTCTGAGAGGGTATCATCCCCATTTTCCCTTATTCTATTTACTCCATCATCCATGGCCGAACCTCTTGTTTCCACAACCAGCCTCTGCTCTATGGCAGGGTAGTAGGCCCGAGGCTTCTGGTAACAGTGCTCACTCGTAATGTAAGATTCCTCCACAGAAGGAATTGTTGTTGAAGGTTTCTCAACTGTCCCATTCCAAGTTCTGTAACTCGCTGTCTCCTCTTTGCAACAGTTTTCTTCGAAGTGAATGATGTGTTTTGTATGGATTTTTTCATCCACCGTGATCTGCTTCCATGGATGACACCAAAGCTTTAAGTCAGGGTGTTCTTTATTTCTGTTCAAACAAAGAAGGAAACCACCCAATTTAAATGCCAAAGTGACTAAGCAAACTATCCTCTTACGTAAATTATTTATGAAATTAAGTAGAATAATTAAGCCAAACCCCCCCCCCCCAAGAGTTTGGATTAAGAAAAATCTTGAAAAGTAAGTTGCAAATAGACACATACAACTTCTCACCAATGTTGGCCCTTCATGGAATATTTTGTTTTAATATTTGCAATTTATTAACAGCAGACATTAATTTTAAGTGGGATATTTTTAGTAAGGTATGGTACACCAACACTGTAGTGGTGTTCCACAGTGGCCATAGATCCCTTCATGCATTGCTAGAAAAATTCTTATTTTAATTGTCTTCAAATTGACTAATACACTATTTATTCCAGCAGAAGGGACAACTATAGATATCAGATTATTACAGACATAACAGAAGATTTAGAGTGAGCATTGTAACCCATGTTCTTCCTTGTGTCAGGCATCAAAACAGCAGTAAAAGAGCAAAACAGAATACTCTGCTATCTTCAAAGGGTTGGCAGCTCATTTGCTACAGGCTGCAGGAACACAGCAGAGCAAAATCCTGACTCTAAAGCACCTGCATGGGGCTGCACAGAAAGGGGTGGCTGCCCTCAAGCCCCCATCTTTGCTTCCTTGCCAAGGGGGATGGACTTATTCTATTCAGCCGATCCAGCTTTTCTAGCTGTTCATCAAACTACTCAGCAAAACATGACCACTTGGCTTTGGTAGTAAATCCTTTCTAACCCATCCTGCAGCAGCTCAGGTTTCTTCAATGTCTCTCAGAAGAAACCAGAGTGAGTACAGTTGCCAGGGATGTGCTAAGACTATTTCATACAAGCACCTCTGCCTCCAGTGCTGGCATAGCGAGGATGTATCTCCCTGGTGAACCATCTTGAAGGTATGCCTGGAAAAGTGAAAGCTGGGCGTCCATTTACTGAAGCTTTCTGCTCAAGTTGCACTCATCTGCTACACCTAAAGAAATTATGGTTTGCTCAGAACAGAGCAAGAGATAATTTTGCAGAAGACAGACAATTTTTCTGAAAAATGATGCACCAGTTACCTAAGGATGAAAATTCAAATGCTAATACTTGAACAACCTTTTAACTCCTGCCTGCTGAAGGTTCACCCTTCCATGGCACTGCTGAGGTCACCTTGGGTCCTTTGCCACCTCCTTGAAACACTGAGCAAGAGTCTCCTTATCACTTCAGGCACCTGTAAAATCATCTTCTCTCTAGCTGTTGATCTGCATCAACAATATACCAATTATTCTAATTCAGCAATTTTTCAACTCCCTTCTGGTTTATATAATGATAAAGAAAACAGCAGTTGAAGCTTTGAACCAGATGCTCCAAACAGGACTGCACCTCACTTTTAATTAAGCCAAGCCATCACACTGACTTTAGCATGGGAGTGAAAAGGAACAAAACCTGCAGCAACCATCACATATATGCCCAGTGCTCCCTACCTCAGTACTACCTACATCTCAATTCACAACTGGAAAGCCTCAAATTCAAGTGTCACTCTAACAAAAGACCCAAGGAGCAGCCTTACAGTATTTATGTTTCAGTCTCCAAAAAGGAAAGAGATTACTTACCAAACTAATTAAAGGATCCCACAATGGAAAAGCAAGACCCTATGTCAAAATGGCTACTCTCTTGCTTTCAGAGGTCAGTAGACCTCCTAAATCAGCACAGATTAGGGGAAAGGGTCCAAAGAGTGCCAAAATCACTTTGTTTTCCAAATAGCTGCTGCCATGCAATTTATCAACTAAAAAAATTACAATTATGGAATTCAATTAATTTAAAACTGCTGGATTTGAGTTCAAAGAAAAATTTTTTTCAGTGATCAGAACCCAAAGATGACTTTAAATGGGAAAATACACAGAAAAGTTGACTTGATAGAAGAAAAGCCTTTTATATAAATAATTATGTTATTTTCTGGATATATAACTGAAATGACCTTTGTTTAGATATGAAGTGCTGCAGGTAGCTGAGGGTGCAACCACTACCCCACTGCATCAGAACTACATACCGTACCAAACAAAAAGATCTGATTCCTCTTGGACAAGCTATGACCAGATTTCCAGGAATGGAGAAAGCAAGTGCTGCAAAAATGGTGCGATGGGTTATAAGTCTATCCTGTTCTTACTTAAAATCCATTTGAGTGATTGAGTAAAATCAGTCATTGTTAGTTTTATTAGTTTATCGCTTTCTATACACATTGTCCATTTACGTCAATCAACTTTCAAGCAGCCAAGTCCTTTCCCAAGGTCACATTAGCAATTCAATGTCATAAATCCACAGAGCACAAAAGCAAGTCTGAATTTTTGGTTATTTTTATACTTGCAGTCTAATTCCCGAGGAGAACACGCCGGCTGGTACTTAAATACTGCTTACTGTAATATGCTCATCTTCAGCTGCAGCCCGTGCAGGACTTCGATCACTCGCTGTACATCACCAAGCAGCTGGTGAGTGGCCACTATCTTCTTGGCATTCTGGTGGGAATAATTTTCTTCCAAAAATGCTAAGCCATGCATGTGACCATTACTTAACCACTCCTTTTCATACCAGTACTTTAAGCTGGACCTCTGACCTAAAGTGACAGTAACGAGTGAATTAAAATGAAATGTTGACATTGCTGGTAGTAATTCTGATTACCTCCAGTACGCAACAGGTTATTTCTTATCAACAGAACCAATGAAGATTCTGTAACAGCAGACATAACCCTGAACAAATGAAGAACTTCTAAAGCAGGAAAGCCAAAAACCTCTGTCAAACTGTAAAAGCATTCAGACCCCAACTTCCATCAAAGGACATCCACAATAGGCTGAGATGAGGCTGAGGAAGGTGTATTTTTAGCAGGGTATCACACTGTCTAGTCTAACCACGGTAATGACAGAAGTTAAAGTCTGAATGCGGCTCTCTGCAGACAGAAAAAGGCAATCAGCTTCCCAGTGGTCTTGTTTTACAACATCAACATGTATCAGTACAGTTCTGCCAAAGTACATTTTGAAGGAATCAAGGATGAGGTTCTGGTAGAAAACTTGCCTAAGTCAAGCTACTAATAATGACAGTTATATCTTAAGAGATATCAGCATATCTTGATACTGAATATCAGCAACAGCTGAAATGAAATGGTGTTGAATGTGATAAATGCATCCATAGAAGTAACTTACACTGCCAAACAAACAGTATTATAAGGAAAGATGCTTGCTAAATTGCAAACACACACAAAAAACCTTCATGCTATATACACCTAACAAAAGCTCCCCAACACCCTGTAAAATGTAGTTACTAAAGATGTTCTCAGTGGACATTTAAGCACCCAGAAAAATAACTGCATCAGCCACTGCCTATGTAGAGCCCAGGCAGCAAGTCCACAAAAATCAGAGAGAAAACTGGAGCACTGACCGAGAACCATAAATGCAAAAAGGTCTGCAATATAAGAAGGTTAATACTGACTAAAGCAGAAGCTAAAAAAGGGAGTTACTTAGGCAGCTGAACAAGACTGAGGCTGGCACTATATAGGTATTAGGTGGCATCAGAAATCATGACAGGGTAAAACAGGATTTTGAAAGCTGTACCAGCTCAACCTTCCAGGCAGATACACTGTATCAAGGAGGAAGGCAAGCAGAATTTTTGGTAGGGTCAGAACTGCACTGGAGACACTTCTGGCCACCTGCATTAGCCCACCCTCATTAATTTCTGTATTAGAGAAGCTGACATCTGTGACAGAAAGCCCACAGGATTAAAACAGTGACTTTGAGAACTTTATGGTCACCTGAACAATTGAGGTGACGTGCACCCTGAGATAAAGTCTGTTGAATGGCCACGCCCAGTTTTGAAAGCCACTTCTTTGCAGATTATCATACGGTCTATTAGCTCACTTCAAGCCAAAAGCAGAGTCACTGAAAATCCATCTTTGCAGTCAAAAAGTTGGACACGTTTTCCTTTTTCAAGACAAGTAAAAATTAAGCTCCCTCCAATGTGACTTTCAGAATCTTCAAATTAATAGTTAATGATGAATTAAACAAATGAAGCTGTAATCAGTTTCTGCACAAAAGCACTCATATTCAAACGTGATGACACAACTTCAGTTTGCATGTGCATTTTAGTTCCATTTAAAACTACCTTCAACTGACATAAAGCAAAATATCTTTAATAAAAAGTTTAAATCCTGGAAGCAAGATACTCTAAAAAACATATATTGCTGTCTCTGTACTAAGTCGCATGCCTTCATTGCTGAGAGTACAAACAACAGCAGTAAACATACTACACAAATCTATGAGTTAAAGTACAAAAGAGCTGGTAGCTTTCAACAGCCAAAAAGCCTGAGATCACAATCCAAATACGTATATAAACTGTAAAGGTATTTTCATCAGGTGAACAGAGATCTATTTTCTTGCCATTTATAACCATGGATTCAATCCCAAACTTCATCCATTTTCACTGTCAGCAAGGCTTTGTAATCCATACAGCAGAAAGTCAGAGACTATTCCCCTAAATGTAATTTTACCTAATGTGTAAGATGGACTAAGACTTTTAAGAACATGTGCTAATGAGGAGAGAAACGTACTGCTAATCAGCTCTGACTGTGTTACCCCAGGTAAATACCAATATACAGGGTATTGTAGATGTGTTGGTTTTGCATAGCCTGGTTTTTGGTATCTGGGGGGCCACAGAAGCTGCTAGAAGCTTCCACCATATCCGGAAGAGCAAATCCCTGATGGCTCTGAAGACGGACATGCTGCTGGCCAAAGCTGGCCTAATCAGAGAGGTTGGTAATGCCTCTGTGATAACAGATTTAAGAACAAATCAAAACGAAGTCACAGGTTTTTGCTTCTAGTCAGAAAAAGAGGAGGAGGTGAGAACATGTGAGGGAAACAACACAGTGACACCAAGGTCAGTGAAGAAGGAGAGGGAGGAGGGGCTCTAGACACCAGAGCCGAGATTCCTCTGCAGGCCATGGCAAGGACCATGGTGAAGCAGCTGTGCCCCTGCAGCCCATGAGGATCCACAGGGGATGCAGAAATCCATCCATAGCCTACGGCAATCCACAGGGGATGCAGAGATCAACCTGCAGCCCGTGGGGGAGGTGCTCACACCGGAGTGGGTAGATGCCTGGAGGAGGCTGTGATCCAGTGGGAGACCCAGTGGAGAGACAGGGCCCCTGCTTCCAGGCTGGAGCAGCCTGTCCTTGGAGGACTGCACCCCGTGGACGAGTGACCCACAGTGCAGCAGTTTTGGGAGGCCTGTGTGCCCGTGGGAGGGACTCATGTTACAGCAGTTTTGGGCAGACTGTGGCTTGTGAGACTGTACCCACTTCAAGGAAGTTCATGGAGAACTGTCTCCCATGGGAGGGACCTCATGGTCTCAACGGGGAAGGACTCCTCTCCCTGAGCAGTGGAGGAAAATCTCGGGTGATGGAAGTGACCAAAACCCCTATGCCCTGTCTCCCCGTGCTGCTGGTGGGAAGGAAGAAGGGGTTGGGGGAAGAAAAGGTCCTTTTAGGACTCCTTTTATTTCTCATTATCCACCTATGATTTTGTTGCTAATACACTCACTTTGTATCTCTAATTTGAGCATGTTTTGTCCTTGGAGTATTTTCTCCTGGTCTCAACTCATGAATCCTTTGTTAAATTTTTCTCCTCCTCTGCCCAGCTGTAGCAGGGAAGGGTGAGCAAGCGACTTCCATGGGTGCCTGGTGTTTGGCCAGTGTCAAACCACGACAGCAGGTAATGCAGTCAATGACAACAGCCAGGGCTGAGGAAAGCCAGGACTCTTGTGCTGCCTGGTTCTAAAGAATGCATAAGCCGGATTTACTGGGGGAGAGCTGCAGTCACATCCTCTAAAATGTGCCCATTTCTCTGCTTGAGCTTCCTGAGCGTTTTCTACACTCATCTGCCACAGTCAGACAGTACAATCCTTATTATAGCAAATATGTGGCAGATGGTCATCACAGTGAAAACATTCTTTTCCATTCCTGCCCTTTTGTAATTCCACAATATTGACTCATAAACGTTCACATAAGTTAAACTTTCTGAAACTGAAACTTACCTACAGCGACAGACACAGGTAGAGAGAAAAATAGTGTAATTTTTCAGAGAGATATAGATACAGACAAACTAGCAGATTTACTACATACATAACAAGGGTCTGTACGCTTAGATTTCTGTACCTGGAGGATCTTGGCAAATATAGCAGGTATATTTCTCAGGTATATTATCTTCCAGTAAGCCCATACAGACTCCATGCTGCCAGCACAGACACTCTTCACACTGTTCAAAGTCAAGAAGTGCCCATTAATAGAAATGAAGACTAGAGGAGCTTCAATACCATCATGTCAATTAATAAACACAGGATCTACATATTTTAAAACAAAAAGGTCCATTAATATCCACACTCCACCTTCTACTTACAAGCAGATACATTACAGAATCAGACAATAATAAACTGTGAGCCCTCACCACATATTTTTCATATATGTTTCTGGAGAATGACAATTAAAAAATCGAAGTAGAAATCCTAAAGGTACAAAAATATTTCCTTTGGGAATTAAAATCTTTCATGAGACGCACGTGTACATAACCAGGACAGCCAACAGAGCAATCAAGCGTTTTTCACCAAAATAGATCAAATTTTCTGAATTGAAAGGCTTTCCCCTCAAACAGTAAATCACATTCACTTATCAAATCCCAGAGATATTTACGTCACACAGGAGTAGTCAACAATATGTTTTACTGATTCTTGTACTGCCAACATTTTATCCATTTCAAAGGTAGCTCTACTAACACAAACCTCCAGTGCAGTTGCAGCTGCACTAACTTTAAGAGCTTCCAACATCCTTCCAAGGCAAGACAAAGCAACAACTGAATATAATTTGGATCTCTTTAGCACAGTAACACTATTTAAAATGCAATCACTGTTCTTAAAGCAAGCAAAAATGGATTCACATTATGTTTTGTCATTTTTTTCCCTTCGTCAGTATCTTAACGGGACAAAATTTTGGTTGTAGACTACAGACCACTGAAACATGGAACAAAACCCCACATGAGAATATTATGTCAATTTTGATTGGAAACTGTGATGTCAGTTAAAAATTACGACTTTCCCAAGCAGTGAGACAAGAGATCACATACCCTTTATTTCTCAGAACATAAACCAAAAGCAGAAATGTTGTCAATGCTGGTACAGGACTGCAATACGAGCTAAACCAAACCCTAACAATAACTGAAGGAATCTCACATGTTGCTCTTCACTGACCTACAAAAGATGCCAACTTGCTAAACATTTCACCTGTATTCAACACCACTTTGATTAATGCTCTTATCTCCTGCCTTTCCTCAAGCTAAAAGGGACAGAAATGGATGACCAGACTTTGAGACTTCACTGCATTAAGTAAGTGGTCTAGGTGTGAAGGAAATAGAAGCTCTGGGAATGGAGAATATAAAAGGTTAGACAGCTTTCTGAAGGATGGGACCAACAATGTTTTGCCTTCCAAAATGGGTAAATAGTCCTAACACAGTTAGAGGTTTTCAAAAAAGGCAGAGACAATCCTTTCACAAATTAGAGCCAGAAAAAGGAGATCTAAAACAAAGGAAACAGATTAAATGAAATAGACTGTGTGCTAAAAATAAGAAGGGAGTTCCTGGATCTAGTTAAACCTGCATCCTATAAATCATGCCCTACTGCACAGGGCAGTGCTCAGTGATTTTCCAGGCAATTTTGCCCAGAACTCTAGTGAAGCATCTGTCCTGGGTTACAAGTGGGGCTGTAACTAAACTATGTGTTCTACTCCCATCTACAACACTACTCCTGATGAAGTGTTAACGGTGGGTCGTTTGCAAGAGCTGCTCAGACACCCGACTCCCCAAGCTTCAAGTGAAAGAGCGAAATAAGCAAAGGAGGCAACTCCCTCAGCCGCTCTCCTCCACCCACCCCCTCAACCCCAGGTACATCACGGTAGTGTTTCTTTGTCTTCACAAACTGACTGAACCGTGATAACTACATCCAGCCTAAGGGGATCATCTCTGCCAGTGTGCAATGACGGCTCAACAGCCCCAGTGGGCAGCTGTAACGACCTAGGACATCAAGGACTCTCCAAAATATCCTATGACTCATAGGATTACATCATCTCATTGTGAAATTCCCTGCCCTGGGGGTGGCATTGAGCATTCCTGCCTGTATCTGACCATAAATAATCTGAGTCCTTTAGGGATTTAGGACACTACGACTACTGGAGAGATCCAGAGGAGGACCTGAACTTCCACAAGAGGACCAGACCTCCCACAAGACCACTGCTCTCAATTTCAACCATCATTTCAACAGGACAGCTATCACTATTTGACAGCACTTAGACCACCACCCTGACCAACAGAGTACTTGACTCGTAGTCTGACTTTGTGGGTTTAAACCAGCATTTGTGTATTGCTGCATTTACTGTAAACTTTCTATTAAACTGTAACTCTTACCTGAAATCTCTAAGTATTTATGTGGGGTTCATTTCTCCTGCTGGTTTACTTTCAAACCAGCACAAGCATCCCAACTTTTTTAGATTTTACTCAACTGCTACTTAAATATCCATCCCTCCAGGTGGATTATTTAACCTGCAGGTCCATTCTTAAACCTGCAGGTCCTGCTGCACACTGTGGCTGCCAGGCTACAGGATACTGCTCTGGTACATGCTACCCGGAAGCTATCTGCCCAGGTGATAGTAAGGAGGTTCAAAGCATGCCAAGCAGGAGATTTATAAGAGAAAAAACATACAGCATTGTGCAAAAAAATACTTAAATTGAAATTCAAGTCACAAAAGAAACAACCTACCCCAAAAGCTAAGTACTTAAAGCAGCTTTTCACCTTCCAGAACAAAAATATCTCAAGTCCATTTGCACCCATCACCTCTAAGGCCATGAAATCCAGCCCAAGAATTTTCTGCATCATACAAAGGTTCACCCATGTTTAGGTATAAAAACTAAAAAGAATGGACAATGACAGTCTGTCTGGATTTCATTTAGCCTTATCACAAAAACTGAGTGCTGTGCCTCCAGAAGGAACATGGGTAATGCTACACTGCTGCTTTACACCACTTCCATAAATGAAGTCTAGCAACCTCCTGCAGAGTTATAGAGACTGGAACAAAACATCACACTATTTTTCTGTGCTTCTTTTCCCAATTTTTCTACAAACTGAAGCAGATAGTTTGCATTGTATAAATGCAAACCCAGACTGCTGCATCCTAGTGCAATAAATGGCATCCTTAATTATTTAAAGGCAAGTACAGGTCAAAGAATTTTTTTATAAAATCTTCTGAATGTGGGGGAAAATTAGTTTAGATATCCAAAGGATGAAACTTCCATTTTAACTGTGTATGAGTTTTATTAAATCATAATGGTCCCCAATCTTTTGCAGACAAGAAGGCGCAGATGTGTTCAAAATTAACATTTTCCTGCATAATTTTCCTAATTATTTCTAAATTTGGCACATTCATGACAGAGAGAATTCTCAAGGACACATTCTCAAAGAGAATGCTTAGTATTTTCCATCTCGTAAGAGAGGTGGGGGATACATTTATAGTGGGAGGTGTACCTCCAAGCCAGATCCACGTAGAAACTGCCCTGGCTCCTCATATCAAAATGGGTATACAGCAAACCCAAACAGGCACCTCAGGTGCCAGCATATTTCCTTTTACCTCAGTCCCCATAAAGAATGCAGGTACTCACAATACTGCAGATCTGCATCTCTTTTCTAGAGAGAATTACCTACTCTACTAGCTAATTCTTTCACAAAACAGTTCAAGTGTTTAGAAGTTTGCAATATGCTAGAAAAACCCTGCCCAAAGCAGTTCAACCTAGCAAGTCAATCTCAGAAGAAGCCCATGAAATTTTAGAAGAAAGGTATCCATTGGCTGTGTCCTGAGACAGCTGACAGTTCCCTACATTCTGCAATCCTAACCTAGTGTTGAACTTACTTTTGCCAGTTACAGTGCAGGCTATTACTCTGTGGTTTTCTGTAAGCCATTTACTCAGAAGACATCTACCCCCTTTAGTCACCAGTCAGACTCCTTTTTTCTCCTGTACAGTCTGGTGCTATTTACTCAAACTTGACCACTGCCTATCACTCCATCATCCCCTACTAATTCATAAGGTACCTTTTGCCCTGCATTTTCAGGATCTAACACTAAAACAAAGGTGTGTGAAGTGAACTCACCAATAAGAGAAAAAAAAAATCCTACCTCCCACAGCAAAGCTCCATGAAACAGCATGGAAACTCAAAGAAAATCAATTAGAACAAAAAATCATGAAGAAACTGAATTGATCTTTTTTACTTCACCCCTTGAGATTAATAGGAACTGGGTGGGATGGCTCAAAGCAGCTACATAGGGGAATGAAAAAGGTAAATAGGCAGGTAACTTCCAAGGAGGTTTTTATTAACAGTCTGGAGCAGGAGAGATAATAGAAGCCTCTCCAAATTTTCTGTGGAGCTGGTTTAAAAAGAGCAGGTATGTGGGGAACTGATAGATAGTCCAAGGTAGATTCCAAACTTTGAATTTGCAGACTACCACAGAATGGATAAATGCAGTTCTGCTTTAAAGTAAAACACTCAAATAAATTTCCCCCCACCCCCCCCACCGCTGGTCTGGAGACCTTTATGCGTAAGTCAAGCTTCTTGCTGGGCAGGGGAACAGGAGGTATAATACTATCTGATAGTAATGTTCTCAACAGTCTCTAAACTAGAGGGAGCCTCAAAAGTCACTGATTTCAAACATGTGTTATCAGAATCAAGGAAGTAATCTAACTTAAGAAAAATTCACAGATGATAAACCAACCATTTATGGCTTGGAGTGAATTTTCCCTCTTTCCTTTAATTAAAAATACCTAACTGTACAATGAAGCAAAAGTTAACTATCGTAGCAGCTACCCTGGCAGATTACCTAAAAAAAAGTTTTAACTTTGGAAGACAACAATGGTTTACTTCATATGCAAAACAAAAGTTTCTCCACTGACACCTTCCACTGCATTCACTGAAATGTGCATTTAACCTCCACTTCATACCTGAATCATGAAGTCATTTTCTTCTTTTACTTCACAAACACACCGAACAATCTCAAAATCACTTTCTTCAACTTCTTCATCAGGGTTGGTGGTTACATCAACATCCTGACTGCAGTCATCGTCACTCCAAGGCAAGCTATCCACAGATGACTCACTCAGGGTGTCATCCTCTGCACAAGAAGTATTCATATAAAATCCTGAGTAATTACAAGAAAGGTCCCTCAAAATCTCAACCCAAGTATGCAGACATACATTCCTAAAAGCATGAGTTCACAGTGTAATTTAAGGAATATCACAATTTTAACAGTTTCTTGAAGGTTATTACATAATGAATTTTTATAGTCTCATTAATGGCTTCTTCAAAATATTTCAGCAGCTTCTGTTGTTAAAACTGTACTGTCAACATACAGTATCTCAAATGAAAGGCACAAAATCTCTTCAGACAAAACCACAAACACCAAAAACAGGCTTGTACATTCAAATAGGATTCATGCTAGTTGCTGCAATTCGTACAGAATTGTGACTTGGCACTTCTAGTGCAGAGATCTCAAAAAGAGGCTCTCAAAAACAGAGATCTCTTCTGTTTTATGAACTAGTCAATCTTACAAAGCCATGCTTCCATGACAGAAATACTGTGTCCAACACAGAATTTAAACCTGCTTCAGAAATTATTATTTTCATTTAGTCTTCTGTTTAGGATGCATTATAAACTCACAGGCAGTGCAATGCACAAGGTATTCTTCCAGAACTACTTACCTAAAGCATTAGTGCATCCTAGATTTAATAAAATTGCCAAGAAAATTTTAAATGAACAGCACCACTAAATTGAGAATCGTACCTCAATCATATCAAAGCAGTGACTGCATCTTCCTTGGGGACAGAATGGGAGGCTCAGAGGAAGAACATGAGGCATTTTAATTATTTGAAAATAATTTCATGTGTTAGGGGGTAACGGAAGGTTAAAATTTTAGTCTTAAGTAAGATGGTGAAGTCTCACCTACAGTGGGTATAACTGCTTTTACCATTTAGCTCACAGAATCCTAGAATGCCAAAGACAGAACCACTAGTCTGTGGCATAAACTATATCTTTTAGAGAAACATCTGTTGTAAAATTAAAAGGGATGAGAAACCAACACAATAGTTTATTTTCATATTTAAAAGTTCTATTCCACCTCTGAACTAGGACACTCTTTCCTAAAGTACTGTGGAAGTGACAGTAATAGTAGGCGCACTACAATTCTATACCACATGCAAGTTTCTCTTTTATTTTCACCAGATCTTGTTTATCTAGGTGCAAGTTCTGTAGACGCAAAAAGCAACAAAGCAATTATGAAAAGGATGAAATTAAATAATTCCTGGTATTTTCCACCACTTTCAGTATCTATGAACTGATCAGAAGAAGTCTGAGCAACTGATGGCCAAGTTACTGAACAGTATGTCCTACGGTTGATATACTCCAGAAACACAACTGCTCAGACTTGCAAGACACGTTTCAAGATATTATCAAGATGCGCACTTCTGTAGTTTTTAATGTTTCCTGTTTAGCTTATAAAGGGGAATTTAACTGAAGTTAAATTTTACTTTTGTCTAAAAACAAAGTTATGAAAAAAAAAAAAAAATCAAATGGTTCGCAATAGTGTATCTGTACAAAAAGGAATTTAAGGTTCTTGTATATAATCAAGCTATCATACATTTTCTATTTCCTTCAAATTTGTGAGTTTTAAGAACAAGAGAAAAAACAAATGTTTATCTTTTTTATTGTAACAGCTTGTAACACGTAGACCAAGATACTAAGACTTAGAAAAGCTCATACACAGCAGCCAGATTTTTATGGGTTCTGCATATGAAGACACCAATAAACAGCTACTCAAAAGTCATTATAACCATGTATCATTCTGTACCTATACAAATACACATCACCACACCTAGTGGTCTCTTGAACACAGCAAGCTTGCAAAGCACCCATTTTTAACTCAGAAGGAGTTCTTACTTAGTAGAGACCTTGGGAAATATGAAAAATCTAATTATTAAGTTATTTTAGGAACACAGTTATTTTAGGAGTTAATAAGGCACTGAAAAAACCTCCAAAATAAGCCTGATTTCTGAAATAATGGCAACAGTCTTAAAGCCTATATGAAAGCCAAAGTAAAAAGCAACAACCTCAAGGTCTGGCAAAACCAGGGGAAGGAAATACACACATCTGAGTAAGAATAGCCAAATTTAAACAATAAGAACCAGTTTTCAAGTATGTTAATGTGGCTGATGTATTTACTGGTAATGAAAGACAGAACCAGAAAGCCATAGAGGAGAGTCATCTCACCATTTGATTTTGATTTTCCCTTGTGCTGTCCAGCATCAGTGCAGTGCAATAGTGTACTTGGGTGAGCAGATAATTTATTTGAAGAATTAGACTTTGTGACAACTGATTTTTCCGATGAAAGCTCTTGTGAGATATCTGTGTTCTCCCCAGTGCCTGAATACCCTGTAAAATTGTAGTAAATATTATCATTAAAGATATATGGTCAAAAAAAGTTGACAGAAGATATAAACAGAACCATGCATGCCCACAGCAGGAATGTGTAATTCACTGAGCCAATTCCCAGTATGCTGGAGCTCTGGGACTGCATGACGCTGCTGCAAGACGTGCAAGCTTTCCAGAGGCAAGGAAGGTAATTGTCTGAACCAGACAATTTTATACCACTAAGTCACTGTTTACTGCTGACAGAAGTGAGAAGGGTGTAAGTGACCAGCCTCTCCAGGCCAACTATTCTTCAGGCTGAGTAGGTGTACAAATGCTTTTGCTTTGCAGGCACTTACACACAAGCACTGCTAGCTGGATATCTCCCCCCATCCCGCTGTTACTCACAAGCACACATCACGCACATTCCCTAATCCCACAGACTTCAAAGTGGACAGAAATCACTCACTTTCCTAGCCTATGTATGGAACAGAATGCACAGGTAGGCAAGCCCAGATTGGGAGTGTGTGAAGAAAACACCTTGAATGGTTCCTCTGTGAGGCCTACACTGGAAATAAATCAAGGCTGGCTGAAGTTACAAGTAGCACCCTCCAGTTATCTGGAAAAAATCTTCCCGGACTGAATTATGATAAGGTCAGCATCAAACAAAGGCATGCAACATTTTAAAACCCAAGGACAGACTGACAAGCACCTTATGGGGTCTACTGGTGCATAAATCTACAAATTACATTTTGCACATTGTTTTTATACTTCTGAGCACCATACAATGAGAAACTCATTAAAATTATTTGTCTCGGTACAATTCTGAGTCACCTGGCCTATGGCTCTTCCCATCCACTCTCTCAACAGCTTACTCTATTCATGGCAGCAATCCGAGAAGTAAGGTATTTTCCATCTCAGAAACTCCTCCTTAGGGAGATCTAGTTTCACAGATTATGCGCCTAGCATATATTGCTGCATCCCCCTCAACAGCAGAGGAAGATGTTACACTTGATCCTTAAATGTTTCACCAAAGACTTTCCAGAATCAGCTGCATTTTCAGCAGTGAAGAATCCATTACCTCTAACACCTGGGCCTCTACTTCAAAGCTTGAAATGGCCCAAGGAAAGCATTCCCAGGGTTCCATAGATGAAACCAACAGATAATGTTGTTACTACAGACATTTTAATGTAGTGCAACAGCATGCTATGAGACAGGAAAGAGGGACACAGCTTGAGTATTGACTTTAAATTGGGTTTTTACTTAACCTCTCCAGAAAAAGTATTAATTCCTTTAAGAAAGCAATAAAGGCTGTGACAGGTTTAACTGGGCTCACTGTTACAGCCCACTCTCCCCCAAGGGAAGGTGTAAGAAGTAACAAGGTTAACAGCAGAAAAAGAGAACTCAATGTTTCCAAACTCCAGGATAAAGCAGCCCCAGAACTAACAGAACTGAGAACAGCCTGTACACAGGGCATCTGCACCCTCTTAATTCGGCAAAGCTTGCACAGAAGCACACTTACCAAGGAAAAGCTCAGCTTAGAGACTGACATTCATTCAGGAGTAACATTCATTCTGTGCCATTACAAGCACTACTACAAGTCACCACCTAGTATCAACAATGAAGCTTAACCAGGAAATAGATTATCTTGCAATCACAATCTAAAATCAGTTACTTAATAAAGTAAAAGCTAAGCGAATAAACAAGTCTGAACTGCAATGCCTGCTCTTAAGTGATCTAAAGCAGTTTTTTGAGGTAAGAAAACAAAATAATGAAGCCAGTTCAATCTACAGAAAAAAAGTGAGCTTTACCAGTCTTAGACCTTTTTTTCTTTTTTTTCTTTTTCTTTGACTTGGGTCTTCCATAGTCTTTGGAATTTTTTTCCTTGTTCTTCTCATGTCCTTTAACTGCTGAAATCAGACAAAATTCCAAATTAGTCTAAAAATATATATATACATTTACTCTACTTTATAATTTTCTTAAAAGCCTCCACAGTTTCTTTGGACAATCAAGGCCAGTTCACTGAAAAAAAAAACCCAAAACCAAAAATTAAAATAAAATAAAAACCAAGAAGAAAACTTATTTGTAAGAATTCCCCAGCTCTCAATTGTAATGATCTATTTTAAGTCCTAATTTGACTGTCCTGTAACAAAATATGAGTATCCTGGAGAAATCAAATGCACACCAGTACCCACTGATTATTTCCATGCTTCAAAAATCATAAAGAAGACTGAGTATTTGTTACTTCCACTTTCTAAATTATTATGACTGGACATTTCAATAGCATTGTAATAGAACAAAACCCAAGCACCCCAAACTTCAGTTCAGTTCCCCAATCAAGTACTTTATTGATACTGAAAATGGAGTAACTGGTTCAGCTGTCTTTAACTACTGTTCTCTCAACATCTGTTCTTCATCCTATTTTACAGGATTAAAAACACACAAATTTTGAATGACTGACAGCCATCAATCAAGTCTATCCTCAAAGCATGTTTCCAGAGCACGCATAGCTCAGTATAACCCTGTTGCAAGGTCATGTACACAAATCCGCTTTCCAGACCCCAGCGTTTGGCTGCATCCTGTCTTTCAGATATAGATCTGAACAGCAGAATTTCTAGATAATAATGCAGCTCCTTAAGTAAAATATCCTGACTCAGAGATGTAATCAACACCTATTATGGAAGGATGCCTTGTATCTCAAAATGGCTCTGCTCTCAGAGCGCTTGGCTGATTGAGCCACTCAACATTCCATTCAGAAAACCTATTTCAATGTCAGATAATAGAGATCTGAATAGGCACTTGAAGACACCCTATACTGTAAGGAATCTTCACCTGCACAAACCATTTGAGAACCCTAGGTCGTCTGTAACCATTTATGAAGCAAACCAGCAATACCAGCTTTTTATGTCAACCTCTTTCATACATGTCAAAAGTAAACTCCAATTCATCAGCTGCGTATTTATGGCACAAACAGTTCACTGAGAAACTGCAAATCAGTCATGTTTAATCAGCTCTGTTTAGCATCCAGGAGACTTACTGAGCAGACTCAGTATTTACAGATTTCTTTGTGCAGCTATCTTCTCAAATGCACTACACAGTTAATGCATGTTTCCCTGAAAAAAAAAATCTTCAAAGAACAAGTATTCAAGTTATCATACCAGTCTTAAAAAAACCTCAGGTACTGAACAATCTTGTTGTCTAAAGCTGTTTCTTCTAAGTGCTCTGAAATGTAGTGAGTTTTCACTGACATAAGACCAGACAGAGAGTCGTCTAGGTTAGGAGCATCCTCACAGATTCACATGATGACACAAAGACAAACTGAAAACCAAAATCCTAAAAATTAAGCACAAAGCAACTACATTTTTAAACGGTTTGGTTTTTTTTTTGTTTTTTTTTTGTTTTTTTTGTTTTTTTTTTGTTTTTTTTTTTTTTTTTTTTTTGTAAATGGAAGATTTCAACTTCCTTGAATGGCAGAGACTCCTAAGAACTGGGATGAGCGCTAACCATCCTCCATCACATCACCACTGTGCAAACTAATTTATAATCTCTAAATGCAACACTCACACATAGGACATGTCCCACTGAGTGAGGAACAGTGAGGAGATGCTGATGGATCTCATTCAGACCTTCCTGCAAGGGAGGGCAGTGAGGGATGCCCAAGGACAACCAAGATGCAAAGTACTGTCTGTTTGCCACGATCAACAGAACAACACAGACAGGCAGCTAAGGAGGTGATCTCCAGGACACAGAGCATCTGTCATAGATACAACAGTCTAACCTCAGATTTTGTGTTTTCCTCATCACTGTGACTCAAACTCTCACAAACATCTGAAGGAAAGTGGTGATGTAGTTATCTAGAATTATGCTGGAAATGATTTATATATTTATATACATACAAAATATTAAAATATATTGTTTCTATGAGCACATGTGTGTGTGTATACATACATCACCCCATCCCAGGTGGCTGTTACCCACCTATACTACAGTAGATTTCAGTATAAACAGAGTTTATATGACACCACTGAATAGTCAAAGTTGTGAAGGTCTTCAGAGATGTCTAGTAGCAACTGCTGACTACCAGAAGTGGTCAAAACTATTGAAAAAAAGCCCTACAAAATATACCACCCTCGACCATCATGCCTCATGCTCACCCCCACCTCCCTCTTTTTAAGTTTAGGTATCTAAGTAAGCACAAGATTACTTAAAATATTTAATGATTTAGACAACCAGAAGTAGAATAAAATTAAGACCTACAAGCTTTTAATGACCTTTAATACTTTAGTACTTTTTACATTTTATAAATATTACCAAGAGACTAGGAAGACTAAATCCCAGTGCAGATAGCATGAAAACTTACAAAATGACAGTGAAAAAACACTGCTTATATTTTGTGCTGTACATTTATACAAAATTACTCTCTCTAAATGAAGATATAGAGAATATTATCAGTTCCTTACAATGTTTAAAATTTTCCCAAGACTTTCCACGTTAACTTTCCATGTTAAACCAAAAGCCGTACCATGTTGAACTCTTTCCCGAGGCCTCCGCAGGGCTCTTGCTATGTGGTTCCTGGTTTGGTCTCTAAGAGAATGTCGGTGACTATTTAACGCACTTACAGGAGTTGAGGTTCTTCTTTTTTCTACGTTTTCATCTCTATATGGGGTACTCCTGAGGGCTATGTGTAGAGGAGCATCTACAAAGAGAACAAAGACCAAGTCCAAAGCTATAAATACTTTCCAAAGTCAGTCTATTTCAGCAGCAGCAGCTCTAGCAGTCCATGCGGAATGTTTCTGATCAGACACTGCTTAGCTCAGTCCTAGACCTGACTAAAAAGCTAAAATCTCCCAAAGCTTTTGTTGAGGGGCCTTTCTTTCAAAAAGAAACAGGGGATGTCCATGCATTCCCCAAAGCTCTATTCTTCCAGAAAACCTGTGACTTCAAGAAAAGATGAAAGGAGAAACAGTTTGGTTCAACAGAGATATAGGTTGGGTAATTTTTATTTGTTTCTCCAAGCGAATAGGTGCCAAGTCGGTTTAATTAGAAAAACCACAACTAGTTCTTAGAAGTATGCTTTGTAACACACAGAGAAGTGGCATAAAGCAGGTCTGCATATATAAGGAAGAACAGTTTTTAAATACACACCACTGAAACAACAGTACTTCAATCAAGAGTGAGATGCAAGAATTCAGGATCACTACCTAAAATTAAAAAAAACCTTAAGATGCAGACACGGCTTCACCTGAGATTTAATTTAAGTCAAACAGTTTCATCCTTCTAACTGCAAGTAGCAACTCCTACTGAAAGGCTCCTGGACACAGAAAAAGAGCAGTGAAGGTGATAAAAGCTAAAGCTGCATGGCAGGCAGGACAGCAGACTAAACAAGACCAGTGCACTGCCATTTTGGATTATTACATCAAATATCCTGGCCAATGAGACCCAGTACCCAAGGTGGCAGGCTGCTGACATTTATCAAAAATATCCAGTTCTATCATCATACACATCTCAAAAGTTAGAGGATAAGAAAGCAACTTCTTTCTAGTCTGAAGATTAACATGCCACACTTAGACACCTTTAATGAAACAAATGTGAGCAGAACCTGAGAGCAACTGGAAAGGGAAGGGAAAGAGTCCCAGAGAGCACACTTAAAAAAAGAAACTAGATCAACCACCCTGCCCTGATTAACATTTCAAGTTGAAGAAATAATAAGGAGCATTAAGACATGTCATTGTAGAGCTTGCAGAATCACGTGGATTTCTTCAGACAAAAGAAACTCCAAGATGCAGAAATATTATGACATTTTCCCTAGTCCTCCCTCTCAAGGATGTCAGAACTTAAGGGTAAAAAAAAATCCATACAAAAAAGAAAAAGCCATTTGCAACTATTTAACAACCAAATTTATCTTCTAGTCACCTGCCCTAGTGCTCTACAGCAGCCACAAAAAACAGAAATTAAACCAAAACCCAACTGCCACAAAAGAGTTTCTAAAAGATGCCTTTTGTCCAGACAGGCAATTCACTGCCTTTCACTAGGTGCATACTGCCCTCAAGAAAGTAGAAGGTTTTGTCCACAAAGTATTACTAAAGCAGAAGATACTCCTTGAAAAAACACCACGGTGTGTGTATGACCTTCCATTTGCAACATGACTAAGTTCTCTTTGCAAGGATAAGAAGAAATGGGTTCTGTGGTAATTTTTTTTTTGTTTGGTTGGGTTTTTTGTGCTGTCTTTATTTATTTTTTAAAGTCAGGTCTATTTTGACTTCCCACTCCTCTGAGGGCTTCCCTGACTAGGGGTCAAGATATCATCAGTTAGGATGACAAAAACAGAAAAAAACTTTTTCCCATGATACACAGTAGCCAAGAAATAAGATTCTGGTACTACATAATCTCTTTGGGAACACCAGTACCCTAACAAACTTTATGAAACTCAGATGCGTATTTCAGCACAGGGTGAAATGTCACACAATCTTTTCTGCACAAGGCACTTCCTGTGGGCTGACATAGGTGCATAGAGGCTCTCGATGGAACAAAATTGTATTTCATGTCCACTGGGTTTTTATTGCTTTCTGAGACTTAATTCAAGGAGATTTTTTCCAAGAATACATCCTGGTCTTTTATGACACATGGGTTAATATATTTCTGTAAGATTTCTCTGTAACACTGTCCTCGGGGAGAGGCCAAGGTACTCTATCATAAACTGGATGCCTTTTTTTTTGGTAACTGACACAAACACACTAGGTTTTGAAACATCTTTGTTCCATTGACAGGAAAGTTTAGAGGGTCTACAAGATCTCTGAGCACTCTCAAATATACTTCAGAAGTTGTGATTAAATTTGAGAAGATGAAATTCTGGAAATTCATCCTAAACTTCTGGAACAGCAAATATTAAAACTGATGCCATGGAAATGCAAACTTACAAGCCTTCCACACTGAAGTGTCCTTTTTCTTTCTCATTTGGAAGTATAACTCAGACAGGTCAGTTTATAAGAACATTCCCTAAAGAACAAAGAACAATTATTTGTAACAACCACAACTAAGACCTTGTACTTAGGCATGTGGCTTTAAAACTTGCACATTTCTCACATTCGAATTCTCTGCATTAGTACCACCTGCAGAGTATGCCACTGGCTTCCATTCTCTGGTCTCCCCAAGCCAACCTTAACCCTTCAGAAGGTTTCCTAGTTCTCTGCTTCCACCCAGTCACAGGATGACTGGGTCGTGAGGCTGCAGCAACAGCAGGAACACACTATTAGAGACTCCTATGAGGAGTACACAGGGGATTTCCTACATTTCCTAAAGCTGCTTGTGCAGGCCCCATGAAGACACATACACCTGTGTCCCACCTCAGAGAAACCATAAAAGGCACAAAAAGCCTCCTGACACCCTGGGCAATGACACTTTCATCATCCTTGAACAGTAATGTTGTGATTAAACATCAGAGCAGATTAATTTCCAGCTCAGATGACAATGAATACCACTAATAGGAATAAGAGGTGTACGTTCACAAGATACTGGAGATGAACAGGATTGCTGATGAACTGTCTCCAGCCTTCTTCCACGGATTTCTCTCCAGTGTCTCTCTCCTAAGCCTGGAAGAAGAATCCTCTGTCATATGGAGAGCTGACCCAGAAGCTGTGAAGGATCTTAGAAATTAACACACACAGACCTGAGATATGAAATTACCTCAACCATGCAGAATATGGACAGAGCTTTAGAGAACTTAGGACTAAGCACACTGAGGTTCAGTGACAAAGCAGTAGCTTTCCGTGCCCTGGAACCCTGATGTAGGACCACAGGTAAGAAGATAACTCGGCATTCACAGGAAGCACAGACTGCATTCCCAAGGATGTGAATCAGACTAAGTTACCATCCACATCTGTGAGATCACTTGCTGAGAACTTCCAATGGTATTTTCAAGAACTGAAGGACCATGTTTCATTTTGACTTACAGCCACCCCCAGAAACCAAATGCTGTATTGTCATGATAAACCAAATACAATTGTCAATTCTGCAAACACAGAGGGTTTTTATGCGTATCTTCTCCTGCTGTAAGGAAAAACCCTATATTTGTAGATCACCATGCACATTCCACTGTCTAGCAGAGAGGCATAAGTCAGCCAGAATCAAGAGGAAACAGGAGAATTTCCCAAAGGATTAACCTGACAACCGCTACACAACAGGCTAGAGGTGCGCCTGTGAACAGCTGTTACTGACAACCAGATGTTTTAAGATGTCAAAACAAGTCTGCCAACCCCACCTACATACAATTCAGCTCTCATCAGTAACACGAGTAAAGACAAAGTACCTATTTTGTTCACATGCATTCATGTAAAGAATTCATGCATGGAGTCATTTATACACTAACAGGACATACTGTAATTAACTTTGTGTAGGCAGAATTTTCTATAAACAAGGTTATGTAAAAAAATTTAAATGTACTGACAAAACATTTTTTTCTTTCTTTAAATGCTTTATATGGACTCCACAGTAGGGACAGATTTTTTTTACAGTATCCAAACTATAAATTGCAGGTCCGTTCCTTTATTTTCTTCCTAATGGCAAGGAATACAGGAGAGCCAAGAGTGGCAGCAACTGGCCAGACTGAGGCTACTGTTCTACACCCACACCCCAAATCAAAGTCTAATACTGTACAGTGCTTCTTAAGTCCCAAAACTGAGTTCAGCTTCCATTATGACCAAATCTTCTCAGAAGAGTTACACTATGTCCTGTGAGTCAATGGGTATCAACTCATGAGGCTGCCGTTAGCACAACTGTGCTGACAGCAGCACTAAGGAGTTATTCGGGGCATTAAGAGCACACCAATCACCTCAGATGGCACTTCCATGCATGCGTGTTATCAACATCCCTACTTGTTCACAAGGTTTGCGTCTCCCTAGAAAATTTCGGCATCCAGTAAATACAGAGCGTCACCAGGGTATGACATGCTGGCACATCAGTTGTGCAAGCACACAAATTTGACTTTCAGATTTCAGAAAATATGATCAGCACAAAGACATGAACTACATGTTAGCACATCTGCAAATGAGTCGATTTTACTAAAAAGATGAAAGCCACCAATCCAGAAAAACACCAAGTCAAGACGTCAAAATTAGGACTTGCAGGTACAAAGAAAGAAATGAAGCTACTTTATGCCTCATGCCCTTGGAGTGGTCTAGGTCAGAAAAAAACGATTTTTATAGGTCAGGAAACAACAATCTTTATTAAGAATAACTTTTTGCAGGCACTTCATACAAAATAACATGGACAGACATCTGAAAGAGAAAACTGGGACCCTCAGAGGAAATTGTTTACAGTGTCTGCAGGGCTCAAGTCACAGTATGGGGTAATGTACTTCAACAGTAAACTAAGGGGTTCTGCAGCAAAAAAGAAGGGACCACAAAGAAAAATGCATATGGGCACAGAATCCAGTTCTACTCCTTTTTTTTATTACAACAATCAATACGCAACTTACTGACAAAAATTTTCACAGATACAGTACCACATTTAATTTCCACGCAATAATTCTGACAGAACATCTCTATTAGAACTAGCACAAAATCTAAGCAACTCTTTAACCTAAGACCAACACTGAAGTCATCTGCAGCCCAGACTCAAAAAACCTTTTAGGCTTATGCATCCACATACATTTATGCATGACTCGATTCTCCTCAGAGGCCTGCAGGTGGCTTTACAATGCACCTGCTGAGGTGTAATGCAACCTGAGAGCTGAGGGCAGGTACACCTGCATCTCCTACAGCCCAGGGAGGCACACCACCAACTGCCTTCTTCTATGTAAAGACAGTTCTATCCTGAAGACAAAGTAGCAGCAACTCAAGGAGGTTAATAGGCACTTAGGGGAAGAGCTGCTTCATCATAATGATCTCATACTATTTCCTGATGAAATTAAGAAACGTAGCCTGAACACATCCAGTAGCCATGAAGTCCTGTCATCCTGTTTAGGCATATTCTGTAAGGCATATGTAAAATACAAGCTGCAAGCAATGTCAGTTCCTTCCTCCCTCTTCAGAGCAACTACACAATTGAGAGACCTATCCATCAAGTTTGCCACTGCAAAGGCAAGATTCTTCTTTGGAAAAAGGGGGAGACAGCTCAAATTCATTCCACATTAACCTTTCCAGCTCATAGAAGCTTTGATTCCAATGTCAAGTAGCCCAATTTACATACCAGAAATTGTAATTTCATGGTCTCCACTTCAGTGCAAAGCAATTATATTTAAATTGTTCTTTCCCAAATCTCACAACATGGTCACTGAAGACCACTTAATATCCATCTTCTTTTTTATGTGTTAAAATTTTCATTTTAAGCATTGCAAAGGCAAGGTTTTGCTACTGTTCTGAATATTGCACATTTTCCTATTGCACAACTTTAGAAGGAACAAGTATTTTCACTTTAAATCCAGCACCAGACGACCCCCATCATTAATTTTATGAGTAGCAGAAAGAGTAAGGAGTCTGAGAAATCTAAAATAAAACTTGTGAGGTGGGGCAAAGCTTCTAAAACAAGAGCATCTTCAAGTTTATGGAATAACAAAAATCATGCCTGCCCAAAGTTTTATCTGTCAGAAATTGCCACCTTTTCTTGAGCACTAAAATCTACCTCATATAGTGAAAAGGACAGAAAAGGACATTTGTACCAAAAGGTAAAATGATATCTAAATATATTATTTTCAAACAGGAGAATTTTTGTTCACAAAAGATTGTAAAGATGAAAAGTATACCCACTACATACCAGACTGAATTACAGATTCAAAACCTTTCACTCTAACCAGTAGCTCCTGAAAAGCCTTTTGAAAAGGTGGTAGAAGTGTTCAGTAGACAGAAAGTCTTGCCTAGCAGACTGGCTTTTGATATGCACCGTTAAGATAGAAAAACAAAATTTCAAGTACTATAGTAAGAGCTCATGAACCTCATTAACTCTGCTTTTGACTGTGTAGCACCACCAAACAAAAAGAAGGGAAATTAAGAACACACTGAGTTAGAAAACAGTGGCAGTTAGTGTCAGACATGTAACTAATATATAATGACACTGCTTTTCCTCATCAAGAAAAAATGTACTATAGCTCCAAAAGAGCAGGCTTCAACAGTGAAGGTGACTTGAGAACTTCACAGCCCCCCTTTTCACCCTGATGAAATGGTCACCAGCTGCAAACACACTCCAGGGTACTCTGCAGACAGCCGCTATGAAAGACATCATGGAAATGATCCAGGTGAAAACTATCCATCCACAAACAGGGAATTAGAGGGGTGGGGGCTTAAAATAAGCAAATACAGTTACATCTTAGCTCCACAAGGAATTACCTGCACTTGGAGGAAAGGATAAATGGAAGGGTCAAGATCCTGAGTCACTAGTCAGTGCATTCAAGACAATCACAACAAAACTTCTCAAATAAATTACACAGTTTGAAAGAGCCAAATAGCAGTCTGGTTATTGAAAAGGCCATTACATGTACAATGCCTGTTTTGATCACTTTGCAGCTGTCAGCAGCCAGTCTTTACACCATGCTTATCTCAGGTATGTCCTCCCATGCAACACTTGAGTTCAATTAAGCTGCATGCAAAGTACAATATATAGAAATCATTACATCCTAATGCATTTAAAGAGAACTCTTTCCCTACCTAATCCAAGCTTTATGCCTTTGCATTATTTAAAGATACAGAAGTATCTGGAGTTTATATGTAGTAACACCATGTAAAGTCACACTCATCTTGTTAGGAACAAGCAGTAGCACCTCAAATGAAGAGTCTTTTTTTGGACTCTGGGAAAAACAGCCATGAAGCAAAGTAAGGCAGGATACTTCGTGCTGTAGTGAGCTGGAGCTCTGTGAGCAACTTGCAAGACTTTGGAATTCTTAAACAAAGTACTAAAGAAAGATCAACTGCAAAAACAAAAGACATCAGGAAATTCAGCAAGGAGAAAGACGGATTTGATAAAAAAGGCTCAGTGAGAAGACAGAAGACATGACTAGTTTTATGGACTTGCAGTATACAAGAGACATCAGTCCACAAGAGCCAAGTCTGGACAGGTTATCAACAATCACTGAAGTTCACACTAGACCTAGACTGCCACTCTGGTGTCATGGAATGCAGAATGTGCTTCAGAGAATGAGGATGAAGCAGAAGTGAATGTGATTTTGCAGACTGCAAGGCAATTAAAACTTACTCTTTTTTTCTGGCTAAGCAATAAATTTTTTACTATAACATTGACCATCTGTAGTCTGAAGATCTTTTTCAAGCACAGCTGAAACAACTGCACTTGATTTTCATCCCACAGAACAGTAAATACTGCAGAAACTGGTACTAGATTTCCAGCCAGGTATGTGCCTGAAGGCAATAAAGTACAGATAAGTAAAGTCAAACTTAAAGACAAGACAGGACAGAACTGGAGGTATCTGAACTGTTCCCTAATACAAAAAAGGACAGAAGTCTCCAACTGATACAATTTGTAACACAGGAGAAAAATAAAAATCCAGTCAGAAACTCTGGGAACTGTGGTTTTTAAAAGGGAGCAGAGGTTTAATACACAAGTGAGCTACTCCAGAAAAGTAAGAGAAGCTGCATAGTAGGATCTTTACCAGAACATGATCTTGAATTCTAGAAGGGACATCTTCATACCTTTCTACAACATGATGTACACATATATCATGCTTCCTCTCCACACAGAAACATGCTAAGATATAGCTCTAAAAGAGATTCCTTCAGCTGAAAAGAAAATTCATTTCTGGTATCTTCTGCCTGTCCTGCCTGCTTACTGTTTAAAAAAAAGAGAGAGATCAGCACCATACTTACACAGTGAACCAGCTGTGGTCCGTCCTCTTTTTGACCTTTCTTGATTAGCTTTTTCAGAAGCCAAAGAAGATCTGGTTTGAATATTTCTTTTTACAGGGTTCTGGTGTGATTCTGCAGCCTTCTCCACTCCGTGAAAGTATTTCATGTGATAATGCAATAACTTGGCTTTGCGGAAGGATTTTGAACAGTCCAAGAATTTGCATCTAAACTTGTGATCTTGGTCAATAGTTGCAGCTTTTTTTGATGCAAGAAAATCTGTTCTCCTACAAGGTTTTGTTACTGTAAGAACAAAACAGGTAAATTGCCCCATGCATATGCTATGTTTACCAAATCGTTTCCTAAACTTAAACAGCAAAAAGAAGTAAAGTAAGCATGCATTCACACATATTAGCTATGAAATGGTAAAAATAAAATGTTAATGCCTTATCTGCCTTTAAGATCAGTAACTTTAAAAGGAAAACTCTACCCCTACACTGCTCATAAAAACTGTCACGCCACCACTGTTTTTATTAGTATGTTACGTTTTGCTTCCCTGAGTCCTCTTGCCCAACAGCTGATATCACTGTATAACACTCCTAAAGATAAAAGACTGAATCACATAGAGATGACGTCCCTAAATCCGAACACTAAAGATTATTTGTTCACAACTATTCATACCTTTGGTGAAAGCAAGAAAACAGTTCTGCTTCTTTGCTTACAGTTATTTTGCCCCCTGCTTTCTGGATGCACAGTCCCACCACTAAAGCCCAGTTACTTCCAAAGACAACAGAAGCAGTATGTCGAAACATTTTAAAAGTAAAATCGAAAATTATTTCCATTTTTAAGCATCAATGAAAAACAAACTTGCTTGTATCTGTGACAAAATGTTCCCTATCAGCAATATTTACTTCGTTTCTCAAAAAAGCAATGAAAGCCTGAAGATTCAAATATAAGAACATTTTAAGGCACTAATTCCACACAGTACTGCTGTGCAACACAGGGCTGTATCTATAATGAATTTCAGAAACTTTTAGGTCATGTTTTTGCTAAGAAACATACAAAAGTCCTACATTTTCAAACATTTTGAACTAAATCAGATTACTGATTTACTGTCACCAGTATGCAACACATAAGAGGTAAAAATGAGGAAACAGATCTAAATAGATCTAGGCAATTATCCATCACTAATATACAAACAGCATCAAAAAATCCCTCTCCAGCTAAAAGACAATGTAAAGGAGGTAACATTTCAAAAAACCAGCTTCCAATTTAAATTTTTTAATTGCTTTGTTGGTACTAAAGTGTTATTTCCAAATTTACAGGAGTTTTTGACTTTCAGGATTAAGAAAGCAGTGTTTAACTGCAAGACCCAAACATAGCAACAGTATCTAAAACTGAAGGGATGCAGCACTGAAGGGATGCAGCACATGAATGAAAATTAAGACACTCTATAAAAAATAGCTGTAAACAAGGGACAAAAGTACCAAGAAACATTATGAACAAGAATAAGATTTTCTCTAAGTGCAGTAAGGCTTCATACAGGAGTGTTAAAGGCAGTGTCAACACAATCCTGGAGTGAAAACACAGTACAGCTTGCCCCCAGGCTTCTAGCATGCAGTAAAGAAAATGGTGTTACTGATCAGCAGACTTAAGATCACTTCCCTCACAGTGCAGGGAAGCATCCTAGACAGCTCTATCTGAGGCACATCCAGCCTTCAAATACCATGTACAAACAAACCTTTAACATGAAGAAAACACAAGTAATTGTATCCTGATTCATAGGCAAAGATTAAGTCATATCCAACACCAAGCTGGTTAAAAAAAGAATACGCAGTGAAACTGGAGAAGGAAATGGTACAACGAAAGACAATTTTGGGTATTTCACAGTGGTAATGACCAGAAGGAAGACACTGGCACAGTCATGTTAAAAACATGCTGACAGGAACATCAGTAAGACTGCAGCAACGCCAGACTCACAGTTGCAGAATGATAAAGTTTGCCGATACCAAAATCAAAACATACTGCAGACGATCAAAAGCTGCATTCAGGAAGAATGAAAAAGTGTTTCAGGAAGGCTTAGTGCAATGGCCTGTGGGTTTAGTGAAAGCAAACACAGAAAGGTTCTCCTGACTGTAAGCTAAAATCCCCAGCATTTGGGACTACAGATGCTGAGAACTTGTTACTTGTTTAATAACCAACATGAAGCTGGAAAACAACTGCAGCAGAAGGGAGCAATGGGGTCCAAAGACTTTTAAAAAAACAAAAATTACAAAGATAACAAAGGAAAGTATTACACCATCACACAACTGTTAGAATGAGACTCTGCATCCAAGCTCAGAGCACTTCCCCTATACTGAGCCAGACAGATTCTGGATAAGATATAGAGAATGGCTTCGAACTGATCAGCTACAAGTTAGAAAAGGAAAGGATTGCATTAGCTGAAGTTAGAAATAGGGATAACAAAGACATGGGGCAAAGGGAAAGGAAGCGCACACACACACAAAAAAACTTACTTGCAATGTGCAAAAGGAATGTATTCTGAGTAATAAAAATACAAACAATCCCAGAAAATTTGAAACAAAGCTTCAATCATTCCCGTCACTGCATCTGCTTCCTTTGCAAGTAGCACAATAGAACTCCCTGCCACCAAGGCACAGTAGGAAACTGACAACCAACTCTGCCCTCCAATGCAGCCTCCAGAGAGCCCATGCTCCTGTGAGCTCTGAAAATGACATCCTACACAAACACCTGAAGGGGCATCTATCATCCTTACACAAAAGAATTTTTGCTCACAACATATGGCACTAGAACTGGTTTCTAGAGGAACAGGTAAGGCACATTGTTTTCAGATTGTCAAGCGCCTGCCTTTACAAGAGGAGCTTGGTTGGTATTTTCAGTGTGTACAGAGGAAAGTGAACGGTAAATTGACACCTGCTGTTTCTCCCATGATTATAACCAAAATTCAAACTCCTCATCTGCTTTTCAGTCAGCCACTCCAACATTAAGCACAGACACTCATGGTCAAACATCACTGTGTCCTTTTAAGTTTCACTACACAGGAAAACATTTCTTCAGCGTTCCAGTCAGCAACCCTTCTCACTGGGCTGAATTAGCCAAGGGTCAAGTTATGACCATGTTCAGCAGTAAGTTCACTGTAAAATGCACAGCTTTCAACGTCAAGCTTCCAAGTCCACCAAAGGTGTTTTTACTCCATCACCAATTCTCTCTTCCACACGACTCCTGCTGGGACAGGAGTATCTTGCAGGAGCATGGTACCCTGACTGAAGGCCTGCATCCTGTGGCATCTCCTGCAACACTGAGGTCAACAATACAAGAAGCCAGCAGCACACAGGACTCTTCCCCATTTTCCCCCACTTAAAGCTGGCCTTACTGCAGTTTTGAGCCATTAGACCTCCACATACAATTGCTTGCTAAAATGAGGAGACCTTCACTCTCCATTTCCTGGTCTCCGAAGAAATATTAAGTGAAGATCAAATTATTTCTTCACTTGCTGTTAAATTAAACATTGAAATGCTCAGAAACTTGTATTCTCTGGTGCATTATCTTCATGATAGGTCATGGTAACAAACGTGCATGAGTTGACAGTTTTTTACACAGTGCGTGTGGACCACTTCACACCACTGGGCCAGTGTCCTCACTAATTACTTATTTCATTCAACTTATTTCTCCTGAAATCTTGTGTTGTTTTTCCTGAGCTCACCAAGTGTTTCATCATTTCAGCTCTCAAACTACATTTCTTCCTTTATTTTCAAAAATTCTCTCTTTCAGTATCTCAGTTGTGAAAAACCATCTTGCTTAATTGCTCTTCTCAAGCTAATTTAGGTAAAGACAGCATCCAAGAACTTCCAGTGCATCCAGAATCCACAGAAGACAATGCCTGGTGTAAGAAATACGTAAGAGCATCAATAATAACAGATCATTACATATTTATAAACTTGTGGGGTTTTGGTATGTAACATTATTTGGCATTGCAAAAACTACTCAAGACAGTATTTCCTATAGCCCTTCACACACCAGTTTCCCCCTGTGCTGGAAATAAATTGGTACCAATAAAAGTACTGGGTAGTAAAGCATATAAGCCTTGCAGTGCACCTACACCTCAAGGTACCTGTAGAGAGGGCCAGGTGGGAGGGATGTAAAGGCTTTACCTGCACTTTGACCCATAACCGAAACATTGCGACCAGACTGTGGTGTCTCGCCCTAGAGAGCTCTAAGTCAGCAAGGCAAGATGGACTTATTTACCTACCATATATTGTTAGGCTCAAAAATACAACTTTCACACTACCTTGAAGGGATTAAAGCCTACTGAGGTGAGCTGCAGGAGAAATAGCAGCTCTTTCAAACTGATGAGAACAGAAGCTTCTCCTTAACTGAAACCCAAAGCTAAGTGAACAAAATTAGAAAAGCAGGTGTAAGTATAAGGCAAATAGAATCCCTGATGCAAGCCTATGCAAATAAATAAGTAATTTCAAGAGCACTAGCAAATACAGCTACAAACATGACAGCACATCTGTGCAAAGCAAAGGCAGCTCACCTTTAAAGTAAAAGGAATTTTTAGGAGTAAACTCACATGAACAGCTGTGGAATGCTTCTGTTTTTGGATACATGCATAGCTTTAACTGGCTGCCAAAATTCACCAACAAACTGTCACATACTTTTTGGAAAGACAACTTGATTTAGCTAAATTCTGATCACTTCTGGTTTCTTGTCATTAGGGGTGCCAAAAGCCTGCAGAACAGGGTTTCAATCTTTCAGTACATGTAATTATTCAGAATTTTGTTGAAACTTTTTAAAGGGGAACTTCAGTTTTGACAAGCAATGCTATATAGCCCTTTCAGAACATGTTACATTTTAAAACATCTCAGCCATAGGAAGACTCCAGACTATGCTTGCTGTTATAAATGTCAGCAAAGTGGCCGTGCAACCACTATGAATCTTGAATCATCTACCAACCAGTGACTACAGAAAACACTTTTTAAAAGCGATGCTTGCATCCTCAAAAATTCCTGATATTCAAATGCTATAAAAATCATGTTCTTCCTATACATCATGCAAGGTAAAATCTGTACTACTAGCATGCATTCATTACTCAACAATGCCAAAATAACACTAACATATCACACTGAGGAAAATGCAGATTTTACAGTATTTTCCTACAGGAAGACAATTCCCACTTAGTGACTAGAATTAAAGTCTACAGACAAATAATAACAGTAATACTGGGTTACATTATGGCCTTTGTTCTACATATGAAAAGTTACCAATTACTAACTCCTATGTTGTACTTTGTGGGAATCTCATATGCAACAGACACCCTCTTCTCCCACACACACCACCTACTCTCTAACAATATACTTTGCCCCTTCCCAAGCCCCAGATCTCTTTAAAACAGATGGTAGACTGAGAATATAACAAACATAACTGCCTGACACACAGTTATTCTATCTGGACCGTATCTGTTCCCTTGATAATCATCCATAAACGTGTTAATTCAGCTCCCAGTCTCCAACATCAGCTATTTTTAGGACGGCATACCTGGGCTCTGCAACATACCGACTCCTCCACAAGAGCAGAAGCCTCTGGCCATTTTCAGATTCCACCTAGAGGCACCTATCACTGTCATGCTGCTATACACACACACCACTACCAGGTAGAAGACCAAGCTCTGCTGTTCCCCCATCAGGCAGCTCATCAGCACTGGCGTGTACTTGTACAACCCCACAACTAAGACAGAGCACAGAGAGGAGATCCACAGATCCACTTTTAACTACATAGATTTATCTATCTGTGATAGAATCTATGAATTTTAAAATCTTCATCTAGAACTGCTCATTATTAACATTTTTAATGTTGTTTAAGTATGGAAATATAGATTTTTGTACTTGGATTTCAGGTGACAGTGTTTACTCAAAGACCCTGCATAGCTTTTATCCCCAGTCTTTAAGAGTTCTCTACAACAAAAACACCTGCTTGCCACATCTGGATGTCCACTGAGATGCATGTCTAATACTAACTGAAACAACTTTCAATAAAATAAAATCCACACTTAGAAGTATGGATTTTTAGGTACCACCAGTGTTGTACTTCAGAATTCAATGTGAGTGAATATTCTCAAAATAATTTTAATCTAGCTTACTCAAGTCCTGACAGAAGAGCCAGGAACAAGAGTGCAGAAACCCTATCAGAGCGCCTGGGTAGGTGTTAGCCAAGCCCTGTTCCCACAGCTTTGCTGCTTGTATCGAACAAAGCAAGCTCAGGCCACATCCTACACAGTCCACTAGTGTGAACGACCTCACACACACAAATATTACACATTCAGTTGGAATTCTACCGAGTTTAAACCCAAATTAGAACTGCTCAGCAATAGCTGAAGGAGACCAACTTCAAAGGAGCTCGTATTTCTAAACAGTAGAAGACCATACACACATCCAACCTCAGCGGAGGAAAGAGGTCAGTTCCCTCCTCCACGGGGGGTTCCCATTAGTGGAAAGGGAGAAGACATGTCACTTGAACAGTTACGCCAGAGTGAGTGAAAGAAGGCATGTGCAAGTGAGGGAAATTTAAAATAACCAACAAACAACACATAGATTATTCCAGCAATGCTGAGCAACTGTAAATCTCTCCAAATGCTCTGTTACACTTAAATTTGTTTGATAAAGCATACACTAGGAAATATGTACTTCAAGTTTCCCCAGTTAGCGGGTAGATCCAAAGATTAAAGTTATGAGAATTAATCACAGGACAGCACCATGTTTTGACAGTCTACTATGTGCATAGGTAATTCTAATTTGAAAAGGCAAGATAAGAACACTCCCCCAGCTAAGAAAAAATAGAGTATATATATTAAGATAGACACTGAAATGTCTGAACTATTTCATAAATTTGCACTAAAGTCTCCAAGTCTAAACACAAGGATATAAAAACGTGCAATCAAGATTTCCAAACTGCAGTAACTGTAATACTACCACATACTTGCAGCACGTTAAGGAAAAAAGAACCTGACCATTTACAGTGTTAAATTCAATTTAAGCCAGAATTCCAAACACTGAAAAAAAGCATATGTTAACTTCATCATACATGCTGAAAATATTACACCCAGTCACTTAAGATTTTCGATTTCCACTTTTAAAATTGCTGTCCAACTTGAAAGCATAAGATTAAAACTGAGTCCACAAGGAATAAAAATATGCTTTTTAAAAATCAAGGTTAACACTGAAAGAATGCACAATTTTAACACTTGTACAAGAACAAAACAGCTGGTGTCAGTTGCCTTAAGAAATGCATTAACATTAAATATGAAAAACCTGAAACTGAAGCAGCAGAAGGTTCTTGAGTTATGACAGGAACAGAGGAAGACTCAGCGTCTTCAGCTTTTTCTTCCTGCAAACTGGCATCTGTACTGAGTGCTGTGCTATGTGACGCATTTCCAGGTGATCCTTGCTCAATGAAACTTTGGTCAGATTCAACAGGAATTTCTAACTGGACTAGAATGAAAAAAAATTTTCTGCTGAGTAAAATGCATACAAAAAAAAAAAGCATACTGCAGAACACGGGGCGGGGGGGAATCTTCACCACATTATAATGGAGAAAAATACCCATCCATGCTCTTGACTGCTTGCTCTTGGTCACAAAATTTTTGCAACACAACTGACTTGTAGCACCCCCTATAAATTTACAGCTGCTTAGAAACACACAAGCTAACTGTTTATATCCCAGAATACGATACGCCTCCTCAAACCACTATAAGAGCTCCCTCAAAAGGGAAATGCAGTGAAGCACAGGGCAGAAAAGGAACTGTTTATCTCCACCCTGTTGTCCTGGTTTAGGGTAAAATTTGGGAGGAAACCCATTTGATGCTTGTAGTGTTCAACAAAAAGATTAAACTCTAAGAACTCTTGAGTTCAGTACTCAGGCTATTACTTGTACAATCTGAAAAGTGTTTAAACTTTGAAATTACCTCATTTTCAAAATCAGAACCTGCATTCCCTACTAAAGAAAATCAACCAACCAATCAAAAAACCCCAAACCAAACTATTCCTTGGCTATTTTTACAGCCTATAGATCTCTCTTTTGCTGGAAAAGCTCCCATCACCCAAGGGAAGTGGCAAGGTTACTGACAGAAAGGAAATCAAAAGCCAAAAACAATTAGGACAGCAGAGTGATAGAGTCCTTCTGTGAATTTTCTCTGCACTGCTGATCAACAACTACATGACCACCTCATCACAAAAATTCACAGTACACTGCAAAGGCACTTACCCTTCTCAGATTCACTTTGGTTAGATACTGCATCTTTCCAAGTTTGAATTTCCGTGGAAGTTGTGACAAGATCTGTATTTAAAATCTCATGGCTAATACTGGATGACAGTCTTGAAGATCGCCTCCTGATCTGGTCTCTCTCTGCATTATCTGAAGAATTCTTAAATTTTTCCTGAGCTGGAACAGTTGTATTTAATGGTACCATGCAGTTACAGGAGTACAAGCAGATCACAAGCAAACTTCTAAGTTTTTCCCTCCCTGTGACTTCCTTGAAAGTGTGTTTTTTAAGGATTAAGGCTAATAGCAAAAGCTAAAACGTCTGGATAATTAGGCCTCTGTAGAAGCTACAGTGCTATGTTACAAATAAGTATAAAAATATAGCAAAAGCTCTCAACTTTTTTTCTTTTTAGCAATAGACTTGAAGTATGAATACAGATCAGTACCATACTAGTTTCTTACTGAGAAAAAAATTTCCACTCAGTAAAATGCACAAAGAAGCATACTGCAGAGCAGTGGGGATGTGTTCATCACATTATGGTGGAGCTAGTCTCAACAAGCTGTCCCACAGGCCTAAGTAATATCAAGAGTTAGATGAGACAATTCAGACACACAAACAGCCATGACTGAGCTGGATAACCTACACACACTGAAGTTTAAGACTGTGGTATTAAGGAAAGGAAAGAGTTTTCTTTAGATGCTCATCTCCCTGGTCATGACACTGCTACAGAGAATCTAACTTTCTTTCCTCATCAACACACGCAAATTCAGCAGCTCTCCTCCACACAGAGCACACGAAGACAAAGTAGACTTCATTTGACTGCAGTGGCATGAATATTTACATAGTATTACAGTGCCCCTGCTTTAATCCTCTATCAAGTAACTCAAGAGTTTCTACAACTTCTAAAGCTTTTACAGCCTTCTATATATTGGAGGCCACCCTTACATCTATGACCTTTTGCATCATGGCTCACAACGTATGCCTCCTTTATCGAAAACCAACTTCCAAGATTTAAACGGGAATTCCAGCATGATGATGCCATGTATGAATGGCAAATTTGAGAAAAACATGTGCAATTTCAGTCAATGCATCTATGACAGTTCAAGATAAACACCACAGCTGTTTTATCCCTCCCCCACCCATTAAGCCTGAAGAACTTTTATATTTATACACACACATAGTGAGAGCTGAATACCAAAAAACTCACACAAGTTTTTTTCAATCCTGGGACGCTTCAGTGGAACATCACCTCCTTTAGGTATTTTCCGACGTCTCAACTCCAAAGTTATGGGCTGCAGCGTTTGAGAACTTGGCTCTACAGATTTAGATAACAGAAGAAAAATCAACTGAATACAAAGCTGTGAAACACTAACACATATTTCCAAGCCTTACAATCTAAAATATGGGACTTGCATAAATACAGCTTAATCTGGCCTTCTAAAACCCACAGAGTAGTACCTGACCCTACTACAGGTATGCTTTATATTACACGATGGTTACTTGTCTAAATGTGATCTCTGACCAAACGACCAAAGCTCCAAACTTCAGTATGTTCCTGGCTGTCCTGAACAAAGATGAACTAAAAATTTTTTAAGAGTTTTTAGAGGTTCAGGCTGTGAAAGAGCAAGATACTTCTTATTCCTTTAGGTAAGTTTAAAAGTGTTTTGGTACATGCCTAAACATGAAACTTGGCTACGTACCTGTGGGAGGTGTTATGGGTGGTCTGCCACGCTTTCGCTTAGTTTCTTTCGCATTTTCCTGTGGACTCTTTACCTTGTCATTCTCAGGCTTCTTCTCAATTTGTGTATCTACTGAATATTCCATATCATTCTCTGATATATTCTCTTTATCTTCTTTTCCATTCTTAGATATATTCTTTTCTGAGACCTTGCCTTTTTCTGAGATGACTATAAATTTTCCCTCTTTATCGGGTTGTTTAACTCGTTTTTCAGTCTTTAATGTTTTTTCATCTTCGTCTTTCTTTGCATTACCTGTTGCTTTCCTCTGCTCTTTAAATTTCTCCTGGTTTTCAGGAGATGACGGAATTTCATTACCTCCTTCCTTAGGCTTAGCATCACCCACAATATTCTAGAATAAAGAGAATGACAGGAGAATCAGCTCACTGTAGTCTAAAAGCCATCCCTCCCCTTTGTATTTAGCAAATACGTCTGCGTCTCTGTCCAATTTTTCAAGTGATAAGAGTACACGCTCTATTGCAACCCACAGATCAAAACTCAGAGGCACTTGAACTGGTGAAGGACCTGTGTAATGTGAACAGAAGAGGGCAAGAAATCTTCACCACACAATGGCAGAAGAGATTTGCTATTCCTTTGTTCCCAGATATAAGCTGAGTCCCTACTAGCTTGTGCAGTACTACATAAAACCTATTTGAGACACTGCAGAAAGAGTGGGGGTCAGAAGCAAAGAAAAAAACAAACAGCTGGATCACTTGGATGTGCAAACTCTCTTCCTTTCACAGAAGAGTCTCATTCAAAAGACACACAGTCTGCTTGCACTAATCGCTGTTACTGATATTGCTAGGCAGACTCACGTAAAGCAAACTACAATCAGCAAAGTCATCAGGAACCATGTTACAATTTAAATATTTCAATTTAAAAACAAAACTTAAAAATGTTCCTGTAATTTGTGTTCAGCATGAAAGGACATGAAAATCCTTAACAGTCCCCAGCCTCAAGTTGCCACTTGAGGCAACGTTCAACTGCCAGCCCATTTCCTCATAGTTCTTATTGGGTAACACCAGGCCAGGGAGAATCCCCTTTATCAACAGCTCCCTGCTACTCCATGTCTTTCCCCTTTTGCAATCAGGCTTTATATTACACCACTGCAAAGGAGCAGGGAGGATGATGTATGCTGATTATGTTTTTTTCTCTTTCCAGCGATCCTGCTGCAGGCTGTCTCAGATGAACAGAAATCTTCTAGCTTTGCACCTGGATTAATAATTTCTATCTGGTCATGCATCAACATTGCCTTCAGTTCAACTAACTTCTCTCTTTCTGTTGCCTAACTGAAGCATTAAAGAGCAACCCAGACACAGGGAAGGAGCACAACGCAAGGGCACAAGGCAGCTACAGGGCACAAGGATCTTCAACTCTGACCCAGGATCCAAGGACGGGAAAGGCTAAATACATCAAATCCTTTCTTGGGAAAAGAAAGTGGAACAGGTAATTTGAGCTATATGAAATTCTGAGAATCCACTTAAAACTCACTATTTCCTTGTACTGCACTAAATCTCTCACTAAATACCCCACTATTCCCGTCTATATGTGGCTTACATGAACTGATAATACCATTTATGTATTTTCAGACCACAGCCTTAAGAAATAATATTGCTGCACTAAAATGGTGAACAAGCAATCTGCTCCACTCTCTATATTATTTCAACCATACTTGGTACAGATATGATTAAAATAAATGCGCTGTTTAAAAGTGTGAAATCAAATTGCTGTATATTTCATGAAAACAGACAGGTAAATGGGAAGGAAGTCTTTCCCATGTCTGAGCATCCCTTTTACCACACATCCTGTAAGTTTATATTCTGTAAATTTCTTAAGGGAGAAGCTTCACCAGCAATTCAAACACCAGGAGATAAAAACCAACCAAACAAAAACCTACTACCTTAAAAAACAACCCTCAGGCAGCTATGTGTCAACACTTGTGATGCTCATAAAATCATCTGATTTGAATAAAATATGTGCTACTGAACAATCACAAGCCATCTTAGACAAAATATTCTCAAGAAACTGAGTAACAAATACAGTATGTCTGAATTACCTCTTGGTGCTACTGAACTCTCAGAAGTTGTGTGTCCTTGCAAAGACATATTCACACTGTTACAGGTCATTAACATTTTACCATCATTGTTCATAATGGCCAGTAACACTCTCTACACAGAGACAGATAATACTGTAATTAAAGAAATTATGACCTGCTTATGTTGCTCCCTTCAGGAATTTGGAGGTGTGGTTTGGAGACTTTTTTTTTCCTCCTTAACAAGTACTAAGATATGAGCCATGTGTGCCCTCATGACTCCACTTTCTCCTCCTAAAGAAGAGGAACAAGACACCTCCCCTCCACTTCCAACATGCTGCTACACTATGGCTGTACCTGTTTTTTTCTCGAGCACTCCAGCGCCTCAAGTTTTTGTTTTCATGTTTTTTGTTTGTGTTTTTTTTTTTTTTTATTTGGCGGGGGGGGGGGGTGTGCTGATTTTTTTTTATATTGGTTTCGGTTTTTTGTTTTGTTTTTTTTAATTTTACTTCTGGTTCTATCAATAGAGCTCACTAGGAGATTCTCACTTTATGCTTTTTTATATTAAAGGATGGAAGAAACGCTCTAGCATCACTTAAGACATTCTCCTGGGCTATGAGAAATCTTCTTGGACAAAGGAGAAAAGGAGAAAAGAAAAAGAACCAAACCAAAAACTCCTTCCATCTCCTTTCAAAACCTTCCCAGAGCTATACAGAATAATGCAACTTTTAAAGGAGAGACAAAATATTTTTGTTTTCTTATGCAGAATATTTCTTCTGATGGTTCAACTCCATTTATTTAATGCTAAATATCATAAAAAAATTTCTCATGGAAATGAAGATTCTGCAGTAGTTCACTTGTGAGCATTAGCCAACTTTCCACCCCACACGATGATAACCATTTAAAAACTATTAAGGGCACTTTGTGGCAAATGTGAAATTTTGCTCCCTCCCAGCCTGGCAGATACAGAAATCTGGAGGACTTGCATACCTCTTCACAACAGTGACAAATCTGAATTGTACCACTGACATTCATTACTGGAATCTGTGTTTAAGACTTGTGCTGGGAGAACAGATTCTATTTCTTTGCTCAACTTACAAGTTTCAGAAAACTAAAGGCAGAGAGCATGACAGAAAAACCCACAGGCATTTAGCACACAAGAATATGTGGCAAGAGATCAAACTTAAAACTCTGCCTGTAATGAAAATTATTCTGAAGCAAGTATTTAAAAAGTTTTAACCAAGTTACTCAAGACCAGAACTTGGTCAGAATTTCCTACATGCCTGTACATGAAAATGGAAGTACAGAGCAGCACTTCTTCCTTCTCAGCATCAGCAGGACAGTTTTTATTATTTTTAATGTAATGGCTTGCTACTACTCACTGTCATGAGCTGAAGATTGAACACACTGCACTGAGCAGGTGAAGGGTTGGTAAAATAGCCAAACACAGAATAAAAACAAAGAACAGTTAAAAAAGTTGATCTTCTCAAAGTTGTGAGGCAAAAGATTAATAGCCATCTTCCTTAAGAGTCTCATTAATATTAAGCAGTTACTTTGGGAAAGAATAGTTTCTGTCCACTCCATACTTGTCACTGCTTTATTTTTAAGACATATCTATTTAAAGTAATCTCGAACAGGTAAAACAATCACAGCATGATTCAAAACCATCCCACTAGCTTTAATATGCACATTCTGAATTTTCCAATGACTTTTAGAAATCCATTTTACTTATATACCTATGACTTCTTTAATCCAAGAGGTGCATTTAAAGAACCTGAGAGCTCTGCACATCATACCATAAAGATGCACATTTCATTTCAAGGGATTTCCCTTAATGAAGAGGAAATTAAGTTCCCTTTTCATTTTAAGGGACCTCATTTCAGACACACTGTACCTTAGCAGTGAAGGTTTTCCATTAATTTCATGTTTTATAATTCACTGAATCTAGCCACCTGAACTGCTCATTTAAGAATACACTAGCTGCACAAACACCATACTTACCTGATCTTTGGAAAAAGCTTTGACATGAATGTTTTTGACTGTCTGAACTACACCATCATAAAATTTCACAGTGTATGTACCTAAAATACAAAAACAAGGCCTGAGTTCAAAGATCAGAAGTTATTTAACACAGCATCAGCTAACAGCTCCAATACTCCAGCTGCACAATTAGCTCTAGACAAAAGCTGCCTTACCTGCGTTGCTGGAACCCTCAATGCAGAGCTCCTATCACAGGCCAGAGAGATACAGCAAAGTTATCCAAAACAATTCTGGTCAAAATAAAGGTGCATGTCTAATCTTGGAGCTGCTCCTCAGATGCCCCTTACTCACAAAATCCCAAAATATTTTTGGTGGAATATTCCAATATATAATTACACAGCCCTTTTCTCCTTGATCTTACAACATAGACAATCTAAAGCAAGCCCAGCACTAGAACTAATACTTCACAGTTCTCCCTTCCCTTCTGATTCTTAAGGGGGTTTTGCAGCTCTGACGATAAGTTTTATTGCAGTTTACAGGCAATAACAACAAATTTAAGAAACAACTTTTCCCACATATATACTTAAAGTAATTATTGACTGGCTATCGCAGCAGAAAGTTTTTATCTCATAAACAAGGCAAGAAGTTGATGACAGTCTAAAACACAGAATAAAAAATGCAATTTTTTGCAGCTGTTTTCCATCTGATATAATACTTCTCCACCTAAACAACAAGGTTTCCGCACAATTAGAAATACATGACAACTAAGCATGACAAAACCAGGAGTCCTTACCATCTTTGTTAACAGAAGTAACTTTGGCTGGATAGAAGCGACAGTCAGACCAGCATGCCAATACCTGATCATTGATATGAAATCCCTACAAAACAGTAGTTAGAAGTGTCTTCATCTGAGAATTACTGAAACATACAACTTTATTAAAACCTTTCAACTACTAGCTTTCTAATGTTTAAATAATATCATAAAATTTACAGAGCAGGTAACACAGAAACAGTGAAGCATTTTAAAGGTCATCATTCATACAAAAGCACATTGAACTGTTACACACACAAACTTCCTCTAATTTCTACTTACTGCACAACCTTCCTCCTCATGCAATCCTTCTTTTCTTAACTGTATCTTCTCTAGGGGACGCAAATAAGGACTGTCCCAACAAAACCACTCATCATATCTATGGTTCCAGCGCTTGAAATGGATAAGTACTTTCCCCTCTTCATAATCAATTTCTTCAATGTGTGCTGGATACCTGGTCAAAGGTAGATTAAAATATTTTAATTAAGAATAAGGTAAGCGGTCTTAGACACTTTATACAAACAAACCAGCCTTATTAATTTGATGTACCACTTATACAAGCAATAAAGATGCTACATAATGACAGAGCAAAGCACATAAGAAAATCCAAAACTGAACAGCAAATGCAAACATTAGCTGAAGCAAAAGAAGACAACTAAGGAGTTCTTAGTCTGGGGTGGAAAAAGAAATTTAACTACTGATTCAGAAGTCAGAAAGTCCTTCCTTACATCTAGAAATGTCATTTTTTACAAAACCAATAGCTTCAGTTCACTCTTATCAAGAGTAACACCTGGGGATCAATACACTCACTTCTCTGAGATATCCATCACCAGGCATCATGGATCATCTACCCAATGTAACAGCAAAAACCCAGCAGGCACACTAAACGTAGTCTAAGCTTTAGATTCTCAAAGTTAAATTTCACCTGCAAAATCCTGGGATTTTCAAATATAGATTTCTTAGTACATTAGAAGTAGAAGAATCTGAGATGAATCAAATTCTGATGTTTCTAGCCAGGAAGACCTTGTAAACTGTATTTCTTTAAATTGCATTGGTAATTTGTAACTTCAGTATTTCAGAATTACAGCTATTTCACTACCCCAAGTGAAGGTAACATTCCAAATACAATGCTTTCCCCCTTCCACAACAGTAGCATCAAGAGAAATTTTCTATTTGTCAGTGTATTCAGTATTCTGAAGAAAGGCAAGGCCTCAGTGAATTCTTGAACAACGGGCTGAAGACAAAACTCAAATCCACAAGTATTCTTTATCTGGTAAACCACATTGAAAGATAGAACAAGTGGTAGAAAAAAGTGACATCTTGAAAGCATCAAGCCTAGACATACAAGAATTAAGACTCAAATGCAACCCAGGCTACCATTTTACAACCCTACACAAGGGGAAAGCAAATCTACCTACATCTGAAATCCTCCAACAGATCTAACACGCTTCCAGTCACGACTTCACAAAGAGCTATGAACAGGCCATGCTAGAGACTTACACTACAGCTACAGACTAAGGCCTTGCCTAACACTCACTGCCACGCGTCAAGCTATGCCACTAGTGCATGCCAATGGATTACCAAAATGTATGCAGCAAAGGCTGTGGAGGAGAGGAACTCAAATGGGAGATACTTATGGCCAGGACATCTCTAACTGGTTACTAGCTTCTTGGAAAAAAAAATTCTTTCCCGTGACTGTCAAGACACATTATATTTAGGTAACTCAAGTACTGTCCTCCACAAGTTCATGAGGGGGCAATAGTCACAGTCACAACCTAGTTCTATTAAACCTATTATTTTTGGATATCACTGAGTACAGGTAATGACAAAAATCAGCATCCCATTCCCTACAATCTAAGTGCAGCAAAAACAGATTAAAAATCTCAGATCCTCTGAACAAGAGAGCAGCCAGAAGGGTGCTCTTGCCATTGGGACTGCAGTACACTTAGCACTTGTCTAGATTTTCAATGATGAAGAGGGAAGTTGATAAAAAGGACAGAGTGCTGACTCAGTATCAATCTAATAATCCCATTCAAGCCACCTCTGGGAAGCACAATCCGCCTTCTACCACTAAGATGAGACAAATCCAAGTTACAAGAGCCAACTAACTCGATGCAAGACCGCTCCATGTTTCATATCCAGCAAAAGGAGGAACTTTCTCCACCAGAACTGTCACCCCAGAATCATACATCAGTGTCATCTGCATGTATCCAACTTCACCGGTGGGAGTCAAGATCATCAAGAAAAGCGTTATCTGACGATGAGACCAAATTTCAGTCTACCTGAATAAGTATGGTTGAGCTAGAGCTCTCAGTTCTCAGAGAACATGCTGCAAAGCCTGAACATCATCTCCTTTTGCAGCAATAAACATCAGTTAACATATGCTCAGCGCTCTTGACTGGAACAGTAAACCTATTAGAAGTTGTGGTAGACTTCTGCATGAACTCCTATCAGACACCACCTTCCTTTTGATGAGAGCACTGGCAGCTATAAAACAAAGCAGAAAGGTTCACAAGTCCTCAACAGCCATTAAGTACCACACACTGAGGGGCCAAGCTTCCTTCCTCCACATCTTCCACAGAATTGAGCAAGCATACTACATTAGCAGGCGTAAGTGCTCACAGATCTATACAGAAGAGTAAGAGAGCATTATCCATACACTTCCTCCAAACAGCCTGTGAACATAAGGGTAGAGGTAACTTAAATTTAGATATGTTTATAAAAAAAAAACCCACCATGCTATGGGAGGACACACAAAGTGAAAGGCCAATTGCTGAAGCCTGGTTAAGGCCTCAGAGTACAACTGAGATACCTCCAGGGTAGCTCAACATATCCTTTCGAGAACCACAAAGGAAGAATTCAGCTGACTCAATCAGCTGATCCTGGGTAAGAAATTCCCAAATGGTATTGATTTAAATAATTATCTGAAACACTGTGAAATCAGAGACATCTTGCAACATACACACAAGGCAAAACAAGTAGTTTTCTAGCTCAGTTTGAAAGGAATAACAAGTGCACACCTTTTAAGAACTTATGAACTGGCTAAACAGTAAGGGAAAATCTCTGAGATGCCCAAACTGCTGGCATTAGTTTTCTAAGAACGTAAGTGACAATCAAAAGCTCAAAAACCAGATTAGACTCTGGTTAGCAATGACTGGTAACCTCAGACTACAGCTGTCAAAGCACAGCAAACAGTATGAAAATGGGTTCATGGTAGACAAATGTAAAATTATCCTCTTCTGGGAAGAGGTAAATATCTAGAAATTCCCTGGACTAGTTTGTTTCCCTTCTCTCTTCCTACATACCAAAACAGAATTGCTATAAACCCTCACTCCCCTGGAACTGGGAAAGGACAAGCTTAGTGCAGTCAAAGCAACACAGAGAGGAAAAGAAGCATCGAGGAAAACCAGCACTGTAAAAGACAACAGCTATAGTGGTTCATCTTTTCAGTACTTAGACCAATTCCTGACAGCATGAACAACTGAACTCACGGGACTGACAATATGAATCTTAGTACTCTCAGCATTACTCAAGAGCTCTGACCAGAATCCAAAGCCTCTTCACATGCATTTTATTCAGACCATAGACTTGGAGGTGTCATTGCAAGGTAACAAAAGGTAACATTATTTGCATATTGCAGGCATCCAGTGCAATCATCCTCCTTTCAGTAAGAGAGGATGGAACCAGCCACCACGCAATTAGTTTAAATGATCCAATGCAAAAGGTTTCAGAAAGTCAATTCAGCTGGGACAGCATGCCCACGTTCATGGCTATAGCAACTGCTCTGGGATCCCTCCACTCAGGGCGGCCCTACTGCAGCAGTCCTCCTTCCTCATCCTCTGAACTCCAGCACTATGCACCAAGAGACCTTTCAGATCCACAGAGGCTCTCTCCCTATAGCAACCTGAGGCCAGACTAATCTTTTATGACAGTTTTGATGCATCAACCCAAACCCTAAGAACTGTACTCACTGTACTCTCTGGAGTATAGGACATGACAAACAACTGCACCAGGAACTGCAGCATACTGCCAATAAGCTATGATTCCAAATACAACAAAGCAACCTTTGGGACAAGCAGTAAAGATGCAAAATTCACTCTGCACTTGGACAAGGAGCAGGCTCCACATTGACTACTTTGCTGGCATACAATGCTTTTTCTTCACTAGGATTGAGAACACATCCCAACGCTTCGGAAGTATTTAACCAGCAATTTGGGGCACAAGCCACTGACATGAAAGAGAAGTACAGGACACTCTGACATGAAATGTTTTCCAAAGCATCACTGCCAATAGTGGTCCATGAACTGACTGATGTATTTAGCACTGAGAACAGAAATCAAAGTCAGCACTTTAACCAAACAGGAGACGTGTGACTATGTTTAGTGCCAACACAGCAAAAGTAGACACAAGAAAAGTTTGGACCTCCAAAGGTCTAGAAGTGGGAAAAGCAAATATTAGCAAACAAAAAATCCTATGCCCCCACAGGGGTGCACTGTAGCCAAACCTAGTTGCACAGGGCATATGAAAGAAGCAGAGAAAAAAACCCAATCTGCTGTGCTCCACAAATCCACACCCACTGAGTTATGTCAGCACTGACAGTTTTGCTAAGCCTCCAGCTCTTAAAAATTTTGATTTTGAAAACCTGAAAATGCAAATGCACACACTACAGGATTCAAAGCTTAGCAAGAACACAAAAGACGTCCGAACTGGAGAGTTCATAACCAATTTGTGAGACCACAGTAGCAAAGCCCTGTGTGCATGAAAAGTCATTTAAGATGAAGTGTTTACAAAAACAAAAGAACACAGAACAATGAGCATATCCAAAATTCAAATTTAAGCCAAGGGATATGCAGAAAGTAGAGCAGGTTGTTGAATTCCTCCCACAAAGTTTTCCCATGCTAGAGTTATATACACTCGGACACTGTTGTTGAGCAAACATGTCAGAAGGATAACAGTCATGGACTCAAGTTACTAGCCTTATTCAAACACCAGCTACACCAAACTGCATCTTTAAAGAGCCTACATTACAGACAGTCTTCCAGATCTTATTTTTGTAAGCCTGACAAATTTTTTTGTTGTACTAACAAAACTCAAGAATACTGTAAATGCAGGCAGGTTCAGACCAGTGCTTACCTACACAACTCTTGGTTACAGAGGTAAGCCAGATTAACGTGTGAATAGGATTTAATGTTCACACTTTACATTCTTTATGGAAAGAGCTATGTTTTCTCACTTTCAGAATTCCAATGTCCTTTTACCTGGAGACAACACGCTCTGCATGCAACCAAGATGTTTTGGAATAAGCCCCCTGTGTCTAAGGCAGTACATCGTCCTCCTGAGATGTCCATGATGGTTTTCAATACTGACTTTGTACACTTCACCAGCTGGCAGGTTCCAGAGCTTTAAGTACAATCATATATAACCCACACAGACTTCTTAATAAAAATCAACTACAGTTGATTTCTGAAAACAGATGTTATTTACGGGAGCTAACAAAACCAAATTAATTTCTGTATTTAAGACGTCTTTGGCAATTTTCATTTGATGTCTCATTCATTGAGAATTATTAAATGCTAAGTTTTGAGCTGACTACCTGAAATGTACAGAGTTAAAAAGTCCAAAGTTAGCCCAAGTAATTTTTAGGCTCTTTTTCATCTTCCTAATGCAGTGGTTAGTGAATAAAAGTATTGTTCCTCACAGCTGAGGGCTGCAAGACAGGCACTAGACCAGACTTGTTAGCATGGAACATGTTTCCCCACACAGTTCTTTAATTCTAAAGCTGACTACCCTCACAGGAGCACAGGCCTAACAAATTCAATCAGATTTTAGAGCCTATGAATTCATAGCAGCACTAGGAAAGGAAGCAGCAAGGATATCCTGTATCGCAAAGAATTTATTCTTCTGCAATATCTGCTCTGCAATATTAAGCATAGCACAGAACTTAAAGGATGAATTCAGGAGAATAAGAGCCTAAAGTCCAACTAGATTTAGGAGCAGTCCTATTCCCAGACACAACACCAGTGCACTTCTGGAGGGCCAGTAAAACACATCAGCATCTATTGCCCATCTCAGTCACTGGTATATAAACTTTTACAAATTAACTACTTTCCTACAAACCAATGACTACGACTTTAAATATTGTATCAGTACAAAATGTTTAAGATATTAAAGACTTAAAGTTAATATAACATGAATGGGTTTAAAAATATACCAGTTTTTTAATCTGTCACGGGCTTCCAACTGGGCTCCCACCTCAAAGTTGATCCCTCTTCTATTCGGAGGATGTTTTGTCATTTTGTAATATCAACACTGCTGATTTTATTCCCCTGAAAAATGCAATTAAATATCAATCACTAATCAAGACATACACAAAATAAGCTTATGCACTATAATTCCCAGAAGCCAGATGTTAAGGGACTGCTGTAATTTTGGTTTGCAGAAAGTAAGGGGGCAATTAACTTTTAAACAAGGGCTCCCAGGTGACAGTGTGCAGAATGATTCCAAAAGCATATCCAAAGTGGCAGCTACTGGACCATGAAAGAGTAAAGCTCAGCCTCTGTGCATTGATCCAAGTTCAGGTGAATTAAGAGCCATGCAACCCAATGTTTGTTCACAAATGAGAGGAAAGTTTCATAATATTTTCCCCCCTCCCGGTTTTGATGAAAACAAGGAATCAAGTAAACAGGAAGTGGGCAAAACAAACACAATGGCAATCTTTCAACAGCTAGCACATTAATGAAACACTCTAGAACACTGTGTTACCTCATCACTACAAGTGCAATAAAGTTCAAAGACATTAGAAAGATGCAGTTTCTTTTAACCAATTTTAGAAGACGCTCTATACTGCTTGCCTATTTGCATTGCTTTCATCCAACTTCTCCACCATATTAACCAGAAAATAAAAAACAGTCTTCATTAATATTTGTTTCCAATAGATAATATAAAAGTTTAAGAAATCTTGCTCTAGTAGTTTCTCTCAAGATACACGTAGTGAAAAAGTCTGGTCAACAGCTATTTTTCCCGGGTTTTTTTGTGAGTTGTTTTCCACAATTTTAAGATACAAATTATGATCCACTCCCATAGTCTTCAAGCTCACAAGATCCAAAAATACAAGTAAATCTTATCCAATATCACTGTCCTTACAGTAAGGCTGTGTCCTGAAGATTCAATTACAGATGAACAAAATTGATTTGAGTTAAAATAAAAAACCTTCTAGTCTTGCATTATAAGAACAAGGAGATGCACAGAAATAAGCCACCAACACTTTGGTTCAAGTAAGGCATAAATAGCAATGGTATCAACTGAACTACATCTACAAAAGGATTAACATTGTGAAGAAATACTCTAATTTCAAGTGTGGTTCAGAAATCAAAGATCTTTAGGAATACTGTGAAGCTTCTACAGTAGGGAAATGCAACTCCTTCACACTTCTTAAGCCAGGCCGTTTGCCAAGGGTGGGCCACAGAGACAGCCCAAATCGCAAAGAAACTTCTCTACCAAAAGCTCATGTGCTGCCCTCCTCTAAAGCAGTGCTTTCAGACTCTTCCTAAGCTCTGTTGAAGTGACCTGCAAGGGTATGTGGGGGGAAAAAAACCCTACTGCCTGTAAGTCTGATTCACAGCAAAAGATAAATTATTCCAGCCACCAGGTAAAATATTCAGCCAACTGAAAAAAATTAATTGCCTAGAGTAGTATCCAATAACAGACTGAGTTCACAAAGCATGGATCTGAATCAGCCCAGTCTTCTAATAGTTGGGGTGGGAGTCCATAACTTCTAATTGGGAATGGAAATTAAGAAAAACTTAAAACAGTTGGAATTTTACAGTTTATGTTGCATCAGAATGTAGAAATTGAAAAAAAAGGCAGCAAGTGCAAAGCATATTTTAATTTTAAGATGTTTATCCACCCACACCTCAAATATTCACTATTTTCTTTGCAGATTTGCAACATTAAAACACCCCTTTCTTCAAACATGGAGCAGACAAAGGTTTTGCTTAACACCTGTAGAAGACATGATATCGGCAAGGTGCTTCTTTCCCTACTAAGCTTATTTTTCGTTTTCACTAAGGAAGGACATGCAAAGCCAACATACTCTCAGAGGCAGCCTCAGTACATTTTTTCAGCTTCCTAGAGTGGTCCTCCTCAGTAAGAGCTGCCATCTGAATGCCAGGGATTCATCTCACCTCCATGGGGCTGGAGAAGAACATACAAATCTCCTGACTGAAGTCAGGAGATCACACACAATATGGCTTCCATAAACACATCAGTTTTGGTGAGCAAAGTCTTACTACTGTTTTAGTCAAATATTTTAGAACTATGAGTATCGCAACTAATAGGAAATCTGAAGGAAACAGCCAAAGCCATGTAACCAGAGTTACGGAAGGAGCAGATTCCACAAAAATCTGAACATAGCTAGTCAGCTGACACCAACATGAGTCAAAGCACACGCATACTGCACTTCACTAACTCGGCCAAGCTTGTTAGAAGGCAGTAGGTCACAAAGGTGAAAGAGAAAAAATTTTATGAGTAAAAAATCTCGTATCATTGGCCCCTCCTCCCAAGTCGCCCATTCGCTCCCCTCCCAAGTTACAAAACCTGGGCTGCATTGGGTTCTCTCTCACATCCTACAACTTGCACTGCAACCCAGAAGTCCTGCTCCTCAGACCATGAAAGCAGGCTGGCTTTTCCATTTGCAGTCAATTCATGGAACAGCTTTCTGAAGCAGATGTATCCTTGGCAGAACATTACATGAGATAAATTACTCAGTAGAGGGTCTCAGCAGTTTTACCCCAAAATACCCAGCCTTGGAGCAAGACTGAAACTGTGAGACACAACTTTTACTGAGAACCATGACATGGCTCTGCACAAACTAGGCCAAGAGGCAGTGCCAAAATACGCTTCACCAGCATGACCGTGACCATACTGATAACTTCATTTCTCAGAAAGCAAGCACTGAACACAGGGACTAGCCTACTTTGAGATTTTGTATTTCGGCCTCTGCCCTCTCCAGCAAAGACTGCTTAAAAACCTTGAACTACAATAAGACAGCTTGTCAACAAACAACCCCAGACTGATCTGACTACAGATTCATAGCTACAACTTGGAAATAAGAATGTTTTGCCAGAACATCTTTCCTAAAAATTTTCTCCACCAGAAAACCAACTGGTACTAACTTGGTAACTAAATCGACACACGAACAGGATTTCCACTCTGGTAACTCTGAGAATACATTTATTCCATGCATTCAAGACCATGACTAAAACAAGGAGACTAGGCCTACCCCAAGAGCTGTATTCCAAAACTTCTTACTTCTCTATGAAGACCAGATCTGTTTCAGGAACAAATACTTCAGGATTTAGACAAGCCACTACTTCCAAAAGAACATGTTTCTAAATCTATATTATTGAAAGAATACATGTTATTTAAAAAGGAGGGTCTTTTCTTCTCCATCAAAGTCGTTGTAAGATAATTTAACTTTTAAAGACTACTCAACAATTCAGACACATATCAGTGAGGAAAGTAAACTTATCTCAGGGCAATGCAGAGGAAAATACATTAATATTGATCCCCTCAGGGATCACAATTTTTGACCTGTAAAACAAGCTTTCTTCTCTGCTAACAGCGCAGGTGCTGTACACCTTCATCTACAGCTGTTCATACTCTCTCCAGTTTTAGGCTCTGTCACTGCAGAGCCCCAAACCTGGTATATCACCAAGTTCCAACAGAAGTGGGCTCCTTTGGAAACTGAAAATCTGTTTCATATTATCAGACAGAGCAAAGCCAAGCAATTATGGCAAACTTTCACTAATAACAGCCTCTACCATTTCCTCTGTGGAAGCCGAAAAGTCACTGCAGCCTTTTCCAAACCACACCCAGCCTTGCAGAAAGCTTTTTCCAAATCCCTGCAGAGTGATCAAACCATTCCTTTACAAAGTGTCACACCAAAACCCCTTCCTTGAAATCTGCCCCACTTTCAAACTTCATTCTGTATCAGCGCTGCTTCATAAAGCAGCTCAGAAGAAATGCAATTCACCTCCAAAATTCAGCCTGTTTCCTTCATTCTTTTGTGCATCCATGCCAAACCCAGGGATTTCCTTCCCTCTGCCATAAGCATATAATAAAGATAAAAAGAGGAACACCATAAAAAAAACCCCATAGTTCTCTGACCTGATAAAGGAGCCAAGTCAACTTTGACAGTTTGTATAAATATAATCCATAACACTGAAAATTGCTGTCCCAATTCCTAGGAGGTACTCAGTAGCTTGGTGGCGATTCCACAGGACTACAGGGTAGGAGAGGTAATAAAAAGCACTGGCAAAACCAAGAAGTAAAAGCAACCAGCCAGAGACTGTCTTGTGTTCCTGGAGATGCAGCATAGATATTCCTGACCTGCGGTACTGCAAGCAGCACTGCCACTCCTACACAAGCTTGTTTTGTTTCCTTATAGGACAAAGCATGTTTACAGTTGATTCCACAAAGCCTAAGGCTAAGACTGACTCAGTCATCTCCTCCAGCACCACTGCTCCAAATCTGTTGGCACATCTACATATTGAACGGCCAAGGACTAAGTTCATTCCCATTTTTTACATCAGGTGGTTTTTTCTCTCTGCAATAGCTAGTTTTGACCTTTTACTTTTATCATCTGCACCCATGACACCAGCCTCATGTCTCAATCAGTGGCAAAAACGATGAAAGCCTCACCCAGTTCACCCCCTACAATATGCATGCCCCAATCAGGGATGGTCAATCCAGAGAAGTCCATGATCCCCACCGCAATCGGAACACCTTGCAAGTGGATGACCACAGCCATGCTGTGCTGAAACCACACACCTGCAGATGAGAAAAGGTATGATATCAGACTGCAAAACAGTATTTACAGACACAATTATAGTACACAATCTCAATGGCATCTTATGAAGACTAGGTGGAAGTCTCACAAACATCACTTAAAAACTGTATTGGCACTGACTTGGGAGGCTGATTACAAGAGACTTCTACTCCGTGCAGACAAAACGCCCTCTGCCTAGCAGTGCTGCCATGAAGTATGCCTTACTGTGTTTTACCCTATACATAAAAACAGATCTAAAATCCTGCTAAACATGTTAACCCAAGAACAGCTTATGCTCATCCAAGGATGTCTGCTCCTGCCTCATGATCGTTTTGTGTACCATTTCACAGGTAAGTGACTGTTTTCAGATATGATCGTACGTTTCAGATGATGTCCCTCACACCACTATTTCAAACCACAATGCTTAGATCTTCTGGCAAGTTTTCAGGTTTGGGATTTTTTTTTTTTTTTAAGTAACAGTAGCAGAAACATGAAAGATTTAAACTGGACAGGAAGACCTGACACTGGTCAGGTACTTCAGTATTTCAAGGAATATTGCATCACTCTCCCTCTTCTATCCAAAAGACCTATTTCACACAAGACACTGGACTATATGCAGTTCTTATTTGCACAATGTAGCATCCTCAACTACATATTCACTAGCACTTACTTGCTTTAAAAGCTTCCCAGATCCAATTAACAACTACATAGGTGAACTCTGAGTCACACAACACAGAAACTGGATCCTGAACTGATGCTTAACATCACTGTAACAAGAATCCTGAATACTTGATTCCTCATCACTGACACTCCCTCAAACCCTAAGACTTGATTTCAGTCTCCTACTTTCTCTTTAGTTTATACAAGTAGATTAAGAGAACTGACACCAGTAAAAAAATCTACAGTTCTTCTCCTCAGGCAGAACCAAAACTTTCCCACAGTAGGTGTTGATTAAACTGAAAAGGTGTTACATGAGTGAGCCTCTGAACAAGATTCTCACTCTCTCCGTGAGATTACAGGGCCTGGAGAATGTTACTTTCATCCCCTCAGCAAAAATAAGTCTCATGTAACTGTGCTGTCAGTTTTAACTGGTGCCAAGACTGGGATAGACCAACATGGAAGCAGAAATTATTAATATAAGCAATTCAACAGAAAAAAACCCCGACTTTTTTCTATAATGGAATCTATTTGAATTACCAAGTGCAATTAAAGAAATAAATAGCTATTACTGAAAACAATTCTTTTCAGTCATTTGATCATATCCCATTTAGCTGTTCTGGTTCCCTCTCTCTTTTCTTCTAACACACTAAAGATAAAAATAAAAAACAAGCACTCAACAAACAAAAAGAATTTGGAAAAAGGTTTAAGTCACATAAAATAAATCAGGTTTTTCCTAAATAAAGCAATATTAATGAAAACCTACTCTAATATTAGAGATTGTGTATTTTCAGTTTAAGGAAAAATGGCAGCCTTTAAGAATACAAGAATTCAAGATAAGTCATGAAGAGATACTGTGGATAGTATTTAAGCAAAACCTGAATTTTAAAGCAAAATGTCAAAAGCTTAAAGAAAAGCCACAATTAGAAAACGGATCTACGCTTATACTCACCAAGAAACTTGTTTATGTTGCTGCAAACATTCCAAACAGTGCTGTATAACTACAGGAAAGAAATAAAAATTATGTGAATTCTGAGACTAAAAGTAGTTCAGAGTTTAAAAAACTATTCTTTCTACAGTCAACAGTATCCCCATAATAGAATAATACCTTTAGAACAAAAATTTAATCTGAAAATATTTCAGTACAGGTCAGCAGGCTGCTGTGATCCAAATTAGAGAGATGCTTAAGAGACCCTTACAGACACACAGACACTCACTCTGCACACCCAGATCAGATTTCTCCATAATTTTTTTTATCTGTTGTCAACTAAAAGTCACCAGTAAACTTAATCATTACTCCTACTTTGGCGCAACAGGTACTGAAGTATTAACTAACTACACATTAACTACACAGCCCTCTCTTGTCAATGGATACATCCTCAGTTGGATAATCTACATTCACTACATAGCAGAAAGAGCTGTTTTGCTAATACAAGAACGAACTACAAGAGTTTCTCCAGAATCACTTCTTCATCCACAAATCCAATTCCTATGAATACACGCAGGCTTCCTCATATTGCAAAGGAGTGGCAAAGATAGCCATTTGAATTGTTCCCAGAAGCCAAATTTGGGCTGCAGATTGGGCACTCTAATGACCTTTCTCATGGCTTCTACCTGAACTGAAGCTGCATAGAACCTGCTGTAGTTTAGGAATGGTATTCTTCCATCAAGTGTTGCCACCAAAAGGAGAACTGGAGGCACAAAAGGTAAAAATCATTGGCTGAGATAAGAACAATTTACTGAAAACTGCAATATGATAAGAAAATGAACCATAATACCAATAGCATTAACAGAAGTGTACAAGAGAGGCAAAAAATTCACATGTGAACGCCCACTGCGGAACCTGACACAACCCGACCACACGCATGCCCCCCCAACCTGGAAGGGACCTCTTCCCCTGTTCCCAGAAAATGATGTGAAGTGGCACAAAATCTCAGTACAGGTCAGCAGACTGCTATAATCCAAACTAGAGAGATGCTTAAGAGACCCTTACAGACACACAGACACTCCCTATGCATATCCACATCAGATTCTAGCCATACTCTCCTCTGGCTACTACAAAAATTAACCTTGTCCTGGTTGGAACCAGGACATTACCCATCCCTTATTCTACACTATGTACATCATGTCCAAATCCTACTCCTTTCCAACTACACACATACATACATATATATATATACACACACACAGACACCGATATCTACACAAGCACAGGTATTATTTCCATTGTTAATGGCTGTCCCTCTAAGATGTCTATTGAGTTTATTTAGTCCAAGACTGTGGATTCCATCCATCCTAGAGGTCTTCTAGGGCAGGAGGACTGGTTGCAAACTGCATCAGGAGTTTATGATGACTGGTGTACCTGGATCAATCTATACACTTTGTCCATATGGCAGTTATGGCACACAGCGGCACTGCCATTCAACAACCAATATTATACAATTCAACATTATAGACTCTTCCCACCCAAAAATCAAATCCCTTTGACATAAACATTTCCCTGTCCCTCTACATTACCCACCAAGAGCACTCAGATCCTTGACCAAACACAAGCCCACAAATGGGCTTGCCTTTGTCTGAGGTAGGACTAATCCAAAATGTCTTCCCTAATATATTTCTCATATTCTATCCCTCATGGGGACTTTATCCCTTTCTACGGAATGTGGAGGTTTAGATTGTGAAGGGCCAGCTGGACTGGTAGAGCCTCAAGTGTTAACTAACCAGGTGGCTTTTGCTATGTGTAGATCTCAATGTCTGATGGTTCCTCCAAGCATTACATTCAATATGGTTGTTAACACTCCACTATGCTGTGTAATTTTTCCAGAGGCTGGTGCATGTTAAGGATGATGATACACTCACTCAATCCTATACTCTGGCCCAGATGTCTACGAGGCTGTTGTCCCACTCAATTCTTTCTGAAGGGCCATGTTGCCACAGGACTTGTTTTTCAAGGCCCAGATGGTGTCCTGGGCACGTGAGGCAAGGGGTAGGTCTCCAACCATTCAGTGGTGCCTTCCACCACAGTCAGCACGTTACACTAGCCTTGGCGGGTCTGCAGGAGTGTGATTAATCAATCTGCCAGGCCTCCCCATATTTTTACCACCGCCCCCATACCACATGGGCTTTACCCACTTGGCTCTGCTTGACTTTGGCACATGCTTCAGAGCCAGGGATGACCTGGAGATGGTGTCCATGGTTAAGTCCACCCCATAGTCATGAGGCCATCTGTAATGCTGCATTTCTTTCCAGATATCATGAGGCATCATGGGCCGCCCACTGAGCCAGAAATAATCTGAAGCAATTTAAAAACCTGAAGCAATTTAACCTTGGCAGCCTAACCCACCTGCTCATTTTTGCAATGCTCTTCAGTAGCCCAACTCTCGGGTACATACTTTTCAACTGACTTTTTACAGTCAATTCCTCTACTCAGGCAGTCATGTCTTGCCACACTTCAGCAGCCCAGATGAGTTCCCCTCTGCACTGCCAATTGGTCTTTTTCCATTGGTCCAGCCACCCCCACAGAATGTTTGCCACCATCTACAAGCCAATGAATACAGGTAATTTCTCTCATTCAGCAGTATTTGAAGACAGCTGGATGGCTTTCAGCTCTGCAATCTGACCACCTAGTCCTTCAATAGCTTCTGCAATTCACTGTGTAAGACTCCATATGGCAGCTTTCCATCTTCAATTTGTCCCTATCATATGACAGGAAGCAGCACTGAAGAGAGAGCATTGCTTTTTATCTTTTGGTAGCTGATTATATGGTGGGGCCTCCTTAGCATGGTGGTATCTTTTCCTCCTCCTCTTCCGATGGTACAGGTATTTTTGCCTTTGTGCCACTTCATGATGCCTTCCAAGATCCCTGGATGATTGAGGTTTCCTATTTGAGCTCACTGCATGGTCAGAATGATCCACTAATTCCACACGGCATCAGTGGCACGATGTGTAGAACAGAATTTTCCTTGGATATCCTATCCAGCACTGTCAGTCAAGATGCCAGAAAGCACTGTGCTTCAGTGTCAACCACTTCTGAAGTGGCTCCAACCCCTTCGTAACCTGCCAAGATCCCTTCTTCAGCTGGGATGTAACAGGCCTCAGATCCTCTTTATCACCAAATCCAGAACCCAGGCCGTCTTCAAGTCTCCATGGGTACTTTTTGTCAGAGACTCCAGGAAGGACCATGCTTTCGAGCTGCAATGTAGAGCACATTTTTCACATCTTATCCTGTCCTGAGTGGCCCAAGGGCTGCTGCATGAACAATCCCCTCTTTAATTTGTCCAAAACTTGTTGTTCAGGATCCCACCTAAAACTGTTGTTCTCCCATGTCACATGACACAGAGGGTTTACAATCTTGATGATCATATGGAAGATGCATCCTGCAAAAACCCACAGTGCCTAAGAAAGCCTGTGTTTCCTTTTTGCTGACTGGACACACTATTTTGGATGACCATATCCACTGGACTCTCACAACAGCCATCCTGCCATTTTACACCTAGGAACTGAATTTTCTGGTCAAGTCCCTGATCTTGGCAAAAACAGCCTTGATGAGGATCTGGATTATTTTCTCCCCTTTCTCAAAAACCTCCTCTGCTGTGTTGCCTCCATACAATGATGTCATGAATATACTACAAGTGTTCTGGAGCCTCACCCTTTTCTAGTGCAACCTGCATCAGTCCATGGCAAATGGTGGGATGGTGCTTCCCACCTCTGGGGCAATTGGTTCCAGCTGTACTGCATGCCACTCTAGGTAATCACGAACAATGGCGTACACTCTGATGCCAAATGAATGGAGAAAAACACACTGGCAATCTCAATGGTGGCACCACTCTCTTGCCCTGGACTTCAGCTCATCTTGAAGTTCCAACACATCTGGCACAGCAGCACTCAGTGACGGTGTGACTTCATTCAGGCTACAGTTCACTTTCAAGTCTCCACTGTCCCCTGTACTCATGCACCGGCCATACAGGAGTGTGGGACATTTCCTTTCCAACATGCTTGAGTCAATTATGTCCAGAGTCTTGGACAGTCCACACCCAAGGCACAGGTCAGTCAGGAGGAAAAAAGATGATTTCAAATTGCCTAAGTCAGGGCAACTCTGGACCGCTTCTTGTCCTCCTTCTTTCACTGATATCAATACCAATGCACTGGTGTATGACAGTGGCGTGCTCTGCACAAACTTCTCCCACATGGATTGTTGTGAAAAACTAGAGAAAATTATTACTGGCTCAAATCAACTGAAGGGAAGGGGGTAGGGCAAGTTCTGTAGAAAGTGGGAGGTACACTGATCCATTTCACACCCCCACCCCCAGGAACCTCTAGTCCAGCCCAGAATGACTATTAGGCACTGGCAATGCAATGCCTCACATCCCATGCCTGCAGCCTCCATCTAGCCTCAGAGTGACTGGATAACCAGAAGTCCTACCTGGGAGGCATAGCCACAGGAGGCCAGAGCAGGTAAAACCCACTGATCTGAGACACATGTGGTCACCTCACTACTATCCTTGGAGTTTATGATAGCTGAGATTGCACTTGGATGAAAGATGGTAGCTGAATCTTGGTTTTTTCCCTTTTTTAACACGCCTAACTTTCTCTTCTTGGAATATGGGTAATATAAGATTGGATGGGTAGAGTTTGCAGAGTGAAATGCTTTATTCTGACTGACTGTTTTATTTTAAATTCTGCCAAATTCCCGCTCTGCTGAAGTTTGCCAGTTAAGTTTGGTTTTTTAACTTCCTGAAAATGTAATAGCATTTCTCTTGTGCGCCCACCTCAGGGAAAAGTAGTACCTTTTTTAAAGAAACCTGCCAAGTAAGCATTGGGGCTCAACATTTATATACACTGGACCTCATCTAGACTTACAGGGGATTGCTCATTATTTGAATGCCTACAGATTACCCCCAGCACAGCTGATTCTCTCAAGAAGTGGATGCCTTTCTCTACAGTGGTCCATCTGCTTGAGCGCACTACTAGATCATCCTTGAGAGAGTACATTCCTGTCACACTCGACAGGAGCTGCCTCCAGAGGCTAAAAGTTTGTCCTCTTCCTGATCTCTCAGTCAACAGGAAACAGGGATCATCCCAAGACAGGGATCCCAGTTACCCAGTCACATTACCACCCAGCACCACACCATCAGCTGCGATATCCCAGCTCTGGGGCTGCTCCAGGTGTTCCAGCAGCACAGTATATATTTACAGCAGGATGCTGAATCTAAGATTTTTATTTTTTTTTTATCACTATGCATCAACATGAATTTTAACTGCCAGGTGAAAAATATTATGATTTAAAACTGAAGAAGCAAATCAGAAAGCACAAAAATTATCAGGTTACAGTACCTGCAGCAGTAACTGGACTTGGGACTTTTGACTCCTAGAAGAAATCTACCTGTAAAAATATCCATTAAAAAAAAGTCTGAGAAACATTTTTCATAGATGATTCACAGCACCTGCAACACTGGTCACTGAAAATCCTGCGCGTCACTCTTTCCATTCAGTCAGTATACAGTGTTCTGACTCCTAGATCCAGCATTCTGTTTCATTAGTTCATTGCTTCCCGCCTTGACAGAAAACAAATCTACCCTACTTGTTGATAAAGAAGAGGATATTTTCAAGACATCCAAATAAAGGAAAATCTTTCAAGTTATACTGCCATAAGTACTGATGAAAAGTTATGCCTTTAAGGTAATTCATTAAGCAGACACATCATTTGTGCATATGTCACCCTGTAAGAAAGATGCGACTCGCCTATTTTATCTTTTTTTTAAGAAAAGGGTGCACTTCAAGGCGGCTTGCAGACTTGTCCCCCAGCTTAGAGATGGAAGGACAGCAGGAAAAACAAACAAAAAAAGTAAGTGCCTGCTTCTGCAAGCCTGGTAACAGCAATAGAAGACAGCCACAGCAGAGGCAAATGACAGATACTAATACACAGGATCATGGAGCAAAAAATGCCATTAGCAAACTACAGTATAGAGAAAAAGCAATTCCAGCCTGGTGTACCCACAACTCCTGCTAAGGCAACACATGCTTTTAAGACTAACTAAAATTCGAACTCAAACCCCACCACTAGCACTGTCTTTGCATCACTGATTCACAGGTCTAGGCCAAGGATGCTCAGCTCTATATCTGCAGCACAGAGGTGTTGAAGATAGTTTCCTTACTCCACGAAACAAGAGGATATTCTCCAATTCCTTTGGAAAGAAGTGCTGATTTTATGCAGTAGAAAAGTGAGCCAATTCTGAAACTAGTATTTTAATATCAGCAACAAGAGCTTTGTAAAGCTCTTTGGTGCTAACTTCGTATCAAAAAACCCAAACCAAACAAACAAACCCAAAATGAAACAAAAAACCAATCGAACCCACATAACCAAAAAACCCCCCACACAATAAGCAATACTGCTTTCTCTCTTTCCATTAATACAGGCTACCATGCTAAAGATGCAGATGGAGACAGTTTTCCTTTTTTATCTATTTCCTTTTAACCAATTTCAAGAACTCCATTACAGGTAGATTCATGAAAAAATAAGGCAGACTGTAGGTGGCTACACTTAAACAAGGCTAGTTGAAAGTTCTCAAGCCCAGTAAAAACACACATAGGCATGTCAACAAACTAACATACTTCTGAAGAGAGTGTTTATATTCCAATACACATTATTATCTGCAGCTAGTCACAACAGACACAGTATATACCCATGCATGCATGATCATTTAGGCCTGGTGCTTGCAGTCACAAAAACACTGGAATGCCAGTAGTTCCAAAAGGTCTCTAGAAATCTACAGGCCATATAGCTATTGGTATTTGGACAGCAAGGACAAATCAAGAGTTCCAAGCCACCATTTCTCACCTGAAGGAAGTATTTTCCTGCAGGAAGTATAAGCAGTCAAAACAAACCTGTAGGCAAGCGAGGAACAGAAACATGAAAACAAGGAATTAATTGAAGCAAAAAGAAAGGAATAGACTTACTCAGACATACAATAAACTCATAAGCACTTCACAAGACTTCTCAACATGATGCACCAGTCCAAAGGATGTACAACTGTTCTTTTTCCTTAGGATTAAAAAAACCCCACTGTATCCATGCAACTAGACAAGCATCAAGAGCACGGTTTAAATACTGACAACAACCATCTGTACAGCTAAGCATTAAATAATTTTCCTGTCCCATGTACATTCTTTAGCTCAGTTCACAATGCAAGTACTCACATGTACAAGACAGTGTCACACACACAGGACAGTTAGTGTCAGCCCAACAAATTACAGCTACAGATAATACCAATCTCCTGCAGATGCAGTTATAAATAAAATATGCAGCTACTGAGAATTTATCATCCCCTACTATTAAATTAGGGGTTGTGCTCATCTTTCCTGGCCAAGAGGGAGAATTTAAGGCAATATCATTGCCCAGCTCATGCAGGAACTACAGGAGCAAAAGAAAGTGCTACAGAGAGCTTAGCCAATTAAAGGTAAGAATTAATTATACGCTTCTTACATTTCAGTCAAGGCGATACCGTTATGAGCAGTTACTACTCTAGCCTCATTCCCAACCTGACCCTAAAATGACAGGCAAACAGATTTCACTCTCTGCCTGCTCAAGTGAAATTTTATTTCCACTGAGGAGACAGCCATGAAGTTATCAGCACGAGTGTAAGCTACTGAAGTCTTCCACAAGCTGACTTAGGTCAAATACATTCACCTAAACCACCTTCATTATTACGAAACTTCAGAAGTCACATCAAATTTAAAAGAGAGAATTATACTATGACTGATCTTTGCTTAAGCCTTCTAGCTCAACTCTTTCTTGCAAACTGGTTCTGCAAAAGGACCCTTACTCATTATAGAAAATTAAATGAACCCAAGTCAAAAATATTAATTACAGACATGCTCCATTACTAACTGCTGTACAGATACTTACAAATGGTTAATTCAAGTCATTACCACTGCATTTACATTTTGTTTAATTCCCTACTGCATACAACACAACAAAATTCTGTAGTCTAATGATATTTACTTCATTCAACTTGGACTCAACAACTCTCAGATAGCTCTCCTGGTTTATTTTTAAGCATTCAGGCTAGAAACAACAGCCTGGGATCACAGAAACATCTCTGATACCCAGATTTTCAGCCACTAAAGGAGATAAAAATGTTTCCCAAAATTGTATCTGTTTAGATTAACCAAATCTTGGAATGGCTACAGATTATCAACAGGTACCAAAATCCACTTTGCTGGCAATAAGCCGTATCTGAACACAGACCTGGCAGGAAGAACACCACAGTGCCTCCCAACCGTACGCATTACACATGTACGACATGAGGCAGCTTCGGGGGTCAGCGAAAAGATCCAGAGTAATTTCTGTTCCCTTAAAACAGTTTAAAGGGACAGAATGCAGCGCGATAAAGAAATGCTCTAGATTTAATGGGACAGAAAATGGACAGAAAATGGACAGAAACTTCGCCCTGCCGTGCTGAACATCTGGCAGGGCAAGTACCTGCTCCGCGCGGGTTCGCTACTGCCGAGGACGGGTGACGTACCGCCGCCTCGCCAAACACGCTCGGGACTCAGACCCACCGGGGCCCCGCAGCTCCCACTCCCCGCCGCACCCAGCCCGTCGGGCACCGCTCCGGGGCCATCAAATCCCCAGCGCGGGCCCAGGCGCCGCCGCAAGGTCACTCGGCCACCCCCGCCGGACGGGCCCGCGGCGCCTCCGCTCGGCCCGCACAGACTCACCTGCCCGCGCAGCTCCGCGGGCCGCCGGGCGGCGAGAGGGCCAGGGACGGGAGAGCGGCCGGGGCCGGCCCGAGCCGCGGGCCTCAGCGCGCCGGGCCGCACCGAGGCGGGTGCGGTCCCACTCGGCGCCCCGGGCGGGAGGCGCCGCCCGGCCCGGCCCTTTGTGCGCGGGGAAGCGCCCGCCCGGCCTCCCTCCCCGTGTCTCCCGCCGCGCCGCGGGCCCGCAGCGCGCGGTTGGGCAGGCGGCCCGGCCTGCCCGGGCGCCGCCGCGCTCTTACCGAGGAATCTGTACGGGACAAAGGATTAGAACGGATCCGCCCCGCCCGGGCCCGCGGCGCGCCGAGCCCCGCGCACCGACCGCAGCCGCACAAAATGGCCGCCGCGATGCGGCGCCGCCAGGGGGGCGGGGGCCGCGCGAGCCCCGCCCACTCCGTCGGAGGGGGTGAGCAGGGGGCGGGGCCGGGCGGAGCGGCCCCGCCCGCTCCGGGGTGCGCGGTGCTGCCGGCCTGAGGGAGCTTCGCTCGCAGCAGAGCACGGCCGCGGTGCCCTCCAGGGAGTGTGAGCCCCGGCGTCGCACAGGGGTGAAATACAGGGGAGAGCTGGCGGCCTGACCCCTTTAGCCTCTCATGAGGCGGATGTCGTCGGGATGCGGGAGCTCCTGCGCACACCCGCCCTTGGCTGTCGCAGCCACCTGCGGCTAGACTTGGTCCCCTCGACTGGTGCCCCATGTGCCGGGAAGCGGGTGGGCCTGAGTAGTGCCCATCCGGGAGGGTCATCACTGCCCCTCAGCCCTGTTCATACCCTGGTACAGCCAGAAAACTGGCTTCTGCAGTGGATAACAGAGCTGTTCACGGGCAAATTAATTTTTTTCCTTTTTTTTTCTTTCCTTTTTTTTTTTTTTTTTTTTTGGTAGTTTTATGCTGGGTTAAAGCCCAAACCACACTGACACAGAAGAGCAAAAATCTATGGAATGCTGGAATTCTTAATGTCAAATATTACAGTGTTTCACTGTGGGTGGATAAATTCTCCCTGGTTCAGGTAAGTTTCCTGGGATAATCCTTGAAACTTTTGCTCAGAAGCCACAGACCAGCAGAGGATTGCTGCCTGTCAGGTTTTGTGATTGAAAGAGTAACTGCTGTGGCCAAGGTGTCCACATAGTGCCAGGGCTGCCAATGCTGTCAGGCTTCAGAAGAAGACACAACATGGCCCAAGTGCTTTTCCCTTCTGTCTTCCTCCTCTTCCAGCTGTGGGCACTGCTGTTGCCCTCCAAATCCAGCTGTTTCTTTGACATCAGCCTCAGTCCAGTGCCACAAGCATCGAAGGACCCACAGGGCACAAAGGATGGTTTAAAGCAGAAGGTCTCCATCACTGTACAGGAATAGGTGCTAGTGCTTTTCTGACAGAACCTGTGAACTGTGTGCTGGGAATCTGTGAAAGCACAGTGGCTTGCTAAAAATACTGCAACAGAGGGGGGAAAATAAGAACAAGGTTGAAAATACAGTTTTCAGTTTGGATTTATAATTTAACCTGGAAATCTCACAAGTGGTCTCAACATTGCAGGTTTCTAGAAGAGAAAAAAATTACAAAAATATTTAAAATGGAAAGAAAATGGAAAATAACCCTAAAGCTTTGAGAGAAATAGAAGTTTGTTTTATTTTTACCAAAACATCAGCATACCATTTGTGTAATGGGTTTTTTGACAGCACTGTATTTCATTCTGGAGTTTCATCACTTAAAATAAGCCTACAGACCCTTAGCACTGCCCTGAGAACCACTTCCTTCTCCTCTGAAACAGGTCTTCCTAGGTCCCACTGGACTCCTTTACTTTGCTGTTCCCACTAAGAGCACATGGCTTTTGTAATTCAGGGATGTGTCTGTGCCAATTTGTGACATTTCTCCTTGTTCAGTGTCTGGGGGTCCAGCTTCTCTATCTGGTGTTAATGTCCATGGATAAAATGATTGTGAGTGCTCAGATATTTGCCATACTTGCCTGTTCTGGCTGGCCACGGAGCTGCAGCCCTTCTCCAGGAACAGGAACAGCACTCTGCCACAGACACTTGGCTGGTCTCTCGCTGTTCTGATGCAGGTTGCAGACAGACCTTGCTTGGATCAGCTGAATCCCTTTGAGTCCAGTGTTCCCCACACATCAAGGAAAGTAGTAAATGTGGACCAACTAAGCTTTGTGGCCCAGGAAGGAGCCCAAACTGGTGAGAACAGAGGCACACAGACAGCTTTCCTCTGTCTCCTCTGCTCATCAGACCCTGCCAAGACTTTGGGCAGAGACCTCCTTGCTCCCACCCTTGCTGAGCTGCTGCAGTTCTGCCCTGTGAAGTTCAGTGGATTTCTCTGCAGGGATGTCACCATGCTGGGAACATCACAGTCCGTGCCAGTTGAATGTGGTATGGGGCTCACACCCTCGTGGATGAGCAGTCCACGTGGCACAGGGAAGTTGGGGCACAGCAGATGCTGCTCCTCCTGTTGTGAAGCTGGAGAAGAGCTGCAGCTAGAGCATGTGCCAGAAGCTGCTTTGGGAAGAGAACAACACTGTCTCTGGGCTGTGCCCCTCGCTGTTTCCCAAGAGCCCCGTGGTCATCAGCCACTGCACGTCCACCAGACTGCTCTGCCTGTCTCTTGCCTCTGTGCAATGGGAGGGCTGAGCAGGGCTCTGCAGTGTAAAAGCTGCCCCAAGGAACCAGACGGGCTGGAGGAACGGGCACTGGAAACCTCACCAAATCCAGCCAAGAAGGGATAGGAAATGAGAATAGCTGGGAACACAAAAACCAGGGCAGGAGAGACTGGGAAGATGGCAGAGAGGTGTCTGGGCTGAAGGGGACCGGAGGAAAGAGGAGGAGGGCTTTCCATCAGCCTGTATTTCTCTACTGTGTCTTAAGTTGTGAACCAAGAATTAGATGTTACCAGGGATGGCCCAAATATCCAGTTTATTTCAACTCCCAGAGTTATGTCTGCTTGGCCATGACAGGGAAGAAGGGAAAGGGGGAAAAGCAGAGCCCAAACTGCACGTTTGGAGTGGCAATTCCTCACATTCCCTCCTGCTGGTGAGGACACTTTACTTCACAGAATGACAAGATATAGGAGGGGAAAAGGGGCCTGTGGACAGGAGGTCTCATAGCCAGGTCACACAGAAGGGGTGGCCCACACGGCTGTCCAAAGGGGTCTACAGGCAGGCCACCCTCCCCCCCGGGTGTGGTGGGCAGTTTCTGTGTGATGCAATGTCAACACGGTGATGTGACAATGTGGTGATGAGACATCATCATGATGTAACAATACCCCATGGCTATTGTTGGAGCCCAGGACATCCCCTTGGATGGCCTGGGACTCGAGGAAGGGAATTTGAGCCCTGAACAGGAGGATGTGGAGCCGGTCCAGGGGGCTCGGAGACCTTGGCACAGAGCCCAGGAAAACACCGGGTTTGATTTTAATCCATGGGAAAAGGTTCCAACATTGCAAAAGGAATTACAAACCACCGGGATGTGAAAACAGTAGTTTAGTACAGTAGACGATACAGAATTCAGTAGTTTTAGAGTTTATAGAATAGAAGTAAATGGGGACAAGATGGTGGAATTTGGGTGGTACGTCATGTACTTCTCCTTCTTACTCATCCTCCATCTTTTGGGGTGGTGATGGCACAAAGTATTTAGAGTGGATTGGAGCAAAGTAGAAATGACACTTTTACTGTGGGCACTGGGCATTGGCACAAAATAGTAAATAACCGACCCGTAGTTATCTGTATAAATGTTAGGGAACATCCCATCGGGAGGCAGTCACCTCATGTCCCAGCTGCTGTCCGGACCTCAGCTGGGGGCAGAGAAAATTTGGAGATATCAAATAATAAACAACACGAGAAACTGAAAACAGACCTTGAGGACTCTGCTTTTTTATACCGACGCGACTCAGGGCTTTTAGAAGGCCAAGGACTTTGAACCACCTAAATCTCGGGTGAGGAAAACCCCCCTGAGAGGCTATATTTAGCTAGGAGACCAGCTGACGTGTCCCCGGAGCAAGAGTCAGCGTGGGATCCCAACACCATGAGCGGTCTTGGTAGGAGCTGTGGAGCACTGTCCCACTGCTGGTGTCCTGCTGAAAGGCAGAGGGACTGCTGAGTGCACTGGGAATTAGGAGGGGACCACTGGGCCGATAGAGAGGGCTCTGCTGGGGAGCCTGGGACATGGGGTGATGCTCTAGGGCCTCAGGACAGCCGTGCAGGAGGCTTACTGGGCAACACTTAACTGTCTGTGTCTTCCCATCTCAGCCCCAGAAGACCATACCTGGGAGAAGGAGGTACCAGGAAAATGCGCCCTGCCTGAACTGCTGAGCCTTCCACTCGCAGCCAAGATCCCTGTGGCACCTGGATCCAAGCCTGCCTTCTGCAGGGGAAAGCTGGGTGAAAAAGTAAAGAAAGCAGAAAGGGGTAGAAAATCTCTCCTCTTTCACAGAGTCCCCATCATTCAAAGATTTTCTTGTGGCCACCTGCTCTACACCAGGAGCTGCAGCCCTTCAATTGGACAGGACTGGGCAAGGCAAGCTCCTGGCTCCCTGGAATGCAGAAGAGAAAGCACTTGTCCATCTTCACACTGGTTTCTGGCACTGTGTATGGTTGGGCCCCTGCCTGCAGCAGGCAGCTGTGTCTGTCTGGGTGCCAGAGCAACTTATCCCTCCAGCTCATCCCACAATGTCAAGCCAGGCCCTGAGGCACCTGTGAGGGAGATTCCAACCTTCTCCTGCTTGCTTTCTTGACACCTTTGGAATAGCCTGGGCTTCCCTGCTTGGGGAATACACACACTGTTGTCCTCCAGCTTGCGTTGCACCTTCTCAAGGTGGAGACTTTCTAGAGGCACAGGTAGCTGACAGGTAGCCCTTGGGCTTGCCTAACCCAAGGAGGCTGGTTTCATCCAACCTCCACTGGCTGCATTTAACCTTTGAAGATTCATTTGTGGATGGGTCCACAGTTCTTCATGGTGGCCTAAGTTACTTATTTGCTGGCGGGATTGCTATGGGGTTTGTTTTTTCTCCCCCAACCCATCACAGCCCAGCCTGGCCCAGCCCAGCCCTGTAGACTGTCTGTGCAGGTCTCTGCACCTACAGAAGGATGTAGAAGACCTTTACCTTTTCACAAGTACCACGTAGTACCTCTTTGCTGCTCTCTCCTGCCTCCTTCATACTCTAGGTAATGTCTCTTACAGCTCCACCAGCCATTTCCTTATTTCACTCTGGATGATCCCTACTCCCATGGCCTCAGCCCAGCATACAACTGCCTGCATGACCCCCACCTTCGGGACTACCACAAGCGCAAGGATGTCCTATGGTTGCTGAAAAGACAGGGCTTTGTCACCAGTGACAACAAGGTAGGTTTGGATATCAGGCTGATCAAGAGCAGCCCTCTTCAAGCGGGGCTCCCACAGCCCTTGCTGCAGCTGCCTGCTGCTGTCAGAGGGCAGGGCTGTGCACTGGTGTCCCTGGGAGCAGAAGCAGCACCAGCATCCCCCTGGCAAGCCCCAGTCCTGCCCTTCTCAGCCTGCCCCACACTGCAGTTCAGCCCCGGCCAGGGGGACATCAGTGCCTCCAACACCAGGGTATGGGGTAGGGCTTGGGGGCAGCTCCCCTCCCACTGGGGTTGGGCTGTTTTTGGGAAGGCTGTCTGCATGGCTTGACAGGACTTGGGGGATTCTGCCCTCATCCCTCCATAGGTGGTTTGCACTGCGAAGGAGTTCAATGACTACAGGCACTACCTAACTAGGATCAGGCTGCAGTCAGAGATCTTGGGGCAGCAAGAGGTAGGCAAAACGTTGTGTTCAGGGGCACGGGACTGTGCAGGGCTGTGCTGCTGGGCCGGGCTCTGCAGTGAGGAAAGGACTCCATGGCTGGGAGCTGAGCCAGCGCAGGGGGCTGAGCTGGGCACAGGCAGCAGGGCCATGTGCAGGCACACACAGAGATGAGGGAAGCCCTTCTCTCCTGCCCTCATGGCCTGGCTGAAGCAGAGTGCTGGCCTGGGCCTGCAGGAAGCCTCAGCATGGAGGAGCTGAGCAACATGAGCCACAACCTGGCAGGAAGGGCTCCTGCCACCTCTGGCAAATTAAAGGATAGTCCCAAACTGCCGGGAACCACTGACACTTCCTGCAGCAGTGGCTGCAGCCTCAAAAGCCTTCTAACCTACCCCTGCCCAGGAGGCGAAAATCAGAGGGATGCAGAAAAGGGAGAGCAGCTTTGGACAAGGGCCAAACTTACTTCAGAGCTGAGCTGGGCCAGAAGGATGCCAGCACTGCTACTGACTCCCAGAGGAAGTCGGAAGGCACTGCCAATGGCCTGTTGAATGCTGTGTTTGAGCAACTAATTGCAGCAGAAGCCAGGAAGCTTGAAGAGCTGGTTGAGACTGTGGTGCACAGAATGTTAGAGAGGCTGAAGATTTCCTGGGAATCAATCAGCATGTCAGCTTTCTACAGAGCGCTGCCTGGGGAATCAGAGGAAGACTTTAAGGCAGTTGCCTGAGAGTAAAACTCTCAGATACTTCTCTAGATCATCATCAGAAAATGGAAGTGATGGTGAAAGAGCTAGTAGCAACTGTGTTGGAGATCTTAGGGGACTGTCTGGCATCCAGCACATCCAAAGCTGCTGAGACAGGGGTAGCAGCCAGGTGGGAGGAGTTGCATCTTGCTGGAAGAGGCACCCAAGCAGACAAATCCAAGGACACTGAAACAGCCACTGCAGAGCACTTTCACAGACTTCTCTTGACACACTCACCAGAGAAGCTGTTAAGAGTGTTTACTGTGCCTTGGAACACTCTAACTTCTCAGTTTGGGCAAGACATGCTATAGCTGTGAGTACACTGACATCCTGAAGCTTCCTGGGGGAAATGTCTCCAACAGACAACTGCAGCCATCCCATGTCACTGTCAGGGACATGAAAGAACGAGGCAGGCAGCAGGAGATCAAGCAGGAAAGCTCTATTTTAATTTCTCTGACTCTCTATGTATACTCTTTATCAAAAGGCAAAAGATTGGCTACACAAGTTACCACCTCTTTGATCTCATAGGTGAACATCACCATCAATCACAAGACTCCTTCCAGAAGAGAAATATGTAAACAAAGTAAATAATTCTAAATATTTACATGAAGCTGCATGAGAATCTCCACCACCAAATTGCAAACACCCACAAGGCAAGAAAATTTAGGGCTACAATCCCAGACCCTTCCAGGGCAGGGCATGGAAGCAGGACAAGGATTCCCCAGAGCATCTGAACAGCAGAGCCTGAAAGCAATGTTGCTTGCCCCTGCAGAAGGGGCTGGGTGTGCCAAAACCATGGAGCCTGAGGATTGTACAATGGTGAAGGAGAACTTGGAAAGAAAAATGAACCTAGAGTCAACAGCCTTAGCCAACACTCTGCACATAAGGACCATGTCAAATCGGATTGCTGACTCAGTATTAGAGCAGATCAGTAAACCTGGGCCGGCACCAGCCTCTAAAGAGAATTTTCAAGGGTCTGTCACAAACCCACCCACATCCCAAGGTGGAATGGAGAGTTGTGCAGCTGAGGGCACTCTCCCTGCCATGAACCCACAGCCTTACCAACAGCCCATCCCTCCAGGCCAGAGCACAGCACAGACCAGAGCATCCAAAGCTCATCTGAGGCAAGTGAAGTGTGTGACTGGAGAGCTGAAGAGCCCTCAGCAAACACAGACCACCATCCTTGTGCTGGCAATAGTAAGTTTATTTCCTTCTTTGTCCTTCCTTCAAGCTAGACTGTACGGTCTCTGGGCATTTTCCCTACTGTAACCTGTCCTATCTTTCCTTCTTCAGCCTCTGTCACGGTGAGACCAATTTTATAGGGAATTTGAAGTAGGGAGGCAAGGAGTAGCCAGCATTTTTGTCTTGTTTAGCAAGCTTTGCTGTTGAGTGAGTAGAAGGATCAGTTTGGACCTTCTCTGCTTTCTCTGGAAAGGAGTTCAGGTGTCACCTGTAAAGCCTTTATTTTTGCTCAGAATGAGCAGAGTTATGCACTCCACAGGACTCACTGTCAGGGAACAGCAGGAGCTTGTGACAGGACAGGTGAGCGGGAACCAAGCTGGCAGGGCACTTCCCTATCCAGCACAGGACAGGACAGTGATAAATGCGGCTAAAGCAAGGACAGTGACAGTGACCAGACGAGCAATGGAAAATCCTACATTGATGAGGCAGGTCAGGGGAGGAAGTCAGTGTGTGGGCTTGGACCAGGATACCCATCATCACAGAAGTAGCTGACCCAGCTCAGGCAGAGGTCCGAGGGCAAAGGTCTGCAGTTAGGCAACATTCCTGAGAAACAGGGAGGAAGTTTCCAGTGAGGTGTCCTTCAGCTACTTCCCCTCAAGGGCCTGGCTGTAGTGGTGCTAGTGGGGAGCTGGCCCCAAGCTTAGCAGCTCTGCTTCCAACACTGCCTGTGCTGGCTCACAGCCCCACATCCCAGCAGAGACAATCACACTCATAGCAGGGCTATGCACTCAAGGGACACCCCCAGTGAGCAGTTGTTGGAACCAAGGCCTCTGCGCCTGGCTGGAGCAATTCCCTGCCTGAGACCCTCCACTCCTCCCTGCCTGGCCACTCTGGGGCCTGCACGGCAGTGGGAAGGAGAGGGGTCTGTGCCCACAGGGTCTTCTCATGCACCTAGACCTCTGCCAGAGCCCTCAGCTGCCTCAACACAGCCCTCATGGGGGCCCTGCGGTCTGCACAGCTGCTGCAGCATCCTGCTCTGGGGCAGAAGAATTACAGATTCATCTGGACATGGTCCCCACCCTCCACACCAATGTGCAGCAGGCCAGGGATGAGTTTTGTGTCCAGCACTCCCCACTGTGCTTCACCCTGTTTGTACTTGTTTTTGTCAGAATGCTGCTGGAGGTCTCACAGGTCTAGCTGACCTCCAGGCTGCTCTTAAGGTGCACACAAGGATGGGAGCTCAATGACTCATCAGGTCAGTGTGCCATCATCACAGCAGGATTCCACATCTGGGTACTTTCTACTTTGGGACAGTTTCTCACCCCTTCTTTGTTAACCAGTGCAGCCCAGACGAGAGGCTGTGCCCCTTCTTTGTTGACCAGAGCACCCCAGAGCAGAAGCTGGAAAGTGGCTACAAATCTCCAGGGAAGGGTGCCCACCCTCAGCCTGTGCCCTTGGCCAAAGCAAACACAGCTCCATCCAGGTAGTGGCTCAGAGGGACACACAGAGAAGGAGACATTTCTACATCACTGCACCCAGACATCCCTGTGATTTAGCTGGGAGAAGGGAGAAGGCTTCACTTTCTCATTCTTTATGGGGCTGTTCACTTGCAGATGAGGCTCCACAGGCCTTCCTTGTGGTCCCTGGGGTTATAAGGTCTGGCTGACATGAGAGAGAAAGGAGGTTACCACCCACCAGGGGACGCCCTAGCTCAGCATTTGGGGACTTTGCAGTTGCAATGCCCACGTCTTCCCCAATAGGTACCAAGGCCATATTGTTTCAGGGAAGCCTGTTTCACAGCAACTGAGGCAATCCAGCAGCTCACCGAAAAGGAAGGGCCCCACTCCCTTCTCCATTCCACACCCTCTACATCCCTCGCAACCCACTCTGTCTCGTGCCTCACTTGTGATCTGAACAAAAGACCAGACATAGCACCATGGGATGGAGGAAATGCGTCTGCAAGTGGAGATGAACTGACATAACCCACTAGTTCTTCTTTGGAGAAGCTGCAGCTTTTAAGAGTAGCCTTGAGCTTCTGAACACCTTCATGGCTTCGGGCCTTGATTCCTGTCAGCATCCAGCCCTGACAGCAGAGGCCACAGTCCTCAGACACAAGCTCCCTTTATGGTACCAGTAAGCACTCCAAGACAAAATGGATAGTTTACATGGTGAGACAGAGGATGGTCTAGGTAGAGGCTGGGACAGGAGGCAGGTTAAGATATCTGTGGCCTAGACAGGGTCCTCAGCTGGTGTCCCCTGCTTTGGAAGGAACAGTTGAGCTGATGAGTGACTCCATGTGTCCCAACAGCTTTCAGGCATGGCTACCTGCACGCACTTAATGCTGGCCAGGTCCCTATGGGGTCCATTTCACTCAGAATGCCCATGCTTCTTCCTGTTCCCTTGTGATGGGATGACAAATGGCTGAGCTGGTTTCCCCAGCCCACTGCACCCACACCCAGTTCTCTTCACCATTTACCATGGCTGACAAATGGTGTAGGGACAACAGGAGCGCTAAGCAGCAACGTCAGCAGCTAATTCAACTTTTCCCATCTTATTTTTGGTGTGTGTCCTGCAGACCACGGGTGTGCCAGAGCCACAGCCCTGCTGGAGCAAGCCCCCACTTGGGCACTGTTTCCACAAGCCAGTTCTGCTGAACCTGTCAGTATTGCACACACCAAACCAGCACTGGGGCAGCAGCAGGACAGGGAGCCTTCTATCTCTGCCTCCTGCCACTTTTGCAAGGGGAGGAGAGACAGTGGGGAACTTCTCTACCAGGAGGGGTGGCCTTGTAGCTGCCGTGTCCTGTAAAACATCAGGCAGCTGCCAAAACTAAGCCCTTTTTCCATCTCAAGCTGAACCTACAGACAGGTCCAAAATCCACCTGTGATCCCCAACATCTGCATAATCTTTTCAGGAGCTGAGGTGGCACATGGGCAGCACACCTGAGGGCATGGTGTCTATCAGCTGCCAAGCGCAGAATTGCTTTCACCATTTCCATTTGCAGGCATAGCAAAAAGCTCTCGCAAGGCTCTGTAAAAAGGAGATTCAAACCAGCCAGAAATCCAACAACACCAGCAAGGGCACCCAGCACTGCAGGAGTGCTGGCCCCATTGGGACACATCACTCTCTCCAGGTCATGGACAACGTGATGGTGCCTCCTCTCAAGGAGCTGTGTCCCAGCCACCCTCCAGCACCACATCTGACTGCACTGTTCATGGAAGCCCAGAACAAACTCCAGGCTTGTTCTAAACCCAGCTACTGCTCTGGCCATCACTTCTTTAAGTGATTCAGATGTCAGGCCATGGTGATTGCAGGAGTAAGCCTGAGTCTTGGAGCCTAAGCTGATGCATATGGTCTGTGGTGTTTTCTGAACTGGCAAAAATCAGCTCATTTCACAGAAAAGCTTTGGGGAACACTTAGAAATTGGGCTGCAGACATCCCCCTAGCAAAGGGCTGTGTGAGGTTACAATGTTCCTGGTCTTCCTTCTGCGCTCACTTGTCCTATAGCCCACCTACAACCCTTCTGCCAGCCAGACTGGTGGGAAGAGCCAGTGATACGGGCAGCATATGTGATCCTATACTGCTGGTGTGACAGAGCAGCCCTCACTGGCTTTGTCTGAAATGCATCAGCTTTTCCTAGTCTGACAGGACAATGACCAGCCCCAGACTACCAGCAACACGAGCCAGAGCCTGAGCTCATTCCTGTGTGGCTGAAGTAGCACAGCAGGCACCTGCCCTGCAGCTCCACCACACTGTGTAACCAGCACCAGTCTCGAGCATCAACAGACTGCTCCAAGTGGTTCCTTGGACTACCAGTGGAGGAAGATGAGAGAATGCTCCAGTCTGAACATAAGAATGTCCCCATCAGGTCTGCCCAACAGCCCAATTATTCACATCTCCATCAGCAGAGACCCCGCAGGGGACCATGCAGAGGATGCCTGTGTGACCACCTCCTGCAGTCCACCTGCAGCACTCCCAGCTGCTGGATGAGGGACACAGGCAGAATATCCCTCTTACCCTCCAACTGCCCATAAACTTTTCTCATACCTTTATGACCCTGAAAGGCTCCAGAAGATATGTGGAAAGCAGTATTATCTTTTACCTGTTTCAACCCATTCTCTTCCAAGATTGAGTGTCCTTCGGTAGCTGCTGAGAATTAAGAACAACAGAACCAGCCCAGAGTATGGTTTACAAGTGCTTGCTTCACGCTGATTCTCAAATCTTATTCAAGAGCACAGACATTCAGGCTGAAATGTGCGGCCCCATGCAAATCTAATCATGCTGCAGAAATTCACAAAAAAGACAATTCACAAAAGAGCCAGAGAAATTGTATTTATTACTATTAGAAGAGAGGAAAGGCTACTTTACTGATTAGTATTTACAAATCTGTTGGCAAAAACAATAACATCCAGTGTCCTTTATGAGCATGTTTTACAACCCCGGCCAGAAGCATTCACTTTTATGAGCAGCAAATGCCTATGGTTTGACTGGCTGCCAAGCTGAGTGCAAGGAGTACATGGATCACCTCTGCAGTGGCTGCAGACAAAGCCTAGACACAGACAGCTGCAGCCCAAAGAGGAGGGCAGATGCAACGTGGCTGGTCCAGCCCTTGGCAGGGAACAGGACAGCCCGAGCCTGTTCAGCAATTCAAATCTCAGGACAGCATATCAGAGCTGGTAACCTCTGCCCATCTCTACACTTTTAGGGCAGTAGCTCCACATCTCAAGAACAAGTTGCTCAGCACTGCAGAAGGACAGAGCAAGCTGAGCAGCATCAAAGCATGGAGCTGGGTGTGTACGTAAAACAGATGCTGGCACATTTCATGGGCAAGTTTGACAGAGCTAATCTTGACAAGAGAGCAAGATTTCCTGGCCCAGAGGACCACAGAATCATCTGTACATAAAACCTTTATTCAGCTGGGCACAAACTGAATTCTTGTTCTGGAGTTCATTCAAACTCATCTGCACATGAGCTCTGGGAACCCTCTCAGACAGAGCCCCAAGCAAGCCAACAGGCTTGGGGCACTCTTTGCACATGGCACCTCATGCCCACACTGGTACTGATTCAGGCATCAACTCTAAACCTCACTGTTGGCAGGGCTCAGCCTCTCACTGCAGTCTACTGCAGAGGATGATCCCAGGTCCCCACTGGAAAGGAAGGGGGATGCAGAAACACAAATGCAACCTTGCATGATACTGACAGACTTAGCACTGCATCAATAATCCCAAAACACACCTTTTTGCAGCAGACCTGCCTCCAGCAAGGAAAGCACCTCAAAGGAAGAGCATAGGTACCAGTTATACAGGAAGTACCAGCATTTCTCAAGCACACAGGACTGTTACTGCTCTGCCTGGGAGGGCGTACCTGAGCGCAGGAGCACTTCTGACTGTTGAGGCCTTCCTTTCGACCTGGGCTGAGCCAGAAGCATGGGTCAAAAGGGTATTCCTGGCAGGGTGGTCTGGGAAGGTGTGGTACCAGGAAGGGAGCTGGAGCTGTGAAGGCTGTTCTGAGCATGGGCTCAGCTGCTCCTCAGCAAAGCTGGTGTCAGCTCATGCTGTCTGTAGCAAAAAGAACATGCAAGACCACCGCGGTCACTGCTCCAGAAGATATGGCCCTCATTAAGAGGATGCCAAAGTGGTCGTCTACCTGTTTGTTGTCAGGTGTGTGTGGGCTTCCTGTTGCACCCTGCACCATGGTGTGGGTGTGTACTCGGCATAGGGCTGGCCTCACATGTTGCTGCACAGCTCTACAGTTCTCGAACCTCCACACCTTCACAGCCCTCTAACAACAGCATTGTGGGATGTCAGAACAACCCTGACACCTCCAGCCAACACTCTGCAGAGGCAAACCAGGCTGCCCTGACAGTAGTAGGATTACTCCTGATGAAGCAGCATCTTCCTTAGGACCAATTCATACCACAGCACAGGAGCACTATTCTCCTACCTGAAGCCAACTCTGCCTCCAGAAGGGAAATGGAGAGTCTCACTACACCATGTAGCAGTTCCTCATACATGTCACAGCCCTTTCACTGAGCAACCAATCTTGTGGCTCTCAGGAAGAGGATTGCCCCTCTCTGACACACATTGAAAGGCCATGAACTGCTAAACTGACCTAGCATGCCCAAGGATTTCCTAGTGCTGATAGAACTAAGCCTTCCAGAAATGTCCAGTCCTCGTGATCATATATTGGGAGATGCTCAAAGGGCTAACCCAGGACATGACAACAGCAAGGTCAATGGAAGAAACCTATATGGAGAGAAGACTTAAGATATCTAGCAGCTCCCCAGAGCAATGTTTTGCTTCCTGAGGCCAGTGGCTCAAACCAGCCCTTTGACGAAGCTCGTGTCCAAGTGCACTATCAGCATGCGGAGAAAAGACATTTCTTTGCGTGTGTTCTCAAAGATAATGCGAGGGTCGTCAGACTGGCAGCGCAGGCAGTTGGGGGCCATCACCATGGCCAGGTTATTCACATCCATCTTTGTTCTGCCCACATTTGATGGCTGAGCAAAGATCTGCAGATAGCAAGAACACATTCAGATGTAGGGAAAAGGGGAAGAAAAGTCTAAAAACATGCCCCAAGAAAAGGCACAAGGAGAGCAGACATAAAGCCTGCCTTAAGGACAGTGCCCCAGGTCTGTCACAGGATGCCCCAGGATGCCACACATCCACAGGGAAGAGCTCCTGACCCCAGTGCAGGACTGTTGGGGCTGCCTACCTGCAGGAAGTGTATGAGGTAACACAGCACCAGTCTGTTGAGCTCTGGCAAAAGCTGCACCACAGCCACGGCAGCATCAGGGTTCTCATAGTTGCTGATACACTCTTTGTAGAACTGCTGTGGGATCACAGGCTCCTCCAGCTCCCGATACCAGAGCTTGAGGAGAGAGGCTGGGCAGAAAGCAGGTGCATGAGAACAGCTCCAGTCACTTCCCCACCCCCTTCAAGGGCAAACTTGACAGTGAGAGAGATGGCAGAGAAGGGATTTCTGTGCTTGTGCTGCTTCGCCTTAATTCAGTCTTGGATCTGAAAATGCTCAGGCACCCAAACTGACCAGTTAGTGAGAAATACTGGCTGCTACTCACCTGCTCCTCCTGGAAGCAGCTCTGGGGCTGCTTAAAGAAGAGGGCAATGAGACCTGAAGGACTCCCACCACTCTGCCCAGCTTGCACAGCCTTACTGCATCAGAGGCAGAGGTTCCTCCCCACTACCAGTGTTTCCTCTATGGGCAGTGTTTGGAAAGGCAGTGAAAAGACAGTAACAAAACCCCAGTCAGCGCAGACAGCTTGTGTACACATTCCCAGGCAGCAGCACACCCACAGAGCTGCTCCTGTACGGGCCCCTCTGCACGGCACCAAGCCTGAGGCTGCAGCAACACACCTGCCACATTCCTATACCTGGTATGTTGGGGTCACTGAGACTGTTCGGGATTTTCCACTGATCCACCTGTAATTTCAATGCATTGACTTCATCTATGTCACCAGGTATCCTGCAGAGACACAGAAAAAGTCCTTTTGAGAGTAAGCCAGGCAATGTGCTTGGTGGGGCAGGTGGCCAGCCAAACATGGCTCCAAAGCTGTTTCTGGGGCCTCAGGGAGAAGAAAGCAGGGAGAAGGCCTCAGGCACCAGTGGCAGCTACAGGAGCAATTGCTCAGAGAGAAGGGGGTGCGTATTTTTACATACTGTCTTGAAGTGGGAGTTCTCACTAGCTCAAATACCAATTATCACTGTCCTCAGGAGTGATTATTTTCTATAACCAGACTTCTTTGCAGCATGTTCAGACCAAAGATGAGCAGCACCTCTGGCTACATGTATATGTATATGTATATGTGCATATACATATGTATACGTGTGTGTGTGTGTATACACACACATATATCTATCTAACCAAAAATTTACCCTCACATAGCAAAGTTGAGCCTTTTAATGGTTATCCTAAATCAAGTTTAGCTACTAAAAAACTACTTCGAATCTTAAATGCAAAACAAAACCACACAAAAGGAAACCAACAAAAAAACCCCAAACCCAAACCAGAATCCCCCATATTCATCACACAGATTCTGTGTCTCTCTTGACTCCTTGTGTCTTGTACAACACCAAGGCTGATGTGCTGCATTAGATGAGATGCTCTGCCAGGACGCCGGAGCTCCTCCTTCCCCTACACTGGCCAACCACCACTGCCAAATCTGATGAAAGCTCATTGCTGTGCCTAGAGATGAGCTGTTCCCAGGAAGCTTAACTTATGTAGTTAAGTCATAACATAAGTCATAAGTTAACATGACTTGAATGATGTAGTTAAGTCATACCTACACCAGTCCCCTTTGTGCTAGCACAAGCAAACTGGCTACTGGTACTTCAAGGGGTGATTGCTGAACCTGGGGAAAGTCAGATTTTATCCAGCCCACAGTGTAGTGCTTCTTAGTGAAGAGGAAGCATGTAGAAGTCAATCTTGACTCCTTGGCTTTGAGGACTGACATGAGTGTGGCTCAAAAGTAGCACAGCATCCCAAAAGCTCACCTGAAAATCCCCTCAGTCTGTTCCCCTCCCAGGGCCAGGACCTGCTGTGATAGCTGTGTCTGCACCCAGGGCAGCTTGTTCCCTGGGTACTTGTCCTGCTGCCGCAGCATGATTTCCTCCAGAGAGCTGCCAAAGAGCGATGGCGTGAGGATGGCATTCCTGGCATGCATTATCTCTTCCACTGTTGGTTTTCGGAGGCCCTGAGGATAGAGGAAAGCTTAGTGCAGCAATGCCACAGCTAGCCCACAGAGAAAGAGTGACCTGGGGATGGGGACAGTGAGTGACCAGGACAGAGAAGGCTGACCCTGCATATGGTCACCTCATCAGCCTCCTGGCAGCATGGTTCTTGTTCTGCTGCCTAAAATCCCAGGTGGTTCATCAGGCCCAGGAGGAGCAGAGGAGACCACTTTGGAGAGCTTGGGCCCAGCCCTGGCTGTGATGAGGTCAGCAGAGAGCACCTATACCCCAGCCCAGCATCAGGTGTGTTCTTAGCCACTGGACAGGTGAAAAACAGTCCTTTGGAGAGGAGAATTCCAGATATTTCCAACTCCAAGGAAAGCTTTGCTCTCAGAGGTGCTAAAATCTGAAAAGTGGGCATTGGTACTTGTTGCTTCTGACACATACCGCCACCTGAAAGGGGTTTTGAATGTCCTGTAGCAGCAGTTCGAAAAGCATAGAGCTGTCACAGGGGTGACAGGCTGCTCAGCATGGTGGCCTTCAGCAGTGATCCTGTGGCCAAGTGGAGACCACAACAGGGGGAAGCTCCCACTGAGCCATCTGAGGGTCAGTAGCTAGGGCTGCAGTTGTGTGCAATGTGTGTTTGGAGGTTTACTGTCCTGCCTCCCCAGGATGCCAGAAACCTTCACCTCTCTCAATTATTTCAGCTAATTTGTTCACTACGCCAAGTTCAGGTGGCAGGAAGGCCCCAGAGGAATTGCGAAAAAAACCCCAAAAACCACCCCAATGACCAGGTCTTGCTCAGAGACCTAGAACTGAGAGGTTGAAGCCATCTACCAGCTTTCAGGGCCACATGCAGAACTGTGCAGAGGGAATAAAGGAAGATTTTCAGATAACACAGCACAGACTCTCCTCTGCACCAGACATCTCTGCTGTATGACTGTTTAAACTGGGAATGAACAACTCTGCAGTGAACCAGATGCATGATCCAGCCCGTATAAGCCCTCAGTGTAAAGGGGGACTCTTCCCTCACCTCAAAAAACAAAATTATGGGTATTCCCTGCACAGACAGCTCGCTTTACCCTGGAGACAGGTATGTGTTGGGTTTGTCTTTGTCCCTGAGGTCAGGAAGAAGTCAGCTGTGCAGATGCCAGCACAGCAGGCACTGCTATCTGCCAGGAGGATGGCAGGATGTGGAGGGCAGCCCTCTCCCACACATGCATAGGGAGATGTACTCCAAGCAAGCCTCCCTCTCTCTACCTCCATTTCCCATCACTGAATCAATGGTGACCACCAGAGTCCCCCTGGCAGCCCCCAGGCCCTGCAGCCAGAGCAGCTGCTCACCTTTTTGCCTCCAGTGATGGCTACTTTCTGCAGTTTCCGGTAGCAGTACTTGGCATAGGTGCTAATGGGCAGACCTGGTGGGAAAGAGGAAATGAGTGGTCAGCCCACAGCACCATGCACCCCCACACTGAAGCCCTTCGGAGAGCTCCAGCACAGCAGCTCATTCTGGCACAAGCAACCCCATCAATGCACAGCCCACTGCAGCAGGGCAGGACTTCCAAAACTCACACTGAGCACCCTGAAGCCTCCCAGTCCTGTGCCAGGCAGTGTCAGTGCAAGCCAGTGCTTGGGCTTAAAAAGATTCATCTCCTGAGTGAAGACTCACAGCTCTGCACCTCCCATCCCAGCTCCTGCAGATCTCCACCTCTTGTACCTGGAGTGCACCTGCCCCATCCTGACTCCACACATGGCACCCATTCAGCATTTGCAGCCTGGGCACATACACATGCCTGGGTCCTGGCTTGGTAGGCACAGCCAGGGTTAAATGCCTCATGGAGATAGGGCCAGGTAATTACATCCTGCCAGAGCACAGTCACAGAGCACACAGTCAGCCTTCTGTCAGAGAAGGTTTCAAGGTGTTTTAAAACAATTGCTTATTATTCAAGAACTTCAGTTCCTTTGCTAGTGAGAGGGGAACAGAAGAGAAAGCTGTGTGGGGACAGAGAGACAGCACCAACAGTTCCCTAAGAACACCAGAAGAGGTGTGAGGGGGTGATGGGATCTTATCTTCCCAAAGACCTGCAGAAGGCTTCCTCACGTTCCTGCCTGCAGCGTTCTCCCAAGCTTGTACCATGCAGCTCAGGCACACTCTGCGAGACAAGGAAAATGGGACACACCAAAGCTTGGGAACTGCACCTCAAAATCTGCTGCCCTCCAGAAGAGCACCTGCTCTGCTTGTGCTTGATTCAGTGAACTCTGGAGGCAAGTGCAGCCATAATCCTCAGAGCTAAAATTTCCCCATGACACCAAGAGAAATGTTTGCAGTGACAGAGGAGCACTGATTGCTGAGAGAGTTTTTCCAAAACCACTGGTCTTTTGTTCTTGTTCAAGTAAAACCCAAAACTGCTCACTGAAAGCAGTGAACAGAACTGCCCTATTTCCTGCCAGGCCCAAAGCTTGCAGAACAGTTCAAATATTTGTGGCTGTCGAAGTCTACATTCTGGTCAGATGCTGTGCATTTCACATCAGCCTTTCACACACCCTATAGCTTAGGTATGCTGGCTGGCAGCTTGGAGGTCTTCAAATCCTCTCAATGCAGAGGAGGACAAACTCTTCACAAGCAGAACAATTTCTAGAGGTGGGAGATGTGTTGTCATCTCAGCCAGCAGATAAGCCACTGTCCTTGGCTCCTCTCAATGAAACAAGCACCTCCTGCCTCCATCAATCTGCCTCACAACTGGAGCAAAGCCGCTCCACACCACTGGAGTCATGCCAGAGGAGGTACAACAGCATTCCCATCTCCCACAGGCAATGGGAAGGAAAGCCAGTTTCAGGAATTTCTCTCTAGGGAATATCTAAAGCAATATATTCACTGTAAGTGAAAATCCTGCTAATCCTAGGCATGATTTACACTGGGAATATCTAAGGACTAAAAGGAAACAAACCAAGTAAGCTGCCCTGTGATGCTTCACTATCCCAGGTTACTTTCTGCTGTCCAATGTGAGACACACCCCAAAGTGAGGTGTCCCCTTTCTCAGAGGGGAAGGGAAAGAAGCTGGACTGTGTCTCTGCATCCCAGCAATTTTGCAGGAGACAGCACATTCAAAACTAATAATAAGAAATATTTTTTCACACTGTAATTAGACCATGAAACACATAATCACCCTAAAAGCTTAACATGTTTGTAAAAGGAACCAGTGTCTTGCAGATTATGCATAGCTGATGCACAGGCAGCAGTCCATTAGCTTAGAGTCTGTTTTGTACTTTCCCAGGAAGCTCCCTGGTCCCAGGAAAAGCCTAAAAAACCTACATCCAGCACTTTCTCTAGTGAGGTTTCCTGCTCCCATGACAACCATGCTGCAGCCTCTGACCCAATGGGGCCTGTTCGGGTCACACATGAAGCTGATCAAATTTGAAGCAACTGAAAAATAAACTTGCTGCATGCACAAAAGGATGGAGGAGTCACTGCCCATAAACCTGAATAGCCAAAAAAGATGCAGGAGCCCTGAGGAACAGGGTGAGCAGCACTCACCCCAGAGGGCACAGACCAATGGCTCTCAAGCAGCCTCCCTACTCCAGAGTAGAAGCCATCTGCTCCAACACAAGTGCTCCTGGCTCCAGGGCATGTGTAGAATGGGACAGAAAATATGGAGACAGAGACATGTAGAGGCCAGGAGGTACATGCTATGCTGCAGCAAGGAACACGAGGGAGAGGAGTAGAATTTAGCTTTAGCCTCAGTTTTCCAAACCAGCAACCTGTCCCAACCATCTGCTGCTTTAAAAATGCTCAGCTAGAGACTGACTCCCAGTACTAAGCTCATCACACACACTGACATCTCCAAACATGGACCAGGTATTCCCTCCAGCTCCCACCTCTTGGTGCAGGACTGGGCAGCTTTGTCTGCACCACCTGGAACAGGATAATCCTGAAGGCAATTCCACTTCTGTGAGTACATCATGAATCTGAGAAATCAAAGATGATCTGCTATTCCCTATAGTATCACGGTAGCTTGAGGAGTTCAGGAGCAGACAACTACTAACAGCCCACACAGTGAAAAATAATTTTCAAAGGAAAATTTTTCTCCATATGACAGCCTAAAAACACATGTGAGCAGCATCTTAAAGAATATCGCCTTTTAGAAAAAGTCAAAATCCAGACAGGACACATGCAGGAATATACCTTCTGGAACAGACTTGAATGCTTTCATGAAAAAAAAGTCTTAAAAATGCAGCAAACAGTATGGAGATAGGACATGGCCACAGAATATGTATTTTAGCCCTAGAGAAGCTGTTGTCTGGATTTTCCTCCAATCTACCAGAGCCTCTTGGATCTCAGCCTGGCACAACCAGAGCAAGCTTTCAAATCAGGATCCCATCCCATTATAGTCTATAGCACTGGGTTAGGTGCTCCTGAGCAGGTCACTTGGGCTTAGCACCAGAAGTGCTGCTCTCCTGGCTTAGATCTGCCCAGGCTCCCCCATTTTACAGCACTGCTTTAGCTCCTCTTTCTCACACCACCAGTGCTTTCTTCTACATCACAACAATGCTTCTCGATCACCATTCCCTCTAGGGGAAATGCCATGTTCATCAGTCAGACAGGCCAACAGCCTGCACCTGCACCAAGATAAGAAACAGATACAGTATGTCTTAAAAATGAGTATCCTCCTTCGAAAAACTCTCAGCTAACAGCAGGTGCGCAGTACCCTAAGGCAGTCTTGTACCTGGACCATTAACCATCAACAGACAGATTTCCCTTCTTTGAATTTGTGCCATTTCTTTCTAAACCGCTTTATGCTCTGAACCTGCATACCACCCTGCTTTGCTGACCCTTGAGGATTCCATTCTGTGCTTCAGGACAGAGCATTCCTTAGCCTGCTGCCCAACACCAAAACTAGATAGCTTTCAGTCCTGCTGCTATGGTGCACAGTGAGAAATTTTCTTCTTGCTTTCTTTATGTAACCTTAAGTTTCTTTCATCCCATTGACAGTCTCCCCTCTTGCCTCCTCCACATCCAGCTTGCATGTCACCTTCCCTGTCACACTCATCAGCTTTGGAGGGATTCTGGGCAGGACATATAGAGAGGGCACAGCACAACTACAGCCAAGTGCTGCTTTGCTCTCTGTCCCTTTCCTACAAGGTCCTGATCCCTTCTTTTGGTTTCTGACAACTTCCCAGCAACATGTATGTGTTTCTGGAAATTCATACACAAGCTGGAAAATGTCTTTCCATCCTCAGAATGGCTCAGCTGGGGCCTCCCCCTGCACTTGCAGTCAGGGACCTCTTCCCCATGTAAAAAAACTTTGCTTTTGGTGACACAATATTCTCTGCTGCTTGATTGCTCTGCTCGTTGCCCTTGCCAGATCCCTCTGCATCTTTCATTTTTATAGCCCTGAATAATTTTGTATCAACACTGAGCTGTCAGCTCATGATTTGTCCCCTTGTTTAAACCCAAAGATCAGCTTATATTCCTGTAGGATCAGCAGACAATCCTCCTTCTGAAAACACAGCATTTATTCCTACCATTATTCTTCTGCCTGCTAACAGGTTATTCATGCATGAGAAGACCTTGCACCACAATCATATTTCATTTACTCACAGAGAATTAAGCTAGAAGATGAAGACTGCAGAGGTTAAGTGTGGGAAACTTCAGAATTCTTTTTTTGGTTGTATGTCAGATGGTAAATGTTTACTCACCTATGAGCTTCAGGACTGAAGGGAGTATGTGTGCATGTGTGGGGAACCACTGCTTCCACTCAACTTTTCACTGAAAGACTTACATAGATTCCTACTTATCTTCTATTCAGTTCTGATGGAAATCACTACATTTGATTTCCTTATGGATTTCTCTGTTAAATTGCTGCTACACCATCCATAAGGATCTTAATATTTCAGAGCACTTAGAAACTTCTCACAACAGCCTTGCAGCTTCAGGTGCATCCCACCCACCCTTCACACATCTGGAAAGCAGGGCTGGTGAAACAGAAGCAGGTGTTTCAGGGGAAAACCTGACCTTTCAGCCAGGAGCAGAAAGAAGCTGGCATGTTCCTGGAAGATTTCCCCTTACTTCAGGGGCAATTCTGAGGTCAGTCTCCAAGGAAAGTCCTCAAGAGTTATCAAGTCACTGTGAAAAAGCTGTTTTGAGCAAGCTGCCAGCCCTGCTGCCTCTTCTGCTTAATGCCTGCAGAACAACTCATAGCCTGGTCCCTGCCAGAGCAGTCTCCTGGGCCAGAAGACAGACAAGAGGGAACAGCTTCAAGCTGTGCCAGGGGACATTTAGATGGGATATAAAAGAGAATTTCTTCATTGCAAGAGTAATTAGGCATCGGAACACAGGCTGCCCAGGGCAGTGGTGGAGCCTCCATCCCTGGAAGTATTAAGAAAATGTATGGATGTGGCACCTGGGTACATGGTTTAGTGGTGGTCTTGGCAGTGCTGCGGGAACAGTTGGACTCGATTACTTTAGAAGACTTTTCCAACTTTAATGATTCCATGATTCTATGAAAGGTGTGTGTGACCTGTCACCAGAGCCTCAGCTGAGACCACACAGGCACAGCTGACTTTCAAGTGCTTCCTTCTGGAAACTTTATAAAGTTATCCTGGCATGCCTTTTTAATAACATTTCATATATATGTATAAATATGTATCAGAGACAACATAGAAAATCCTGAGCTGGAAGGGACCTACAAAGAGTCTAACTGCTGATGTTTGTGGGTTTCGGGTTGTTTTTTGTTGTGGGTTTTTTTGTGTGTGGGGTTATGTTGTTGTTGTGTTTTACTTTTTTTTTTTTTTTTAATGTTTATTTTTAGGTAAAAACTACATCTGTTTTCCTAAGCATACCTCCAGCACATGCAATTTAGACACGTAACTGCACAGAACAGCCTGATCCGTCCACAGGCAGCACACTCTGCTGAACAGAACAATCTCCATGGAGTTGTCTCATAAAGATGTCTTAGTTCCTCTGAGCACAAGCAAAATGAATTTTCAAAGCCTCAGAATGGCCTGAACTCTCCTGGGCCTGAACAGGAAAAAAAACCAACCACATATTCCTACCAGAAATATAATCCTTCTGGGGCAGATAGATCTCTGCTCTGAATCCCACCAGAGACAGAGAAATGAACACTGTTAGTGCAGGAGCTTTAACTCACAGCTGTCCTCAGTCCTTGCCCTGACTTGCAGCTGCCTCACGACACAGGGTGACACAGCAATGACACAGGGAAGCCACTACAAAGAGCAGATGTCTGCTGGTGTCAAGGAGGGCTCAGGATGCAGGAAGCTGGATTCTGGACTCCAGCTCTCACAGATTAAAAACGCTGAAGCCATTTGATATAAACTGCTGCCTGAGAGGAACTGACAGGGTTAACTCAAGCTCCCTGAAAGCAACATAAAAATGTATTGAATGGACTTTGTCTAGTAAGACTTTATCCAGATGAAGTGTTATCCTGCAGCCAGCAATTAAACTGAGTCCAGAGCAATGTGTGAGCTTTTGTTCATTCCGCACAGATGCCAGGGCAAGCCCTGGGCTGCAGAGCTCAGAAACTGTGGGCAAGGGAAGCCAGTTCTGGAGAAAGAAAGGCAGTGTCCTATACCAGGTACCAGCACCTTCCCAGAAGAGCCTTGGGTTAGGCAGCAATTTACAAAATCAATTAATACAAGTGAGACAGGTTCTTTTCAATGCACTGGCTCGTACGGCTTCTAGCATCAGAATATGCTCCAGGAAACTCCATGGCATGCACAGATCAGTTAATTACAGCCCTAGGTCTGCATCTGACTTAAAATCCCTCACACAATTTGCACAGCTGTGACTGAAAGGGCCCCTACCCGTCCCAAATGCAACCCAGCTGCCACTCATGCTGCTGATCCATGCTCTGGTCTGGAGCATGGTTAACCTTGCACACCAGCACCCCCCAGTACATTTTCCCAAATCCAAGTCTCTGTACTTAAAGAAATGTCTGATTTTCAGCAGAGCTCAGCAGTGCCTGCCTGAAGTCAGTGAAGACCTCTCTCTTGGCTCCCCGTGCCTTTCCCTACCTTCATCCTCTGTGTTTTGTTTCCTCTTTTTCCTAGATTTTGTGATCTTCTTGTTTTTCAGATCCTTGATGTGCTGGGCAACTGAAAGAAGAAGGTCTGGATTAATAATGCGGTATACTAAAATACCAAAATCCAGAACTGCCCTTAGATGTGGCAGCCAGCCTGACTCCAGCATAAGAAGTTCTGCCTGAGGAAAGGTCCCGCACCACAGCCAGCTCCCAAAGAACCTGAATGAGGAGCTCAGAATATCACTCAGCTTCTCCAAATGGCCAAACAGTTGAAAAGTTCATACCTAAATGAACTTGCTGCCTAAATACCAGGAAAAGAATCACCTCAGTATCTCAGAGTACACCTCTTTGCTGCCTGCATTCTGGGCAAAGCACAACTGGAGGAGATGGTTTTGGACAGAAGTGACAAGGGCCGAGGATCTTTATAAAACCCAAACTAGTGCTTCACACCTGGCACTTCAGTGAAGAAATCCCACATTAAGGCTACAATCATAAAATCATAATGATCAATATTGCCCATGTAGCACTTGTCCCTTGGTCCAACCTCTGCTGCCCCACTCACAGGAGCAGGGGCAGAGGGGTGCTGAGGTAGAACTCCTGTGACTTGGGAGGGCTTCAAACACAGCTTCAAGTCCCCAGAGATCAAGGGGAAAATAGGTGCTCTGGTTTCTGGCCTGAGATTGGGCAAGAAACAGTGAGTGCAGCTGAAATAGTGACAAATAACCAAATAAATATCAGTTAATACTCTCCAGCCTGGCACTTTGCGTCTTTTCTTTTCTTCACATCCTACCCCTCCCCCTGCAATTTAAAGCAGCAATTTAAAGTTGGGGTAATAACAAAATATAAGCTGGGGTGGTCCCCAAACTTCTGAAAGACAGATAAATTGCATCTCTTCACACTAAAAGTCTGCGTTCCTCAGGATCCCCAAACAGCCAAGGCCTGTTCGCAGTGTTTGCAATGGCTCTCTTAAAAAGTTAGATACTAATAATGCCTTTTTTTTTTTAATTGCTGGCTTCAAGGAACTTAGAAGTAAATAATGTCATCAGAGAACCCAGAAAAACTCTGCCTTTGGCAGGTTGACATCAGCTCATTTCAGTGCTGATGGGTGAGGTGAGCAGTGTGGGGCTCACATTTCTTTGCCAGACACAAGCTGGTGGCAGCTCCATCCCACCAATGAAAGGTGAACTCAAACAACACACTGCGCTCTCACTGACAGAGCCCACAGCACTAGCTGGGGACTACCCGTACTTTTGAAACCCAGACAACCATGATGATGTGGCACAACCAACCAAGATGCTGCTGCACACAGAGGAGGTGCATGAGGCACTTACTCTTTTCATCACTGTCAAGGTGGCGATAAATGTAACCTTCCAGGTAAGACTGAAATTTGGGTGATGGAGAGAAAAAGGCCAGACTGATGGCCATCAGTTCCCAGCCCCATGCCAGGCTTCTGTAGCACGTGTTATCTGTTGTCTGCCGGATCAACTGTATGTAGAGCTCATCCCGCAACCCTTGCATGCTCCAGCACTTGGTGACCGTGACCAATGCCACATGATTGCGGTCCATGCGAGTCTGACGATCTCCCATGTAGCTCTGCACCAGTTTGAACATCTCACATGCCTCTTTTTTGATGGTCCGGTTGCTAGTGATAAGCATTGGCTTTTTGATGGAGCCGCCATTCCAGGACAGCATGTTGGAGATGGAGATCCTTCGTCGGAAGATGCCTTGTGTGTGCATATTAAGGTTTTTGGAAGCCCAATCTGCCATGCTGCTCTGGGAGATGGGCTTCCGTAGGGTGTTGTAAGAGAAATGGTGTCCCACACAGCCACCACGCTGGCTGCTGCCCTCCTGCTTGGGCTCCAGCTCTATGCTCCCAGGCTGCAAAGAAGAACAGACATGTTAAAAGCAGCCTAGGTGACTCCTTATCCAGCTAGGAAATTTATCCACAGTGAGATATGAAGCTACCAGCAACCGCACAGTGATCAGTCTGTACAAACCTGACTTGGTGCAGAATTGGTGAATGACACTTGTAGTTCTGCAAGAGCCTGGCTGGCACAGCCACACACTAATGCTGTCCCTAGGGGAAGCGCTGGGACATGGCGCAACAGGGCTGAGTGTCCCAGAGTTTACAGGAACAGGTAGGAGGTGAGCTGATTTCCAGAGCAGCAGCGTAGCTCTGTGGCACCAAGCATACACTGAGGAACCAAATATCTCTGCACTCCTTACCCCTCAGTTCCTATGGAGCTCCAGGACCCCAGGAGGACGACAGAACACTGGTCTACAGTTAACCCCAAAATGTATATTGGTTCTTAGAAGTTTAGAGCAAGACAGTGCTTCCTTCTTAGTACAGAGGAACTCCTGAATTCATGATGACATTCATGTAATTGAATTCATGACAGAGGTTTCTGCAGTCCAGCCCTTTCCTATCTCACACCCCACATGTCCCTGCATGTGGATGACGGGATTAGCACATATCACATTCCACCCCTCATTGCCAGCCTGGAGCACAATAATTTCTCCTGGCTTTTCATTTTCTTCTTTTTATCCCTTGAGTTACTCCTCTAACTCCTCACCCTCTCTGAATTCACCCAACACACTTACTAAAAATCCCTGCCTGCAGTTCTCTGCCATCTCCATATCCTCTGTCTCCTTTAAACCACCTTAACTGCCTGGAGTTGTTGTTTCTCCTATCACCTTACCTGCTCCTTCAGCATGTTCCTCCTGAGGGGTCACCTCCTTATACTATCTTGAGGGTCAGGAGACTCCAGGTTCTCTTCTCTGCTCTCTCTGAGGTTTCTCTCTCATATCTCATTCACATAACTCCACAGTTGTTATATTTCTATTGACAGTACACAGCCACCTCTGCTCAGCCTGTCCCAGAACTTCCACCCACCCTCCTTTGATACTGTGTTTCCTTGTCTCCGGGTTTTCCTCTCTATCATGCAAACCTAGCACAGGCCACCACTGCTCACTCAAGCCACTTGAAGCTATTTTCAGGTGAGGCAATAATTTTGCTGCTGTATTTTCTGCAACTTCCTCCCCTCCTTACTTGGACTTTTGAGTATTTCTGTGAATATTTTTTTTTATTTATCAACTCTTTTTGCCTTTACTACAACATCCGTCTCCTTTCATCATGTGCTTCTCCATATTACCACATATGAATTATTTTTCTTCGCTTCCCAGGCCATTTACAGCCTACTGCCAACCTACCATCTCTTGTGCATAATCAACTTTCAGCTCTCCCTGTCAATGTGACAGGGTATAACACAGCCAGAAGACTGGAGAACAGTTTCCTACCAAGTCTAAAGAGGCTGTGAAATGAAATTGCTAAAATATTAATAGTAAAATGTAAGTAATGTAAACTTGATGTGTTTCTGTGCCTGAAAAGTTAGAAATGTTCAAACAGTTTTCCAAAAGGTTTCAGATGAAAGCAAGGCACTTATTGATCCAAAATGGCAGTACAGAGAACACATACAGATAAATCTGATAGAGCAGAGAGGTGCCAGCCTGGCTTTCAGGTCTGCTGGAGCAATCTGGAATAGTCAGGGAGCTTTCCCAAGTTTCTTCATGAAAAACTGTATACCAGCAAACAGGAGAAAAAACAGAAAAAAATAACAAGCCATTTTTCAGCATGTAGGATGGTTATCAGCTCTGCCCCATCAAATTGATGCAGAGACTGGCTGTTCAAAATAGGAGCAAAATAACCGGAAGAGTGAGCAAAGATAAAAAGGACAAAAGCTTCAGGGGATGCAAAAGAGCGTAAATCTGAACTAAAACCAGGAAGCAGGAGGTTCCTTTGAATCCAAATAGGAAAAAAGATAGCAAACTAAATCCTGCAGAAGCACTGTGTTAGAGAGAAAAACTACTCCCTTTTTGCAGGCACACTAGTGAGCTTTAAAAGACCTATTTCCAACAAGATGCCAGAGCCACTGACACCAATTTTCTAAATGTTGTTATTCCATGTTCAGGAACTGGGAGGGAGACTAGCATATGAAGAGCCATTAGAAAAAGAAGAGAGAGAGAAAGAATGCTGTCATGTGACTACGCAAATCCTGATGCCTGTGTCCCATACCCACCAACTCAGACCATTCCAATGACAAAAGTATGTATGAGGGAAGTGTTATCCACAAAGACATGAGTGACAGTAACATGATCAGACAAGCACATTTACTCAAATAACAGAGCAGAGCTACTGCCAGTGCTGAGGGCTTGCTGCACATGAGCCCCATCCCACAATTCTCCTTCCTCTTAAACCATTGGCCTGAAATAGGGTTTCTACCTGCAAAGCTGTGAAGCTTTATGAACTGTTTGCTATTCTGCAGAAACAGATGTGTCTTGGCTACAGCACACCCCTGGAACGAAACGCCCCACCAAGAGCAGGCTCTGCATGATGAGTCTAGCAAAGAAAAAAAAAATTAACATGGCACAGATGGGGAGGTACCTGTGAAGAATGGCATGCAGCGCCTGATGAAGCCAAGCTTGTCTGGCTGGTCACATTCTTTTCTAAAGAATCTATTTTCTCAAAAGTTCTCTTCTGCCTCATTGTGTCCTGTGGAGCAGCCAATTTGCTGGGAAAGGATTCCCTAATCTCCAGGTCCTGTCTGTACAGAGACCTGTTGCTGGCTGAGACATCATCGCTGGAGCTCCGGCTGATGCATTTTTTCGAGTGATCAGACTGAAACCTGACCTTGTTGCTCTCTGCTGGGGAGAACGGGACACCGTTCTCCAGGCTCTCAGCATCCAGGCTGGCTTTGCAAACTGCTGACCTGCCCACCACAGCACGCATCTCAGCGATCACTTTATCATTCAGAGCTGTGAGCTCACTGCTGCTACCCACAGAGCCAGGTCTTGCTTGACCTGTTCCTTGCCTCCTTCCTTTTCTTTTTCTCAAGCTTGGAGAAGGGCCAGTTGAATAACCAGAATCCTGATGGCTTATACCAGTTGGGTACTCCTGAGTCTGCACGTTGTTTTGCCGACTGTGGTGGAGTTCCATGTTCTTGAGGACATTGGCTTCCAAGATCCTCCAAGACTGCTTGAAGCTGTCCTTTGAAGCAAGCTGACCAGGCAGTTTAGTGGAGGTATCAGTTGTTGCAGCAGAAGAGTGGGAGAGTTTGACAGACTGGTCAACATTGACCATGTGTTTTATATATTCTCTGCCAGCTGGGCTGTATTCAGTGGAAGAGGGATTTCTTGCGTGCTTCTTTGCAGCTTGTTGCTGTTGCATATCGGGATGCTGCAATAATTTGGTTGGTTGCAGCTGCTTTTTTAAGCTATTGCTCGGTGACCTTTGGGGAGACATCCCACTCACACAAATGCTTTCAGTGTCCATATCTACTGGTGGTTCGTCATAAATTGGCAACTCTAAAGATGGCTCATCGTATATAGGTGCAGGAGAGGCGTATGTGGGGGATGAAGGCTGGGGGGTTCCTGTTTGGCTCCTTGGAGGTGTTTGAGAAGTAGGACCATTCATCAGCACCAGACAAAACCCACCACTCTCTGTCTTTTTGATCTGCATAGACCGCTTTGTTTCTCCAGCAGACATTTGCTTTGTGGCTCCAGGGCTCTGGGATGTGGATTGAGGCTGAGCATATATAGCTGGTTTGAGAAGAGATTTTGGACTGTTGGGCTTTGAAGCACCCTGCAGCTGAAGAGAACTGTTTGACAAGCTCTGCATCTGCCTCAAACTGTTCACTTTGACCAACATGGCTGCTTTTGTACCTGGCAGAGGCTGCCAGTGGATAGGAGTTTCCCTAAAAGAAGAAAGATACGAATACACACAATTATTTAGGAATTATATTTACTAAGGTACCTTCTACATCTACCTAAATACCAAATTGTTAGTCCCTAACAATTCCTAACAAGTCCCTAACAAGGCAAAAAATGAGAGTCCCTAAACATTCCCCAATCAGTTATATGAGCAAGTTATTTTTTCCTGGGGATCCTCCTTGCTGAAACAGAAAAACATTGTTGTTATTCACATAATAAATTTCTAAATCATGAAGAGCAGAACAACGAGATGAAACGAGTTCCTGATACTATAATCTGTCTGGTATCAGCAGCACTGACATAGGACACAACCTACGCTTCTCAAGGCTCAGCAGAAAACATGGCACCCAAAACAACCAGCTGAAGACCAGCAAGCTATTCTGGAACATAAAACTTAAGTATTAAATTGGAAAATAATCCCAAGTACCTGCCTTCAGATTATCCAACTACGATAACAGTCCTTCCAGACTATGCTATTTTTTAAAATTTAAGTTTTCAGATGTGAATTTATTTTGTAGAAAAAACCTATGAGGTCTATGGGAGGTATATGGGGGTAGGTGTCCTCCACTCATGGCTTACATTGCCACACAACCTGCCAAGCCTCCACCCAGTCTAGTCCAGATGCACTCAAATCTAGTTCCCTTGGCCACACCAACTGGCCCTGCTCTTAGCTCTCATGGGTGTGAAACATTTCTCTGCTAGGAGTATCCTTTGACCCATGGTAGTACTTGGGATGCACCCCAATCCAACATGCCCACTGCAACACCCCAGCTCTCAGGGCACATTCTACAGTATAACGACAACAACCTGGCATGGCCAGTCTGTGTTTGAGCTCTGAGGAAAAGGGAATGGAAAGGATACTAAACCAGCTGAGCTTCTACGTTTTCCAAGGCATTACAGTTGCCAGAAGGTCTACTTGAATCTCATTCTATATTGTGCCCTACCTCTATGTATCTGCTACCAGAGACCACTGGGTAAGACCTGAGGGCAGGTGTTCCATCTGAGACAGGAGATGTTCCCCTAACACTTTCATAGCTATTTTGCTCTGGTTTTACCTTGATCTTGCTGCCCACTCCACACTGCTGACCTGTCCTCTATGGCCTCTCTGCTGGCAGATACACCCACCTCTGCTGCATGTCCAGAGCTGCCTCCCACCAATGTTAGGCTCTCTTGTGCCTTCACTGCCAAACCCCAAGATATATGGACACCCTCTTGCTCTCTGCTCCTATACTCCAGAGCCCTTTCACCCAGCCAGGTGCCAGCCTCCTCCTTCAGCACAGCTTCCCTGGAAGCCTGTCCTTAGCCCATGGTTATCCTGCCAGTGCATCTGCACACTCCCTGGTCTCCCTACGCCGTAGCCCAACAGGACACATCTGCCCCACTGTGGGTGTCCTATTTCACCTGGTACAGTCCAGTCACCTTTTCCCCCCATCCTCTGTCCCACCTGTTCCAAATCACTGCCATCCTAAAGGGGTGGCATGCTCTTTCCCCATCCACTGCTTACCATATCTTTGGCAAAACACGCTCTCTGCTGGCAATGCTTTGCTGTGAATTGCATCTTGACATAATGGCACTGGGAGTGGCACAGATGAGGCTGGCACTGCCCGCCATGGGCACAGTGCCTGGTCCCTGGCCAGGGTCCAAAGGACTCACCACACTCTGATCACACTTGCTGCATCTCTGCCGGGCTGGCTCCTTTCCTACAACAGAGTCCATGCAGCTCTCTTGTGCAACTACCCATGTGTAACCATGGAGGGTTGAGAAAGGGCTGTCTTCCTCTGCTTTGTACCCTGGGGTCCCCTTTACTCTCTGACCTCCTAATTTTCTCCCACTAAGGCACTGAGGATTTTATTTTAAGGGAGCTCCTGACACTACTTCAGGATGGTGATGCAACTCCCATGAGGAAGGCGTCTCCCAGCCTCCACTTTCCTTATCTTCACAGCACTGCAGCCCAGTGCTGACCTAAGCCCTATGCCAAGAGCAGCTTGGGAAACACTGATGAATTTGGGATTGGCCTCTCTCCATCTGCCCAAGCCACCATCCAGCACAGCTCCTGCTCTCCCACTCCTGTTTAGCCCTCAGTGGTTTGTCCTCCACATGCTGCCTCCTGGGGCATGATGACTCATGACAATGCAGGGGTCCAGCACCAATAGTGCCAAGTGAGAATGCACACAGGGAACCACCAGAGGTAACTGCAGGATGAGGGTGGCATTCATGAGGACAGCCAGCTCCACAACCCACCAGGTATCCCTCCTTGGGGGACACAGGACCTGATCCTTGCATCAGGGCATCTCTCCTGTGCACGACCAAGCTCCAGTCTCAAATCCAAGCTCTGCTGAAGACCTGGCTCTTCCTCAAAGAGCCTGGACTAACAGGAAGAACCAGAAACAGCAACTTGATAGGCTTTTAAATGAGGATTTCTGACACCCCCATGGCTGTACCAGTGGCTCATTTCATGGCACAGAGTAGAGACTGGCAAAGAGCAAGCAGGACAGAACCATCCACAGGCGCCTGACTCAGCAGGCAGGTCACAAGTGTGCGACTGGGACATATTTTAGCTAACCATCATTGCATCTGGACCAGCACTATCCAGCTATTGGGTTGCAGGGTAGCAAAGAAGCCATCCCTCACTTTGGGCCTGCCCAGAACATAAATACTTGCTGGGCCTTTAGCACAGACTTGGCAGCATGGGTGGGACATGATGGAGAGCGGCAGCGGCTTTGCACTAGCACTGTACCTGCCCTGAACCCAGGTGGCAGGACAACAAGACAAGTTGGACAGACAATCACAGCAAGGCAATGAAGACGTGGTTCTGCCACAAGCAGCAAGCCTCCCTGCTGCAGGATTTCGGCACTTGCAGTCCACGCCCAAACATGTTCCCTCCTTCAGGCCTAGGTCAAAGTGCACACTGGGACCCAGCCTGCTCTGGACCGCTCCAAGTCCCTGCAGTGGGCAGAGCCCAGCACCAATGGCACCAACTGACACTGCTTATTTTTGAGGAAAAGCACAAACATGTGGGATTGCCACAGCTAGGCTGCTATGGACACTGGTAAGAGTCAAGCACCTAGATGCCCTGCAGGGGCCAGAGGAAACTGGGAAGCTGTGCCGCTCCAATGTCACCGAGGGCCATCGTGTTCCCAGGAACATGCACCCAGGAATGTGATGGTGAAGGGAAACTTCTGGATGTGTGCTGTACCCCACCTCACCCATCAGTCTCACTGTGGACACATTATGCCAATTCCAGCCTCCCTGGCTGCCAGAGAGGAGAGGAAAGAAGCATCATCACAGAAAAGACAAGGCTCTCTTGAAAAGGCCATTTCCACAGCCATGAATGATCTCTTGGGACCATATTTGGATACAGCTTCCATCAACTCCATCCCCAGGCTGTTGGAAAGACTAAGCAGAGGAGAACAGGGACTTCCTGACTTCCCAGCATGAAGACTCAGTCTTGTCCTTCTGAATGGTCAAAGCTGTGACAAACAGCAAAGCCAGTGGTGGAGAAGTGTCCCTATGCAGCCTCTCAGCCGAGCTCTTCAGCCACCAGCATCAGACCCTGATGAATCCCCTGGGACTGCTCCTGTGAGGGAAGTTTTCAAGTAGCTCCAATATAAAGGCCTCAACTTGATGCTGATTTTCCCAGCCTGCAGCCAGCTCCAGCAGTCCTAGCATATCCAGGAGCTCTTCTCAGGCTCCAGATCTCCATTGTTTGTTTTTCTGCCCCCCAGATGCCTGGAGAAATGGCCCTACACCTTAGCTCTGCCCTTTCTAGCAGTTGTTTTCCTGGTGCTGTGACAAAGGTGAATGAACACGGATGTTTGTATTCCAGCAGCACTGCTGCTCTGCCCCCAGTTCCCACACTGGAGGCAGGAATACAACCTGCCCAAACCAAAAGCTCTGCAGACTTGTGCAAAGAACACTGCGTTTGGATATCCTACCCCAAGGCCAACTGCACAAGAAGGAAAAAAACCTGTATTAGGGATTCTGATAGTCCTTCTCGTTGATTATGAAAACTTAACAGTGGAATTACTTATGCTGTGCCTTGAGAGACATGAGCCCATGACAAGACAAATCTGACTTGGAATAGGCAGAAGTATTCTTACAGCCACCTTCTGTAAGGTGGCTTATCATCACACATTCCCTCTCACTCCTCTTCTAGCACATATTCCTGGGACTCTAAGACCAAGCCCCTGCTCCTTCTCAGCTGAGGATGCTGAGTTGTGGGAAAGGTGGGTGAGCAGTGGATAGGCAGCACAACTTGTTGCCCATGCAGAAAGGACCCTCACCTTTCTCTTCTGGGGGACAGAATGTTCCTAATGAAAGTGGCTTTCTTGTGGAGGATTTTAAGATATTGCGTTATGGCAAAGAGAACCTCGGAGAAAGCACTCCAAAACTCTCATTGCTAACCCTATGAGAAAGAGGGGAAGAGGAGTGGCCTGCATGGACAGCAGGGCTGAGAACAGCAGAGCCTACTCACAGTTCTGACCTGCAGTGCGCTGAAATGCTGCAGATGAGCACACAGGCTCCCAGAAAGACTGCCTTCTTCAGGCCTTGGCCCTCCACTAAGCTGTTTTTCACCCATTACCTTGGAGTTCCAGAGAACTGCATGGCTGTAGTGTCTCAGAGTATACTTCCAAAATGCTGCATTCAGTCCCAGGCTGGTCTCACAGTCCCCAAGGGAACATGTCCATCCTTTGCAGAGCTTTCCAGTGTATGAAAGGATAATTTGGACATCATTTCCCCTGGAAAGAGTCTATCTTGCTTCCTAACAGGACTGCAAGACCTCAGAAAGAGTCTGTAAGCCAAGTGCTGTTTGCTGTCCTTGTCCAGCAGGGGAGAAGTAGAGTCAGCACTGGGTTGAGCAGCCCCAGGAAAACACAACTGAAAAACAACATGGGAGCAAGAAGCAAGGGCAAAAGAGCTTCCTCAGGAGGCTCCAGAGATGGTCAATGGTAGCAGTCTTACCCTGCTGCAAGAAGCTGCCATTTCCCTAGGGAATTGACCCTCCTGTGCTGCCGGGGGATGCCAAAGGCCAATCTCAAGAGAAGGTGCTCCAAGCCACTGCGAGAGCTGGAAGAGCAGCAGCAAGCTGTGGAGCAGTGAGGGAGGTGTGGCATGGGCATGGAGACAAAGGGAACAGGCAGCAAGGTTTGGGGAGCTTCTCTGTTCTCAAGGCTACTGAGGGTTTGGCAGCACTCAGATGTGGCAGGGGACACAACAAATTCAGCAGTGCTGATAGAAGGCACAAGAGAGAAAAGGTGGTAAAAACCAGTTTACTGAAAGAAAAAAACCTTAACCACAAAGTATAACTAAAAAAAGAATGAAATCCCTACCCCCAGATCTTTGTGGCATGGTCTTGCAGGAGTGCCCTCTTGAGGACTACACTGGTCTCTGACACCCTCTCCATCTATCACAGGATGACAAATATGAACGAAAGAAAACCACTATTTTTTGAGCTGGCATTAAGAGACAAAAGTGAAACTGTCTTGGGCACAGGCAGCTATAAAATGTCAAATGCTACAACAGCACTCAATGTGTTCACCCTCTGTTTACACAGCTGCATCTCTCCCGAGGAGAGGAGGACATGCTCGAGGTTGTCTTTGGAGAACACAGACAACAGAGCTCAAAATTTCAGTGTGCCCATGCTGTTAGTATACCAGACATCCCAGCAATGGCATTAGATCCCACCTCAGAGCATTTGCTTCTGGCTCAGCTCTTTGCTCCCCATTCTACAAGCTAGCAAAAGGCAAGAAATCTCTCCTTGGGTGTTGGGCTCAACTAGGGAAATCAAACTCTGCATTATAACCAGTTGCACAACTCTTGCTCACACCACAGAGAGGACACATTGATGTGCAAGGAAACAGTACCCAGTCTCCTGCTTCCAAGAAAGCGCATTTCACAGACAAATACTGTCAGCTTACTGGTATGAGCCTTGTAATCTGAAAGAGTTTTGCGTATCCATGCGACCTGTTAGTTCCCAAGCAAGCTGCCTCCCATGCCTTTCTCAGCACTTGTCCTTCAATGAACTGCAGGCTCAAGGTGCCCCAAGATTAATGCAGAAACCTGAGCTAGGGAGAGAAAAAAGGAGGACTCCTTCCCCTCCTTGCAGGAGACTCAGCAGTGATGGTAATGCTGCCCTGGCAGGCAAGAAAAGGTATAGGAAACCCTTGCCCACATTGCATCACCCCTCTTCCTTCTATAGGAGGGGATGTGCATGAGGTCTACCCTACTGAGAGGGCTGAAGAACTGAGGGATGGGTCATAACTGGCATCACTTTTCCCTAGAGGCACACCAACTTGCCATACAAAGGCAGAGGCAGCCATGTTCCTGCCTGAGAGACTGGGTCAGTGTCCTGGTTGCAGACAGGGCCAGAGCTTAGTGCTGCAGTCATTCTGTACCATGAACATCATGGCTGGGGCCATGGTTTCAGGAAAGCAAGCAGGCATCCCATCTGAAGCATGCCATTTTGCCTCTCTCTCCAGTGGAAGGACTGTCAGCATCAACCCCTGCGGGACTCGGTCCCTTTGCTCCCCTGCCATTCCCTCGTTTTCTCAGTACACAACTACGGAACGTGGCATTGAAAGGGACAGGTGAAGATGCAAATTGTTTGCAGTGCTGAACTAACAGCATGGGCAAGGCAGCCGCTGGCAGGGAACAGTGCAGCAGTGGGAATGATCTCAACCCCGCTAAGCCCCTCAAGCTGAGGGGAAAGGAGCCCTGCCAAACTGAGCCAAAAGGAGTGCATTTGAGCAGTAGGATAACAAAGCAGTAGTGGCCTGCAGGGTTGACCTTTAGTGCAGCAGAGCGATAGAAATGCTGGCACAGGCACTTGTGAGGAACTGAGCCCAGCGGAGCAGCTGCGTGACACTACTTGGATGATTCCGCTTTCAGGGGGTTTGTCACTGGTTTTTACAGTTTCTGGCTGGGAGTAGCAAACATTCGTCATAGAAGTTCTCCCACCATCATGTCTTTGCTGCCAGCGGCCACATGGGCAGCACACAAATGGCCACCACGTTGCCTTTGTCCGGGAAGCTATGCAGATGAGGCTTACAAGGAGCATTTGACATCTTGGTTTTGTTCCCAATGGTGAACAACTTCTTGTGGGCAAAACACATCCTCTTTTTGTATACTATTACTATTAACATTCCTGTTGTTATTGTGCATGCCTTATTCCACTGCTCTCTGCTTTCAGTAAATTGTTAATTCAACTCATAATCTCTGCCTTTGTCTCTTCCTTATCTGAAACGGCAAGTGGAAGGGGAGGATTATTTGAAGTTTAATTCCAGCTGGTGTTAAAACCAGCAGTCAGGAATACTTTGGACTCTGTGAAGCTCAGGATATCTTACACGCTTATCAGGGCTCTTACACTTACTTCTCTGGAAACATGTAATGTAGTTTTGATGGTGCTCATCCTAGCTGCCCTGAAGTGCTAGGGTGTAGACAGACAAGGAAGGGAAGTCACCTGTCTCATGTCAAATCCCATGTGCCTGCAGCTCAACTGTGGTCACTGCGGGTGACCTGAGGGAACTGGGAACTTCTCAGGTACAGCTTAAGACATTTACTAGATTTCTCAAGGCATGGCAGGGATCATTCTCTGGATGGATATGAAGCTTAGAGGGGCTGCTTCTGGGCAGGAGGCACAGGGAGCATCAGGCACCAGTAGAGTGTTGAGTTCCTTCTGGTGCACTTTATGTGAATCACCATTGTCTTGCAGCCATTAAGATTTGCACTAAATACAGGAGTGTCTTGCAGAGAGCAGCAGACACAGGATAAGTCTCATTTCAGGGTGCATATACTTTTCAGAATTGCCATCCTATGTGGTTCTCATTAAGGTGGCTTTTTTTTTCTATCCTTGCTTGCACTAGGCACACAGAGAGGCAGCCTTGATCCAAAAACCAAGGTGCTAGCACTTGCTGCATGGCCCAGAACCAGGACAAGGCATCTCAGCACAGATGGCAGGCAAGTCAGGCTCACTCAAGCACTGCTCTAGCCCTTAGGTCAGTTCTCAGTATGACCCAACTTTGCTTGCTGCACAGCCTCTCCAGCTGCCAGTACCACATCCTCCAGGGCAGGATGACATCCAGACAAGAGCAGGAGGGAGGTAGAGCAGCCTCAGACAGTACCCCAGGCAGAGGGGCAACCCAACAGAGACTGGGAAAGGAATACTTTCGTGCAACTGAAGCTGAAATAACGGTTTCAATACAATAAAAAACCACCGATTACTGTCAGACTAGTTTGAGTGTAAAAAAAAACTCTTAGCCAAACAAAATAGCATCTTGTTATTGGTCTTTTATTTCAGGCTTGATGTGACCAAATAACTGTGCCCAGGAGCTCTACCCCTGCAGCCCTACCTCCTGCCGTGGCTGAAGGTGCAAGACATCAGCAGCTGAGATAGTGGGAAAGGAAGGAGCCAGACCAGATGGGCTCACCCTCACCCCAAAGCAGCCTGACCCCTTTACACAGGAGCTACGCCATTCCAACGAACCCTGTTGGAAGTTTCTGAGAGAGTTCTCACCACTGCATGACACTCCTGCCTGTCTCCTCTCCTTCTGTTTTAGCACCCAAAATGAAAATTATCTTTTGATGTGCATTTTTATGGTGTCTCGCACAAAGATGGCCTGGCCTAAGGTGGGGACATTCAGGCAGTTGTGAAAGCAGACAGCTGTCCTCCAAGAAGAGAAGGGCATATGGCAGTGATTTGGAGCCTGGCAGTACTTCACTCCCCTCCTGGGGCAGCACAGCACCCTCCTGGGCAAGCATGGTTCTCAACTTGCCTGACAGGGCCTGCCTGGCAGCTAAATTCACGCATTAGATATAAACAGAGAAGGCTGAAGCTCTCCCCTTACCTGGCAGGATCTTTCCTCTTCTCCACCACACTATCCCACTTGCCCTTCTCCACCTCCTGCAGGACTGCCATTTGGATGGGGATGCTTCTGCCACCGCTGCCAGTGTTGCCTCGGTGCTCCTGGCCACAGCAGTCAGGCTGGGAGCTGCCCTTCATGGCCTGGAGCTGCGCCAAGGGCACAATGTCACAGCCCTGGGGCCGGTGCCACACTGTCTGGCGTGTGATGGCATTGTAGTAGTAGAAGCGGCTGTTGTTCTGGTCGAAGAGTTCCCACCACTGCTTCTGGTCTGACTGGCGCACCTTCAGGTTGGGAGGGGGCTCCCAGCTGCACTCCCCAGTGGTCAGGTTCACATACATCCGCTCCTGGGAGCGGGGCTCGATGATCTCCACCCAGTCCGAGCTGCAGGGACACAAGAGCCACATTAGTCTGGGCCAGAGGCCCAAAGCAAACAGGCCGTCTGAAGAATCCTACAGAGCTGCTGCTGTGGGCCAGGCAGCCTGCTTGCAGATCAAAGCATTGCTTGGAGCTATTCAGCAATCTAACGATTTTAGGAGAAGGCAGGGCAAGGGTCTGAGATGGGGCAAAAAGAGTAGTTCTTTGGCACAGGGAAGGGGTGGTCACCCCCTGTCAGAGTCTGTCCAAGGATGTGATATGCCTCACGACAGCCTCCAATGATTGAGGACTGAGACCCCAGACTCTGAAAGGAGCCCTGGCCTGGCTGAGGCAGAACGTTTGCCAAGTCTCGGAGGACTGGTCTGCATCTCCATGAGAACGGAGTGCAAGAACAATGGAACTGGTCACAGTGGACTGAGCCAAGGCTACTTTGCCCAAACTGGTCTGTCCATAGCAGAGTACTGACATGTACGGTGTGCAGCTTGTTCCTGATCACCCAGCCTCAACACAGGTGGTTCCCGCTCTGGCTCTGTGCCCTACATTTTGCCTTAACACAGGTGGCTCGTGCTCTGGCTCTGTGCCACTTGCTTGGCCTCAACACAGGTGCCTCCTGCTTTGGCTTTGTGCCACTTGCTTTGTCCCCGCCTTGACCAACCTATAAAACCCTGGAGACCCCTGCTCACCTTAGTGATCACCCCACTGGAGAAGATCGTGTCTATGGGCATCTCAGCCTTTAGGACTCGTCCCTCCACGTTGGTAGCTATAATCCCCTTCCCCTCTTTTCTACCTTTCTTACTATCCTTTATTTTTCTCCCCTCTACCACATTTTTTGGCACTAAATAAAGGTGCATTTTTGATTGAATAAACTGAGTTGTCCCCCGCTGTGTCTTTTGCACTCTGAGATCCTTAAAACGAACCATCAGGTCTCTAACATATGTTTGCGGATCCTGACACTCCCATCAGCCTGCCCCCCTCACTCCCCACTCACCAGGCCCAGGACTAACCCACAGGGATGGTGAGCACTGTCTGTTGATGCTGGAATGACTCACATCAAGGCCTGGCCCAGTGACAGGAGTGCCAGTGCCTGGGAGGATGTGCAGGGACTTGACTTTCAGGAGCAGGGAGCGTCTGCAGAGCAGGATCTGCTCCTTTCAAGAGCTGCATGTTCCACCTGGGGAGACCAAAGCCTTGGCTCCCAACAATGCAGGCAGCCTGCTTCATATGAGTGCCTGCCTGTAAGCCCCCACATGTTGCAGGGCTGGAAGGGACCTCTGGGTCCTGTGGACCCTACCTGGAGCCCACGCTTATCTGTCCAAAAGATATATGTGGGGAATGATTGGTGGATGAGACCATCTCCATCGCAGAATCTTCCCCCTCCCCCTTGGCTGACAGGACAGAGCCTTCAGCAGGGTGTAAGGTGACCCAGTGGACAGGCCCTGCTGATCCACAACCCTTCTGCAGCCCTAAAGAATCCCTTGACCCCCAGCATCCTTTATCAGCACCCACACTGGCCCAGTCAGTGAGATCAAGGCAGGTAGTGCTATAGGACTAGTTTTCAGGCAGACCAGCACAGTGGTTGCAATGCAGAGGTGTTGGGCTGCACAGCCATCACACATGGCACATCAACCTTATCACTGACACACCAAGCCTAAAGAGCTGGCCTGAGGAGCTCAGCAAAGCCAACACCTCCCCAGTGCAGTAGCCGCAAACCATTTTGGACAGCAAATCCAGCAAGGTTTCCCTCCACAAAGGAGAGATGCTGCCAAAAGTGAACCTGAACCCAGCTGTACGCTCAGCATGCTGAAAAACAACGTGCACCCCTCAGATCTTGCTCCCACCCCTCAAAGCCTGGCCTCCATCCCAATGTTGGTGGAGGCTACAGGAAGGAGGCCCTAGTTAACCAAAGCTGCTTTTGTTAAAAAAGCCATATGAACGAGGACAGGTCCAAGGCTCCCCTTGAAACCTGTTCTGGCCCAGGGGCTCACTCTGACACAATCTCCAGCTGCTCTCCAGCAAGGGCATGACAGCAGAAGCCATTCTCACACCAGAAGCAGGAGAAGGGAGATCCCACCGCATGCCTCTCACACCCATCAGCTGCCAGCCTTCAGGTCCTCAGAAAGGTCAGGAGTGACGGTGGCAGCACTGCAATGTCCAAAATGGCAGCCTGGCCTCCTGTGCCCAGCCCTGCTGGCATGGTCATGGGAGAGGAGGCAGTTCCTGGCAGGGTAGTCCAGTCTTTGGCTCTGCCCTGGCTTTCTGAGGAAGGTCAGCACATCTCCTATCACAAGCCAAGTCTAGGTGAGGGTTTAGTTGCCCACTGCACCTCCTTGCTAGGAAAACTGACTTTGATTGACAGCAATCAATGCTGAGCAGTCTGGCATGCACCCACAAAAAGCAGGCCATTCCTCAATTCTCTGAGGATTCAAAATTGATAGTTCACATTTATTTTGTGTTGAATTGACATTGTACCTCTCTCTGAAAAGGTGCAATTCCCTTGCCACAATACCAGGCACAGACACTCTGCAGTACTGACCTTCATACATTCCCATGGAGGGCTGACAGCTACCACAGACATGCTGGTTGGGAAAGCTCATCTGGGTGAAGGTCACTTCTTTTGTGCCATAGGTCAGTTTTCAGGCAGATGTGCTCACCCCAGACTACCGCCATCACAACTGTTCATACTGGCCAACAAGGAGCTGGGAACAAAGCACACCACCTTTGCCCACCTTTGCACCAGTTCCTGCTAGTCTCACACCATCACCAGACAAGGTGCTGCCAAGAGTGTGCTTGCAAATAGACCCTATTTAGAAAACCCTGTGTTCAGAAAACATCTGGTTTGTGGTTTGCTGCTTTTGGATCAAAACAACATCAGTTCCTCTATTTCATTTAAGGTGTAACACAACAGCCATACCAGTACCCCAATGCCATGGCTCAGGTTGGGAACTGCAGAACCAGCCCTGTTCTTCCCCCACAGTTGCAATATCAAACTCCAAGCAAGCACAAAAACACACATGGAGATGAGCCCAGGAGAAAGACCAGAGACAGTTGTGGAGGATTTGCCTGGCAAGGAAGAAAACATACAAAACACCTTGCAAGACCCTGAGTGATCAAGAGTCACTTGAGCCATCAGCTTTAATGCCCAAGAGCACACTGTGTTTGAGCTGTTTTGCTAGCAAATGGGTTAGCAAAGCTTTGAAACACCAATGGCTGTATCCACACTGCTACTCCTCAGCAGAGAGGAGTGGAGAGCTATTTTCTATTAATTGCAAGCTATTGAAAATAATTTTTTCTCATAGCACTTGGCCACAATCCAGTGTATGTTGCTAACCACAGCTCTCCATTTTAACAAGCTTACATTTATTCTTTGTGCGCAAAGACACTTAAGTGGATGACCTGGGTGGGTGACCTCTTTGCTGTCCTTAAAATTAAGGGGCTGAGGATGACTGAAGTGGAGTTTAAGAAGGTAAAAAAATCTGCACATCAAAATACTCAAGAGTTTGGTACAATCACACTCACATAAAGAAGAGGAAAGGCAAAGAGGATATTCCTGGAGCAGGGCCAGTCCCAGGCTGTCACACAAACCTCAAACATAACATCAGGAACTCTGGAAAGATATGATAAATCTAGGATTGCAGAGATAAGGCTGTTACTTGGATACACAAAAAATTAATTCATATTCCACTTTACAAGGTTTAAGAATTTTCCTGGGCGTGATTTAAATAATGCTTCTCCCTGTCCTTTCAACTCCAAGTGCTGAGGGATGCAGCAGCCACAGAGTGTGCACCCACTCCCACTAGCAGTGCAGTGCCTGCTCCCACTAGCAAGATTATGGCAGTGGTTTTGGTTCATCTCGGTCTGTGGGACCCAGTGTCCCCAAAACAGGACTTGCCTGCAGGTCCCATCTGCAGTCCCAGACCAAAGCCCTCTGCTGCCTGAGCACAGGACAGGCAGTCTGCTGGCATGACAATGGCTCCAGGGGACTAACACAGTCACCAGAGCCTGCAAGGTGGAGGGATTTCAACAAAATCCCCACTCGCTTCCAAAAGCAACCCACATTCCCAATGTGCATTCTCCTGTATTGTCAGAAATTCCAGGAACTTCCTGTGTGTCCTGAATAATACTTTCCAGACCTCATAGCTGGGAAACAGGACACTGCTCCAGCTGCTCACTCCAGCAAAGTCCCCCAGGGTGTGAAGGCTTGTGCCTTGAGCGTGCTGATGTTTTGGAGGAGTGGCAAGGCCATGACAAGGGTCAGCCCCCAAGCAGCAGGGTGCTGTGAACAGGATGGTGCACCAGGCACGCAAAAAGCAGGACAAAGCATAGGGCTTTTTGTGCATAATCACATCTCATGTAGACAGACAGGTTTGGTCCCATACGAAGGCTTTGCCTCATAGATGGGCAGCTGGTTTTTTTTTATGTAGTGTTGCAATAGACAGTACAGGTAAGAGCCAAGCTGCTGCACTCTGTCTGGCCTCAAGGATGCAGGGGACGGACATGTACAAACCTTGCCCCTTCAAAACCAGCTTGAGTTCCACCTGGCTGCCACTCCTGCTTGGCAAAGCCTCAGAATAAAAAAAAATAATAGCAGTAATTTTTAAGAAAAGGTGTTTCATCCTGAAAGGGCATCTGCAAGCATCTCCTGACTAGATCTTTCTCACAAAGACTGTAAATGTTTAGTAGGAGGTCTAGGAAGGAATTTTTTTTTTTTTAAACTACAGAGAATTGAGCAGGACCAGACATGGAAAGGACCAGGTACAGGAAAAGAGTCACTTGCAGGAAGAGCTGAGGAACCCCAAGAAAGCAAACAGCCACTCCCTCATAGGAGAGGTCGTTTTCCTGCCACCAGCACCCAACTGACAACACAGCCTAGGCAGCCAAGTACAGCCCCAGGACACTACAAGTTCTTTTCAAGGCTGTAGAAAGTTAAGACTAGTAGAGATATTTTCTTATCTGGAGCTGTCAGCTCAAGATCCGCTTGATGTGATCCTCAGCCCCACCTGTGGAAGCTGCTCAGCACCAGCTTGAGGAGGCAACATCCACCAAGGGGAAGAGAGCACCAAAGTAGCCATGGTGCTATCAACTGCTTTCAGGGAGCTTCACACCAGGCTGTCAACAAGCCCCTCTACATGGCTATAAGGAGACTTCTTATGACTTGGTCTGTGTCCTGGTTTGGAATAAATTAGGGAAGAATCTCTAAAGGAGTCCCCTAAACCAAACCTCCACCACCCCTCCCCCCAGCCCTGGGTTTGGGAAGGAAAAAATACCTTGGAGGAAAAGTGGAAAAAACCCGGTTTATTGACAATGAAAGAACACTCCCCAACACCAAAGTGGGAAAAGGAACTGCGTTACTGTCGGGAAGGGTACTCAGCTTCTCTTGCAGACCCAGGACTTCTCCAACTTCTCAGGTCAGGTCAGGTCTGGAGCTGGTTCAAACCTTGGGGGGGGGGGGGGGCGGGGGGGAGGGAAAGGAAGGAAAAAAGAAAAAACCAAACAGAAGCAGCAGGAGTCAGCGGCAGGGGCAGGCCGGCAAACAGAGAGAGAGAGAGAGAGAGAAAAAAGAAGGAAAAAAGAAAAGAAGAAAGAGAAACAAGAGGGAAAAAAAAAGAAAAAAAAAACAGACCAAGCAAAAGCAAGCAGCAGAGAGCAGAGAGCCAGCGCGAGCAAGCCAGCAGCAGCAAAGCAAGCCAGACAGCAGGCCCTGCCCCGCCAGAGGGGCAGCTGCCAGACACAACAACGTACCCAAGATATGGGATATATGGGATAGGAGGCAGGTCAACCCAGAACAGTCTGCCATTTCACTTCTCTGCTCTGTAATTTTTGGATTTCTGTGCTTCAAGCCAAGATACCACCTCCTTCTCTCACTTTCCTACTTTGGGATGAGCCCTGCAGAGAGTTGAGGCTGTCCTTCTTGGCCAAACATGGCTCCAGACCCAAGTGGGATTTTTCAAGACTAATGCCCTCAATGGAAGCTTGCAGCATACTCAAAGCCAGTCCCAAGACAAAGATGCCAGTTGTTGTCATCATCAGAGATCATTCAGCTTAGGATATACCAATGCCAAAACTAAGTGCCTTGTTATCAGGTCCTCCTTGGGGAGGAGGAATGAAGTTTGGCCATCACACTCAGAGTGAAGTACAATTCCCAGAGACTGGCAAAGGAGTGACACCAGCCAAAGGCAGGGAAGTGGCTGCAGAGCTACTTGCTGTAGCAAACAACTGGGGTGATGGTCATCTGAAATTATCTGCCCCACAGAGACGAGTTCAAATCCTCTTTCATTTGCTGTTAACAGAGGATAGGACAAAGGACCCATGAAAAGGAGCAGAAGCAGTTTTACGGAGAATGATAATGATACGTTCACCATCCTGAGTCCTCTAAAAGGAGGCCCCCAAAGCAGACCATGGCAAACCAGTTCAGGAATGGGGAGTGGGTACCATCCCAGAGGCTCCACTGCTGCTGACATTGCTGCTTCTCTGTGAGTCCAGGCTCCTGGATGAGTGAAGAACAGCCAGGGCTGTGTTCAAGAAATCAAACATCACAACAGATTTTTTTTAAGATAATCACACTTGCCCCTTCACCTTCTGCACAACAGGCAAAGCCACCTCAGAAAAATTCACTTGGTACAGACGCTGAGAAACCAAGTGCAACCTCCAGGTGGCTCCAATTTACTCAGATCTGGATATCAAAGCCAGGACAAGGCTCTAAGATCTCTATCCTGGAGCTGCAGAGATCCTCCAGAAGGTCTCTAGCATTGGCTCCTTATGATAATCCTTCTTCAGCTGAGTTAGACAACTCAGACTTTATTCACTGCCTTCTCTCAGCTGAGTCCAGAAAAGCTGTAATTTACATCTTGGGACGAAAAAGTACCCAAAACAAACATCTCCTTCCTACACACACACACACACATCTATACATTATATATATATATATATATATATGTCTTTCGAATACACATGCCTCCTTCTAACAAAAATCATAGAGGAACTAAAACAAATATAACATCAGCCTGTTCATAAAAATGCTGCTCCTGAAAATAAGCATTATGCAAACAAACCAACCTCTGCTTTGCCAGAGACAGACAACATTGTGAAAATCCAGAACAAATGCTGATTGCTCAAAGCCTGAGCATATATGCTTAGCACCAGCAAGAGCAGAACAGGGGCAGGCCTCTGATAGCAGAGCCCAGCCCGGCAACACACTGCATCAAGAAGAGAGAGTAACACCATACTTTGCATGGGTTATGGGTACAAAAGAGCCTGGAAAAGGTCTTATCACAAAAAGCATCTCATTACTTTGGTGTTCTTAATTAAAAACAAACAAACACACACACACACACCCAACACCAAAAATAAACCCGCCAAGCACAACCAAAGCTCCAAGCCTTCTGCTAGGTGGTATTTTCAAAGACAAAGATGTCAGATGGGAAACTTAGTGGCTTTCTGGTTGCTTGGACTCTGTCAGCACTTGCCTCTTTCCTGGCTTTCCCAAACTTGCCCCCAGCCGAGGTACCAACACTGCTGGCTTCACCTTGCTGCTGTCAGCCTCTCGATTCACCCCAAATCCAGAGCAGAACAGACACCAAAGGGGTAGCTCATTCTACAGAAGTGAGTTAGGGCAACACCAAAATTACCAGCAAATCTCGCCAAGATCCTGCCTCAGAGAGAAAGAAGTAAGAAACAAGGACTTTTAGAACACAGGTGAGATGTCCTGGGGTCTCTACAAAAGGAGAGAGGAGAGGCATAAGGAAGGACAGACACCATGACTAACCAGGCCCCAATGATAATCAGATCAAAATAAAGTCCCGAACAGTCTCAAAGGCATAAGGCCCAACAGCCCAAGACCAGTACCTGAGCCTTGGGTGGGATACATACTCCTGTACTTAAACAGCCTCCCCAAAGCTCTGGTTTGGCCAAGATGCAGTGGCACCTCCTAGGCTCAATGAAAGCTTCAGCAGAGTTGTTTTTCCTTTTAAGGGGCTGAGCATTTAAGAACAAGTTGCAGAAGGAAAAAAAAAAAAAACCTGACAGTTTTCATCCCCTCTCCTCCCAAAACGTGCTGCATGCATCCACAGCTGCACCCAAATCACAGCTACTGGAAGGCAGGCAGATCTGGGGGGAAGCTCAGTGCCAGCAGGACAGGACATGAGGTACCCTGGCAGGGAGCTGAGACATGGCACAGCTCAGTGCTGGCCTCCTACCTGCACAGCCTTAGGCTCCATCAATCCCAGGACATGTGGTTGTTGCAAATGGGCTAGCTGAGATGGATAATACCTTAATCCAGGTAGCCAATGCAGAAACGATAAACCGGAGACCATGGGAGGCGGGATATGGAAATTAGGATGTTGATGGCATCATTCCAAAATAGGTCATGTCTCTAGTCCTAGTGCTCCATTGGTTTAGGTCTTTTGACATATGAAGTCAAGCCCCTATCTCCTATTCAGGATTGCACCCTGCCCTCAGATAACCAAGTATATCATTAAGTTAACCATGCCCCTTGGTCTCTGGATGCTGCCTCCCAAACCACATGGTCACTGTGTTTGCAATCAGACCACCGTTAAAGTTCTACTTTTGGGCACTCCATCATTCCAGTCCCGTTTATTTTTGCCACGCTCCACCAGACTGGACCCAGAATCACACTGCCGACTGTGATACGTGGTCAGGTCTGTCATTGGATTGGTACCAGGATTAGGACCGATACTAGCAAATGACAGTGACTGCATCCCACCTCAACATGCTCAGAACTAGACTTTGTCTCCAGCAAACAGGATTTACATGGGAAAACTTCAATTTCATCAATATCCTAGAGAGGAAATATTTCACAGCTGCTTAGGTGAAGGCATTACAGGACAACCTGCCAGCTCAGCAACAAATGATGACCATGGCTGGGATGCATCTTGCCTACCTTTGACCCCTGGTGCTCCCCCAAGGGAGCATGCTGGGCTCAGCTCCAAGGAGGTAGCCAGATGCCCTCCCTTTACCCCCATGGTAATGCCCCTAGTTTCAGGGAGGACTTGTGCAGGCACGCTGCAAGCATGGCTCGATGAGCATCACCATGGTCATCCCACATGTACAGGTCCCCCCACAAAGGGGGCAGGACTCATGCAAGGTCATGACCAGATGCACCAGCCACATCCTTCCAGGAGTGTAAATCTCTACAGGCAGGTATCCAAGGTCATAGATGTACTTTCTCCACGTCTTCTTGGGACACACCAAGCTAGGACAAATGATGCCAGTTGAAGCAGACCTGAGCTTTAACCTCTTCTGTGTGTGCAGGCACCAAGTCATACAGGATCTGCCCACAATGGCACTCAAAGCATCTGAGAGCCTTCCAGCATGAATGAAACTCTAAAATCAGGCCTGGGCTGTTTGTGGTTTTTTTAAGGGGGGTGTATACAAGTAAAAGAAAAGGATGGAGATAGAACCCCCGCATCTTCTGAATAGGCCCCAGCACTTGCTGATTAGCACTACCTGCTGATTGAAACCCTGGTCAGTGACTAGAAAGTTGAACATGGTTCCACAGACCTGTAAGACCCTCACATCTCAACAGAAGTAAACTGCACCTAAACAGGATGGCATTTCCCAATGCTGACAAAGCTGTGCCCTGGATGGGAGAGCATTGTGCTGTTAAGCTGCAAGAATGAGGTCAAGAAGTTGCTCTGACAGAATGACACAAGGCAAGAGCCCAGAGCCCTGGAGAAACAGCATGTCAAGTGCTCTCCCTGGGCCAATGCAAGTAATGTCACAACAGTGATATGCCTGCTATTTTGAGGACACAGCAGTACCTGCTGCCCTGTCATCTTACAATTACTGACAAAGGTCTTGATTTATTGAGCTTGCTGCCCAGTTGCTTCAGAACTGAGATTTACTCTTCACCACCTCCTATGTCACCACTACCAGTTTCAGGGATTCCTCTCAGCACTGCCACGAAGTCCTGGCAGCCAGGGGCCCAACACAGCAGCTGCTGCCCCAGACAGCATGCCAAGGAAAGTAGTCTGGAAATAGGAGGCTCCACAATCAGAAGCTATTTTACAAAAGCTGCATCACCACATAAATCCAGCAATTACTCCATAATCTTGGGAGCAACCCACAACCTGCACACTGTGCAAGGAGCAAGACTCAGCAGTGACTGATCGTCGTCATTTCTGTACATGGATTATCCTGGGCTCAGTGACATGAAGCCGAGCACAGCACAGAAATAAACACACTGCAGTGCAGCACAGTTTTCCCATACAGGAGTGCAAAAAACCAACAATTTTTGTGCCATCCTCACTGAAGGGAAGAGAGAGCCCATAGCAGCCAGAACAGAACAAAGTGAATAGCCAACTCCCAAGGATCATCTGCATCATGCACAGGGATGTTTTCTTGCTGCAGAAGGCAGCACTGAGCAAGGACAGTAAAATATTTGCAGAGATTTCTGAACAGTGTCAGAGGGTGAAGAGGGGCAAGACAGGAACAGGAAAGAAACTTCCAGAACCAGCAAAGGGAAACCCATCAGCCAGGTCCTCAGAACTAAATGGCCATATGCTCTCACCATAGTGAAAGCATGCAGCTGGGGACTTAAGGACCTCTCAAGACACCCACCTCTGACCTAAAATAACTCCACCAGACCATCAAAAAACATAGTAACTTTAGCTTTTCTAAATGCAGTACATGAGCTGGTAAGGAACAGGAGCAGATTAAGATTGTAATTACAGGGTGGAGAACCTGCACCGCCAGGCCATGCATAACTGGACAGTGTCACCCCAGGTGCCAGCAGCGGATGCCCTACAAACACCCAGATCACAGAGTACAATGCTTTCAAGCACCACTCAGCAAAGCTAGATACCTGAGGCAGGTACATTCCTAGAAGTGTGACATTAGCAAAATAATGGCCCCCTCTCTCTGTTCATTTAAAGGGCAGCCAGTCATTTATGAGCTGAAAAACAGGGTTGCTTGAAAACTCATGCATGACACAACCACAGCAAGAGACCAAGTAATTTCTCAGATAGCAGTGTCCACAAAACACTGGGGGCTAAAAAAAAAAAAAAAAAAAAAAAATTAACAGCGTTTCATCACAACTTTTTTAGGCTGATTCACTCTTCAGTAAATCTCTCAACTGCAGTTGTCTCTGCCAACTCCACTGAAAAAAACATGAAGAAAGAAATGCAGAGGCTCTTGAAAGTATTAGCTGTCCAAGCTTGTTACATGTGAGTCAAGTTAACCACCACAACAAGGTCAGGCTGGCAGAGGAATTTGGTGGCAAGTCAAAGGCAAAAAATAGGAGTGAACTGGAAGCAAGTCAAAGGAATAACCATCTGCAAACAAACAACTCTCTCTCATACTGTGAGCTGCCATCAGGAAACTCATCTCAACACAACTCTGCGCAGAGTAGCCACGTCAGGGTCATCATCTTCTCCAGCCCAAAGCACACCAATTTCCTCTGACAAAGACAGAGAAGTAGTAGGTAAACAGCTGAAAATTTCAGGCACAAGAAAGTTCATAAACTCTTCATAAAACAGTAAGTAAGAAAATATCTCCTGGAAAAGAGGTCCTTCCATTTGTTTTGCCTACAGGAATTGCTGAACTACAAGCACTTCAGACACAACAGATTCAGGATGTTGCAATGCCAATGCACTGGACCCACAGCATTGGTCCCTCCTGCAGCCCCAGAACCTCCTCTCCTGAATGTCTCCCCCACAGGGAAGCAAATGGGTCCCTGCTCTGTGCACAGCTCCAGATCTGAAAAGCTCACCTATCCCTGAGTGAATTCTCAGTTTGGGATGAAAAACACAGCCCGTGTTTGACTATTTTATATTGTTTTTATTCTGGTGTAATAAACCCTGAAAAAAGTTTCCTCCAAAAGGAAAGGCATGTTTAATTGTTGCCCCAAACTGACATTCTTTTCCTGTCTCTACAAATTACAGTGTGAGTAGGAGTCACACCCCGTGAGCTGTATTTTAGCCTTTGCTTTGTCTGCTACACACTTGCATCTGCAAGACCAGCAGTGACTACAATAACACCTTGAACTCCAATTATACTTAAGTACGAGTAATGTATAGTTCCAATGCTTTGTCACTAACAAGCTCTGGCTTGATGTAATGAGAAATCATGACTTAGGTGCTTGACCTTGCCTTAAAATGCAGTCACAGCTTTTTTAAAAACTGAACATCTCTTCAATCTCAGAGATGTAAGACTTCACAAAACAAAGCGCAATTAGTGAAAGCCCCAAATTCACCTTTGCTCTTACCATGTAATAGAAACAAAGGTGTGATTAACAAGGGAGACCTCACTGTAGTCTTCAACACACTCACGAGAGGAAGCAGAGGGGCAGGTACCAATCTCTTCTCTCCAGACTTGAGGAAACAGCAAGAAGCTGAGTTAGAGTAAGTAAGTTTAGGTTGGTTATCAGGAAAAAGTTTTTTACCCAATGAGTGGCCAAGCACTGGAACAGGCTCCCCAGGGTACCAGCCACAGCACCAAGCCTGTCTGAGCTCAAGAAGCATTTGGACAACACTCTCAGGCACAGGGTGGGATAACTGGTGTGTCCTATGCAGGGCCAGAAGGTGGACTCAGTGACTCTGATGGGTCCCATCCAACTCAGCATATTCTATGATTACCAAGAGTCCACAAGAAGGCAGTTTGCACAAATAACTCTGTCAAGCACCAAAGGCTCTCAAAAAGAGTCTCAGTCTTGAAGATACCCAGGAAAAACCAGCTGGCCTGCAGAAGGAGATAGTCCTGTATAGCATGTGCCATCTCCCCAGGAAGACTCAGCCGTTGGCAGCACCTCTGGAGGTACTATCTTGAACAGACCCTCCCAAGAAATGGGGAGAGCAGTAATAAAAGCAGGATGCAGTCACTCACTGTGGACATCACAATTACTCCTTGCTTTGGACAAATCTTTTGCAGGGCATACGCTCATTTCTTCAGCCTCCCCAAGGAGGTTGAAGAATTCCCTGTTTTCACTGTATCTTTTTCTCTCAGTCAATGACAGTAGGCTATAAGTCCAGCAGGTCAGGGAGATCAGGGAAAGTGCAATATCAAAGACAGTAACATCCAAAGCTGCAAGTTTCAAGACTGCCAAAAAACTTTCAAGTTGGTAAGGAAAGGGAAGGAGGTTTTACAGTTAATAACTACACTTCAGCAGAAGGAAAGTGAACTCACTGAATGAAAGGAGACCGGTGTGGCAAAACAACTCCTGCCTCCGGAGAGATGAAACTGGAGAACTGCAGCTGTGACTTGTGTACATCCAGAACCAGAACTGGGGACAGACTCAGGACCCTAGTTTGAACCCATTGCAGCCCTTCAGATGCTCAGGCTCAAGTGGAACCATCACCTTAAGAAAAAGCCCAGGTTTTGCCTTTTCCACAGCTCTTCAGAAGGGGCCAAAACACCATCCTGGTGATGGTATTTTTGACACAGTTCCAACTCAAAGCAGATTCATGCAGTCATGCTAATGCACTCTAAGGTTTTAAACACAGATAAATTCAACTAGTGCCAAGAACAGTTGAGCTGCAATTTTAAATACTCAGGGTTTATCTTGTTTAAATAACCAGGAGATAAGTAAAGAAATCATGTAGACCAGAAGACCAGAGCCTGGCCCAGATTATGTTTGATTTGCGCCAGGTTCCTCCCTTGACCAAGTCAGTCTGAAATAAACACTTAAGCTACTTTGCATAGCTGGAGAAGTAAATATGTGTCATCTGTTTGTCCTGGTTTAAAGAAAGGAGGAGGAAGGGAAACAAAAAAAAAAGGAAAAAAAAGAAAAGGAATTTAAAAGAAAATTGAGACTTTACTTTCTTATAAATGGGACAAAAGAGCTCAGTGGGTGGCTGCAGAGCTGGCAGCACTAGACAGGATCTCCAGAACAATAACAACAACAACAAGGAAATTCGCAGTGTCACTTCTCCCCACAATTGATTTAAAATGAGCTTATTCCTTGCACTTGGTACATAAGGAAGAAGCAGCTTCCTGGCTACGATGGGGGGAAACACAGTTATTAATAGCATCACAATGAGCAAGTATCAGAAGTTATGCTGCAGCCCTGGAAGATCTTGGCTGGTTCATGAAAATATGTGCTGCCATGGCAGTAACTGCTATACATGGTAACAGTGAACAGTGGGGTGAGAGAACAATACACTCCTTGATTTGGTGCCCAAAACAAGTTTGTTTTCTCCCACCAAAACCCACACATTTATTAGCTTGCGTTCAGTCCAAAACTGAGCTTTTCACTTTCAGCAGTGGCAAGGAAGATAGCAAAAAAGAGAAAAACTCAGAAAGACATCAAAGCAGGCACCATGCTCTGTCCTTCTGCAATGGCATGGTTGATGGATTGGGGCAGGAACCTGGACCACATTCAACGTGGCTTTTTATTTGATATCCATCTAGACAGTTTTCATCTGCCAAATACTATGTACCCAATGTATAGTATTTGCTACTGAAAAACAAACAAACAAAACAAAAAACAACCCAAAACCCCCCCCAAAAAACCAAAAACCAAACCAAAACAAAACAAAAACAAACAAACAAAAAACCAAACAACCAAGAGCAAAAAACTGTAGAGGCACTTAAAGCAAGGCCTCTTCCAAGATGGCATGACTTGACATTCAATATCCAACATGGCAGCAGATCACAATGGTGTTGTGCTATTCTGTCCTTCGCTTCCCTCTTTGCAGTTCCCAGCCTCCACCTCCCTTCCCACAGCACTGCTGAACACCGAGCACACACAGGGTGCTGATACTTTCCAGAACCACCTGTTACCTTCAACTCATTCTTGAATTTCAGTTCTCAGGATTTCTTCCCTCCTTGCTCTTCCCCAGCCAACAACTTCATCCCCATTATCAATAGGTTACAAACACTGTGAGCAGCAGAGATCCCAGCCTGGCTCCCCCAGGACTTCCCCCCTCAATAAAGTCTTCACCATCTACTCCTGATCTTTACAGCCAACGTTTTAATCATTTATTCACTCATGATGGACTTTTCCTTGATACCCTGTGCTGAAATGTTTCAGTGAGGTCCACTAGACCACCCCACTTGATCACCCCTGCCATGTACTTGGAAACACCTTCCAAATACCAGTGGAGTCACGTAACTCAGTTTTGGTTTACAAAAGCTATATTGGCTCGTCCTCAAAATGTCACATCCATTTTATGTTCCCACTTAATACTGGTTTCTGGAAACTTGAAGAGCCTAAGACATGTACCTTTGGTAAAACCAAGTGCCCCTTCCATTCTGCCTACAGATGAAACACTCAAATGGTTTTGTTAAGCAAAACACATAAGGCTGATCATGCCCTTTCTCCATCTTCTACCTCATTGCTCAAAAATCAACATGTGTATTTTAGATGCTAAAGGCACATGGCTGGCTGTTCTTCCTAGTAACTATTTGAGACTGGCTGTCTTAAGTTTACCCAAATACTTTTTCAACCTGATGATGCCTTTTGCAGCCACAACCCCCAAGAACACTGAAATCGATGTCATACAGATTGTGTAAATAAATGGCCTTCCTCTTATCTGCTATAAACTAATCTCCTTTAGGATTCACCAAGTGCCCGTAGTTCTAGGACCACAAGACTTGGTAGAAAAAATTCAACTTATCCATAAAAAGGGGGAAATTGTCCCCATCCTTTAAAGGGTAGAAGAAGGACCATGGGAACTACCAGCCTGTCAGCCTCACCTCTGTGCCTGGGAAGATCATGGAACATATCCTCCTGGAAGCTCTGCTAAGGACATGGAGGTGGTTCAGGACAGCCAGCATGGCTTCACCAAGGGCAAGTCCCTCCCTGACCAACCCAGTGGCCTTCTACTATGGCATAGCTCAGTAGGGAGGGGGACACAGATGACATTTATCTGGACTTAGTAAAGCCTTTGACACAAATCCCCAAAACATCCTTCTCTCTGAATTGGAGACTGATGGATTTGATGAGTGGACTGTTAGATGGATAAAAAAGTGACTGGACAGTCACATCCAGAGGGTAGTGCTCAACAGCTCAGAGTCCCAATGGGCATCAGCAACAAGTGGGCCCCTCAGGGGTCCGTACTGGGCCATGTTATTTAATATCTTCATTAGTACATGAAGGGAACAAGCGGACCTCAGCAGGTTTGCAGATGACACACATGAAGGACAGGGCCACCCAGAGGCAGCTGGACAAGCTGGAGATGTGGCCCATGGGAACCTCATGAGGTTTAACACGGCCAAATGCTGGTGCTGCACCTGGGTTGGGTATCAATCCCTGTAATTGATCCAGACTGGGGCAGGAACAGATGAGAGCAGCCCTGTGTTGTGCTGGCATCCAGAAACCAACCACGTCCTGGGCTGCATCAAAAGAAGAGTGGGCAGCAGGTCAAAGGAGAGGGTTCTGCTCTGCTCCCCTCAGGTGAGGCCCCACCTGCAGTGCTCCATCCAGCTCTGGAGTCTCAGCACCAGACAGACACAGACCTGGTGGAGCCAGTCAGAGGAGGCCACCAACTTGACAGAGGGAGGGAGCATCTCTCTTTGGAGGAAAGGCTGAGAGAATTTGGTTTGTTCAGCCTGGAAAAGAGGAGGCTTAGGAGTGACATAATTGCAGCCCTCCAGTTCCTAAAAGGGGCTTACAAGAAAGATGGACAGGGACTTTTACAAGAGCATGTAGTGACAGGACAAAGAGGAATGGATTTCAAATTGAGGGTAGGTTTAAATTAAATATTAGAAGGAAATTCTTTGCTGTGAGGGTGGTGAGGCACTGGAATGGTTTGCCCAGAATAATTGTGGATGCCTCTTTCCTGAGCTGTTCAAGGCCAGGCTGAATGGATCTCTGAGCAACCCAGCCTAGTGAAAGATCTCCCTGTCCATGGAAGGGGATTGGAAGGGATCTTAAAGATCACTTCCAACCCAAACCAGTTCTCTGATTCTATGATCTTCATGACTATGATCAAGCATACCTTGATCTTGCTATGCAAGTCTTTTCTAAACAAATGAGTCACAAATTTTATGCTCTCTCCTCATATGGCAGCTGTTCTGCCCCTTTGTAATTTTAATTATCTTTACTGCAGTCTCTCTAACACCACTGTTCTTCTCACAGTGCAGCAATCAGAACAGTGTTAGAGAGGGCCAAACTGATGCCCTCTGCTTTGGTATTAACTTGCTGATGGTGACCAAAATTGACCGGTTTCTTTGGCTAACAGGACAGACAGAACTGATGATTTCAGAGAACTGTCAATGAGTCCAAGCTCCTTCTCAAGCTATAACCACTAGTTCCAGGCTGAGTATCAAACAGGCCCAGTACAGGTAATTTTCCCCTGTTCACCATGTTTTCCTGCACTGAAGCTTATCTGTCACGTATTAGTCCACTTCCTCAGTTCTGTGAGATTCTTATGGATTTCCTCACCTTCAGTGAGCTATTCAACCCACTGAAGGAACTGAGGATCCTCTGCAAACCTGGGAATTTACTGCATTGCTCTATACCTGAGTTACCCATAAGGTGCAAACAAAATACTCCCAGCACCAGTTTCTCAGGTCTTGCTGTTTGACTTCCCTAGGCTGAAAAACGACCAGTAAGCCCTACCTTTTGCAGTCTATGCTTTCACCAGGTCCTGGTCCATAACAAGATCCTTCCTCCATGCCCATGGAGACTCTTTTTTAAAAGCCTTTAGCAGACAAACTTGCCAAAGGCTGTCTGAAAACACAGATACACGAAGCCTAGTGGTGATGCTCTCAGCATACTCCACCTCCAGCAGGCCCATGAAGCAGAGGCAGGGCTTGCCTTTACAATAGGTCTGCTAACACTGCTCCAAGTAGATGTGCTTGGCCATAGCTTCAGAACCCTGACTTCTTCATTGCCCTTCCCTAGCAGCACACCTGGACAAACACTGAGCTACTTCCCCAATTTCCTCAAAACTCTGAACTTTTGAAATGTGATTCCATTTGTCACCACCAATTTAGTGAGGACGAAGAGCACTTTAGCAGCAGGATACACATAAAAGTATCTCAGCAATTTCAGATTCAAGATCCTTTGGCACTCTTGAGTAAACGCTATCTATTCCTTAGTTTCTTATCAGTTCCTCTATTTGCTCCAAAGCTATTTCAACTGATGTTCAATGCAAGACAACTTCTCAGACAGTTCTTCTGTAGCAAGCTTGTAGTTTGCAAAGCTCCTCCACAGAGACAGGACAACCAATAATGATTTAGAATTTTTGTGATAGCTTTATCTTCTGTGCCTCTCACACTTTAATATCTTCTGCTGCCAGTTCCAAAAGGCTTCTGATGCATTTGAAAATCAATTATATTTGGCAAATTCACTCCTCAAAAGTCTCAATCTGGCCCACCTTATTTTGATTTTACATGTAATCTGCTAAAATAGATAGGTTTTTTGGTCTTCTTGCTTGGATACCACTTTCCCTTTTTGGTCAACATCCTTCTCATTCCACTGTCCTGCCCTTCCCCTGCACATGTCCCTTTTTTTGTGTCTTTTTTTAAAAGGCCAAGCAAAAAATCTGCTCTTGGTGGAGGTACCATTCCTTCTGAGCTGGCAATATCATCACTAAATAATTCCCATGCCACATCTGTTCTTATCAACTCCTCTTTAGCCGGAGGAACAGATCTCAAGGCTCTTAGAAGACAGCAGACAGCCCCTTTTTAGCAGACTCAGGAGTAAACAGCAGCTCTGGGCCAGAGAGACAAGTCTATTTTGTTTTTATGCTGCCAGTCATCAAGATCCCATCATAACCCCAGGCTTCACATTATTATGACTATTCAGCACATATGTACTGAGTTTTCACAGGTAACTGCATATTCACAGTTTCCAGATGCCCAAACCTAGATGTTTTTCCAGCTGGAAACACGTTACACAAACAAATCGCCTCCTGAGGCACCCAACAGGTGAGAGGTAGAGGGGTCAAGGCTACTCCTTCCTGGGAAGAATACAGGATGACATCAAAAGGCAACCAGGATACCAGGAGAGTAGCACCCTCCAACAGCATTTCCCTTCCAAAGAATTTCCACAGCTTGGACCTTCTCCCTTGTTTATTTTCAGCACTACTGAGCGCATAGCTGTAGCCAAGATTGAGACCAGCAGGACCTTGGCAGGAGACATGCAAGAGACAAGAGGCTGGGCTCAATGGCTAACAAACTGCAAAACAAGTTCAGTCAGCAACAAGTTTTAATCTAAAAAATAAAAACATGGATCAATCCTTGCCTGAAGCACAGTAAAAATGATGATTGCATCTCTCAGCTGTTAATTCCTTCTCTCATCCTCTCACAGCTTAGCAGGTGTAAAGTTGAAAGATGAAGCCCAATACTGTCCTGCACTTGAGCAGCACAGAGAGCTCTGCTACAGCAGAGCCACACCCAAGGAGGGGCTGGATGAATGCGCCCTGTAGCAGCACTCAGTTTTCACAGCCAGCCACCCTAATACTGCTTTCTGTCCATGGACCCACATACTCCTAATGACAGGCTGCACTTCCCTGAGGACCAATGGAGCAGTCCAAGCTCTACCACAGACACATCACACATCTCAGTGTTAAAGCTCTTCATGCCACAGTTCACTTTGCCTTTCCCAGGGTAAACAGTCACTCCATTCAGGAGGGTTTACAACTACAGACTTATAGACAAAGCTGTACAAGTTCCTATCATAAGAAACAGACTCAAAATGGTAATTTCTGGGAAATACTGTTAATTCATGTAAAGTCCTCAAATCTCTGAAGTCCGTAAAACCTCTGGGTTTAAGCCAGGTCCAGCTGGAATTTGAAAGGCAAGAAAGCTGAACTGCTGGCAGCTCCACGAAAAATTTGTCCGCTCTCTGACCAACCGCATGCCCTTGCTTGAAGAAATGGCTACTGTTGCAAACAGCAGAGGCTGGAGCAAGGCAATAGGAATTAACTGCATGCCCTCCTCTGCTGGTGCCAAGGGCCCACCAGGTGCCATTCCTGGGGGCTCAGCTCCACTTTGGACTTGGCGCCAGGTGCCCTGCCAAGACCAGGGTAACAGAGCCATCTGGGCCAGCTGCAGTGGCTATTTTATTTCCCATCCAGGGTACAAGATGTACCTTGTATCAGGAGACACTCTAAAATAGAAAATTTTGCTCCTCCCCAATGAGACTCTACAGCAGCTCAAAACCAACACCTTTCAAGCACAGCTCACCACTTGAGCCATCCAAGCCAAGCAGGGATGGGCACAACTACTGGAAGACGTTCATTTTTGCAATTCAAGCTAAACTCTGAGTACTTTCACTAAACCATTTGGTGGTCACCGTGCTGTTCACTCTTCCCCACCTGAAGTCTTTGCTTCCTGCTCCAGGGAAAGTGAGGTGGACAAACCAGCACAAGGTGAACTTCCCTGTAGTCCTGAAGCAAGTACAACTTCACTGAACACCAGGTTATCAAAAAGCCTTTCCCCACACACAGACACCTCTCACAGCCCAGCAGCAGCTTTGCTTTCTAAAGAGAAAATAGTAAGTGATTTCGTCCCTCCAAGATAAAATGTATGTCTCCATGACCCCCTCCCGTTCTTTCCCCACCCCTAGCACTCACCACACAAGGACAGTAGAGCTTCTCAAATCCCCCAGAGATATCTCAGCCTCCTAATTAACAGCAGATGATTTTCTCTTGCAGTGCACAGCTTTACCTCCAGATCATCACTGTCTTTTTATTTTTTCTGCTTATTGCCATCTCAAAACAGACTTCTACTCTGGAAGTCTCCAGAATCTTAAACCTGTGTCTTAGACTAATTTCAAATTACAGCTTTAGTGAACTTAGGCTGGATTGTCATACCACCACCACGCATTTCCTCAGCAGCTTCTAAACCCTCTACACAAATAGGAGCCTATTTGCTTTTCACTGTCATTTTTCAGAGATTTTAAAACTAATTTAATGAAAATTAGAGTAGATTACTTCAGGGGCAAACTCCCTAAGGATTTTCCAAGCCAAAACTGCAATTCTCTGGCCATTTGTACTCTAACTTAGGATTGATGCAGATGAAAGCCCAAGGGCAGCACCAACCCAAGAACAAAGTTGTCCTTTAAGCCCCAGTGCTACTTCCTTCACACTCTTTTTACTGGGTTGATTAAATACAGCTCAGCCATACCCCAGCCAGACTATTCATTGTATCACAAGGGTATAAATTGTTAAGATAACATGCCTCTACATTACAACGTGCTAAGCATCCGTCTGCAGACCTACATTAAACATTCCTCATGCTGGCTACACTCCAGGCTCTGCACCTCAGCTCACAGCTACTATTTCACCGTCTCTCTTTGCTTCACTTCATGTCTATTGGTGACGATCAAGAACTCATAAAACACTTAGAGCTTCTCCTCTCACCCCAGTTTAAAGCAATACTTGGAAGGTCTACTAAAAAAATCCCAAACATAACTACTTGATTTAGGGAGCCAAGAAGAGTTAAACAATGTAGTTGATACAAGCTGGATAGCTGTAGATATCAAAGGACTATGTACAATATACACAAGCAAGAAATGGGTTCAGGACCAGAAGAGGCCCACATACGGCATTTATCATTTTACAGCAAACTGACCATGTTGAAACTAACAGCTGAACCTTGGGTTACTATTGAAACACCTATATGGAAGACACAGTGCCTAGATCACTATGTGACCACTCACACCTTACTTTATGTCTGGAAACAGCCCTACACTTGATATTTCCCACCAACAGCAACTTGATATGGCACCAACAGCATACAGGGGACAAGCCAGATAAGACTATGTAGTGGGGCACAACTGTGCCAGCAGATTAGCAGGGCCATGAGAAGCAGGTGCTGGAGCAGGTGAGATGGCCAGGTAGGAGTTCCCACAATATGCGAGGCACTCCAGCCAGTGCAGAGGAACCTTGCCAAGCAAGCCTACACAGCACAGCTCATCCACTGCATTCTCTGGGCCTGTATTTAATTATTCAGCTATAAAGTCTCCTGTAAGTTTTGCTCTGACTTTTCTCTGTGACTCGAAGTATTTTACACCAATTTGTCCTTCTAACCTGAGCCCTGGCAGCTCAAAACCAACACACTGCACTACCTCAGAGTCAGAAAAAAATCAAGACAGCTGAACTCCATGTAGTTAAAGGGGATTCGCTCAGCTCAGTTTCAGCTCATCAGGCAGCACTGTGCAGAGATTTTCTTGGTATCACTAGTGATGGAGACAGTAAGCCTCTTTGTTTATTTTTTTCCCAGATGAATGACACAAGCAAAAGCAAACACAAGAAACAGATCTACAGAACAAAGAGGCTATCCCTGCTACAATGCACCCGGCTCTGGGCCACAAGTTTATGGTGTCCATGACAACACAAAATCCCACTATATTGAGTCTTTTCTGCCTCTATAACAGGTTTCCAGGCAAAAAGCAGCAACCTTGTTTGCCCAGGCAGGAAACAGCCCCATGCGTCACAGCGAAGTGCCTCAAGGCAGTGTCCCACAGCTGTGAAGTTATACACACACAAGTGAACCCAGCACAGGTTTGTGTGGGGGACCCCTCCTTCTAGGCTTGTTTAGTTTTGGTAGATCATAAACCCTGCAGCTAAAAAAACCCATTGGTTTAAAGAGGCCCAGGACTGTTCTGCTTCAAGTTGAGACAGGAACACACAGCAAGTCTGGGGTGCTCCCTGTTCATCTTCACTTCATCCGTGTCCAAGCACTTGCCACTGAGGAAGGCAAAGTGCAGCTTTGGCTTGGCTCAGGGAGCTGGGCACAAGCAGAATACAAGGGGGCTAAGAAAATACACCCTCCTTGTAAAAGCAGACTTCTATTTGCCTCTAGTGGTTTATGAAGATGCCAGCAAATAATTTTATTAAGACCTCTTTGTTTCAGAAGTTCTAGCACTGTGCAGCATAGACCCTTTGCTGGAATTTCAGGTAAGACCTAAAATGCAAAGAGACAAAAGAGCCTGAATAAAAAAAAAATCAGCATCTCAAGCACTTTGATCTTCCATTGTACCTTTTTCAGGAAGAATTTTCTAAAGCTGGTATTGTCTAACTCAAGCCCTTTGTTTTGCCTAAAGCATGTAACAGGGGGAGGCCACATCTCCTTGCCTTGCCAACGCTCGGCCTGGGAATCACAAGAGTCCTTTCCCTCTCCCATGCTTTGCTGCAAGCAAACGACCTGGACCTCCAGCATCCTCATTTTAAGTTTTCCAAATATCTCTTGGCTGGGTGAGCTGCATAAACAAAAAATGGCAGCCAACAATGCACAAAGAAAAAAGCTTAGGAGAGTAGCTGGAAGATAGCTGACACCAGCTACATTGGAATTTAGTGGGCTACGCTCAACTGGAAATAAAAAACACTTAATCCTTACAGCAGTAACCTCAAACTCTTGGAAAGTAATTAGTATGAGAGAATACATGCCAAGTAATGGTATTTCCAACATCCCACGAGACAAGGACCAATTGCAAAAGAATTTTCTCTTGACCTACCATGCCTCTTCCAGATGTATAAGCCAGATGGACCTCACAGCTGCTGCTTTAGTCAATACTTTCCTGCCACTCCAAGAATGGACCACTTTAAGAAACTGTCCAAAGCAGATTACTCTTCCTCATGAAAAGCATAAAACCCATCAGACAGCTTGCTTCAATGGATATTCACAGCTGAGCTAATAAAAAGTACAAGAAATTATTTGTTCATTAAAGGTGTCTTTCCTACATGGTAATGGCCTTCCTTGGCAAAGGCAGGAATTAACATCAAATATGTAAGTAATGACAACAGAATTCAGAAAACTTCTATGAATCCAACTAAAACCAAATTCCAGTGTCTGTTCCAGAATTTCTTTTTATTACAAATAAGAGGCACTTCCTGAACTATTTGAATCTGCCTGAGGGCTTTTCATAGAAACACAAGCATATACACATCACAACAAAGCACAAATAATTGCACTCCTCTTGGGAAGGACTGATAGAGCCTAAATGAAACATTGCAATTTCTGCAAAAAATGCAAAGATGCTTGCAAGCATCTCCTCCTAATTGCATCATGCACCGAGAAAGCCATTTGGGGAGTACAGCAGGAATGGATGGAAACACTGGAAAAAGAGACTACAGGAAGGAGAACACACTCCTTTCCTTTGAACTTCTGATTAGTTTCCATCAGAAGACTGATATGTCTGAAGGTGTTTCCCAGACACCAAGCTTTATCTGCACAGTCAAACACTGGAAGGCTTAACTGCCTCTTAGGAGCTAGCTCCAGGCCATGCTGGACCTGCTGATGGAAGCTGCTTGAAAAGGTTCTGGTAGTGACTGTAGACAGGACAACCACTTTGTCTCTACAGCCCCTCTTCTCCTTCTGCCAGAAGAGCTACTGGAGGAAAACAAACTCCTGGCTTCACTTAAAGCCAGTCACCCATAAACCATTTCATTCTAAAGTATCTTCCCTGATAAACTTACCACCTCAGTGGCATATTTAGAGGAGTGGTGATGACAGGAACAAGTATATGGCAGAGATCAGGCCTGCTAGTAACTTCTCTCACCTGCACCTATTTCAACTGATTTTACAGAGCTAACAGAGACCTTTGCTATCGCAGGTAATTTACTGCCAAGTGAACTACCACAATCCAGCCCACCCAAGAAAAGGCTCATCCAGCAGAGACAAGAGTGAGATGACCTGCTGGGGGGCACGGGCTTCTCTGGCAGTCAAAGTTAGCTACAGAGAAGACATGTTTATTCATGGCCTTATTTAAGCCAGCTAAGAAGACAGTAAACCAGAATAGCAAGCATGGATCCAGTTCAGAGGATGTGGAAGGCTCTGCACTGCACAACAGTGAGGGGCTTGGGTGCCCTGCCAAAACCAGCAGACCCCTCTGCTGCAAAGCCATGGCTGAGTCCAGACACACAGAGCCCATCAGCAGTTCCAGGACAGGCTGACGAAGTGTCAAAGTTTTCACTCATTCCTAAATTAAAGTTGCTATAAATATGGAAAGTGGTAATCATGTGAACACAAATTAAAGCCTAAATTAATCTGAATTCACTAAAAACAACAAACTACACTAAAATAACTCAAGATTCAATAACAGTCCTCATTGTAATCACAACAAAACACATCAAACCCTTGCGTTTTCTATTAATCAAATTAAAATAGCCAGCCAGAACAGCAAGATTCCTGCTGAACAAGCACATTCAGTACCATTCCTAGTCCTTCCACCCAGCTAACATGACTTCAACCTCAGTATTTCTGGGTAGGCTGGAAGATCTCCCTCTGCACCCATCCTGAGGCTGTTTAATTCAAACAGCCAAAAGCATGCTGCTAAAACAGCAAGTCCAAACTGAAAAGCTTTCTCCTCTGTAAGTAAAATGCCAACCAAGTAGTGTCATTATTAAAGCATTTACCAATCAGGAAATATAGATATGACACATAGGACTTCAAAAAATGGTTAATAATATTTATTAAATGGCAGTGCCAGCAGAGAAAAACAACGCAGCCTCACAGGCCAAAGAAGTCAGAATCCTACAGGTGTTTATGCTTTGTTGCCTTTAATTGCAGAAGTAATTCCATTAAAGTCGATTCTATGTATCTAAAAGCTCTTCCCACAGTCCCTCAACAATAACTCTTCCCCACCATGGCTCTCAGGGGAAAAAAACTCCTTGTTCCCTGGTTTACAAAACTTTACCTGATTGCTATCAGACAGTTACCCCAAACCTGTGAATGCAGCCCCAAAGAATGGCAAAATTAATTTTATAAATGCCTCAAAGCTCAGACACTAAGACAATGAAATCCACAAAATTTTCTTACCCCATAGGCACCTCACTACAGGAATTCCAGGCTCTCCTTTCATTTTTGCACCACAGCACATTATATTTTCTAGAAATCAAGTAATCAGTTGAATGGGAGGCTTCCTTTTTGTTTTCCTAAAGTAAGACAGCACTCTGCAAGCCCAGTTTTGCATGGCATGTTATGCATGCATGTCTCTCCTGAGGATTTCTGCTGCAAATCCAGTCAGCATCAGACTGAAAGCAGACTTTTGCATCACAAAGACAATCATAAAATTCTCTCAGTTACAAAATGCACCAGACCTGTGGACTGAGATTGAACTGTAGCTTATGTTCTCCCAGCTAAGGCCAAGATATCAGTTTCAGCTACGCAAACCTGTTGTGAATACAGAAGGCGCATGAACTATCTGACCAAAACCCTGGCTTCTAAATCTGCATTCCTATAATCTGCTACAATCTCAGCATCCCTCCAAATAGCCTCCATCCAAATGACAGGAAGAGCTGTCTCATCAACCCAGCAAAACCAAATTCAAAAGCACTTAAGAGACAGCCAGTGAGGGATACACAGGTAAAACTCAGTGAAATCCAGCACAAAAAGCTCTGTACTACTCTGCACCAGCTAGCAGAATTATAGCCTCAAATCTACAAGATTTTGTCAGGTTTTAGAGTTTATGCCAAAATGAGGAACCTACAGCCTCGCTCTCCAAGCACCTTCAGCTGCCACAAGCAGGGAGGCAGAAGCAGCTGCTATGAGTTGCTGCTGCTGACAAAATGAGAGAATGCTGGCTCTGCTCATCATTTTGCTCTGGCTGAATTCTGGTATTCTAGGGCCACCCTCAATGAGATTTGCCATCCCTTCCCAAGATGCTCCTTAGAGATGAACTCAAACCCTGGTCTGCTACAGGAGACACAGAAGGAAAAAGAAATAAATAACTTCAAATAGGAGAAATAAAAAAATTATTCCAAACACCTTATATCATCAATGAAGGACTGAGCAAAATGACAGTGCAGCTCTCCTCCAGCCAACGAGAATGTGAGAAGCCAGCTGAAATCTGGTATCCCTGTACGGAGTCACACTGCAGGAATTTTAAAGCAGGCAAGTTTTTAACCTAGGATGAAAAAAAAAGACCGGCAAACCAGCGCAACAGCAACTGGCATCGGCAACAGCGAGGACGGTGCCTCTGCCAGGCTCTGCACGTTCCTCCTGGCAGAACCAAACTTAATTTAACCACTTCTGGCGGACTGCAGGTCGACACTTCCCAGGTGCAGAGAGACCAGGAGGAATTCTCCTTCAATTGGGTTATTCATCCGAGCCGTAAAATCTGCCTGCGTTTGTCGGAAGCCGGATGCAGCCTGGGAAACTAGCCTGGCTACCCGGCCCTCCATTTTCACTACCAACAGGTGATCCTGGCTCCCTAGCCACTTCCAGGAGACGACCGAACTCTCTCCTTGTCACAGTAAAACAGCCACGCTCGATGGTATTTTCACCACCATTCTGTTAAAACGCTTATTTTTTAAGCGAAAGAAAACAAGCTACGGGGGCACCCAGTCCAGTGCCAGCGAGCCCGGCCCAGGACGGACACAAAACCATGGCGTGCTCCCGACCAGCCGCCCGTCGTCGGGGCCGCGAGGGCAGCCGACAGAGCCGGGCCGCGGTCTCCGGGGAGGCGCCGGGAGGGAGGACCGCGAGTCAGGGCCGGGCCGGCTTCCCTCGGCCGAGCTCACGGACGCCGGCCTCGCTCGGAGGCCGCAAACAGCACAGTCCCGGCCCCAGGCGGCAGCCCCGGCGGGAGTTAGAACGGTGCGAGAGGGAGTTCCCTCCACAGACAGCCCGGTACGACGGGAGGCGGCCCGGGACCACCACCCGCACGAATCTGGCCGCTCGACTCGGCCCGGCCCGGCCGGGCTGCATTTCACCTGCTACGCCGGCTTGCCCGGCCCCGCGTCCACCCGAGCCGGGGGGGGGGGGGGGGGGGGGGGCTGCCGGCCCCAGCCCCTGTCCAGGCCCACTGCCCCACGGAGCAGCAAAGCCTCTTTCCCTTCTCTCGCAGCTCAACAGGTGCGCAGCGGCCGCACTCACCTCTCCGCCATGGCCGCTCTGCCCGCGAGCGGGGCAGGATGTGAAACCCGATGCCGGCCCCGCCCGGGGGCGGTGCGCCCCGACCCGGGACCCCTGGCCGCTCCCCGGGTCCCTCTGCCGGGGGCTGCTGTGCCGGGACGGGACGGGACGGGGCGGGGCGGAACGGGCGATGCCGGCGGTAAGGCCGGAGCCGCGGGCCGAGGGCAGCCCCTGGTGGCGGGCGCGGCCGCTCCAGAACGCGATCGAGTCCGCCGAGCCCTGGCGTCGCGGAGCTCCGGCCCGAGGGGTGGAAACAAGGAGAGTGGAAGCGGAGCCGGGACATCCGTTTTGGAGCCGCTGAAGCTTTATTTGAGCTACAAGTCAATGGTAAAAGTCAGCGGTCGTGATCTGTTTTGTGAGGAAAACTGCAGTCAGGCATGTCACATCCTGCCCTCGCCTTGGGGACCCTTTGGCAGCGCTGCTGTTGCGGGCTGCGCGCGCCGCTGGATCTCAGCTGCCCCGGTGAACGGTGTTGTACCGACGCTGCCTCCCGCTGCCCTGAGCACGTGGGGCTTTATTGGTTCTGGTCTGCCCTCTGGTACTCCCGACATCTTTCAAGAGCATGGATGGAAAGTGGCAAGGGGGACTTGAACCAGCCTGGAGCATTGAGAGAGGAAAAGTTCTTTTGCCAATGCTGGATGCTGTCGTGGCTTCCAGGTGGGAAAGTACAGACATTTGGGTCAGCCTGAGCTGTAAGGCTGCCATGCTCTTGGTTTGCCCAGATGTGTTCTCTTTTCTGCCCAGCAACTTTGTCTGGACAGATTTTGTGGACTTTCTGTTTCTTCTCTATCCTGAACACATAATAGACTGGTCAAAGCTGTGCAGGAACATCAGCTGAGTCTCCAGCAGATGCACAGATCCACCAGCGGTGTACAAACAGCATAGGTTCAGAGACCTAAAGAACAAGTAGAGCTCTGCTCCTCGGCCAGCATAAGTAGTCTGAATAAACAAGTGATGCTCTAAAGGTCAGCCCTGCTAGATCAGCTTCTGTCAGCCACTGTTATGAAGTAAGTCATTTGGCATGGTGGCACAGAAGAGCTATTACTATCTCAGTAATTGTTGCAATGTGGCACTACTCCCAAGAAATCTTTTAATCGGTCCTGTTATTCCAGAATAGGAACATTCCCATCTGGAAGCAAATCCTGGGGGTTGAGCTGCCCAGATTCCTCAGACTTTATAACTGAGGGTGCAAGACTTGACAGATACTTGGTGGATTTTGCCACTAACAGAACGGTTTGGGGCCCATGTCACACCAGGGAGGAAATGTCTGCTACAGTAAGAAATTAGACCATTCAGCTTATTAATGACCCCATGCAAGCCAATGGTCAGGATCCCACCCAGTGCAACACTGCGCTCACTTTGGAAATGGCGTTTTGGCACTATTGAGAAATTGAGGGTAACTTAATCTGAAGACATTTTCATGAAAGTCCAACTGCATTTTTAAACAGCAAATAGAGAGACAGTGAGATCATGGCCGCAGTTTTTGTGGGCTGGTCACACAGTGGCACTGTGCTTACGGGATGGGAGGGCAGAGAGGAGGAGAGTGTGTCCCTGCAGCCAGGGCCAGTGGGGCCCCCACAGGGGCTGTGAAGCTGTTGGAGATGCCTGAGGTGCTGTGGGAAAGCAGGATGGAGAAATTGAGTTCTGTGGGACTGCAAAGCTCAGGGACTGAGGCACAGGCTAGCAGGGAAGGAAAGGAGGAGTTACACCAGGTCTGCATTGAAAACAAAAATTTGCTGGTGTAGCTCTACCATGGTTAAATTGGCATCCCTCCTTGTGGAGATACAGATATTGCTTACCTTTCCCAATACAGGCTATACCTGTCCTCAGGGAAATCGTAATACTGGGAAAATGCTTATAGCAACTCAATAGTCTCTGTTCAAGGGCTTCAGTAGACTCAGACTTACCGTGTAAGAATTTTAACAGCTTGATTGTCTTTTCTGTCCTAGCAAGGTCCTTTGGACATGCTGAAAATAGATACTGGGGAACATGGGAGGTTTTGGAAGCCCAAGGTTCGGGGCCCCCCAAAACGAGTGACCTGACACAATAAGTGAGAAGTTGGCTGCAGGAAGGACCAGACAAAATATTCAATTTTTTTGCAACATTCTCATTTTTTTGTGTGTATTTCAGGGTTTGATGATAATGTGTAGGCTGTTTTCCACCTACACCTCTGTCAGGCCTGGCTGAAGAACCTAAACATCGTTGCTTGGCTGTTGCAGCTCAAGCTGGGATGTTATTCTGCACTAAGAGATCCTGTCTCTCTTCAGGCCAAAACAGGCAAATTGGAGGGTCTCAAGGACACAGAGGACACACTGACATGACATTTCAGGTCAGTCCCACTCATGAGCTGGCAGCTCTGTGCTGACCTGCACAAAGGTCGCACAGCAGGAGGGCATCAGAATGCAGAGCAAGGAAGGAAGCAAGGAAGCCACCTTGAAGGCAGAACCTCCCCACTAGAGAAGGGTAACACACCTGCTGACGTGAAGGACACTCTTGGGAGTAGAGATCCCCACTGCTGCGGGAGGAAAGCTGGGTGATAGGCGGTTCAATTATCTGGCACAACAGTCAGCTCTGAGACTGTGCCTTGCACAAAGGCACACTAGTGACTCAGGGAGGGGTGAGTAATTCCAGAGGGGAAAAATGAAGCAGCTAAAGGAAAAGCTTCTTTTTGTGGGAACTTTTTCAGAGACCTTCACAGCTCAGACATTCAGGGGCTAAGGAAAACTTCTGTTAGTGTTACCTGGTGCAATAACACCAGGCAGTTCTCCTCCAGAGATACAGGTGGGTCACCGTAACACATACTTGGGAGATGAAGCCCACTAGTCACAAGGCCTGTTATCAATACACCAAAAGTGGCAGCAGGAGATGAATGTGAAATAACTTGAGAGCATGGAAAAGACACTGCAGTGTCTCTGTGAACAGAGGGCCCTGGTTCTTTTGCTAATAAAAGAAGAAACAGCCTTCCTGAATTGTAAGGCTTTGAACACCAGACCCCACTGTAAGATGAGGTAAGAGATATATGATCAATGTTTCCAGGCCAAATCATCCTGCTGTTGCCTATTCTTGGCTGAAGGATATACTGTATAACTGTCACTGCAGAACTGCAAAATGAGGCAGCTCTCTGAGATCTTGTTCAAATTGCTCCTCAGATACTGCTCCCAAGTGGAAGTAACTGCATTTGGAGTTATACACCCTTTCATAAAGCTGCTCATCTGATCACACAGCTTCCTGTGCTCCATGTCAGGAAATGGCAGGTGGAGGTCCTGGCATGAGAGGTCTTCCTCATGTGGGGATGTGGAAGAACCAGTGATGCTAAAGCTATGGAGAACTTAATATTGCAGTGCTGCTGTCCTGTTCCTATGTCCCAGGCTGACAGTTGTAACAATCCCCAGGCAGATATGCTACAGGTGTGTGCACAGCCAGAACGTTGGCCTTGAGGTTTGGTCCAGCAGGCACTGCCCTTGCTCTGCTTCTGTTTACAAAGTGTGTTGCACAGCTTGGAACCAGTCCAGTCCAGCACCAGACCCACAGTAACTGTCTCCATACCCAGCAAGGAGTGGAGTAACAGCTCCAGTCAGGAACGACAGCCTTTTGTTGAGAGACTGGTGATACTGGGAGGAGATGCCTAAAATGCTTGGCAAGGTCTATGTGGCTAGGCTTACAGCTAGCACTGCCCCAGTACAGCTATAGCCTTGGATCCACCTTCCAGGGCACCAGCAATGGTGGGAGGACAAGATGGGAGATGTCTCACTGAGGATTCCTTGTGCTACTCCTGAGCTGCATTTGAGCTCAGGTCCTCAGCCTTGACCTCAACTCAGCTGTACTCCAATGAAGCTTCTGCCAGGCCCACTCACTGGGTCAGCAGTCACTCGACCCTGGCTGACCCTGGTTACTGACACCAAACTTTCTACTCCTCTTGCATGGTGAGTATGGTGCTGTCATGCTGTCACCTTGTCTCCAGCTCACCTGTAATCCTCTCCTGCATCCAGCACCCAAGGCCCCCATGGCTGGAAGGGGGAGCAAGAACAGGAGCAGCTCAGAGTGCTCTTGTGATAAGGGAGGCAAGAATACCAAAAGACATTCTGTGAAAGCCCTGTGTTAAATAGGTCAAGCTATTACACAGATACTCCTATGAGTGTTTACATACAGGCTCACCATGGGGAGCTCTTTGCTGCAACAAAGATAAAGTGCCAGGCTGATTGGGGGGCACAGTTCACTCAGATGGGTGATCTCTGTCCTTGGAGATTTTCAGGGTGTGGCAATGCAAAGCCTGATTTACCTGATCTAGTATTAGTGACGGTCTTATTTCAAGCAAGAGTTTGGGCTAATGCTCACCAAAGGTCCCTCCCAACCAACATGTCTGTAACTCCATATCAGGGAGCTAGAGGTTCAAGCTGGGCAGACATATGTGGTGATTTCCCCAGTATTTCAGCACAGACATCTTATATCTGTGTCTCAAAGACCTTATTGAATGGAACCAGGCTGACCTGGGTGCAGGTGTTGATGGCTGAAGTTCTTTGGATTGTCTGCTGTGAGAGTTTTCTCTGCTAAATGGTCTTAGGAAGTATGAGGAAAAGAAAAAACACCCCTGTTCTTCATTAATCCTGTCTGTTTTGTGAAGATGATGGTATTCAATAGCCCAGGACAGTCCTTTGGAAAATAATAGTTGGAGGTATTTGGCCATTTGTAAAAATACATGTTTTTAAGCACCAACCAGCAGGTTGTTGTGTTTTGGTTTTTTTTTTTTTAATTGCAGGCATGATGTAAATTTATATAATTAGCCAGGTGTTCTGCAGTGGGGCCTTTTAAAAATCATCCTGTCCTAATTTTTTCTGCCTTACTATCTTTAGCTCCTTTGCAGAGTAAGCAGCAGTGCTATCGCGTTACTGCTTGGCAATGCAGCAGCTGGCTGTAACCCAACTGTGCAGCATGGGACACAGAAACAGATGGAGCAGCAAATGCTCTTTGTTTCCCCTCCTGCCTTCCAAAACAGATTGTGAGTAAAAACATACAGGGGAGTTTTTGCCATCTTCCCTGCTATGGTGGCTCCCTGGCTACTGACACAGCCATGGAATTAGATAGCATGGGTAACATCTCCCGACAGCAAAGGAGAGTTGTGTCCTTTTGAGGAGAGCTGCCAAGAGAGGAAGGGCATTAGATACAATGTCAACATGCCCTTGGATGGGAAGGAAGGGTGCAGTGGGTGAAATGACTGAACTGAGACAAGGGCCCCCCATGCAACAAGTCCTGCTTCTCTTGTTGCTCTGAGTTCTGGCTCTGCTGTTCATCTGAGCTTGGATGGACCCCATCAGCTCATTAAATTGGCATGGAACAAAAGTGAGTGGTGTTTTGACAGTTAGGAACCTGTATTGGCCTGATGGATGATTTGGCAAGCACTGGAATGAGAATGAGGAGAGTAGCCACTGAGGGTATTTCTTTCTGGCCTTGTTGTCTCTGGGGTGACCATTCAGACATATATCTGAAATCCCACCAAGGTGTTTTTCCTAAGTATTCTCAGCTTCATCCCGTTATTCCTGTTGTTATAAATGCATATTATATAGTTGGCTTTTCACAAATAGTAAAACGAATGCTATATGTATAATGTAGAAAGTTTAACTTTCTTTTATTACTTTCTATTATTACGTATTTTCCTTTATTACAAACAGTCTTAGAAATGTGATGAATATTATATTTTCTTTTTGAGTTGTAAGATTTTTTTGTAACATTTAAAACCAGTCAAACCAGTTGACCAAAACTGAATCAAACTCTCACCAGAAGATACAGGGAGAGAATCCTCCTACATTCCTGAATTGATTAGATGGAGGCAGTGGTGGAACAAAAGCTACAAGAAAGAATTCATTGATCTCCTGGTGTAAGAAAGACTACCAGGCACCAACAAGGACTTTACCTAATAAAATGTTAATTTGGTACAGTGGGGCAAGTTTAGAAGAAAGGTGGGCCAAAGTCCAAGGGAACATCTGGACTCAAAAGAATGTTAGAAAAATTCATATGTAAAAGGTTAATCCTTAAAAGCAAGGATTTTGAAGGAGTGGGTGTGCTGGCTGGCTTAGTGCCAGGCACCCTTAGCCAAGAAAGTGTATTTGCTTTCATTCTGTCTCCTAATTGTCTATTTTTTATTAAACTTATAATTTTTTCTAAGAAAGTGAACCTCGTTTTTCATACTGTTCTTCTTAAGTAAAAAATAAAAATCTTCCATTTTGTTGTTTATTGGCGTCCTGATCTGAAATTTTTGTATGTTGTTATTTCTTACTGTTGTTATTTCTTTCTATAAAATAAAACAGATTTCATTTTTAAAAATTCAACCCCTTTTGCTATCAGGTATTGTCTTGAGCTCTCCCTGCATACCACCTGCTTACTAATACATACTGAAACCAGAAATCCTATAATGACCACTAGAAGTATAACTCTTTATCTGGTATCCTTATACAGTCAAGGGTTTGAGGACCAGCCATGTTGCTGCTGAACTGAGGGGGAACATAAGCAAATTCTTTCCTCTACCATGTAACTGTAGAAGTGAAGTTTCCAAACTGGTTATTGCCAGCATTGCAATGCTCAATGTCCTCCTGTGCAGGCAAGCTGAGTTCCCCTCAGCATGGAGGTATTGGGCTTCAGGCAAACCCCTTTGAAAGCTGTTCTTTTGTAGCAATGTATCTGTATAACAGCCATTCTGATGCACCAGCCAAACCGGTTGTGAATAATCTTACCAAACCACCTGCAGTTTTGTTATTAGAGCTCTCAGGAATTCATCAAGGTTACTGGGAAAACAACAGGATCAAAGATGGGAGCAGAGAGCCTGAGAAACTGTCTGCAAAAAACATAAACAATAGATAGGAGAAGCACAATGTGATGATGGACGCTTGACCAATTGGATGTCCTGAAGGATGTGTGCCAGCCTCATGAAGAAGCAGCTTAGCCAACCCAGAGATGTGTGTCCACATGGACAGTAAACCTAGTATCTATATCTGCCATGAATTGTAAACAATAAACGCCTTCTGTTGGAATCATATTGATTCATTTATTCTGTGACCCATTTATCCTCTGCATAATGGTGACCACGACGTTTCTACAAGCTCGTGATGTTGAAGCAGACGAGGACTCTTTGAACTCTGCTGGGGTGCGAAGAGGGTCAGAGGAGGAGAGCGGCCGGGCCCGGCCTGACGCCTCCGCGGCTCGCCGCGGGACTCCACTCGGAGTACGGGGCATGAAGCCTCTCGAGGAAAGACTCCGGACAGAAAACTCGGAGTATGAAAGCACGAAACCTTTCGAGGAAAAGCTCCAGAAGAAACAAAAATTCAGAATGCTGCAGCCAGTTCACGGGATAAAACTGGTGAGAGGCTGGGGCTAGAGGAGATGGGGAAGGCTTTGTCCAAGGAGGTGGAAGCCACGTTATGCCTCCTCCAAATTATCCTTTCTGAGAACGGAATTTTATATCACCAGGAGGTCTTAAAGAGGTTATTAAAATAGGGCCGGGAGAGAGGATTTTTGCCACCCCCAGGTGCTCCGCGCAGGTGAGTTTTATCCCCCAGAAAACCTGGAGCTCTGGGCACTGATCAGTTTGCGGCTCCATGCGGGGCGCTGAACACGGCAGGAACAGGACAACATTCCCTGAAATGCAACTCCTTTCCCGCAGCTGAAGTTCCAAAGCCCTTCCCTCCCAGTCTCGGTGCACGGACATTTTCAAGAGACTCGGCAGCTTTGCCGGAGCGGGCCCTGTCCGTAGGGCTCTGCAGGCACCGAAGGAAGTGAGACTGGGTCCAAAAATCTAAAAATAACAACGGGAAGTTTATTGTAATGTAAAGATTTTGATAGGATTGCACTCTCATTTGGTTTCCAAGCAAGAAATAAGAGATTTATTGCTCAGGGTAATTAAAAAATTTCCCAGAATCTACATAAGGACAGATGAAGTTACAGCTTCTTTGCTCCTGCGTGCCACGTATTTTATGAAGTTACGAGAAAGTTAGAGGTTCCAGTGCCAAATCGTGTGACTGCCCCCGCCCCCCGCAGAAACCGCGGGTAGTCCCGTTGAAACTGGAGCCGCGCTCGGCCCCGCTGAGCCCATGACCAACCCCGCGCCAAGTCCCGGCGAACCTTTTCCGGGCTCCCTCGCCCCCGCGCGTGGCTCGCTGAGTCCTGCAGAGGTTCCCCTCGGTCATATAAAGAGGCGCCGCGGCCCAGGCAGCTGCCCCCTGCAGGTAACACATTTTAAACGCGGGGCAGAATCGGGCGGTGTCCTTCAGTAGCGCTGCGCATGTGCAGCACGGCCGTCCGAATAACAAAATGGCGGAACCCTTCGAAGACCTTTCGTACAGCAGAAGGGCTGCTTCTTGTTCCTTTCCGTACAACAACATGCCGACGCGCTCTATCTGAAGCATGCGCATTACCACTGACACCGTTTTGTGACCACCGAGACTCGCAGCCTCCGAGTAGAGTGACACCTCTGGCCGCTTCTATTATTTTAAGTAGGTAGGGGAGAAGAACGGAACGGAAAGTTATACACGAATGAAGGCATACAACAGCGAGGAAATTTTTCTATCCCGGCAAAAGGGACAGATTTGCACGATGCAGGCTCACTGAACCCAGAAACAGACCCCTCAAATTTTAAATCACGTAATATTTCAGGAAACAGTTTGAAAATCAGTTAATTGGACCGAAGTAAGGTGCAAGAGGATTAAAGAAAGAGATTTTGACGTAGTAAATGAACAGCTTTTAATTGTGCCTTGTCGCGAAACTCAAAAAACACCCCTCGCCTCCTCCGCGGTGGCCAGAGACAGGGACCCGGAGCGGGGCCGGGCCGACTCCGCTGGCAGCGCTGGGCCCGCGGGCCGTGCCTGCCCAGCCCGGGCCGGGCCCTGCCTGCCGTCCCTCCCGGGCCTAGGGAAACATGCCTCACCGACCGCACATAACCTGCCGCTTGGCATAGCACGAGAGGATGACTGCAGCTACAGGCATATCGAATACCGGCGCAGGAACTGGAGGAGAGGCGTTGCGTTTGCGAAGTGAATATACGACTACTGTTACAGGGCCAGAAAGGAAAGTAGCAGCGATTTATCCCCTTGTAGTGCAAAACCCTATCACTAGTGTGAGGAAGAGACCTGCTGTCACAATGCATAGTAAAAATAGAAGCAAAACTTTTAATTGGAGTCATGGATGCATTTACCACTCTAAAACTAACTTGGGAGACAACTAATCCTGTTTAGGTATATCTGGGTAGAAAAGAGCCAAGAGCAGACAGCTTTGCAGGAAAATAAAAAGACCTTGTCAGAAATCTCAGAGAAGAGAGTAACAGCAATTCCAACAATCTGAAAACTTATTAAGAAATACAGGAGGAAATAGAAGAAATTTGAATATATTGTACAGGCATTTGCAAAATGCTGCAGAGTTGAATAGCAGTTTACCAAACTTTAAGTTGTTGGGTTTTGTTTTTTTTTTAGTAAAACTGCAGTTACTATGAATTATACTTTAGGTTGTATTTATATTTTAATATAAATTAAGGGTTGATAGAGCTAAGCATGATTAAGCTCCACTATGTTTATGTTAGAGTACTGTTAAGTTGTATGTTATTGCTTTAGTATTGGGATGCTAAGTTGTCTTCAGATTAATTTTTATCAAGTTTAAGAGACGTTTAGTTCAAAATTCTTCTTAACTTTTGTTAAAAGATGCTTCTCTAAATTTCAAAGTATGATTTTTTTTTTAGACAAAGGGCAACTCCGACTGAAGGAACTGTGATGACCTACTAATGAACACCTGTTTGTAGATGGAAGAGGATGCAGTTTCTTTATATGCCTTGAAACACATTGATATTGGGGGTTTTTTTAAGTTAATTTTATTTTTTGAATGAATTCTAAATTTTTACAGTTTTAAGGTTGCTGGAGAGATAAGAGCCAACAAATGCAATGCCTTATTACCTATCAAAGATTTCAACATAATTTGATTTCTTAAACAAGAATGTTGGCAAATTTGCCAGATGAAAACACAGGGTACAGTTGTGAGAAGCTACTCATCTGTTCCACAGTCTGCCAAATTACATATTATTATATTTGTTTTTCAGTAACCCTGCACTTTAAGAAGTTTACCAAATTCTTGTTTTGGTGAAATTTGCAGTTGCCATGGGTTTTTCTCATAACTGATTTACTTATAAATCTAATCTGCTTGTTGAGACTTTTATCCCTCTAGTATACCATCATGCTGTTATTCTACTTATGGATTGTTCACTCTTTAATTTATTTTTTGTTGGTAATAGTAGAATAAGCTACATCTTGTCATATTTATAGTTGTATTGAATATGATGGTTGACTTGACTTTTCTTAAGCGTACCTTGTGTTTTACTGAAGTAATAATTGAGCTACATTTTATTAATTTGAAGCCCTTTTATGGCAGAGTTCTATTGAGTTAGTCTTGTTAAGCGTTATTGCTGTCAAAATTTGTTTATACCAGGCTTGAGTGTTATTCAGTCTGAGTTATTATAGCTTTTCCTGGTCAACTGTTCAGTGTTTTCTTTTTTATGCATCCTGATACCTATGGGTTGTAGCTGTGAAGGCTGTGCAGGAGGCAGGACTGTTTGGGCTTTCCAGGGGTTCTTTGGGCCTCTTGATGTCTTTGAGTTTGGGCAGAAGGTGAAAGCTTTTGGGGACCTTATTTTGAATGGTAGAGAGACTCTCTGATCTTTTTTCTTTTTGGAGTGTTGTTGTCCATCCTTGCTGTGGGATGCTGTATGTCTTTTCAGCTTTGGATTGGGCTTGTCAGTGCAGTCTCTTTTTGCTTCCATCCTGTTTTTCAGATTCCAACTCATTTGGTGGGAATAATTTTACCTCCTCTTTTGTTTCATTTTACTCTTATAAATATATGAATGTTTGGAATGTATTATCTCAACTTTTTCAGACAGTTACAACTGATATATTTTTAAGAGAAAAGGTTACAGGTGGAAACAATCTTGAGTCATGGGAGAGCACAGCCTTGAGCCATGGGGAACAGCCAAGAGTCGGGAAGTGTATTGCATCCGAGTGTGGGCCATGGTCTGGAGAACTGTGGACTTCACCCCTGATAAGTCACAGCTGTGTTTTGAGTGTGATAAAGGAATGGGATAGCTTAGTCAGGACAAGATCCTCAGGAAAAAGGAATTGAAGGTATTGCAAGAATGGTTTGGGAAGACTAGAAGACTAACCAAATGGGAGAGACACTTACTGCTGTGAGGAATCTGCTGCGAGGTCAGTCTGGGTCTGCAGTTAGACCCTGCAGTAGGAGTTTTGCAGTCATAGTTGAGCTAGGTGAAGGCCTATGGTCAGAGGCAGCAAGGGAATACATACTGTATTCTACTGTCATAGTCCTACTAGAACACAGTCTAGTACAGAACATATTCAAGTAAGAAATAACCAGCAGTCAGAGACTGCAAAAGGAACCCTACGGTGTGAGTTTACTGCAGTCAAAGTCATTGAATAGTTAGGATCAGGATGGCTGAATTATAGAAAAGAATAAGCCAGGGCCTTTTCACACTTTTGGACAAGAGTCTGTGGCCTGACCATTTATATCTCAAACATGAGATCTGAATATTAATTGTATGGTGTGAACTTACTGATATGATGATAGGTGTTATTCAGATATTATTTTTTATATTATTGTGTTATAGCCAGCTTCTTAGAAAATGTGTTGTTTCAAGATTTTATTTATTTTTTTCTTTAATTTCTTTCAGCATTTCGTAACTACTATTGTTCAGGACTTTGTTTTAGATATGTCTTACATTGTTCTCCATCTGTTTATGCTAGTTTCTCCACTAGCTCCATGGTTTGACCCAGTGCTGTCTCATGATTTTTAAGTATTTTTTAGAGTTCCAAGAAATGATATCTGAACTTTGTGAAAAACCTCCTTTGAACTGATGATGTTGTGACCTTTAGTTCTTGTTACAGAAGCACTCTGACAATTTGCCATGTTTAAGGCATCCCTGTCCTGAGGGAATTCCGGAGGAGACCAGTTATTAGATGGTTCAATTAGTCTTTCACCCTAAGATTCTTAGGAGCCTTGTTTTGAAATATGTCTAGGGAATTCTCTTCCAATTAGAGCTCAGGCAGTGGGCAGGCCTTAGCTCTATGTGGATGAGAAATTTGCCAACCCAGGTGCTTGCAGACCCAGGTGTTTTCTGCCTTAAAACAATATTTAAGTCGCCTTGACTTGGCTATTTGACCCTATGGATATGACAGCTGAACCTATCTTCGACAAGAGCTTGGAGAATCATTATCCAGAGAATGATTGTCCAAATCTTCACTGATTTATGGGTTACCACCTGTTACAGACTCTGGGATGATGGGACAGTATTTCAGAGATTGCTAATTACCTACTTTCACATGTGTTACTGATTATGTGTATTATCTGAAATATTTCTAAGGGTTGTACCTGACTTATTCTTGATTGCTATCAGTTTTTTGTTTCATTACATACATAGTTTTGTTTTGTTATTCCCTTCATGTTCTTAGCAAGAGACATGCATGCTGTTTTTAACACCAAAACCAGGGGAATAAGGGGGAATTTAGTGCCTTGAGAAGATTGAATGATGCAAGATATGCATCAGAACTTTAGACAACAGGTAATTTTGAATAATGTAATAGTTATGTTAGCAATTTGGAAAAAGAGTTATCAAACTTAAATTTCAATTTTGAGCTCAGATCACATCTGCCAGAGGCTCTGTGTGTTCAGATCCACCAAGTTTTTAGTTGTAATCTACATGTAATTGGAAAACAAGTAAGTGAAAAAACACTGTGTAACCTGCATAGTTACACATAGTCCTATGTGTAGCTGCATAGTTTCCCAAAAGAGTTTCCAGGCTTTTAAGGGAAAATCCACTTTATCAATATAGCAATTTTTTTCAGAATATTTTTTCCAATTGATTCATTAACTTAAAGAGAAGAGGTGCATGTGTTTTTATCATTAGCAGATTAAAAATAGTCATCTATTAGTTTCATCAGACATGAATTGCCTCTGAGAAGAATGAGGTCCAGTGAGAATTGACTTCACCACCACCCAGCCTTCGTACAGGAACAAAAGTAGGACTGCCAGAAGATGGCTGTGTCTAGAGACTTACAGAGGAAATTTGTCAACAAAAGCCTTATATCAATATCATGGTATAGTGTTCCTACTAACCTTCTTCAGCTGCTTCCTGTTCTAAGTTCCGAAAAAGACATTTAGTGATGTCAAGAATCAACATTTTCAGCTAGTGGACTTTTTCTTGAGTCTCAACTACTTGGACTTTAAAATAGTTGTAATTTATCTCAATTTCCCCTAGGGATATTGGAAATTATTTTTATTTTTCTCATGCTGCAAGACCCTGTATCAGTGACATGATTTGATTTAGTAAGTTTGGTTGATTGTAGGTGGTTTTCTACGTATCTTGTCCCGTATTTAATAGATAACCAGTAATAGCCTTAATAAGATGCAAATTGTTTTAACAGCAGAACATATGAGCAATGTACTAGTCCCACATCCCAAGGGTAGTAGTATCATCCTTGACCCCAATTTTTGATGGTATCAGAATGTGTATTGCCACAGTTGGAGTTATTCTGGAAGTGCTGGTGAGAATGCAACTGTAAGAATGTATCCACCAGGTGTCTTTTCAATCTGTGGAGATGGGGCATGGCGCGCAATCCTGAGTAGTGCATTTGGTGAACCATGTTGCTTGGGGAGACTAACTATGTTTGTTCCTAGAGGGGGCGAGTTGCTGGATTGGTCAATTCGGAGAGTGGGACATGGCAGGAGAACTAAAGGAGTGATCACAAGCTTGGGACCTGATTGTGGCAATCACATGAAGTCTTAGGATGCTCCAGTACAAATGGTGGCATCAATCTTTACTCCAGGTGTTGTTGCTGCTCAGACTTTGACTACACTTAATAAGTTAGGATGGTGGACAGCTAAACAGTTGAATATAACTTCAGCTGTTTTGAATTGGATGCTCACTGATGTAGATAGTATTAGACACAACTGCAAAATAGAGCTGTTGTAGAGTTTTGCTATTAGCTTATGGGCATGGGTGTGGAAATTTTGAAGGAACGTGTTGCTTGAACCGCTCTGACCATTCTGCATCCATTCATAGGAAACTTGAGCAACTACAGGATAACATGAAGAGGTTGATTGTTGATGGTTGGGGTTTGGATGAATGGTTTAAGGGGTGGGAAATCACTGGATGTTGGAAAAACATTACAAAGGGAGCTTTGTTGTTACTAGTAGTCATTGTTTTGCTGCTTTTTATTATTTTATGCGTTGTGGAGTTGGTGGCTCGCTTGGCGCAGAGTGCAGTGGGGAGAGATTGGCTGGTGCAAGAAAAAAAATGAAGGGAGAATTGTAGCAATGTATGTGTATAACAGGCCATTCTGATGCACCAGCCAAACTGGTTGTGAGTAATCTTACCAAACCACCTGCAATTTTGTTATTAGAGCTCTCAGGAATTCATCAAAGTTACTGGGAAAACAACAGGATCAAAGATGGGAGCAGAGAGCCTGAGAAACTGTCTGCAAGAAACAAACCCTAGATAGGGGAAGCACAGTGTGATGATGGACGCTTGACCAATTGGATGTCCTGAAGGATGTGTGCCAGTCTCATGAAGAAGCAGCTTAGCCAACCCAGAGATGTGTGTCCACATGGACAGTAAACCTAGTATCTATATCTGCCATGAATTGTAAACAATAAACACCTTCTGTTGGAATCATATTGATTCATTTATTCTGTGACCCATTTCCCCCCTGCATTCTTTGCTAGTTTTTTAAGCATCTCAGACATCTACTAAGCAGATCAACTCAACAAATAGGTTCTTATTTTTTAATTTGAGTGCTGACTTGTGCATCTCTGTCCATGTTCCTCTAGGGCTGCTCATTGTGAACAGCTGCTGTTAGAGGAGAGAGAAAACACTTGCAATTACACCAGAGCAATGTCTCAGTGGACCACCCCATGCAACCTGCAGGTAGTCCCCCAGAATAGTACATCTGCAGGAGGCCATGTCTCATGGGCAGCCCAGACTGTTGAGCAGCTCATAGGGATGAGGCAGGTCTGAGGTCAACCTGGAAAGTCAGTCTGCAGGTTGGGATCAGCACGAGGCCAGTGATGGTGACCAGAGACAGACCCAGCCCTTGTCAGGTCTGTAGTAACAAGGCAGAGCTGAGTTAAGGTTAGGCAGGCAGGCTGCAGGTCAGGGTCAGAGAGACTCAGGGCTGGGCATGGCCATGGGCATAGGCACATTTGTGAGAGCATTGCAGACAAGCACATCTCAGCGCAGCTCAGATGGGGATTGAGGGTCAAGGGCTAAGATGAACTGGGCTCCTGGGCAGCACTGGGGTGCAAGCTCTAAAGTGAGGCTGGCCTAAGGGCTTGTTAGTGCTCTTAGGACCCTGGGAACAGCTTCACAGGCAGTGAGATAACAGCATGAGCATGGCCAGTTGAAATAAAGCCAAAGGTCTGCCTCCCCCAGGTCCCCATCTTCAGGGATGTTTGACAAAGGAAAACCTTCACCCTTCCCTCACATGCAATCCCTAAGCAAGAAAAAGTGGAGGGGCATAGATTCTGGCACTGCTGCTCATATTGACATGTCACCAGGCCTTCTGGAAAGAGAGATTCATCCAGTACTAAAACTAGAAGAGATGCTGAGGATAGGGAGTTTGATACATGGAAGAAGCTCAAATCTCTCCACCAGTGGCGTAGAGTCGCTGGGGAGCAAAGAGCCCCCTCATGTCAGAGATGGACCAAGATCATTGTGTGCCAAAAGAGCTCGATCTTGTGGCTGTCAGCCAGTCCTTGCCCATGTCTTCAGAAACCTCATGCAGGTCAGTGGGCTGCAGTTGAGATCCATGCGAATAAACAGAATATGCTCAAATCTTCCTTGTGTAGTTACTGTCACATTAATTTGATAGTTTATAACCTATTTAGGATTTTCTGTGCTGGCATATGGACAAGGTCTACACCACCTTCATATTTTGAATGGTATTTTATCTTTAATTTAATATTTCTGTATATATAGCCTTTTTATCGTGCTTTGTAGCCATAGTTTTTTATTTGTGGTGATACAATGGTTCTGAGTAATTCTAGAAACTCCATGCTTCTTACAACCATCTTATCCTTTCAGTTTATTAATTTATAATTCCTCTTGAGGGAGGAATTTCTTCGTGGATATTGTTCTTTCAGTATCACCAGACTGAATACATTATACTCACTGCTATGCATGATTGTTCTAATAGCCCCTCACACAACTCAGCATTAAACCAAATTGCTTCTTTTATGTTGTCCAACCAGCTGCTCCAAAAATCAAGCCTTTGTGGTATCTAAATGTAGCAACCACATGATATGCTGATGTGACATTTACTCTGTGTGGGGGGCTGGAGACTTATCATAATAATGTTTTCTGCCTTGGTTGCCACTCTGATTTCCTAAATACATCAGTGTCACCCACCACAGGTTTTACACTGTGTTCACTACAATAGTCCTAATTCTCTCCTTTGCCTATTTAGGAGCGAATTTTCCACGTAAAGGGAAAGTGTTACATCTTGGAAGATTAAAATGGTTCAGGCACATTGATTCTGAAGTTTCTTCAATATCCAACATTATGCCTCCACATGCTCAATAGTGAGTTCTTCCTGCATGGCTAGCTACTGCAGTGTGTCACCTATTACCTGCCTTGTGCCAGTGTATGATAACGTTGTTCTCAGTCAAAACCCGGTATACCGTGCAGTTGTTCTGCCTGGTTTTGTGGTTGCTCAAATTTGTTTTGGAGTACATTGGTGGCTGTTACCAAGTTTCTGTGCCTTTTTAGGCCAGACTTCATTTGTTCATATTCCCATTAGTCATTTCTTACTTCTCCGGTTTTGTCAACCTCCAACCTCGTCTTTTAACTAAGTGAGCGAGCGGCCTTGCACGCCTCACCCTACGCCCTGATCCTGCCCAACGGTGTGGGCTGAGGTCAGCGAGCAGTGACCGGCGGCCAGCGCGCAGCGCGGGCAGGCAATGCAGAGAAAGCAGCGCGGCCCGGAGACGGCGCAGGAACGAAGTACAGGAATCAGCTAGCGCAGGAAGGCAGACCAGATGGGTAATCCCACATGGTCTAGCGGTTAGGATTCCTGGTTTTCACCCAGGCGGCCCGGGTTCGACTCCCGGTGTGGGAAAAAAGTACTATTTTTCCATTTCGTTCGCCTACTTGCCTTCTGGTTGTTAATTCTTCGCGATCCTTCCTACCCCTACGAGCACAAACGAATTCCTAACCCCGGCGCACTGGCATGCGTACAGAGCCAGGTTCAGAGGAAGGAACACTCGCCATAAGTTGGCATTATGCCTCAGAGCACTCTAGGACCAGTCTCTCCTCCGGATGAAGCCATCTCACAAGCAAGAAAACTTATTTTGGAAGTATGTTACTGAGAGCTTCCCCTCAGCTCCAAACGTGAATCCGGCCAAGTGCGTAGTGACCACAACAACAGCCCTGCGGAGTTGAACGTTGACAGCCAACAGGCCAGGGCATTGCTGTGATATGCTAAGTCTGGCAACAGCGCTGGACACGCAGCTTGTGCAGCTATTTTCTACTCCAGACCCCTTATTAGCCACCTTCACCTCTCTGTGAGTACTGTAAGCGTAGGGGTGCATCCTTTCTCCCACACTGCCTGGGCACCAGCCACAGGCAAGGGGTGTGTTAGTGGAGTAGACAAAAAATCCCATGTCTGTGTACTCCTTCCAGAGCCTGGCTCCACAGACGAATTATGATAGAGAAAAGCCTTAAGCAAATACAAGAATATGAGCCTATGCACATACTTCAGTCATAATCACAAGCTGAGGGAACAAGGAACATGGAGGTGGTTAGACCAGACCTGGTGGCTGACTGGAAGCTGAGGGGTAAAGGACAGGCAGCCAGAGCAGTGCATAGGAACAAATATAATCAACCTCGTTTTGTCTGAGAAGACTAGTAATTTTCTTTGCAACCAAATGATGCAGAAATTATTTGGTTTGAAAAGACACCCTATTATAGTCATGCTTTGTTCTTTATTTTAAACAGATAATTTTTCCAAAATGTTCCAAACTCTACTGGTTGACCACTTCATCTTAGAAAGACTTGGACACTCTGGGCAAGGGCCCCAGGATCATTTTCTGCTATTAACATTTCAGGAACTTTGTTAGAAATTACATTAAGTGAGGTAGTAGCCTGGGATTTTCAGAAAAATTATCATTTCAAGAGGGAAAGTTTGTTTAGATTTTCTTGTTACATTGTTGCTTATTAGTAGAACAACAACAACGAAGCCTAAAATTCCTCAGCAACAATTTATTTCACGCTGATTCCAGCAGGAAACCCACTTTATCTGTCCTACCTGGAACAATTACCCCAAACTTACTACATATTATTACATTTAAATACAAAGGAGCCATTCTGTGAGCTCTGAAGAAAACAAAACACTGTTAATGAGACAAGAGGGACTTTTTTCACAAAACACTGCTTCTCTTCTGAGATAAACTTTCAGCTTCAAGGCTCTAGCAATCTGCAGCGGCTTGGGCCAAAAGCCGCACTAGAAAGGCAGGTCATTGACTGATTGTTTTACTTGGGATTGAAGTGGCTAAAAAAATCTGCAAGATACTGCTGGCCCATCGACGGAGGTGTAGTTTCTGGCGGAAGAGTAAGGCAAAACACCTTCGGACACTGTTAATCTCACTGAAACATATCAAGCTCTCAGCCAAAAGTACGAAGATCAGACCACAGACACTATTAAATGTTAAAAATGGGCCAGGAAACCTGCTCCTTCGAAAAGCCATTATTAGTCAGCTCTTTCAAGGGGGAACTCGAGGAGTCGCCCGCACCGGCGCTGCTCCCGCTCGGGCCGCCGCTGACGACGAGGTGCCAGTCGAATCTGCTGCTCTCGCTGCAGAGTCGGGAGTTCCGGCCTCGCGGGAATCCCCATAAACTCACTTGGCGCGTGTGGTCTAGGAGTGTCACCTTTGCTCAGTCTTTTGTGGTCCATAGCGAGGCGGCAGAAGCAGAATTCAGTCTCTAGGTAGCTGAGGGTCTTCTCAGTGTTGTAGTTCTACCTTTTATCTGGGTTTTGTGCTGGGTCGCGGCTTTTGGGTCCTTTTGCCAGTAACTGCACTTCCGCTTGGAGCGGTGCACCATGGAAGTCGTCGGATTTTCCTATCAGGTGGGGCCAGCAGTTTGAGGAGCCGGCGGGGAACGGCGATAGCCTAGCCCGACGGAAGGGGAAGGGAACCTGGGGTTTTAGGGGGATGTAGAACTTGGAGTAAGGTTTTGAGGGTACAAATTTTGGTACAAACAGCATAACTTTCTTAACAGACCGGGTACAACTGGCATAACGTTTTAAACAGCATAACCTTCCTAACAAATGACAGACTGTGTCAAAAATGGGAGCTTCTTACATTTTATTCATTTCATTAAATGATCACGTCAGCACAATTTTTGGTGAAGGAACACAGTAACTTAACCCTCCTGTCCACTCCATAACCTAATCCACTTTAGTTTGCGGGAAAGCAAGTGCCTATGACAAGGCCTCGGCATGGGGCTCAAAATGTCCTGAAGGATCTGGGACACAGCTCTTCCAGAGCCAGGAAAGGAACAGGTACTCCAAACGCACGGGAGTTCCACAAGCCCGCAGGCACCCGCGCCGCGGGACTACCGCGGCGGTCGCGCTGGGCCCCAGGCCCCGAAGGCAGGCGCAGCCCCACCATAAAAGCCTCAGATTGGACCCCCCGGCCCTCGACCCCTTCAGGCAGGCGTGCAAGCCCTCGCGAGACCGCAAAGGCCCGTGATAAGGCCACCTGTCTATTCAAATCTCGCGACCATTTGAGCCACTACTTCCGGGCGCGACACCTCGCGAGAGACGGCGAGCACGGGCGTGTAGGGGCTTGTTTGCTCGGGTGTCTCGCGAGAGCCCCTGCGCGGTGCGTTGGTCGCCCCCGTGCCGTGCGCGGATCCGCGAGCGGCCGGGCGCCATTTCGGGAGTAGCCGCCGAGCCATAGACGGGGCCGGACCGATACTGGGATCGACTGACGGCCGCGCCGCCCCTCGTCGCCCGCTCCCCGGGGCTGCCTGAGCGCCGCCGTCCATTTAAGATTTGGACGCCTGAAGAAGGTACTTGAGCCCTCGGGCCCAGTCCCTACCGCCAGCGCAGTGACGCCGGAGCCGCCGCTGCCGGACTTCGGGGCCCTAGCGAGGATCGCACTGCCCGCGGCGCAGGTAACTTGTCGGTGGGCCCTGGGCCTCACCGCCGGGTGAGCAACAGCTTGGTCCGGGGAGTGCTGCGGCCTGGGCGTCTGCGTCCCTCCAGCTGCCGTGGCCGCCTCGGCCGTGCCCGCGGGGCCGCTCTGCTCCTCACCGGGGCCAGAGCGCCCTGCCATCCCCGCCCCGCGGCCCAGCCCTGTGCGTTTCGTTTGTTCCCGTGGCCTGGCCACGTCGCGGGCAGGCCCGGCTGCCCTCGGCACGGCGCTGCCCCGCCCCAGCTCCCCCCGCTCCAGCCCTCGTCTCTTCCCGCGATGGCGCTGTGCGGAGAGACCGGGTGGGAGCGGCTGTGGGTTTGTGTGGGGTTGTCCGCGCTGGAAGACGGGGCGGAAAGTGGTGGAGGTGGGGCAGCGCCGGCCGTCGCGGGCGGGCGGGGAGTGGGAGGCCTTTGGAAGGAGCGAGGTGTTAGGGTAGCCACGGTGGGGCAGGCAGCGCTGCGCATCACTGTTTCTGGGAAACCGAATTCGCTCCGCTCGATCGTGTCGGGAACATGTGAGAAGTCTGGCTGGGGACCTACCCGCAGATGGATGGGTCCTGCTGAGAGGCGAGCTTCCGTTCTGAGGCGTCGGAGTCCCCTTTAAAGTTTTCTGATGCTTTTTCAGGACGCTGCATGCAAAACGTGTCGAATTGTCATTCACGAGATTTCTAGAACAAGTAATTTTGAGAACGAGACCCTTTTTAAATTCCTTTTATTGTATGTAGTGCGGCACAAAGAGAGTGTTTTCTTTCAAAATCGTGACTAGCTCAGTTGCCGTGAATATTCTGTCCCTTTACGTTTTCTGTAGATCCACAAAGTTCCAAGTGTAGTTAGTTCCTTTTTTGTTTTGGTGGTTTGGGATTTTTTGTTGTTGTTTTTTCCCTCTCTACAAACAAGTTTGTCATACGTAGCCTTTTTGAGAAAGCTGAAAGGCCTTTAGGAAAATTATTTGGAGCGTCGGTGTTTAATGAAAGATACTTGAAAATCCGTTAGGGCTTCTAGTAGTTTGAAATTATTATGAGCTTTCATTTGTGGTGTTTTTTTTTTTAATAGTTTCAGCTTCATGTGTAGCATTATGTGCATTACATGTATGCATTGCAGGGCTGGTAACAAGACTGTGTTGCACGTAGAGAGAAGGTACTCTGATAACGTGGTGTTGTCCTAGTGGAAGTGTAAAGAGTACAAAGGGTAGAGATTGCTGAGGTGAGGCCAAAGGTCCATGCAGCTCAGGAAATTGTCAGTCATGGTGGCCAGCAGTAAATGCCAAAAAAAGAACGAACAGCGAAGTCACACATTGATAGTTCTTTCTGTGTGCGCTTAGTTGTCAGCTGTGGTTCAGCGTCACGAGGCATGCCTTTGTTTAATGCAAACCATTCTCTTTAAACTTTTATGTTTTTTTTTTTTTTTTTTTTTTTTTTTTTTTTTTTTTTTTTTTTTTTTTTTTTTTCCTTTTAAACAGTGCATGTGCTTCTTTTTCTTTGTTAGCATCCTCAGTGCCCTTCAACAGTGAATTCAATTCAATGGCTAAATGCTTTGTGAATAATGACCATTGTTTTGAATCCACTGTGTGGTAGTTCATTCACTTAGTGTTTGGGTCAATGCAGTAGTAGTTATTCCCTCTGCACTTTTCCATGCCATTCAGGATTTGATGATCCCTATTACAGCCACCCCTCTTTAGGTTGAATTCCTCCCTAAGTGTAGCTGGATATGTTGGCTAAATTACACATCTGAAAATGTAGTTTTGGGTGAGAATTGTCACTGGTGGGAATTTTTGTAGACTTCTGGATTTGCCTTTTTCATGGCCCTTGATTATACTGATGTATTATTTATACTATATACTGGTAGAACAGCTGTGAATTAAATCACATGTATGTAGTTGGCTTGAGAAGCTGAATATAAATACTGTGTAAAAAATAAAATTTAACCATTACACTTTAACGAAGGATGGTCATATCTGTAAGTGATAGCACTATAGCCCAACAGGTAATAATTTGAAAATGAGGTTAGTGTGCCTCAGTTAAGTAATTGAGTGTGTACTGCCAGTGCTGTGATCCTGCTTGAGGATGGTGTTTTATACTATAATGTATACCTGAGCCAGGGTCAGATGTGCTTCAGCTCTGTAAAGCAGTGTCAGTTATGACATTATAAGTGACCAGTGTAAAGGGTCTTGATGTGTTGGAGCATTTTCATTATTCTGCCCAGGGCTTTGGATAGCACAGTTCTGCAGCAGTGCCAGTAGACAAGGTGCAAGAACTAACCTGTATGATTAAAAAGCCATTTCATTGTGCACATGCAAATCTTAAGTGTTGGGCTGTAAGACTTGGATCTTGAGGACTGGCCATTCTTGCTCTTAAGAAAAAAACCCAAAAAAACCCCACAAAAACAAAACAACTTCCACTAAGAGATTTGAGAAAGTTGAATATATAAGTTTAATGCCAAGAGTCTTGAGAGGTGTTTAACAGCAAAGCTGCATAGGGAGAAGAAATAAAGTGTCAAAGTGATTCAGAGTATAGGGAACATAAAATTATGTAAGAGCTTGAAATTGGAATATAAGAGGGGCAGCTAAAACCAAAATGTCTGTGGTCTCAAGTGTTACCTGGTGTGGTTGATCTTTTTGTTTTGAGACCTGAAGTTCCATACTGGATGGACTTTTTACATGCTTTAGTAGCTCTTAGTGCTGGGATTTTATCCATTTTCCTGTGATGCCTTGTTATGCATGAGGCAGCCTTTGTTAAAGCACCATGATGTCCACATGCTGGGATTGGTATATGATGGTGGCAAAGGCTAGGACCTGTGAATAGGTTTGCCTGATTCGGTGTCCTTTGGTGAAGCTCTAGCACTTCTCAAGATGGCCACCAGAGCTGTGTTTCTGTGTCATAAATATGCTGTCCTCTTTGTTTTGAAAGAAATTGACGGAATACCTCTGGGGTTTCCTCTGACTAATGGTGTTCAATCACACTTTGTTGTTTGCAGCTGTAATTACTTTGCACACATTTATTATCATTTCACTGGACAAAACTTCATTCCAGTTTTTGGGAAGTATCTACTGAAGCACCGTTGTGTGAATTTGAGCCAATGCAGCAATGACTGCTTAAATAAAAGCTTTTGGAATATGAAGTGTAAGGGTGTTTTCTGACTCAGGTGGAATTTGCTTCTTTCAGGTGTCCTGAAAAATGGCCGATGATATTGATATTGAAGCAATGCTTGAAGCTCCTTACAAGAAGGTGAGAAAAAATATGTCAGTGAGGTCCTGTTTACCTTAATTTAGCATTATTCATGAAACTACTGCTGAACTGTAAACTAACATCCCTGGAGCCCTCATGATTTATCTTATTGGACATACATTACATGTAACTTTCAAGTTAATATATACTGTTAATGTAATTATGTTGTGCAGTAGTTTCACTTCAGCGTGATGAATAAATGCCCATCTATCTCTCTTTGTAGACTTGCCTAACGATATCTCACCTCTACTCCCATGAATTCACCTTTGATTCCAGTGTGAACTGTCAATCATAAGGTAGTAATTGAGTGACGTATCGCTGTACCGTGGTCCCCTAGGTAAAAAAAAATCCACCAAACACAATCAAAACAAAACAAAAGAAATCCACCCAAAAACCAACTAAACAAAACCAGAACAAAACCAAAACAAACCCCAGAAACCAAAATCCTTAAACTTTTCCTCTAAAATTGTGAAGTCTAGTTTGGTATAGCAACAAGGTGAATGCAGTGATTTGGAAAAACAGCAGGGTTCCAAGAATAACCTTTTCACCAGTCCCATGGCAAGTAAATATTTGAACAGTCTGCTCAGTGTGAGAAGAGTGGGACTTGCTTTTAATGCAGAAGGTTGCTGGCGGTTAATCTTTCAACAGGGCAGATGAAAATCAATTGCTGAGTGAACAATTTTACAGAAATTCTTGGATCCCTGAATAGAATGTTCTTAGCAAGTAAAAGACAGTATCACAGTCTGCAGTGTCATTCTAATACAAGCTCTTGTATCCTTCTGTCCTAGTTGTTTAATTAGGAAATGCAAATTTTTCTGTAAATTTTTATTAATTAGCTTAGTGATGTCTTTCACTTAAACCAGCAGCAAATGAATACTGTCTTTTTTTGTTTTCCACCAGGTGGTGGTGAAGTGTTAACAGACTGCATGATTTAGCACCCGTTTTGAAAGAAATGTATAGAAGTTTAAGTTGCCTAGGAATTGTATTTTTGATGTAACTAATGTGATTACACTGTAAAGCCAGTATATAAGTTATGTAGTGGCTATTGTTAGTCTGTTTTGCAGTCTTTATTACAACCATGTGGTGAATTTTGGATGAGCATTTGTAAGTTTAAAGTGGTGTATTTAGTTTATGTAATATTTAGCAATTACATTTACATCTTGAAGAGATATTTGTGAACTGTTGTGTTAAAATTCTTGTGTCCTGGCTTAACATGGATATTTTCCATGTAAACAGGTATGGAAATAGGGAATGTTTAGGCTGGACTGGTGGATTATTGATGGCTTTCTTGGGAGTCAACGTTACTAAAGCAGTGTGAATCCCTGTTTGCTTCAGGGCGAGATGTGTGACAGAGGTGACATCAAGCTCTTACAACCCTTCAACGAAAATGAGCGAAGATCTCGGGAATGGCATCGGTCACAGGAAATCCATAGTGGCTGGCTGCTAGTGTAGCCACGGGGCTTAGGCAGAGATGTAGCCTTGGTACTAATCAGAGGGGCTCGCAAACACCTCAGACTTCCTCTTAAATTTTATAGAGATAACATTTAGCCACTTGAGTGCTGAATTCTACAGGATAACTTGCTCTCTAAACCATGTAAGGAAGTATCTACAATTTAATGCACACTTTTTAATGATGTAAGTCTTGTGTTTTGTAATTGTATGACTTAAATTTAAGCAGCAAAGTGGTTAAATACGCCTACCTAAATTTTTAAAGCTTTCCACATTAAACTGTAAGCAAGTAATTTAGTATTAAAATTTTTGTTTTTTTTTTTATTTTCTTATTCCTATTCCCATTACCCTTTGACCACTTGAAATATTTCCGCTTCGTCCTCACGATGTTCTTCTATCAACCCTGCTTAGGATGAGAACAAACTGAGCAGTGCCAATGGCCATGAGGAGCGCAGCAAGAAGTAAGTATTTTCTCAGTTTTCTACATTTGGGTGGAGGCTGCTGATTTTTGTGGACTTGTGATTCCATGTCAGTAGTGTTTAAGGAAATAATTTGAAAAAGCTTGGTATTTGCAGTTGCAGCAATTTGGAAATTTTGTTTTGTTTGCGAGTGTAGTTAATACGCTTTGCAACTGGTGTGATCAAAATTGCGGAAACATTCATGTAGCATCAGATAAAATAGACACTTGGTGTGTTCAGCATATTTAAATTCTTTTTGTTACTTTACCTGCAATAGATTTTGCATTTTAAAAATTATTTGTTGTAGAATTGTGATTTGGAGCAGTTTAAAGCAGTTGAAGAGACTAGTGCTTTCTTGAAAAGGTTTAGGGTGTTGAATCACCTTGTTCTATTCTCTGCATCGCTGCCTTTTGAAAACTTCGGAATTTATAATACAAAGTTTTTTAAAGACAAGAGTACAAGCTCACCTTGTTCAGCAAGTGTAATTCCAGGGTGTGAACACCTGCTGATACAAAAAAAAAATTAAGTCTGTAAAATAAATTCCTTATCTTACAAGCATCATTTGGTGAAGAGGTAATTGATGTAAAAAGAACAGTTACAAAGCTGATAGTTGACTAAACAGTAACAAGTTAGCTGTGTATTAGAGAAGTGCACCGAAGTCAGAATTAATGCTGTTGTCACCTTCTGAAATCATACAGATGACGTGCTGAAGGACTCCGAAGAAAGTTTCTTCTCAGATCTATAAATATTTGGGAGATTATAAATCCCATTCCAAAGTCAGACTTGGGTTGGAATCAAATTATCCAAAATTGATTGTACCTTTTACTTGTGTTCCAAATAATACCATGAAAATAATTTTCATGCGAAATACTGAGACCTCTAAAACCCCATCAAAAGCAGCTGCTATCAATATTTTTAAGCCCTAGAAGTTAATTTTGATACAGTTCTTGTCCTCCATAATCTTTTAAGAAGTACTTTGTTTGTGATGTGTGATAGTGTACTCTGTTGCTGAAGACAAAGGTGTATGTAGAGTTTGCAAGACTTCTTGCTTCGCTTTAAAACAATCAAATTGGGTCGAAATGGCATTTTTTTATCTCCTTCAGTTGGGCAAATACTGAAATAAGATTCAAACTGTCAGGAAAATCCACAGCAAACATCAAAAACTTGGAAAAAGAACGTGTAGCATTCAGTAATTGTCAAATCATATTTACATCTCCATTTAATTGATTAGAAGAATTAAGGATCTGCGTTTTTACTAGATGTCTGTTCTGTAGGTCCAGCTCAATCATGATTTGAAGGCAGAGCATGGATCTGGACTGGTGGGAGTCCTTCCCTGCAAAGCAGGTTCACTCTGTTGGATAGGGAATAACTGCTGTCATTGGTGAAGAGTGGCTGCAGTTAATGGTACTGGCCAGTATAGTGAGCTCCAGGGAGTGTTTCTCAGAGCTATTTTAATAGTGAATGTTGTAGAGTTTTATCTTGAGGAAATGTTGGTAAAATATGGATCCTAGAGGAGAGGGACAACATGAGCCTAACCATCACAAACTGCAGGACTTAGGAAGTGTGGTTAAGTGATGCTGATGGCACCACCCAGAAATAGAGACTATCAGAAATTGTGAAGCTTCTGAATATCAGGTTTTGATGCAGCAGCTTCTGTGTCCATACAGAAATATTAAAAAAAACTAATGGACTATCACAAATAAGAAAAAAATTAAATGTTCTAGTGTTTAAAATGTAATTGTAAAGTATCTGTCTATAAAGATGAATACTAAGATAGTTTGAATGGGTCTTCCTGGGTAGACATTGGAGAGCAAAAGCTATTAGTAATTAGGCTCAGTTAGATAAGGCAAGTGAGAGATTTTTTTACTTCAGAAGTTGAAACTAACTAGAAGTTTTAGTTTATACATAGCCACAAGGATGAACTTTTTCTGATCCACATGCCCTTTTTTTTAAAGAGTTTTTAAGAGTATGAGTGGTCATGTTAAAAAAAGATGATAGATATGGAATCAGAAGGCCCAAAAGGAGGAAGAGGAAAAAAATCAATGACAAAGGATGTTTTGAACTTCAGAAGTTTAGCAGCAAAGCTGATTATTTTGCTGTCTTAGGTAATAGCTTGAGCATCTGTTTAACATGTGTCTTATGTATACTTGCAGATATATTTTAGAAACTAGGAGATGCTTAGCTTTGGTTGTCTGAGGCTGAGATGGAGGAGAAAAATTGTAAACAATGCAAATGCTATAATGGAACAGTTGCTCACTGTTTTTCAAATATGGGATATAATTAACATACAGGTTTTAGAAGATTAAATTTTCTAAGTAAGTTGGTGAAGTTACAAAAATCTGCGGTTTGCCCCAAACCGGTAACAGCCATAGACTTAAAAAAGCAGGTGGCTTATGAGTGAGGGTAGCAAGTAGGAAGCAAAACTCTTAATCAGCATGTCAAGATCATTGCCAGGGCATATTAAGGGGAAGCAACCTTCCTTTCTCCCAGACTTGCCTCTTCCTTTCTATTTTTGTTGTGTTTTGTTTTACTTTGCTAAATAATTTATTCTTAGAATCATGAAGCTGTGTTTAAAGTGTGTTTGAATGGCGCATGAAGTACTGCAACTGCCATGTACTAGTCTAACACGGGAAATGAGTTTTTAGTCCATTTACACTTCTGGAAGCATTCTCTAGCAATTAAAAAATGTAAAATAAAAATGTGCTATTACAGACTTCATGTGACTTACGATAGAAGATTGCTGACTCATTTGGCCACTCATTTAACAAAAAAAACTATAGATACCAACAGGTAGAAGCTTTTCCTGTTAGTGTCTGTGACATCAGAGGAACTGGAATGTGGGGTAAATAACACTGAATTATGTGTGTAACTGAAGTTGCACTTTTTTTTTGCCAGGAGAAAAAAGAGCAAGAGCCGAAGTCGAAGCCATGACAGAAAGAGGAGCAGAAGCAAGGAACGCAAACGGAGCCGAGATCGGGAACGGAAAAAGAGCAGAAGTCGGGAAAGGAAACGGAGCAGAAGCAAGGAACGCAGACGCAGCCGATCTAGGAGCAGAGATCGCAGATTCAGAGGCCGCTATAGAAGTCCCTAGTAGGTTTTTGTTCAGAATTGCTTATGTGCTGCTTCAGTGTTACAATATGGAAGGTTAAAGTTTTGCTCTCTGCTTTCTAGATGGGTCAATATTATCATTCAAAGAAGGTGAGAGGTTAAGTTTGAAGAATGTCAATAAATACAGAGTGAAAAGGTGGAGGAGGGAGATATTCATCTTCTAGTTTAATTCTTAGCCAAACACAGATGGAAAAGCAAGTGAAAGGACGTGTACTGCTGACTGGAGAACAGATTTTATCACAAAATCAGTGTAACAACCAAATTCTCTCCATGTCTCAACTACTTGAAGTATATGAACTTGATGGTTTAACTGTCAGAAATTTAGTAGTAGTCTGTTTATTTGGTTACAGGGTCATACTCCCCCTTTTATTTTTTTTTTTTATTACTAAAGATTTTTACTATCTTGCTGTTCTTGAACATTAACTCCATAAATGGGCATTCACACAAACATACTCCATGTTCATGCATCCAGACTGGGGAGCATCTTGTGTTAGCAGTGCCCATGTGTTGCATATTTGCCCTGCTTTTTTCTCAGACTTGTTTAGATGCTGACAAGAATTCTTTTGTTCCTCTGAGATATTTAGCTTGATAGAACTTCAGCAATAGGTAATTCCAGGTATTTGTAAATCAATTCTCAAAATATTTTTTTCATCACTATCCTTTCTGATTGTTTGTACTGCAGCTCTCCCCTTTGCTTCCCATTGCCTCTTTCTGCAGAAGCACAGTGAGAGCTAGGCTGGTATGCTTGACTGTCATTGATTACCTGAGTCTGGTCTTTGTCTCTGCTGTTGTCTGGGTCTCCTCTCAACCATTGTCAAATCTTGGAATGCAAGTTCATGTAAAAAGAAGGCATTTGTAAAGGATGTAGTTTTTTAATCATGACATGTAATGCCATCCATGAGAGAAATATCTCAAGACGTTTGAGCAGACAGTGTTTACCTTCTTATAAACTGTAGGCTTCTGCAATTTTGTGCACGTAGATGTTTTTCTTGGGGCTTTTTGTACTCGTGGACTGCAAACAAAATTTCCCGAGGTCTCAGGATCTCATTTTGTGCTAAGTCACCTGAATGTTGGCATTTTTGTAAAGAAAACCCATTTCAGTTCCTGGGTCCTCTAAGTTGCAGTAGCATCCTGTGCATCATCAGTCCTGTGTATGTGGGGATCATAATATATCAGCCCTGCTTTTCCTTTGTCTTGAGTATCAGAGCCTCTGTACACTGCTCTGGGCTTCAGCTGTAAAGATTTGAGCAGCGCAGAGTTGTTTTCCTAGAACTCCTCTGCACGTGTAAGATTACAGTAGCTGGTTGGGTTATGCAGGCGCAATTGTTGTGGCTCAAGGGACGGAAGACCTTGATCAAGAACTTCAGCCTTGTGTATGTGGAGTCTGCTGGTCTCCTTCCCTCCAGTGCAGTGTTGTGTAGAGAGAATGTCCTTTGCATCATCTTGTAGTTGGGATGCTGCATGCTTCCAGCTGTGTTGGAGGGTTTTATTCTTCATTTTTCTTGTTGTCACTGGGTGAGAAGGTTTTTCACCTGGAGAAATTTGGGAGTTCCAGTGTTCTGGTCTTCCAGAATAATTTCCGCAAGTAGAGATTGAAAGTATTGATATTACTACAATAACTCATGCCTGTTTTAAGGAATTGAGATACGTTATGCCAGAAAGGTAAGTTGTTGCAAGGGGTCTTTTTTGCTATCCTGACACTGACTGCTGCAGTACTCTTTCTGGCTGGAGAGTTATTTCTGGAATCTCTCCGTGTGAGACTATTCCGGTGGTTCGGGATTGGAGTTACTGCTGACAGAGTTGTAGCTGATTGCAGCATCTAGATCAAATTGCTTTATGGCTTCTATTTGATCTTATTTTTTATTCTTCCTCCTCCTTGTGATCTTTCTCATGAGCTTTATAAAGGCTCATTTTCAAGCTGATATCTGTAAACTGAAATGTCTTGCGGCTGGAAGCAATTAGGAGGCATCTCAACAATAGTGAGAAAAAAATTTATTATAGGTAATTCTGAAGGAAAAGGAGAAAAGAGTGCTAGAGAGAGCCTGAAAACTTGGAGTTTCTAAATTTAGGCTTGAAATTGTGGTTAAATGCTGTGAATGGTTTGCACTGCTTAGTGTTCACAGGGTTTTTTTCTCATGTTATTTTCACATATGTTGTCCCTTGAATGTTGCATAGCTGTATCTTAAGGTCTCTTAGGAGAAAGAACTTGACTGAGTGGTCTTGCTTAGACATCTGTCAGGCAAATCCCACATGCTGCTAACGTACAGTAGAAGTCATTTAGACCATTCTATTTCTGTTCTGAAACCAAGAATTTAGACAAAGCTGTTAGGAAAACAGGTTTATTACAATGATGACTGAAAGTTTCTTGAGATTCTCCTGGACTTTGTTAGTCAAAGTTTGCCTTGTCCAACATTATTTTGTCAAATTTTTGAATGTGAATGAGCACATAAAAGCTGATAATTTGCTGGCTGTCATCTGACCTGACAATTAATTGTTGGGCCAAGTGGCATCATGTAGGTTTTGTGCAAGTGTGTACTTTGGCTGCACGTGGGACTTTGGCTTACAAAGAAGTTAACTCCTGGACGTAGAGATTAATGGCTTGTGACATGGTGCTTCTATACAGGTTAGCAGGAACTGGGCAACAATTGTAGAGGCAATGGAAACAAAGAAGAAACTCTTACTTGACACCTATAGCTTTACAAGCAAGTCTCCTTAAAAAAACACAGGGGAGAATACTGTTGAAAAGGGATTTTGAGAAGGTAACTTGGGCTCTCACCTTGCCCTAGGCAGCTTTCTGCTTGGTCTGTTCAGTGGTCTGGGGTTTCTTAGTGTTGATCCCATGGAGTTCTGTATATAAGATAGTACTAGTCAAGAGTAAAAATGGAGATTTTTGGAGTTGTGGTGGGTTGTGGGTTTTCCCTGGCCTTTTTTCTTCTTCCCTTCCCCCCCCTCCCCATTTTGTGCATGTATTTGAAAACTGTTACTTCTCAGTTGTTTGTGTTTGGATTGAATAATGTTATTCATTAGGTTTAGACAAATATTTACCTACAATATTTCTTTAACCATTTCCTTGAAAACTCGTGGTCTTAATTATTTATTATCCTTTAGTTGGTCTGCATGTTAGTATTCTGGAGTCACTGTAATTGGTTTGTCTGGCTGCATTTGCACTGAAATGGAGAGCACCATGTTTTACAATGATGTGAAGGTGCAAAGTAATCCCATGTGTGATAAGAAGGTAGCCTCTGAAATTAGTGCCGGTATTTCTAGATGTAGCTTTTGGCAGTTGTGCCATAGATACTGAAGACCCTGAATGGACACTCCCAGCAGTAATTTGTCTGGACTTAAACAAGAAATGGAGTAATTTATCTTAAGGCAAAAAAGTCTGGTTTTGATCAATAGTGATCTCATCTCAACATATGCCTGTGTTTTATGTCTTATTTGCTCTTAATAAGTAGCTATCTTCTCTTAATAAGTAATTTCTAAATGGTCTTTTTTTTATTTTTTTTCCAGTGTTGTACAGGGCCATATTTCCCTTGCTTTAACCTGGCCAGCACGGTTTTGGATCTTGGCCCACTACTTCCACCTGTGTCTTGACATGTTTAAAAATGGGCATCCTCCTCCTTGTGGTGGATGCTGAGTTTAACTATAAGCATTACTGCTCCACTGAGGAGCAAGAAGACATTTTTCAGACAAATTGCGTGGCCAAATGGATTTAGTGAAAGACTACTTAATGTCTTCAGCCTGCCGTGTCTTTCAGGGTGTTACACATCAATTTGTAGCCACAGCAGAAAGAATCAATTGTGTACAGATGGAAAGCCAAAGCCCAGTGCACAGCATTCAGTCTGTGCAGCAGTGCCTCTGCGCTTGGTGGAAATACAGGAAGAATGTTAACAGGTGTTGTTCTTTGCCTTTTGAACAACTCTCTACCAGGAGATCAAATTCAGGGAGAACACAATAGGATGAATCTTACTGCTTGTGTCACAGTCAGTTCCTGGATGCCTCAGTAACTAGCAAGAGGACTGTCCTTAACATGGAAGCACAGGGCAGATTACAATTTGTTCTGAAAGACTCTGTGATGCCTGGAGTATTAAATTAGATTCAGTCAAGAAATTGGATTCCTTTTGTGGTTACGTGTCTGTATACAGCTGGCTGCTGGGTTCACTGCTTCTGTGGTTTGATGGCCATTAGGAATTTTTAGGAAGCTTCATTTACATATTTGCAGCACTTCAGTGGTGAGAGCCAAGACAACATTAGTGAATGTGACCCTTGCAGGTGTCTGCAAGGAGCCACTTGGTTTGCTCTTGGCACCTTAAATTTCATGGAACTTCTGATTTTTTCAAGTGTTACACTTGAGTAAGTAATTCTGCCAGTGCCACTTGGAATACAGCTCTGAGGCTGAGTTCCAGGCCCTGAATATTATGCTTTGCAGTATCACTATGTAGAACTTGCACGTGGACAAAAAAACAGGTGAAAATGGTTATAACATTAACTGTAGCTTGGAATAATTTGCACATACAAATGTGCCATGTCTGACGGCCCATGGAAGGGTCCTGCATATTCTGGGATTTTGTGATGTAGGTGAAAGTGAGAGAGGATCGTATTCTGTGCCTTATGGTCTGAAGTGCTGCATATATTGATAACTAGTTGATAATCTTATGCATGCTGTGGGTGCTGGTAATGGAAATGCTGACAAGTTCAGAGGCAAGGGTGGGTGAACACTTGCAGTGTAATGTGTGTACAGAAATCTTGAATTCAAGTACTCAGGTGTCTTATCTTTTCTTCTGCCGTAGTTCTGGTCCAAAATTCAACAGTGCCATCAGAGGGAAGATTGGTCTGCCTCACAGCATCAAATTAAGGTTTTTGACTTTTCTGTTTTTCATTGCATCATTAATAGGTTTTATTTAGAACCAGGTGTGGTATATTGAAAGGTTTTGTTGTAATCTCGTTGATCTTTCTTTTTAGCAGACGTCGCTCCAGAAGCAAAAGCCCTTTCAGAAAAGACAAAAGCCCTGTTAGGTATGTATCTTCTCGTGTGTTTGGGCTTGGTTTTGTCCAGTTAAGTTGGAAAAGTAATGGTGAAGTAATGTATGACTACTTGCTCTCCAGCTTATACGCATAAGTGATGCTGGAATTCATTCAGAAAGCCAGTGAGAAGAGCACTGACAATATGTTGCTTTCTCCCCATGTCATAAAAGGTTGTAAATAATGTCAGTTTGCAAAACAAGTCGATTTGTTTGTTTGTTGAGTTTCTGTATTCTCAGTCTTTTCCCCATTAATCATAACTCAAATTAGCTGTCTGCTGAATTGTACTCTAATAATCTAGAGTATGGATTGGGAAAGTACAAATGCTTAGTTTTGCTGTCCAGTATTTATTTGTGTTATTTGTTGAGAGGCTGTATGCCTCTGCAGTCTGGAGCTGCTTATCCATTCTTAGGCTTCTCATTTAAAGGAATGGGATTTAGATAGCTGCTAATGAGATTATTCTCTTACTACAATGTAGTTAAATTTAACCAATCTCATTTTGTTTTTCAATGACTGGCAAATTCTTACCGAGATAATTAGGTTTAAATTTTTATAGTGTTTTCTCAGTGATTAACATCTCTGTGATTATATTAATAAAAATACATACTACATGGCTGGAAACTTAGTCCAGGAATCCACCATACTACTTCTTGTGTAACTTGTACTTAAATACAAGTCAGATTTGTTTAGATTCAAAGTTTTAATACATTAAAATATTAAAATAGACATTATGGCATATCTAATTTCAGCTAATAGCTCAGTCTTGAGATAAGATTATTCTAGTTCTTAATGTGTCAAGGATCAAAGTAATTCACTAGTCATACTTCTTCCTGGGTTAACAAGCTGAAACTATGAAACGAGGGCTGGGAGTTCTATTTACATGGATGTCGGTCTTGTGTTATGTGGTGGCTGTAGTGGCTCCTAAGTGACTGCGTAAATGCAAGATGTGAATTGGCAAAGCTTGGATCACCACTACTTGTCTGAGAATTCAGGCAGCTGGTCTGTGCTAGTTCACCCTGTTTGCCTTTGTGTTCTTGTCCTTCCATCTTTTTGATAAAAGGAACATGTAAGCTCCATAGTGGTAGCTGGTACCAGTTCTGGACAGTAGCAAAACTAAACCTCTGTTTAGTTTATGTACATAAAATAGAATATTCCAGTAATATTGGATGCTCATGGTTGAGATAAGGTATTCAATCGTGTTATATCTTACCATGTTAATGTTTAGTGTTCCCTTCGGTTCTTCACTTTTTTTTTTTTTTTTTTTTTTTTTTTTTTTTTTTTTTTTTTTTTTTGTAAATGCAGCAGGCATATTTTTTCCCATCAGACTGTGAAGTACTGATTATTTAATGTTTCGTGTGTGGTCTGGAGATGAGTCATCTTAACTCAGTTGATTTTCTAACTGAAATTCACTTCTTCCAGAGAACCTATTGATAATCTTACCCCTGAAGAGAGGGATGCTCGAACAGTGTTCTGTATGCAGTTGGCTGCAAGAATTCGACCAAGAGACCTGGAAGAATTTTTCTCTACAGTAGGGAAGGTAATTGATAGGGAGGTTAAAATCGTTCTGAATTCTACTTCAAGCTGTCCTAGTACAACTGAGTACAGGTTCAGTATTTTTTCAGAATTGTAAGCGTGTGGCTTTCTGGAGCTTTCTGTAGCTGTGCAAAGGGGGATTAATGATGAACTAAAAGCTAATGATGATTAAAAGCTTTGAACACAAAAATGTAGTTTCTCTGTTCATTGTTCATGTGATGTAAGGCAGAACATGTTGATGCAGTTCTAACTCAAACAACTTTATTTTTCAAATTTTCTTATTTTTTCAGGTAGGTCTGTCAGTTATAGTGCAATTCAAAAATTCATGTAACTAAGTTGGGAAAACCTAATTTGTTCTATCAGCTGTAAGGCTCTGGTGTAAAGCATTAAAGTGCTGCAAGTTCTGTCACATACAAAAACAAAACAGCCACTTTAATGCCAGCTTGCCTCTGGGATATGTTTGTTAAAAACGGTGTATGCTGCTGTAGAATTAAAGCTGCTGGCTTGGCAAATACATCTCAGTATTAATACATGTCTGGGAAATAGGCTGCATTAGGTTTTTTTCTTTTAAAGTATTTTCATCTGTGTTCTTGCTTTTCAGGTTCGTGATGTGCGAATGATTTCAGATAGAAATTCCAGACGTTCAAAGGGAATTGCTTATGTTGAATTTGTTGATGTTAGTTCAGTGCCCCTTGCAATAGGACTGACTGGACAGAGAGTCCTGGGTGTACCTATCATTGTACAGGCATCACAGGTAGGGAATTGTAAACCTCATTTTTGTTCATGCAGAGTTATGCCTCTTGTATCTTGATGAGAAACTTAATGTTTTAAAATTTTTGTTACCACTGAATGTTTGGAAAACCTTAACAAGGATGATTATTAAAGCTGGTGATAATGACTTACATTTCCCATAGATAGCTGGCTAATTAAAGTGATTTAAAGTTGTGTAAAGGCATTAGGAAAAACAGATCTTAAGCAAGTAATAGTAAAAAAATTCTTAATAGTGTTACAGATGAGAAGGCTATATTGTGTATGCTTTCCAGATAATTGATGAGGTAGAAGCCAGAATTCTGCATGAAGGTATTAAATTTGAAGGCTTTTGGAATCTCTTGTTTCTGTACTTGGTCATAGTCTTGGGTTTTGTAGCTTTTATGTTCAAGTCTGATGAATGGACTGCAGATCATACAGCAGCTTCTGCATGTTTGGTGAATCTTCTAGTTTGGGTGTGAGAGATATTTACATTAGGGGCTTTTATTATTTTTTTATTAAAGATGAATTTTTATTTTCTTCTTAGGCAGAGAAAAACAGAGCAGCAGCAATGGCAAATAATCTGCAGAAGGGCAGTGCTGGTCCTATGAGGCTCTATGTGGGATCATTACATTTCAACATAACTGAAGATATGCTTCGAGGAATCTTTGAGCCGTTTGGCAGGGTAAGCTTTAATTTGGCATGTTGCATTAGAGTAGTTTATTTGAAACCCTAGCTTCGTTGTAGAGCACTGGCAGCTTCTGGAAATAATTCAGCTTCATACTCAGAAAACACTTGTGGCTTTCTTGCACTCCTCTGCCCATGCATCCACAGGCCTTAGGTATGTGGGTAGTGTTGGAGAGCAGATGACAACTTGGATTTTTGCTGATATCCAGTGAATTTGAATGGCAGGCCTTAAAAAGTTCAGAATTAAATGAATACGTGAAATAAGAGAACAGGGGAAGAAATCCTTGGAACCAGACCAGTTCTCTTGTGTCCTTCTCCAGCAATTTGTAGTACCTTTCCCTTCCAGGATTGTGAATGGAAGCCCCATTTCATGGGTTAAAGCACTAAACACAGAACTGGGGCTGAGGTCTCTGAAAATAGTACTATTGTCATATGTTTCTGGTGACTTTTTGCAGCATCTTTAGCTGATACTAAGACTTTGAACTAGCATTGTGTCCTGTACAATTCTGACATAGGCCCATTTTCACTCTTGAGCTTTGGGCAGCAGGATGCAGCATGGAGAAGGATGAAGTTTATGTGGAGAGAATTCTGGAAGTAAGCAGATAAAACCTGAAGTTTCCCGTGGAGTTACAATATGTTAGCCCTAGTGTGCTGGGATATATATAATTTAGATGGGGAAAAGTTAGATATTGAATATGCTTCTTAAGGGGTAGAAAGAAGTCTGTTAATGTTTGAGGTTTTTGCTGACTGTCTTTGGATATGAACTCTGCCTCATACAAATAGTAGCAATGTTTTTCACATGCTTTATTCAGACTCTCTGCATCTCCCTTTAAATCTCTTGTGCAAAACCCTGGAAAATGGATACAGTTGATTAAATTTAATCCATATGGTTGCTCTTAGGGTGGTTTGGGGTTTTTTCTTTTCCATCAAGATCTGGCAGTAGGATTAAGGTAGTTTAGGGGGCTTGTATGGAGACCTGTGAAGATCTTTCCTTCTTATTCCATATACTCCAGTCCTTCCCGATACTACTTCATGGCTAATGCATAATTCAGTGATGTGTTTTAAATTCAGTAGCTGTAAACTTCTAGGTGTTCCCATGTACCAACAGTTCTTAAAATACGCAACTTTTTCTTAAATCAGTAATGCATGCTGCTGTTCTTAGCTTGTAAAACAGTTTCTCTGCATAAGAGGTGCCATGATGAGCGTGTTTCAGTTATGATCTCATCATGTCTGCATGCTCATTCTGCTAGAATTCTGCATCAGGACCAAGGTTCTACCTGTAGATGAACTCAAAACCTGTACATTCACCTGCTTCTGTCTTACTATCCAAGTACCTATTTAGCTGGCTGTATGCGAATTTTGAAATGAAGAAGGAATGAGAAACTAATTTTAAAAAATAAAAATAATAGTTTCACATTCGGATATATGTGTATTTGACCTGAGCTGTTTTCATGTTCTGGTATCTTGGGATTTGTTCCAAAATGTCTGATAATAAATAACTTTATTCTTATCTTTAGATTGAAAGTATTCAGCTCATGATGGACAGTGAAACTGGACGCTCAAAAGGATATGGATTCATTACGGTATGACTAGAGTTGCCAGGTTTCTTAGACAATTCCTGCGTGTAACCTTCCCATGTAGGATAATCTCTCTATATATGAACTTTCCTGTGTATATCTGTGTAGTTATATAGTAGCAATCTAAACATAATAAATTAAAGATAATTAAATTTGTTACATGTGAATTGGAGGGACTAAATTGCTACTTGATAACTCTGTGTATCTCATTGTAGAAGTGTCATGTTGCAGGATGCCGTACTGGCTTTTTTCTTTGTTTCTGACAGCTGTCTAGGTATTGTGAATAATCAATGAATGTGTGTAGATGGGAATAGTTTCCTCTGTAGTCAGTGTCTGCAAATGCAAATGCTGTCTTCTGCAGACAAAGGCACTAGTAAAGACTCGTGTTTTTTATAGCTGAAAATAATTGAATTTGAGCTTTTTAGGGGAAATAAAAATTTAGAGGCTGAAGCTTTCAGTTGAAAACATCTTTCCTCTTTACCTTCAGGTACACAGTTTTGTGAACTTGAGTTTCTTGACTGACCTGGCAATTTGTCATGGGGAAAAAAGTCTCGGCTGGGACCTCTGGCACGTGGACACAAATGAAACCAAACTTATTATATAGTTCATACTTGACGGTTTTAACACTGATAAAATGCTTGTATGTTTATTTTGATGTTTCACAGCATAAAGCAGAACATCTGTTAGGAATAACCAGTAAATACCATGGCAGTTGTAAGGTTGCAGAGGAATTGAGTGTTACTCTTGAAAGAGAACCACAGCCATGACTTCTGTTGATTGCAGTATCTAGATGCTGTAATTTCAACAATATATTTAAATTTATAGTACCTAACTATGAGAAAGCAAATACCAAAATACGTATATGTTTGGTTTAAATAAAAAATACCAAGCACGTTTACATTAGCTTGTTGCTGTTGTCTTAGTTTCTCCTATTTGCATAACTGTGGCTATTACATACAGGAGAAGTGTTGCTGAATCCTGTAGGTAAGTATTACTGAATTTGTGTTTTTCCAATCTACAGTTCTCAGACTCTGAGTGTGCCAAAAAGGCCCTGGAACAACTCAATGGATTTGAACTGGCTGGGAGGCCAATGAAAGTTGGACATGTAACTGAGCGTACTGATGCTTCCAGTGCTAGCTCATTTTTGGATAGTGATGAGTTGGAACGGACTGGAATTGACTTGGGAACAACTGGTCGCCTTCAGCTGATGGCAAGACTTGCAGAAGGTGTGTGCAGTGTTGGATAACGTTGGTGTGAAGAAATCTGCAGAATTTAAATTAAAACACTCCACAGAACTATTAGGATAAATGTATGAAACTTGTATATGCCTGGTATTTTTAATCTTACAACAGGAAGATTTCTGATACTTCTGTTACTGCATCCCTAATGGAGTGAAAGGGTCCAAGGTCTTTCTGTGTTCTGTTCCAGGTACTGGTTTGCAGATTCCTCCAGCTGCACAGCAGGCTCTGCAGATGAGTGGATCTTTGGCCTTTGGAGCTGTGACAGGTAAGAAGTTATGACCTATGTATATTTTTTAAAATTACCTTATGAATTTCAGACAGGAGATACTTAACTATGTTTTTTTGGTCTTTCAAAATGAGAACACAGGTATTACAGCATGTTTTACAAACAGTAAAACACTTCAAATCCATAGGCAAATAAATACTGACAGTATATCACAATTTGGAGGGGTGTGATTCACTTTGCGTATTTTTTCCAAATCTGCTGCTTTTCATCCCATACCTTTATTTCTTTACTATTCTCTGTGCTAGTGGGGATTTCTGTGCTTTACTGCAGTGTAAGTGTTGACTGTTACGAATGGCAGGCTCAGAATTGGAAGGGGATTGACCCCTTTAGAAAAACCAGAGCTGTATGAAGGGCAGGAAGATTATTAGGACTTTATGGAGGACACATCACAAAGATGGCAGCAGTGTTTTTACAGCGTATGTCCTTGCGAGGAAAGACATTTTATGTCAGGGAATATATGTGTGTTGCTTGGATTTGGCTATAGTTGTATGGTTGTTCTGCAGGTGGGTATGCTGGAATGAGGCTGAGGGATGTGATTGCTGCTGCTTAGTTCATAGCTGACCTGAAAAGCAAACTATTCATGCTGTCTTCAGAGCTAGAACAAAGAGTAATCTCCCTGAAGGTTACCTTTTTTTTTTTTTTCCCTACTTTTGATTAATACTATAAACAAAGGGTATGAAACTGTCATAGCAGTAGAAAAGACCTGAATGTCACAAAGAACCTGGTGCTGAAATGTGTGGGAAGTCTCAGGAAAGTAGCAAAGAAAAGGTGGCATTGTTGTTTGCCTTCTAGCAGAGTTTGTGATGGAAATGATTCAGCCTTGATAAGATAAGCCTGAATCATGTTGGTGAAGGTCAGGTGCAGTCTTAAGAGGAGCATACATATGAAGCTGTAGACAGCTGCTAAAAGCATATAATAGAGTTGTTCTAGAGATGTGCCCTTGGAAGGAAAAAGAACTGGCCAGTGACAGAAAAATGTCAGTTTTCTGTTTGAGGAGGATGAGAAATGTATGGTGGCAAGGAAAAAGTGTATCTAGTCCAGAAAGAGAAGAAAAGGTAACCACCACTGAAGTTAGATCAACATTAATGCAGGCTATAAAGTGGTGTGGCAGTGTTGTGTAGAAGCACATGTAGGCAATTAGAAATCAAAACAGTGTTTTAAAAAAACACCAGTCTTTTTCCTCCCCTGCATTTGGAACAAAGAAGGTAAAAAAAAAATCCAAGCATGCTATATCAAGAACATGGCAAAAAAAGTGTGACACAGCTGAATGGTTCAGGTAGTATGGAATCAGCATGAGAAAATGTGGCTGTGGAGAAATAAATGATGAGACTGAATACAGGTGTTCGAACAAGATGCATGTTTAGCAGCTGTATAAACAAAGGTGGTAGGGGTAGCATTGTTCATTCCACTTGTATTGTACAAAAAAGATAATGCAGACATGTGCAACTTAAATAACTTTGGAAAAAGATAAAGCTATTTGCTGCTGTAGAATCGTGAGCTATCCCCAAAGTGAGATTTGGTTATGGATTAAAGATCTCTTTACTCTTGTTAGAGAAAATTACTACCAGGAATTATGTCATTGTGGGAGACTTTAACTTCCCCGATACAGATTGGAGAAGAATTGCTAGTAATAATGGTGGGGCCCAGATATTCCTGGATGTGATATCCGACAAATTTCTTCATCAAACACTCACTGACTCATGAAGAGGGGATGCTATTTTAAACTCAATTTGGTAAGTAATGAAGATATTATGGATGAGAATAGAAATGACCATTTACTGGAGGGATCATGAGTTGCTCACATTTAAATGGAAGGATACACAAACAGGTCTAACTGACGGTTGAAGAAGCAAGGCAGTTAAGTCATCTAGTTTGAGCAACTTGGGTGTTTGAACAGGCAGGATGTGAAAAGTTTCTTCTGTTTCATATTGTTAATGCTGTGTTGGATCTGTATTCTAGAGCAAGAAGTAAATAATCCTGTTAGTGTGAGCCCTACGCTAAACCTGGGTGATCAGCTACCTCAAAAGAAATAAGGAATGACCACACAGCCTATGAAGAATAGGAAAAAGGCTTGATAATAAAACAATATTTTTAGTTTGAGAAACAGATAAAAAGATAATTGATAATTGTCTGCCAACAGTCAGATTGAGTTAGAGTTGTAAAAGTCATGAAAGTAATAGATGAGGGGTTATCAACTCTTGAGGAAAAAAGAAAAAAGGAAGTAGGACTCAGGTGAATGAAAAACTACTTCCAAGGTGCTTGTATGTATTTCATTGCCTCAATTTGTAGTTGGGATATTGGTCATAAAGTTTGGAATTTGAGGAAGGTATTCTAGGAATACGTAGTTCAAAAATGAAAAAAAAAACCCCAATTTACTTCCAAGGTAGAAACAAAGCAAAAGTAAGGAGCTAATGTAAACAGTTCAAAGGAGTAAAACTCCCATGAAATGAGTGATGGAATACATGTGTGAACATGAGGTCTCATCTCTGATATTGTCAATAAACATTTTAAGTCGATCATGTGGTTATAGCTGAAACACGTGACTAAATTACATACATGTGAAGGAAGAAGAATGTGGTCAGGACAGACTCTGGTCCCATTACTGACTAGATTTTGCTTGTCAGAAATCATATTAAAGAAGGGTAAACTGGAGAATATTACGAAAGTGTAGCATACTGTCAGAAACTGCATTTAATGACCAACAGTCTTTGATAAAAATGCCTTTTCTTGGCAGAGGAGGGGCAGCTTCTTGTTGATCTTTAGACTTCTGTCATTTGGAAGTTACTAAACTGGAGAACTGGGTGATATGGGAAGTACAAGATGTGTGAAGAAGCTGACTCAGAGAAAAGGATTTTTTTACAGGTGAAAGCTTGGAAAGGTGGAGGTTGTTAAAGCCAAAGTTCAGATATTGGGGTGGTCTTGTGTAATATTTGCGTGAATAAAAATGGTCAGCAGTAGGAATGAGGTGAATAAATGCATAGGTGCCGTTGACAAATTCTTGGAGTGTTGTATATTGTTAATATCTTCAGAGTTAACTTAACTTAAATTCAGTCACATAGTCTGGGAGCTTAGCAGTGGAAGAATGGCCATGGAGGAGAGAAACATCAATACTTCAGTTGATCAGTGCCAGAATATGACCGGGCAGCATGATGCATTGTTAAAATACCAGCTGTGTTCCTAGAGGCAAGTACACCTGAGCATCTGAAGTATGATGTATACATCCACAAACACTTCCCATAATCCATGTTCAAGAGGGAGTCAATGAGACTGAAGCAGGGAAGGTAAAGAATTAGTTTTTGGGGACACCTTATTATTTAGCCATTATTCCTATGGAAAAGATTCCAACAGGAAAAAGAATTTGAACAGTTGTAGCTGTGTACTCTCTGTTCTGTTTCTGAGCTTATAGAACATTCTTCTGCTGTGTGGGACAAAGCATTCATTACTTGTGAAAAGAGCTATCTGTTTATGGAAAAAATTGAGATTGTGTGCTGCAAAAGAGGAAGGGATAGGTATTATCATCCTGGACCTCCATTTGATCTCTGTTCTAAATAATGACTTGGGACCCTGGGCAATACTTGGCAGACTTTGGCCTATTTAAAGCCATCTGGATTTCAAAATAAACTTTTTGAGACACACAATGCTTTGATAGATATATCTGTATTTCTGCTTTATCTGTACACTAAACATGTACTCCTATCATGCTAAACTTGCCTCTCTTACATGTGATGTATAAGAACATACTGAAAAAGTTGCTTTGATATGAATTTGACAGATGTAATAATTGTGGTCTCCACATACTATTTAAAACTGTGTGTAGGGAAGCATGTCAGTGAAGAGTGACAATAAATTTCTTAATTCTCAGTGATTTTAGAAGTGAGAGGAAAGGACAGTTCTTCAGTCATGAGCAAGAAGAGAATCCAGTTAGCTGATAAAAAAATCTGGGGAACAGCAGGTTATGTTTCAAAGATGGTAGATAATTAACTTATGAAACTGTTGCATAAGATAGTGGTAGCTGATTTGGCTGTGTTTAGAACAGATCTTACTTGGCCCTGGACACAATTTGCATTGATGATATGTGCAGGTTTACCACATTAGGTGCAGGAATTCTGGAGCATTTGGCTGTGGAGCCTCAGGCTGACCCACAATTTCAGCTGGACATGATGGATTGGAATTGCGGCAGAAAAAGTCTGTTCTCATCTAAATTGAGAGAGTTCAGATATTTGTGGATTTCTTTAAAATGCCTTTGTTTTCAGAAAAGTCTGAGTATTACTTAACTAGGTAATTAGTTACAGATATGGCCAAAACCAAGCAGTTTCTGCAGAGAATACAGGTGGAGGCAGCCTTTGCTATTATGATATTTCTCATTCTGTGGAGGTGAGGACTTTATGTATTCAGATCTGGGTGAAAAACATGCCAAACACAGCCAGCTTTTTTTACAACTCAGCCTTCAGAGCTTGCTCCTTCCAGCTCTTGCTTTTCAGTTTGATTCTTGATATGTGTTCTTCTCTGCAAGGCACTTGCATAGTGAAAAGGCATATGAGGAAAATCTAGAGAAAAAAAAAATTATTCCTGTTGGTTCTTCAGTGTTGTGAAGGAGGTTTTATTAGAAAAGGAAAAAGTATATTGATACCTGGTGCCTTCAGGTATTTCCAGGTAAGCCTGGAAGCCTACTCGGTGCTCATCACTTTGCTGTTCTCTAAATGAGTGAATTAAAGTGATGGTTTTGTTTCAGTATTTTCTCACCTAGTGTCTGTTAAATGGAACCATGATGGAAGGGGGCTTATATTAGAGTTCTTGAATTCTGAAGTTTTCTGTTACTTCAAAGATGTCAAGTATTGAAGTCATGTACTTGGAAATGGCTAGAAAGTCTGCATTTGTTTGCTCTCACCACTTTGAGTTGAGACAACTGTATGTTGTAAACAAGTAAATAATGTTTTCTAGGCAAACTACATGTTCTGAACATTTGAAAACGTTTTGAATTTGAAAATACCGAAGTTACTTGTATCATGCCATCTCTATGAAAGGATAGCAAGATGAAGTATTGCCTTATTCTGCATAAATTGAAATTTCATAACTGCTTTAAGAATGTCAAGTTTGGATAGCTGTATGCTTAACTGCTTTTCTCGTAGTAAAGATATCAGACCTCTAATGTGTGTCAGAATTGCTGTAATTATTTTTTGTCATGGAGTAAACATGTATTATAAAGAGCTCAATCACAGCAAAAGCAAGTTGTGAGTGAAACATTGATTTAAAGGACATGGTCATGACTGTCATTTTAAGTTATTGTTTCTCTTAAAAATGCTTTGCTGTCATGGAATGTGTCAAGTACAGAATATTCCAGTAGAGAAGCTGAAATTAGTGAAACTACTCACTACTAGAGAGCAACAGGGATACTGGAATAAGCTCTTAACCACAAAAATGCAAGGTGAACAACTTGGCTGGCAGGTAATGATACTGTGATGCTAGAAAGCATACTAATTAACTTCTCTGTATTTTTCTTTAGATTTACAAACGAGATTGTCTCAGCAGAATGAAGGTAAAAACTAGCATTTGATTTGACTTTTAATTAGTAGGATTTATTTCAGTGTCTGTAGGGGAAATGGTTTTGGTGTAGGGTTTGCCCATGCCTGAGGAATTGTGTACTGCTAGGTTAAGTGTCTGTGGGGAATCATGCTGTGGTTGATTTTTTTGACTGAAAATTCTTTGTAGCATTTTTCTCTAGTGTTGGTAATATTCCCCAGCCATGTGCTAGTCCAAGAAAATGTGTGGGCTGGTATTTGTGGTTTGGTTAGGAGTGTTCTCCCTGGCTTAAAGGGGTCATTTGATAATCAGGAGTTTGAATTTACTGTCTCTGAGTTGCTCATTGTCTGACTGCACAGCTCTTAATGTCTGGGAATGTGTGGGGAAGGGGGCTGTTACTGCAGCTCCATTGACAAAAGCCTGAAGCCTCTGGAAGGGCAGTCTGAAATAGTGTTTATTACAGTGTACTGTGATGATGAACACCAATAAATGACAAGTACTAATTTCACAGTTAGAGGGAAAGAGCAATTTCAGTTTTCAAATGTTTCATACAATCTGTATTTTCAAGGGATGAAAGTGCAGGTACATTTTGAAGCATAATTCAGCATGCCTAAAACAGGTTTTAAGAATTCTCCAAGGCATCTGTCCTTTGCTGTGCAGTCAGCTGGGGTAGTGTCCTGAGCTGCTGCCAGGCTTCCATGACAAACAAAACATTAAAGGGACTGCTGACATATAACTTGGGCAGAAATCTTAGATGCAAATGAGATGTATGCCTTTTAATGTTTAAATGGAAAATCTGCCAAAATCAATGTACACAATTATATTTTCACTTTTCAGCTTCAACAATGATTCATAATGTGCTGGGTTTTGGATTGATCACTTTAAATGTATCCATCATCAGTAGCGTCTGGTTCTGAGTTTTGCTTTCAATTTCTGTTTAGTCAGAGATGTTTCTATTATGCTCAGTAAATTAGAACCATGCATAGCGGGTTCATGCATAAGTAATCGGGGTTTTTTTCTATCACAACAGTTCTGGCTGCAGCTGCTTCCGTACAACCACTTGCAACACAGTGCTTCCAGCTTTCCAACATGTTTAATCCTCAAACGTAAGTGATTTATCATTGTCTGTCTGGCATTTGTCAATGACTTCAGCATGTAAGAAAGAAATCAGAATGTTGCAGGAGTGTGTTTAATGGGTTTTGGGGGTGGATTTTGTCTAAATGATATCTCCTGTTTTTCCTTTTCCTGTACAGTGAAGAAGAAGCTGGCTGGGACACAGAAATTAAAGACGATGTGATTGAGGAATGTAACAAACATGGAGGAGTTATCCACATCTACGTTGACAAAAACTCAGCTCAGGTTTGCCTGCTTCTGGGGGTGACACACTGAGCAGATGTTAGGGGTTCTCTTGATATCTTTTGTCTAGGGGGAGCATTTACAAATATAGGGCTTTCCCTAAACTACCTAAATTTCTTAGTTTGTGCAGAATGTAGGTGGTTCCCTCCTATTGTAAATCATTGTGTCTAACTTGGATGCATGTACAAGCAGCTTTCTGGTGCTCTATTTACCCAGCTGAAGTTCCTGTAGAAGAGAAGTGACCAGTTCAGGCATTTGGCATTTCCCCTAAGCTGTGCCTTTTCCACATGTCAAGGGACTTTGGTTTCCTCATTTTAGAGCATAGGCTTTAGTAGAAAGGGCTCTTGCTCCAACAGAATTAGGTTGTACAGGTAAATGTGTGCCTCATCTCATGCTTAAAAACAGTTATTGTCACTCATGACATTAAAGACTTAGTGGCGGGCATTTTGAGGGCCTGGAGTTAGAACAGGGAAGAGAAAGACTGCTGCTGCTGACTCAATTCCAGATTCATGCCTGCCTCTTAAACTGGTGAATATATTTTTCTTCTGACTTCACCTTGTTTATGTAATTCCCAGACTGGTTACCTCTTCTGTATTTCAGCTCTTAGAATGTATAAACTCTAGAAGGTCTGTAAACAGATTAACTCTCTTGAATCCTTTTTTTAAAGAATTCATAGTTCAAACAGAAGTTCAGTTTTCAGATGGTTTCACAGTTGGGTTAATCAGACCCTAAAAGTGTCCTCTTGTGTTCCATGCTAAGGTACAAGGCTGAAACCTATGTTCTTCTTGGTGTGCTTAGGTAGGATTGTTCTGCTGTGGAGATCCACTTGGCACTCACCAACCATCGTTGTCTAGTGCAGCTGCCCCAATGTCACCTGAGACCCTTTCTTGTGGGTTACAGAGAGGTTAGATAGGAGCTGCAGTCTAGCACATAAAACAGCGTGCTGCCTTACCTGGCATCTTGTAATCTTCAAGATCACAGCTGTGATCTTGGACCACTGGACTGATGAGGGGCAGAAACCTTGCCTACAATGTGTTTGTTATTTAGAGAAAACAAAGTGTTCTTTGACAGGAAAAAAACCCAAAAGAACCCAGAACACTTCCCACCTCCAAAAAACCCTCCCAACAAGCAAGCAAAAAAAAAAAATCACTGCAAAACCTCCCAAAAAAAACACCACCCCCAAAACTACAGCAGCCTTCAAGGTATCTCACATAGGTTCTGAACATGGGGAGCTGGAAAATTGTTTCACATTATCAAGTGAATTTAAAAGAAGAAACTACAAGCTACTATGTAATGAATGAATATTTCATAAAAAATGAAATCTGTTTTGTCACAGCAGTGACCCAGATATAAAATACCCACTGATAGAGTTTCCATTGTACCATTCTGTTTTCCAGTCTTAGATTCTGGGCAGCTTCAAGGCTCTGTCCCAGACAGACTTCCGTGCTGAAGACTGTCAGGGGTTGGCTTATGAAGGTGTGATTTTTTGCGGATGAAACAGTTGGAGTCCCAGCTGAGTGCATGGCTCAAGTACTGCACCTATCTGTACTGCTGGGTGTTAAAGGAAAACCACAGCTTTGTGTTCCTGCAGCTCATTTGGGCATTTAAGCAACTTGGGTGCCTTTGCAGGGGGAGGCTGAGATCAAGTCTTGTGTGTGTTAATTGATTGCTTAGTGCCTTAATCACCGGCCCCTAAGCTCAGGTTCACCCCATGAGAAAGGAATTAGTTGGATTGCAGTGGGAAGAGTTCATACAGGCTGACTAAAGCTGCTAAGGAAAGGTTGGAGCCTGCTTTTTAATACACTGTTTTCCTAAAAAATCTGTTTCAGCTAGAATTGATCTTCTTGGGTAATACTAATGGTCTATTTTTAAGCAGGTAGCCAGAAAAATAATGTGGGCATCTGTTTGTTTCATGTGAGTCTTGCAGTTCTCTTGAAAAGGGAGGGCACAATGCTTCATTTGCAGATGGGAAACTTCAGGTGTTTCTGGTGAAGTTCAAAGATCAGTCTGTCATTCACCTTAGAACTATCTCAGGCTCTTTCTGCTCTGCTGGGATGGGATTTTCCTTTTGCCTCAATTCTTGTTCAAGTAAAGACGGACATGTTGATGTTTATGTAGGAGAATTTTTATGGTATCAGTCTCCCTTGAAGTGCTGCTTGTCCTTTCCCATCTGGGGGAATGGGGGAGTGCTTGGTTCTTGTGGAATCCAGGCTGTGAGCTTGCATGGTGAGTGGAGCATGTGTGGTTGAGGTTAGTGGCTTATAGACCTTGGCAGCTGGGCTGCCTTGGGGCAGCCAGACCCCTTGTGCTCTTCTCTTTCCAATGGTGTTAATGATTGTGAGCCTTTAGATTCTCTCTCTAAAAGGCTCTAAGGAGCAGATCAGCCATCCATGCAAGGCTCAATGATTGCCGTTAAATGCATGTTTGGGCTGTCTTGCAAAATCCTATTTAGAAAAATGGAATGCTGCAGTAACTGCCACAGTGGAGTAGTGCCTGCAAGTACACTGTCCACTTCTCTTGTGTTCATCCTGTTACTGATGACTACCAGTGGGTGCCTGATGGAGCAGGTGTGCCCCATCACACCCAGGTCCAGGGTTGGCTGAGGAACAGCTTTGGGGAAAGTAGGGAAAGTACCTCCAACTCCTCACAGGCCGCACTGTTCTGTCTTGCAGGGCAATGTGTATGTCAAATGTCCCTCCATTGCTGCTGCCATCGCAGCTGTCAATGCTTTGCATGGGAGGTGGTTTGCAGGTGAGTGTTCCATGTATATGCCTACATTTAGTCATCTATTACAGAAATGACCAAACACTGATTTTTTTACTTTTTTCTCCCTCTTGTGATAAGGTAAAATGATTACAGCAGCGTATGTACCTCTTCCAACATACCACAGCCTTTTCCCAGACTCTATGACTGCAACCCAACTACTGGTTCCTGTTCGACGATGAAGATTAATTTAGTCAGTTTTGTACATAGGTATTTTTTGGAGGAAGATTGAGTTATCTTTTATTTAGATAAAACTAAAGGAAAGGATTTAATGTCATTTTTTGTGTACACTTCCTGCTATCTTTAAAAATAAAATTAAATAAGCAGAAATGCAGTGTGTTCATTCTCCCTAACTAGCATTTCCACTGTATACAAAGCTGTTGACTTCTTGTTCTGCCTTGTAATTCTTGTACATTGACCAAGGTCATCTATAGAAACTGAGAAGTAGCTCATAGATAACGAGTACAGTGTAAAAGGCAGATGGGACATAATGACATTTTTAATGTTTCATGAGCCTTTCTTTTAATGCAGCAAAAACATTTTACATTTCACTAAATGTGGGTGATCTGCTCATGGGGTAGTATCAGAGAGGGACTGGATGAAGGGACATATTTAGTGTTTTTGTATAAATGGAAAGTCCAAAAAACTACTGAATGCTGACTGCAGACAGTGACTCAGCTTGCTTTGTGCTGAAAAATTGGTAAGAATAGAAGGATTGAAGGGTTTTATTTCTTGATGGTAACTTTTGATTATTGTATCTGTAAAAGTTTCTTTGTAAATAGTGTGAGGTGTGTCTAAGTTTCCAAACAAAACATCTCTGCATTTCCAGATGAGTTTCTGTGTGTGCAGCTGGGGCACAGCTGAAGGATTTCAGCCAAGTCTGAAAATGGGTAGGAAATACAGAAATGTGTTTTGTTCTGGTTGCATATAATCTTTGCTCTTTTTAAGCTCTGTGAGCTCTGAAATATATTTTTGGGTTACTTCAGTGTGTTTGACAAGACAGCTTGATATTTCTATCAAAGACTTTCATATTGCAACAATCTTTGTAAGAACCACTCAAATAAAATTCTCTTAAAAAGGCCTTCATGAAACTTTTATTTCTCTGTTCTCCCAGTTTGATTTAAGCAATGTGTGCTTAGGCCTGGAGCTGACAGATGATGTGCAATGCCCAGTGTCTGTGATCCCACTGCGCTCTATCCAGGTAGCTGTGGGAATACCATGTGCTGAGAGAGTACGTGCAGGAGGTGTTCCCAGCCCTCTGTACAGTGTGGGCATGGTTGCTGAGGATCTGGGTGCAACTCTTGCCCTTCTCAGGCATGCTTAAAGTTCAGTCTAGAGAGGACCCCCTCCTGTCCCACTTCCACGCCCATCCTTCACAAATGGTTAAAGAGTCCTGGGGCTGCAGGAGTCAGTTATTTTGGCTTTCAGTCTGGTTTCTAGAGTGCCCCTGTGCTTTGTCCTTTCTACCCCTATCCCATCTCCTTGGACTTTTTAACCACTAAGAAATGACCAAGGTGGAGAGAGTAGAGAGAACAGAAAATTCCTCAGAGTGGGTGAAGGTGGGGCAGGCAGCAATGCTGCTGGTGTTCCCCCGTGGTGGTATTGTGGGGAGAGAACATGCTGTGCTGTCCCTGGGGCTGTAGCTGTGCTTGAGCTGTAGAGGGGCAAAGGCCTGTCCTTAATCAAGGAACTGGGAGCAGGTGAAAGGCAAAGGTGGGGAGGGGCTGGGAATACAGCAGGATCCTGGGAATAGTAATACAGCTGAAGAAGTAGATCTGTTCTCTAGGTATGCTTCATCTGAGGATAGGCTTTGAATGGTGAATTTGCGTTTCTGCCTTAAAACCTGGGGAAAAGGCACTTGTACTATGTCCAGACTGTACAGGTGCCAGTTGAGATAGTGCTGCTGCTCATGTGTTCTCCTTACACAAGACTAAAGGAGGAGCAGAGAAAGGCCTTGTTTCAAAAGGCAAGTAATAGAAGAATACAACACCAACAACAACCCTTTCCTAGGTCACCTGTAAGACAGTGCTTCTGAGCCTGGTGGGAAGCAGAAGAATTCAGCCCCCTGCTCTCCTGGGGAAGTACTGACCACCTTGCTAAACCAGAATGTAAGAAAAGGCTCTGTTTTGGGGAGCCGCAGCTCATGGGACCTGCCTGAATCCTGGGGGTCCCTTACCCTGCTGAGGGCATCCGCCCTATGACACTTGGAACTCAGGATGAGGACCAGCTTCACCTCACCTATTTTTTACAAGGGGACAGAAATTTGATCATGAATCTGAAGTACCCACCATCTGACTTTCCTAGCTTTAGGAAGGCATGAAGGAACAGAGCAGCTCCACACCTGCAATAGAAAATGTGAGCTGCCAAGTGCCAAAGGGAGAAACTTGTGTGGTGTACTTTTATCTGTGAAACAGGAACTTTATTGTAGTAAAAATGATTATTAATTCTCATTGTTTTGGGACTAAGAGATGGGAAGAAAGTTGAAATATTATAAAAAGTATGCTTTTAACCAGCAGAGCACAAAGAGTAGGACTGTGCTGTATCATTAAGAGCTCTCACTTCAGGTATCTAAAGATTTTATTATTGTACAGTGGAGGAATGGCTGTGTGGGGCGACTCTGGGATAAATCCCAAACTCCAGATTAGCAGCGTATTCCCATACCAATGGCCATGAATGTCCCAAACGTCCCACCGCTTTGCACCATCGTTTTGCCAACTCCACCCATCAGCTCTCGTCCTCTCATGCCAATCCTGAGATAAAGAAAACCACAGGGGTTACATAAAAACTGAAACCTGACAAGTCACAGACATGCAGCAGAAAACATCTGAGACAATTAACTCATGGTTGCAAATTGAACACTCCTTCAGTCTAAATTTCTGGAATTGTACAGCTCTTGCGGGGCCTTCACCAATGACCCACGTGTATTTTTTCCTGCAGTGGAACCTTTCTGCCACACCTTTAGCAGCAACAGCTTTGTATCCCAGTCTCCCAAATACCCTTCATATGGAAAAAAAAAAGCTGTCCAAGTATTTCACTTGCCAGAGTACCAAAAGAATTGCTTGAGCTATTGTCCTGCCATCCTCTCTAGCTGCAGTGGCACTCTTTTTAATATCACCAATTTAAAATTCTACTTACTACTGACTTTTTAATACAGGACACTTGAAAGGCCTAGAAACTTCAAAAGGTGTTTCTGTTCTCCAGTTTTCATTTGCCTGAGGTCAAACTAAAATAAAAAGAATTGTTGTAAGCTCTTGTAATATTTGGCTTTTAAGCACTGCAATGACTTTAGGGTCTGAGGAATTTCATGCACTTTATTCTTTAAACATGAGATTTTCCCACAAAAATGGAACAGCAGAAATACTGTAGCTGTGTCACTCAAGTACAACAAAACACTCTCACTGGTTCTTCTAAATGCCCATAATACGTATCATCTGCTAGCATCATGCTGCTTACCCTCTGGAAACTGAGAGATATTAAAAAACTTGAAACTCCCACTGGATTAGGATTTGTGCCTTTTCCTCCTTCATCTCACTACCAAATCATTGCCCATGTTTAATCACAGGTAAAAACCATCAAACAGAAAGAGTTCTGCAAAGTATGAAAGAGCTGACTTCAGTGATTATTTGTCATAGATGATGTGCAAGGCCAGTCAGCAAACACAGGGCAGCAAGCACGGCTTGTTTTTATGTCAGCATGCTGGTGAGCCGCAGGGGAAGGTGGAATATTGCCCTTCTCCATTGCACAGTAGGCCTGTGCCAATGCCAGCCATTGGTTCTACCCACACTCCTGCCAGACTCGGGGTCAGTTTGGCAACTGCCTCTGTGCAGGGTATGGGACACGCAAAGGGACCATGATGCAGACACTGAGAGCTTACAGAGCACCTAAGGAAGATTTAGGGCCAGAAGAGGACTGCACATGTATCTGCACAATTCATCCAGTTCCTCCTGGAGCTGATCCTCCACAGCCTCAGCTTCCCACTGAGCCTCCATTACAAGAGGCAAGAAAAAGTCTGTGAAACTGTGACCTCCTGGCACACGGGGCACCCAGAGGTGATGCCCTGCCAGCACTAGACTAAGCTGCTGGAGGCCAGAGCTTACTGAAGTAGCTGGACTCACAGACAAAGTTCCACTCATGGGACTGACACAGGACCAGACCCAATTCCTTTCCAACCTCACAGCAGGACCATTTCTCTCTGGCTATCACCCTGTCACCATCTGTCTGTAGAAGGCATTTCCTCGGCGTACCTGAGGCAGGAAAATGTGCCGAACAGCGCTCCTGCTGCCATGCCCACTGCAAAGCCCATCATGAAACCCATCTTTATTCTGTCAAAGCAGCTGGGCTGCGACTGCCCATACGGGCCCACGGTCACAGGCATCTAAAAAAGAAAGGACAATACCCACACCGATTTACTGCTTTGTTTAACAAACTTCTATACTGGCCTGGCAGGCAGGCCCGTGCAGCTCAGAGTTCTCGCGTGTGCAGCGCTGGAGGTTGTGCTGGCTCCTGGCCTTGTTTCCTTGCCTGTCAGGTAGTAAGGACAAGGAGGGAACGACGGCCTCGTTTCCCCGCAACAAGCTCCTGCCAGCGCCGCTGTAGTTGCCGAGGCTGTTTCGGGGCCGTACCCTGTGTGCTATCAGCCCCTAATTTACAGCGCACGTGGCACTTGATCGAGCCTCCTCTGCTGGCCCGTCCTTCCCGACTGCCGCCGGTCTCGGAGGTAGAGGAGCGGACAGTTAACCCACCCTTACGGAGACCGAGGCCAGGACGGGGCGCCCGGGGAACGGCGGCCATCGCCTGCCGTCCGGCGCAAGAGCTCTCGGGGGCGAACCGGGGTCCTGAGCGCGCGCTGAGGGCACCTCGGCACACCCTGTTCCCAGATCCCAGATCCCAGATCCCAGATCCCCGCCCCGCCTCGCCCGTGCCTCGCCCGTACCTCTCCCGCGCCTCTCCCGTATCTCGCTAGGCCGCACCGCGCCTCCGCCTGTCTGGGCCCCGCTTCCGACGCGCGCCATGACGTAGAGGAAGAGGCGGGCACGGACACGCTCTGCCCGGTGCGGGGCCATGCTGTTGTGGCGGCGCTTGGCGGCCCTGAGGGGCCAAGGAGCCCCGCGGCGGCTTCGGGCGGGGAGATCGGAACCTGGATCGGGACCGGGACCGGGATCGGGATCAGGACCGGGTGAGGCCGCAGTCGGACAGAGCCCCTGTCCAGGCAGGGACAGCTCCCCCGCTACTCCCAGCCCTTGACAGCAGCTTTCCCTATCTTCTCCCCTCAGGGCGAGCCAGCGATGGCAGCGGTGCTCCTCGGCCGCTTTACATGGATGTCCAGGCCACCACCCCGCTGGTAAGGGCCGCACCGAGCATGGGAAACCGAGCGAGGTCCCCACACTCCCAGTTCTCTCGCCCGAGCGGTCGCGTGTGCCCCGAGCTGCCGTGGAGGACGGAGGCGGCGTTCGGCGCCGCCTGTAGCCGCGCAGGCTGTTTGTCACCACAGGACAGCCCGAGCATCCCCCGGAAAGGCTGTAGCTACGCCGGGCAGCCCCCTGGATTGGCAGCCCCAGCGCAGCAGGGCGGGAGCGTGGCGGAGCCGCCAAGGGGCTCGCACCAACCCCTACGGGAGTGGGGACAGTTGCAAGAAGCAGGAAGTGAATTCAACCAAAATACTGATCTGACATTTTTCTTAACATTTTAGGACCTTGTATTTTTTTTTGCTCAGAAAAAGGCCAGCTTGGATGGGGCTTGGCACGACCTCATCTAGTGAAAGATGTCTCCCTGTCTGTGGCAGGGGTGTGGAACAAGATGGGCTTTAAAATCTTTCCCAACCCAAACCGTTCTCTGATTAAGTTTTCTTAGATGATGCTGTTCTTTGACCTTCAGTGCAGATCACGGTTACATGCACAGAACATAATTGCCAAATTCTTGTGTTACCTGCAGCATGTAATAGCCTCAAGTTTTCAAGATCAGGCCTAAGCTAAAGCAAGTCACTGCAACAGAAGTGCTGCTGATCCTATGGCAAGGGGGCATGTCCAGAGGGAACAGATATAGTTTCCTTTCTCCTTTTTTAAGGCTGGGTGGTTTGTGTTCCACAGGATCCCAGAGTCCTGGACAGCATGCTCCCGTACCTAACAGCCTACTATGGCAACCCTCACTCCAGGACCCACGCCTATGGCTGGGAGAGTGAGGCCGCCATGGAGAATGCGAGGCGGGTGAGTCTTTGTCTCTCCATGGTCGTGTTGGTTTTCCTGCTGCTGAGGAAATTCAGGGTCAAAATAACCTAAAAAGCCCCCAAACCCTCTTCTTTGTGGGCTGGATTTAGTAGCTTCCTCTTTGCTTAGCTATACTTTAGTAGATTTATTGCAGGAAAAAAAATAGAATCGTAGAATATTTGAAGATGGAAGGGACCCACAAGGATCATCAAGTCCAACTCTGGCCCTGCACAGGATACCCCAACAATTGCACTTGCTACTTGAAAGAACTATGGCAGGCTTAAGGCTGTAACAACTTCTCTGGGGAGCTTGTTTGAGTGCCTGACCACCCTTTGGGTAAAAAAACTTTTTTCCTAATATCCAGCCTACAGTTCCCTGACACAGCTCTGTCTGTTCCCTCAGGCCCTGTCAGTCACCAAAAGCAGAGAGTTGCCTCTCTGCTGCCCCTCATGAGGAAGCTGCAGCCCCCAGTGAAGTCTGACCTCATTTTCCTCTTCTTCAGACTGAAAAGAACCAAGTGACCTCAGCTGTTTTTTTTACAGACTGTCCTCCAGGCCCTTAACCATTTCATGGTCCTCCTCTGTGTGTTCTCTAATAGCTTCATATCCTTATATAGATTTGTCCCAAATTTGCCCCAGGACTCGAGGTGAGGCCAACCCAGAGCAGAGCAGGACGGTCACCCCCTGCTTGGCCAGCAGTGCTGGGCCTGATGTCCCCCAGGACAGGACTGGCCCTTGGGGCTATCAGGGCACTGCTGGCTCCTGTTCACTTGCCCTCAGCCCAAACTTCCAGGTGTCTTTCTGTGGTGCTGCTCTCCAGCCTCTTGTTCCCCAGTCCGTCTGGGCACCTAGGGTTAATCAGTCCCAGGTGCAAAGCCCTTGCTCCTTCAGTGAAATTAGAGCAACTGAAATGGCAGAAACTAATACTTTTAAGTAAAAGTGCCTCAGTATTTTTGGTTTTCTGGAGTCACAAGCATGTTGCTGCAGTCATTGGACTAACTCCATGTTTTATCATTCTTATAATCTTAGGTAGGGGTGTTTGTAATTTTTCTTTAAAGTAATATGTAATAGGATTTTGTCTATTTAAGCTTTAATCTCTTTTATAACAGGTTAAAGCTTAATACCACTCCTAATGACTGTGGATTCCTTGCATATTTTATAATACAGATATTTAGACTATTTGTAGCATTACTTTGATAGGTATCAGCTGTAATCCTTTTGAAACTCAAGGTAGTATTCTTGAAAACATTTCACATGTATTTTGCTGTAGTGAATTCACTGTATGTTTTCTTAACAAGTCAAATTTGTATTTCTTTTTAAACAGCAAGTTGCAGATTTAATAGGAGCTGATTCACGGGAAATTATCTTTACCAGTGGTGCAACAGAATCTAACAATATGGCAATTAAGGTAAAAGTTTTATACTGATTCTTATTTGTTATGTTAAAATTATGTAATTAAAAACTGTATGCATCTCTCAACTATTTAAATGTTAATATGTTGGAATATAACATATTTGCATTTCTGGATTTACTTTTTGTGATACTCTGTTACATATGTGGCTGAAATACATGAATGAATGTTTTGGTGCTCAGAACATGATTTTGAGTGCATTGTAAAATATTTTATGTTTTTCTTGCATACACCAAATACAATACTTTTGCTTATGTAATTAAAATCTTTATCGTGAAATATGTGGATTAGAAATTTTTTTCCTGATGAAGACTAGGTTGTGTATGTAGTATGTTGTTGTTCGGACTTCTCAGTGTTAATGACCCCACTGCAAGAGTTTTCAAAAAAGTGCTTTGGTTAATGGCTTCTACAACTTAGCAGCAATAAACATTTTCACAATTTTTGAGAAGTGAGATGCTTTGAAAAGCAGGTGCTGATGGAGATATGTAGTGTGGATTATGTGTCAGTACCTTTTAGATTCACAGCTTGGGTCAAACAGGAAAGATCCAAATGACCTATATCTAAGTAGTAATTTCTTATTTCCAGTCATAGTGTGTAATGCCTGCTTTCTTCAGTGGCTGATTTCTTTTTCATGGACTATGCCTGACAGGGTGTTGCAAGGTTCTATAAATCCAGAAAAAAGCATATCATTACTACGCAAACAGAGCACAAGTGTGTGTTGGATTCTTGTCGTTCCCTGGAAACAGAAGGGTTTCGTGTCACATATCTACCTGTTAAAAAAAATGGGCTCATAGATCTGAAGGTAAGTTGTTACTGACAGAAGAAACTAAAAATAAAAGAGGTTTTTGCTTCAAATTGATGCTCTAAACCTTGTGTCCTCTAGATGAAAAAGAGGAAAAAATTACAAATATCACAACGTAGAATGAGAATCATAGTCAAGTTTGTCAGATCTGGAGAAGGATTTTCTGTTCTTTCTGATGTCCTACACCTTTTCTCAACCAGAACATCCACCTCCTATCCCATCGTTCAGCTGCTGCTGTGCAGGTGGAGCTGTTGTGTACCCTATAAGAAGCCAAGTACTTGAGGCATTGTTTCAGTGATTACATTACTTCTTATGGCTGTCCATGAGCCACCCCTTCTGTATGTACTGGCTGCCGCCCTGAGATGTAGAAGTTGTATATATTTAGTTCATCATTGGCATCCTGTAGGGCAGGGCAGCAGCAATTTTACTCCCCAGTCCCTCACCTGCCATGAAGAGCAGTGGTGTGTGTGATGGGACCGATGGATCAGCCTGTGGGCACAATAATGAGTCGTGTTTTCTGAGCATGTTGCTGCAGGTGTGATGTGACTTTTGTATAAAGAGGAGTCCCTTTACAGCCAGCCTCACCTTGGCTAGAAGAGGCTTAAGCTGTTCTGTGGGTGGTTAATTCGTTAAAAAAGTAGTTCAGAAAAATTCAGGGATATAGCAAAACCTGTTGAGATATGATTAATCAAGTGGGGTGGCAGGTACATCAAAGGGTTAAAACATGCAGAAACACAATTGATCCACTCCTCTTCTACAGGCATTTAATGTTCTCCTGGGTGAGTGTTCTCCCCAGGGCTGTTAGTCAGAACTGCAGGTGTTTGTTGCAAATGAGGGACTGGTGGTTGAGTTGCTGGTAAATTGAAGATATGCACAGGGGTCTTGCTTCTCTGTTAGTCACAACTGTTGTTCCACTGAATCTTTCACCAGGAGCTGGAGGCTGCATTCCAGCCGGATACAAGTTTGGTTTCTGTAATGACTGTAAATAATGAAATAGGAGTAAAGCAGCCAATTCATGACATTGGTAAGTACACTGTGGCTTCTAGATGCCAGCTAAGGTTGCTTCTGCTTCATTTTAGTTAATATTTTCATTCCCAAATGGTACTGATGCAAAAGATTAGGTGTAATATATCTGTTGCCTGTGGCCTACTGGACCACAGGAGGGTTACTTATCCTGTGAAGTATTGTGTTGAACCTCTTATGCACATGAGAGGTCTTGGATGCAGCTGTGCAGATTCTGTGGAACATGCATTGTGATTTTTTTGATTACAAAAATAAAAGTTAAATTTGCTGCCAATGAACAATATGTTATTTTGTTTCTTCATATATTTTAGCCTGGTGACAGGCTCAGCTGACCTCAGGTGGTAGTAATAAGTGTGTGTATCACAATTCTGAGAATGTTTTTGAAGCTGAGTGTTGAAAAACTTGGAAAATAGAGGAAATGACATAAAAATACATGGCAAATACAAACTTGAAAGGAAAGCTGGCTTGTACTGGATGTTGAGAAGAAAAAGAACCAAGGAAAAAAACATTGTCCAACTGTGGAGTCATTCCTGTGTGGAGACTGATGTTTCATGCAACCATTTGTTCTTAAACTTGTTTGGTGGGGGTTTGGTAATCTCAATTCTTAACAGTAAAAGACTTTTTGACTTCTCAGCTGAAGAAAATTACTGTAGTCTTACATGCCTAAACCTGTCCCAAGGTGTCAGCTACAGTAGCCTGTGCACAGCTTTAGCCACTTCACTGTAAAAGCAACATTGCAGCTCCAATTTCTGCCTTTGTCACCTCAGATACCTAAATAGCTTGCTGTTGGTTTAGATTCACCATTGCTTTAGATCCATCACTGGAATCTTCGGGATCATAGCAATTAGTTAAGATAATCTGGTTTTGGTTTGGTGTTTTTACTACAGGTGAGATCTGCCGTGCACGTAAGGTTTTCTTCCACACGGATGCTGCACAAGCGATTGGAAAAATTCCTATGGATGTCAACAACATGAAAATTGACCTAATGAGCATCAGTGGCCATAAAATTTATGGGCCCAAAGGTACTCACTGATGTGCTTTATAGGGAATTGTTGTTTCCATACCTACCTTAAGGCAACTACACAAGGTATGAAGTCATATAGTGTCAGTTACTTAAGCTGTAGAAAATTGTTCTGTGTGGTGTTGGACAGACTTCAGAGTAGCTCAGGCACTGCTGCCAGCGTAGAGCTGCACTAAGTGGATCTTCAGTGCTAAATGGGTTGAGGAGGCATCACTGAAGGAACAAAAAACAGTGTTGTATAATGGTGGCAACATTACAGCAGTGGGGTTTTCAGGAGTCATCTGCTTGGTGTGGAGCAGAACTGATGCTGAAATGATTGAAATGAAATCACTTGGTTATAGAGCAAAGTTTAGACCAGAGTGTGACTTGCAACAAGGAGACCAAAAGGTAACTGATTGGTGATTTTTGATTGTTTTTTACTTCCAGTGGCTTCATTCCCCCAACTCCATTTGTGCATTTTCTTTGCTGAATTTGGTTTAATATGCAGCTATGCATTTTCTGGTTGACTCACAAATACTAAAAATCCAGCTATTATTATTGTCGATTTGTATTATTTGTTTTGTGACAATGAGTGTTAGAGAGCCAGAGATGAAGTTTGCTGTATGCTATGTGCTATTTGGAAACAAAAGGCAAAATTCTCTTTTTTTCAGCATTTTTTTTCTGTATGAGTTCTGCTGAGAGCTGAAGACATTATCTCTGGAACTAAGTTTTCAGCAGTTTTGGCCAGATGACAGCCATTAATTTTCACTATTTGTTATGCCTGGAAGTAGCAATAGTCCTTCTTGTGGTGACAGTAACTCCTTAAGTGTACTGGGGCATTTGAACATATGAAAATTTGGTTCTAGGTGAGGAGAGTAGAGCATTCAATTAACTGACTAGCAAAACTGGCTCATCTAATCCACCTGCTGAAAATTTCTGCCACTAATGGGTCTTCCTAATGAGAAAAAAGGGAGAGGACTCTTGGGACCGGTGCTGGCCTCGTAATCCAGGGAAAGAGTTTGGAAGTCAGTAAGAGAACATTAGTGAATGCACATAAAAACTTCAGTGCAGGGGCCTGAACTTCAGCTGTGTGCAGGAACTGTGGAAAGGAAGGGAAGCGCTGAGTCCTTGAGTGACTGAAGCAGAGTGGAAGAAGCTGAGCTCCCATGGCTGAAGCTCTGTGAGCCTGAACATGATCTCTGGGGACAAACACCATTTCCTAGAAAACAATACTGTGCTTGTTCACTTTATTTTTCTCCAGTTAAGTGTCCATGTGTGTGTTTGCTGTGGAAATAAGGAATGTTAGCAAAGCTTGGAGTCCCTGTTCATAATTTCAGAACTCTAGGCATATGGTAAAACAGCTCTCCTTGCTTCCTAGGGGTTGGTGCTCTCTATGTTCGCCGCCGACCACGTGTCAGACTAGAACCCCTGCAGAGTGGGGGAGGCCAGGAGAGAGGTCTGCGGTCTGGGACTGTGCCCACACCTCTAGCAGTGGGACTGGGGGCAGCATGTGAAGTGGCACAGCAAGAGATGGAGGTATGTGCAACAAGATACTTGCCCTGGGTTCCAGAAAAAATAGTGTAACAGCACCATTTAGGTCTTGGATTCCTTTGGTCTTTTTGCATCCATGTAATTGATTTAAATTTGATTCTCATGTTTTAGCATTAAGTGAATGTTTTAAGAATTTAAGGGATATTTTTGGGTAATTGTAAATGCTTTCTAAAGTTTAAAAGTTTCTTTTTTCTTGAAGTGGTCTGAGTCACAAGGCTACAATTGACAGTCAGTTTTAGTGAAATATGGCTTTTATGTGCTTGTTTTTACTTCTCCATTATGCACAGGTGTATTAGCAGCATCTTTGAAATGACCGTTATGTTTATGTAATGTATATTGGAAATTGAAACTTCCCAGTCTGTTATTATATGTATTGTACCTATTAAGTATAAGTTTAAGTTTACTGCAGCTTTGCAACTAAGAATTTATTTTCTTTTTTCCTAGCTTGGACAATAAAGTTTGTTTGCTAGGTCTAGTGTCTTAGCCTCTGTATGCTGCTACATTGATTTGTGGGCACCAATGCCTTCCTTACAGTTGGGAAGTAAAAATACTTACAGTGACAATAGGATGCATAGGCCAGATATCTGCACCCAAAGAATCAAGCTTCTTTCCAGGAGACAGGCAGAATTCCACCATCTGAGCTGTGTGGTTATGGAAGTTGAGGCTAGGGAGCCTGCAGTGTCTGAATTCTGCACAAGCCTCAGATCTGGATTCTTCTCCTTGCCTGGCAGAGCTATGGCATTTTGGAACCAACTGGTGTTGAAACTAGCCTGGTTTTCTTTAACTTTTTCGAGTGTAAACAAGCATGAATTCATGTGTGCATGTGACCAGTTCTGTGTGCCAAAGCTGATCCCAGACATTACTGCTTTCTTGATATAAGTGACCTCATTTTTCAGTCTAGAACAAGACACTGCACAAGTCAGTTTGGCAGCTTGTGTAGGTAGATCTTTCTGAATGGTTTGACACATTTGTTAAGACTGAGCTAGCTAGGAGCCAAGGGGTTATTCTCTTTTAAAACAGTGGCTGGAGTGGGCTAAGTTTGACAGTTAAGTTTCAGCTGTGTTCTTTACCTTGTCTGGCCAAACCCAGTTACTTAGTTCTGCTTGCAGCTGGTGACACAAAGCAGTTGAAGTGAGGTCAGACTACACTGTTTATTATTTGTGTCTTTTCTGGTTTCTTTGCTAGTATGACCATAAGCGAATCTTACAACTGGCAGAACGACTGGTTACAAAAATAATGAATGAAGTTCCTGATGTGGTGATGAATGGAGATCGAGAGCATCGCTATCCAGGTAACTCAGGCAAAATTCTGAGCCCGTTAGTACTGTCTGACTCCTTGGTGTTAATGGCTGTGGCTGAGTAATGCACTTGAGCACATGATGAAAGTCCTGCCTTGCAGGGGACAATTTGCCTGAGATTTTAGTTGATGGTTTCTTTTTTCTATTTCATTTATTTGTATGTAGGATGCATCAATTTATCTTTTGCATATGTGGAAGGGGAGAGTCTTCTGATGGCTCTGAAAGATGTGGCTTTGTCTTCAGGAAGGTATGTGGAATGTATGGGAGCGATAGCAGTGTGTTTTTGAGAGAAAATAGCATGTGCTAATGAAAGTTAAATCTAAGTAGTAGTCTGCTCTGTGCCCCGTATTTGCATATTTAGTTAATGAGTCAGCCTGGCATTGATTACATTCTGCAGTGGTGTTTAAGACACACATTTCAACTGAAGGTCAAATTTACTTATACTGGAAGAAAAAAACAATAAACAAAACCACAACTAAACAAAAACCAACCAAAAAAATCCTAATAAAAAGATCCCCACAAACCCACAAAAAAAAAAAAAAAACAAAACCCAAGAAATTCCTACCTACTAGCCTTGTAAACTGGTTATTTGAGTAGCCTTTTACTTGGTGACACTTTTATTCTAAAGGCCACCAAGATTTGAACAGCTTCTGTCCTTTGGCAGATTTTAACTGCAACTAGTGAGGCTGAGCATGTATCTGAATTAAATCAGCTCATAGTTCCTGTGTTAAATGCAAAAGCAAGAAAGAATAGCGCATGTGCTTTTGGAGCTCTCCTGACTACAGGAGTAACAAGTAATATTTCAGTTACCAAGACAAACCTGATGTTCATGATGAAATGAATGGAGTGTAATTCCTTCCTCTCCTTCCTTCACTTCACCTTTGAGAACAAAGTGGTCAGCATATCCTAATTAGAAACTGGTTGGCACTATGAGCAGCAAGAACAAGTCTCCACATGAGCGTTCCTGAAGCCAAACACTTCTGTAATGTGAAGATCTCTTCTGAGTCTCTCCTTTGTGCACTGGGGAGCTATTTACAGCTCTTCAGTTGGGACCTGCTGTATTGCTATCTGTAAAAACTTGAGTCACAGTGTGTAACCAATTCTGTATACTGCTCCAAGGTAGAAGCTCTCCATTGACAACTGCAGTCATCTTGCTCTATCCCTCTGTGCACTGTTTTTCATTTATTTGTTCTGCTGCCAAACAGCAGCTTGTGAAGTTTTTTTTGTGGTTTTTTTTTTTTTTTTTTCTTTTATGTTCCTGGTGTGTTACCCTCTCTGGATAGTTTCTTTCTTTGTCATTTTTTCGCAGCTTCTACTTCACCTACCTCTTAATCTTCATTCCTGCTGCCTCTATGTTTATTCTTGTGTATTATCTGTATTCTCTCTCCTTTCCTTATGCTCCTAATTTATTACTCTCATTTCGCAATAATGCCTCCCTCTTGTATTCTTTTTTTCTCCAGTAGCAGAAATATCACTTTACTTGCTTGTATTTATTTGTTGTTTCTAGAATGCTGGGAAAGCTGATACAGGGTGTTGTAAAGAGGTAAGTGACCTGTTCTTTGCTGGAGGAGATAAAGCAAGTCTGACATTTCCCTGCCTTCCCGTTCCTAGTGCTTGCACATCAGCCTCTCTGGAGCCTTCCTATGTTTTGCGGGCAATCGGAACAGATGAAGACTTGGCTCATTCGTCTATAAGGTATGTGATGTGGTCTGCCCTAATGCTTCCAAATATTTTTCTTTCTTGATAAAAGCAAATGGTAGATTTGTTCCACCCTTTCCATATGCTCATTATTCAGTTCCTTAATGATTTTCTTTTGGTTTAGGTTTGGCATTGGTCGTTTCACTACAGAAGAAGAAGTGGATTATACAGTGCAGAAGTGCATACAGCATGTGAAAAGGCTGAGGGAAATGAGGTGAGACACTATCTCATTGAACACGAAGACTGCTTAGGTGTGATAATCATGGAAAGAATTGCACTTACTTAGTTGAAAGTAATTGTTTGCTTCAAAAATCAGATGGTGTTTCACTATATCAGCAACAGTGTCAAGTAGGTAGGAGCCTGATTTTAACATTAGTGGCAAATTTCTAAGAAAACAAACCTGACACCAAACCTTTTCCCTGTTCTTGGCCTTTATCAGAGAAAGAATATGAGTAGGGCAGGCACGTAGGGCAGTACCTAGGAGGTTTTAAACCACAGATAGCTTTTACTGAGTTAATGTATTGATAAGTCATTTTATTCTAGTAAAACTGAAAGACTGGTGACTAATCTGGACAGTGAAAATTCAAGGGTTTAGTCTCAAAGACACCAGTGGTTTGTGCTGAAAGTGGAAGCAGGAAATGAGGTGGAGCAGCTACTCTGTCATGTCTTGTATTTTTGCTTGAGAACACAGTTGAGGGTCGATCATCTGAAGCTCACTGACCTCCAGAAGGGCAAGACAGGCAGATAGATATCTCCTAATTCATTGTGTCATTGATAAAAGCTATTTAATTATTATTGACGATGCCCTGTGCATTTTAGTTTTCTCGTTTTCCTCAGTTTTCTCGTTTTCTTTACAGCCCTCTCTGGGAAATGGTGCAGGATGGAATTGACCTCAAAAGCATTAAATGGACTCAGCACTGAGAAAACATGGCTATCCATGGACTAGAGATGGATTAAAACATATTTTTCTGTACAGTCTTGAGCAAATTATGCAGCACTTCCATTTTCTGACACTTGCATTTTGACCAGAGAACTACCCTTTCAAATCACAAAATCTAAGAAGCCAAAAATGAAACTAGTTTTTATCATGGAGAAAGACAGGCTGATCTGACACCCACTGTGTTTCTGTTTGACACACAGAAATTTATGGTAAAACATAATTTATTCAAAAATGTATTTTCTGATGAGAAAATTAAATCAGTATGTTAACTTCCAGGCCAGTGAATTCTGGCAAGAGGTTACTTCTCAGTGTAACACATCCCAAGTCACTGTCGTGTTTGTACCGCAGACCTGTTGCCAGTTTGTTCTGTTTGAGGTGGGTATCCTGCAACATCAGCTGTGTTTTGCCTCTCAAATGCCTTGTACTGCAAGAAATTCTCAGATAGGAGGACACTTGGATCTCCAGAAGAGATGGCTGCCTGATTGTGGCTATGTGCCTTCAGTGATAAGTTGTATGTGCAACTAAGAACAAAATTTTTTCTGAAATTGAGTGGGTTTTGGCCAGTTTTCCTTGAGTTTTTTTTGTGTATGCATCTTCTCTGTGTGTGTGTGTGTGTGTGCATTAATCCAAAAGATTCTTCTGTGTTTTAGAGTTTATGATACAATCATGATGTACTTTGCTGTCCCCTCCATCGGGTTTTATCCATGCAATTTTTTGTCAGTGAGGTAAGAAAACTTGAATGACTGGGGGAGGGGATAGGCAGAATATGTCAGCTTTGGTGGCAGCACCAGTTTGGTGGGAGTGAGTGGTAGCAGTGGTGGGGAGAGCAGATATAGTGCAATGTCTTAAGGCAGTCTGGTGTTTTTTGTTTTTTTTTTCCTCCCCTTGTTATGAGACCTTTGCTGTTACTTGGTTTGCCTATGGGCCCTTGGTTTCTATTGCTGCAAGGAGTCTGCCCAGCCCAGCCAGTATATTTTGTCTGGGAGATAAGAACACTTGGCACTGAAGGTTTTTTTTGTCTCACAGACTGTACTGTCTGACTAGAGATTCACATGGCAGTCCATTCCCTACACATGCTGGGGGTAGTATCTCTTAAAAAAGGTTTTGATGAGATTCATTACTATCAGTATTTCTCCTTTCTTACCTCTGGTGATCTTTCCAATAAGAAACTGAACCCTGTATAGCAAAGTGCCTTTTTTTCAGTGCATAAACAAAAAGCTCTCAAATTAGTGTGTTTATTAATGGATGGTGTGTTAGCTGCTGAATTTGGTATACCCCATAGACAATATGTTCACCTTCAGTTTGGGATGGAATCTATCTCGAGTGTCAACTGTGGCATGTAAAAACTGAAGCTGAATCTCACAAGATGGATTGTAATACAGAAGCTTGTGCATGTTTTGTAAGTAAGGACAGATTTAGTTGTTTGTAATGCAAACCTAATCCTTGGTTGTTCTATTTGAAATGACTAGCTTTATCAATTTGAATATTGTAGTGCTGGCACCTTATATTTCATCACATTTTTAAACTACCATATGCATAAATACATTTTAGCAGTGTTGTATGTACTCTTTTTCATCCTCGGCCCATACATATTTTCTGGATTAAGCATGTGATAGCAATAGATGTTTATGAATTGTTCTTTGTGTTTTGAGAATGATAAAAAATTACAGATAAGAATTAAACTTGGCTACCGTCAATCTTTTTGGATGCACCTTCTTGGGTGAACCATGCTGGACAATCGGTAAGTAGCTGAATTGCAGCTTTAATTAGGAAACCAAAAATGGTAAACTTTTCTGTAAACACTGTTAGAAGTTCACTGTCATTGAGTTGACATCTGACTTTTGAAGAGTCATTTTTCTCAAATTTAATGCCTGATCTGAGCTATTTTTTTTTAACTCGAATAGCTTAAATTGTGGTTATTTTGAAAAAAGAGAGCTTCAATTCTTGAAGATTTTGACCGCCTCTTATTTGATAAGATTTAAAATAAAAATTCTACTTGTAAAGGTTAGGGAAACACATTCATACTATTAACAAATTGTTACATGTGGTCATGAGTTGGAGACAGAAATCATGACTCGAGTCCTCTTGATCATAAGACAAACAGCCTGTTTTATTGTTTAGAACCTTCTTATATAGGGAGTTCAAAACTCTTGGATCTAGACACTGATTGGTCTGGGTCTTAACACCACCCGGCTCCCTGGACAGTGATACATCTCCATTTAGGGTTGGAAGGGATTGGTTGAGGTCTCTGAGTTCAAATCTATCCTATGGTTCACCTAAGGATTTGTTTATCGAACCAGGAGAGCCAAATTTGGTTTCTTATTATAGCCAGATTTATCTTAACAGCTACAGATCTGCTGTACTGTGACAACAAATGTTTATTTGAAATGTTTGTAGGACAAGATGAGGAAAAATACATAGTGCAGGTACTTCCCCCATGACAGAAAGAAGTAATGCCAAGAAGAAACATCTAGCTGTACCTCAGTGAATGCAGTTAAAACCTTTGGAGGATGAGAACCTCAGTGTGTCCCACTCTTACGAGTTGGAAGCCATCCCCCCCTTCAAGGCTGCACCATGAACTGAAAAATGCTCACTAGGCCTTGGCCTTTAACAGCCTTTGGGTTCAACTCCTCTTGAGCTTATCAGAAACACTGCTCCAGGAACTGGTGCTATCCAATGAGCTCCTTTTTTTTTTTTTTTTTTTTTTTAACAGCCTTGGAAACTTTTTTTTTTCCCCCTGAATAGCATAATATTCTTGTTCTCCCACTTTCAAAGAAAGTTCCTGACTTGAAGTGGGGCCAGGACGAAACATTGTTGTGACAAACGCCCATCCCTTGTGGCCCTGTAAACAGAGACCCTTGGAGCTCTCCTGGGCTGCAGTGACCTCCCTATGCTGGGGCCTCTTCAAGCTGGGAACTCTCCCATTTGCTGTACTCCTAGAATCCCCGAAGGATGGATCCTGGGCCGATCTCCCCACTCCTCAAGGCTCTGCCCTTCACCCAGTGAAAAAAGCAAAGGCATCTGAAGTGAGTATTTCAGTTAGGACCATCCATGTGCCTGGAGGGCCGTGATCTCGTTAGCAACAGGGAGATGTGTTGGGATGACTCTTGTGACTGGAGGGTTGGAATGGAAGGATACAGGCAGGGGACAAGAGAGGCCATGTTGCTCTCTATGTCAGTGACCAGCAGGAGTGCATGGAGCTCCACCAGGGGATGAATGAGGAGGTGACTTGAGAGTTCAGGAGTCAGGATTAATTGGAGGGCAGGGACAGGTCACATCACAGTGGGGATCTGCTACAGGCCACCTGACCACAAAGATGAGCCAATGAGGGTCATCACAGAGGAACTGGGATGGCCTCATGTTTACAAGTCCTAGTTTTCCTGGAGGAATTCAACCACCCTGGCATCTGCTGGGGGGAGAACCCAGCAGGGCACAGGCAATCCAGGAACTTCATGGAATACACTGACATCAGCTTCCTTGATGCAGTAGTGTGGGAGGAGAGGTGCTATGTAGCAATGTATTTGAACAGCTTAGGCCATAGTGTGCTCAGCCAAACCATCTTTAGTCATTCCTATCAGAACCCTTTGGAATATGTCAAGGTTACTATGACATAAACTGTTCTAAAATAAGAAAGAAGAAGCTGAGAAACACAATACCAAGACCGCGAGAACTAGATAAAAGAGGGCCATGAACACATGTAACCAATCATATTTCCTGAAGGGTGCATGCTGAATGTTTGAACAAGATAGAAGCACCAATCAAGAAATGCATGATAGCGTGAAGAATAGTTTTCAAATGTATAAATATAGCTTAATGTAAATAGTAAATGGCTTCTGCTTAATCATATTGGTTGGTCATCCAGAAGTCCTGAGCTTCTGCAGTGCTATGGCACCTTATTCTCACCAACAAGGACAGGCCAGTGGGGAATGTGAAGCTCAAGGGCAGCCTGGGCTCTCAAACTTGAGTTTGTGATCCTTGGGGAATGACATGGGTGAGAAGGAAGCCCACTCAGGTGCTGGACTTCAGGAGAGCAGACTTGGGAAGAGGAGCCCAAGAAAGCTGGTTGATATTAAACAATCAGTGCTTCTGAACTCAGAAGCAATGCATCCCAACAAAGACAAAGTCAGGCAGCAACCTAAGAGGCGTGTATGGAACTGACAGAGGAAGTGGCTAAGCACAATTCATCCATTTGAGAAGTCGTGGCAGTCTGGTGAAGTTTTCACTGACTGGAAAATATCCCCCATTTTTAAAAAGGGAAATGTGGAAGCCTTGGGGAACTACACTTGCCTGCCTGACTGGTTGGCAATTCTCTCTCTGCTGTGACATCTGTCATGAGCTGTTTCTAGTCAAATTGTTTCTGCTAACATGTATGCTCGATATGTTGAAATGGTTCAGTTTCCCAATGCTGAGTCCCAAAAAGCTGGCCTGAGACGTCTACCACCGACAGCTTTGATGAAATTTTTGGCTGGTGAATAAGGTCCTGCACTGGAAGGAAGGAAGGAAGGAAGAAAATGCAAGTTTTTAAAGTGGTCAATATCGGCTGGGAGAAATGATCTCTCTGACAGCTGATGTTCCGCTGATTTGTCCAGATCAGAGTCATAAAAAAGGCAGGTACAAGATGCTTGTATAAGAAGCAATGCTCATACTAATGAACAATCAGAGTGGGCTTGTGCGGCATAGGCATAGTAAAACCAACAAAGTGTTTGATTCTAAGAGTAACTATACAGCCATTAAGATATTAAGCCACATCATATCTGACTGACAGGTTTTAAGTAGAGACTGGGATGAGGAATTAAGAGAGTGTTTCTGGGAGTCTTTGTGAGGATTATTTCTGTTGAACAGTTTTCTAAATGATCTGGAAACAATTAAGATTTGTGCTTGACATGTAATTATTGGAAAGGAAAATACAAAGTAGTATGAATCATTTAGCAAACTGAGCTAATTGTGTGATCCTAATCACAGATGAAGGAATAGAATCACAGATGAAGGAATAGAATCAGAGGGTGTATTTTTGGAATGGTACCTTTAGGGTCTAGAGAAGCAAAGAACCTTGGATTTGGGGTAATACTTCCAGAATAATGGTGCAGCAAAACTAATATTGCAAGGAGGGAAATACATTTGTTTCATATGTGGAATTGCCACAGTGGATGCTGGTTTGCTCAAGCTTTACTTTAAAATGTCTTCTGTAAATTTTCTTCCCCTAGTTGCATACCTAACACCTTTCTTCAGTTTTGGTTTAGGTAAAGGAGGTACATAAATGAGTGTACTCCCAATGGTTTCCTAGTATCTAATAAAGACAAATCTCATTCTTTTGTAATGCTTTATTTTTTTCCGTCTGCCTTCCCCCTCTCTGTGCATGTTACAGGGAAAACATTGGTCATGGTTACATGATCCATTGTCCTTTAACCTTCTGTTTATCAATGTTTTGCTTTCTATAGATACTTTCCTCCTGCTGTTGGTAACTGACCGTGCTGCTGACTTGTCTTTGGTACCCTTGGTCCCTTAGCATGCTCCTAAATGGTCCACACAGTAAACCTTACAAGTCTCTTCACCATACTTTATTTGAACAACAAAAAGTAACATGGTGACTCATCACATTGCACAAAAGCTGAAAGGTCTTATTTCTCATCTGACTTGTGGTATTCCAGCACTGTCCTTTTGTTATCCTACACTGTCTCCCCACTGCAGGGTGGCCGGTGCAGCTTGGGAAGTGCTGTGGTGTTGCAGAGTAGTAAAGCCCTGAGCTGCAGATGCTCCTGCTACCCCTCACACGTCTTAGGCAACCAGCTTTCAAGGGGAGCTGGCAAACCTGGCTGTTGATGCCTCTGGTAACTTCAATTACCTGCTTTTCTGGTCTATGTCAGGGTGAATGGTGACAGCCAACCCTGTCTATTGTCACTAGTGCTATAGAAAGGTGAATTACTGGATACTGCCTACACTTACAAGACAAGGAGATATTAGCTTGGCAGAACTGGTATTTTCAGGCCATCTAATATAAATACCAAATAGAATACAAAATCTGAAAAACTGGAGTTAATAGGGAGAAGATAAGCAAGTGTGGGCTGTTGCCTGGGAGAGGATGAAAGTAGTAAAGTAGAATTTGGGAGTAGAAAGAGGAGATATACAGGAAAACAAATTATGGAGAGAGGATTATTGTACTGCTGAGCAGCCCCACGCTGGATTCCTCTACCTTAGGAGAGCACAACCATGACAATTTGTTGGTTTTCACCCTTTAACAGAAATCATGGTGGAAGTTAACTGAGATTTTGAACTCCAACATTTACTGCAAGTGTTTATAAAGGGAGGCAATTATTTATTTTTATCTGATTCTTGCAGAGGACTAAATAGTTGGTTTTTGTGATATATGTTATGGAATTAATTCGTGTTTTATTTTAAGATACAGTATAAAGTCATTTATGTGCAAGAAATAAAGGTGTTAGGGAATTGTGCCGCCTCTGCCAGGAACAGGGGAAGCAACCAAGAAGGGTGGCTCCAAAAAGAGATGGGTCTCCTCCAAATGTTACCAAAATACCAGAAAATTGTATAGCAGTAGTTATGCTAAGGCTTCTTGGCTAGCATTAGGGCACTAGGCCTTGGGAAGGTAGCCTGGGAATATGCTGGGTCTGTGGAAACAATAATCAAAGGGATTAGCAAAGCATGAAGAACATGCTGAAAGGGAAAACCGTCTTAAAGATAAAGTTTGAAATATTACTAGGAGGGGGTCTAGTGACGGGGGAAGGTAAATTTTGGTAATTAACCTATAGTTTTAAATAAGACAAGCATGTAGAATTTATTACTTTAGAAGCCTGTTACCTAGTAGCTGAACGTCATTGCTTTATCAAAAATTTTTCTGTTTGTAATCTTTGTAAAAAGGTATAAAAACCTGAGTCTTGATGAGGGTCTTTGGGAATCCTGATTTGGGACGTTGGTCCCCAGGTCCCCGGGCCCCGAATAAAGCACGACATAAACTGACTCCTTGTTAGTTTGTGTTTTAACTTCGTTCCGGGCAACAGTTTTCTGGCGACCGCGGCAGGACTCCGAAGGCTGCTGGGGCGGTTCGCGAGCTGATCAACTCCACGCCGGCACCAGGTGATTTCTGGGGAGACATCAACCCGTGCCCGACCCCGCGCCTGATGGACGACTGTGAGGTAAGCCCGACAAGTGCTTTATTCCTCTAATAAGGGTGTCGCCCTATAAGACGGGAGAGTAATTCCCGCAGGGCTGGGTAAAAAGACGTCTGTGGTTGTGGTAAAAGCCTAGGCGCTGGCCGTAAGACACGGCAAGGAAGCTGTGCAGGACCAGCACTTGCCGCTCGTAGTGATGAGAAAAGGCAAGAATTGGTGGAATTGGTGGAATAATCAAGTTGTGTGAGTGAGATAATAAAATTGTGAGTGAGTGTTTGTTGATTAAGTGTGTCATGATGCCGTTTAAAAACTTCAAAGCATTGGCGTCCGTAGGTATGGAGATCCCCAATGATTCTCCGCTTGGATGCTTGCTGAAAAATTGGAAAGTGGGTAATTTTGGGCAAGAACTGTGCAAAAAGAAATTAATGGACTATTGTAATCATGTTTGGCCACAATATGAGACTAGGGGAATGCAATGGCCCCGGAATGGTACTTTGAATTCTGATATTATTACTCCTTTGATGCACTTTTTGCGGAATAATGAGAAATGGGATGAGATACCGTATTTAGATTTGTTTTATTATTTGCAAGGAAAGCCGGAGTGGCAGAAAGAGTGTGGTTTGTTGGTGCTGAACGTTACTGCAGATGACAAATGTTTAGGTTGTAAAAGCAGGGAAAATTGTAAGTGCTGTTCTGTCACATTCAAAGAACCTGAGGAGGATGTTTCAATGCTGGTAGCACCCAGTGCTCCTCCTCTGGAATCTTCAGACGAGGGAGATTCAGAGGAAGAGGATGGTAGAGAGAAAATGAGGGAAAAGGAAAAGCCTAGAACTCCTTTATCGGAAAGGACCAGGAGAGGTCGGGTAGGAGGGAAAGGGGGGAGGATGGTACAACCCTCTTTGATGGCTCCTTTGCGAGAAGCGGTGGGACTGCAGGGGGACAGGATAATGGTAAAAGTGCCCTTTTCCCCGAATGATTTAATGATTTGGAAACAATCAGCTGGTTCATATCGCAAGGACCCGGATCGGGTTGCACGAGTGGTAAAAATGGTTATAAAAACTCAAAACCCTGACTGGAATGATTTGCAGGTATTGTTAGATACAGTTATGGACTCCACCGAGAAAGAAATGGTATTTAGAGTAATGTCTGAAAAGGCTCGGGAAATGCTACGATTGCGAGTAGCAGATGGCACTTTAAATGATTTAGTGCCCAGGGAGGATCCGGAGTGGGATCCCAATTCGACCAGAGGATACCAGAGGTTGAAGGCTTACCAGGAATTATTGATTGAAGGGGTATGGGCGGGGATCCCGAAAACATGAAATTGGTCAAAGTTGTATTCAGTGTGGCAGGAAAAAACAAGTCCCCATCGGCTTTCCTGGAACGGTTGAAAGAGGTTGCTAGGCGATTTACTAATTTAGAAGTAGAGGAGGAATCAGGGAAGTTACAGCTGGCATTGATATTCACAGGACAGTCACAGGAGGATATAAGGAAGAAATTACAAAAGTTGGAAGGGGAAAAAATTTGACCACCAGTTTTTGTATATGCCCAATAGCCCTGAATCTTTATTAGGAAGGGACTTGCTGTCTGTGTTGCAAGCAAAAATAACATTTGAAAAAGGAAGGGCGAAATTAGAAATACCAGAAGAAAACATATCTAAATTGTTTTTGGTTAGGGAAGTGGAGTCAGTAGAAGTCCCCAAAGAAACAGAGTTGGCTGTGGTCCCCTGGGTATGGGAAACAGGTATTCCGGGAAAATCTAAGGCTGCACAACCAGTAGTAGTGGAATTAAAAGAAGGAGCCAGCCCGGTAAGAATAAAGCAATATCCTTTAAAATTGGAAGCAAAGAAAGGAGTGGCCCCCATGATATCCCAATTCCTGACCATAGGTATTTTGCAGGAATGTGAATCTGAGTTTAATACTCCCATTTTCCCAGTAAGAAAACCAAATGGTAAGTATAGGTTAGTCCAGGATCTAAGGGCCATTAATAATATCACTAAGGACATTCATCCAGTGGTGGCTAATCCTTATACCTTGTTAACATCTGTGTCAGAAAAATTTCAGTGGTTCTCAGTAATTGATTTAAAGGACGCGTTCTTCTGCATCCCTTTGGCACTTCAAAGCAGGAAATATTTTGCTTTCGAGTGGGAAGACCCAGAGACAGGGAGGAAGAAACAACTCACTTGGTGTCGTCTGCCTCAAGGGTTCAAAAACTCACCTACAATATTTGGGAATCAATTGGCTCGGGAATTAGAAGAATGGAAGACAACACAGGTAAAGGAGTCACCTTTCTCATTTGTGATTTTGCAATATGTAGATGATATTTTTCTCGCTACTGCAGATAAGGAGATTTGTTTGAAGTTGACCATCGATCTGCTGAACATGCTAGGTCAGGCTGGATACCGGGTGTCCAAAGAAAAAGCGCAACTGGTAAGACCACAAGTTATCTACTTAGGATGTGAAATTTCTCAAGGAGTGTGTAAGTTGGGGGTCAATCGAATTCAGACTATCTGTGCTATCCCGACCCCACGAAATCATCAAGAATTGAGGTCATTCTTGGGAATGGTGGGGTGGTGCAGGCTGTGGATCCCTGATTTTGGATTAAAGGCCAAACCTCTCTACGAGGCTGTGAAAAATCCCGAACTGAAATGGGGCAAGATTGAGGAAAAAGCATTCCAGGCCCTCAAACAGGCACTGAGAGAAGCTCCGGCACTGGGATTGCCTGACCTCAATAAAGATTTTCAACTCTATGTGACCGAGAGGCAGAAATTGCATTGGGAGTGCTCACCCAAAAATTGGAATCATGGAAACGCCCGGTAGGATACTTTTCCAAACAATTGGACTCAGTGCTGGATGGCCAGGATGCTTGAGAGCAGTGGCTGCAACAGTACTATTGATACAAGAAGCCAGGAAATTAACTCTTGGAAGAAAAATGGAGGTATACGTTCCCCATATGGTGTTGACTGTTTTAGAACAAAAAGGGGGGCATTGGTTATCCTCAAGCCGGATGTTACAATACCAGGCATTGCTGAGAGAGCAGGATGATATTGAATTAAAATCGACTAATCATCTTAACCCAGCAGAATTCTTAAGAGCAGAAGAGGAAACTGGAGGACTGGCACATGACTGTGTGGAAGTCATTGAGCAAGTATATGCCAGCGAAAAGGACTTAAAAGATGAGCCCTTGGAGAATCCCGATTGGGAACTGTTCACGGACGGATCAAGCTTTGTGGAGAATGGAACCAGGTATGCTGGGTATGCGGTGGTCACCTTGCAACAAGTGATAGAGGCCAAAGTTTTGCCTCCTGAGACCTCGGCCCAGAAGGCTAAAGTCTGGGCCCTAACACGTGCTCTCATATTAAGTCAAAGGAAGAGGGTAAACATATGGACAGATTCTAAATACGCCTTTGGGGTGGTACATGTACATGGTGCCCTTTGGAAAGAGAGGGGCCTGCTGAATTCCCAAGGATCATTAATTAAACACCGGGAAGAAGTAAAAGCTCTTTTAGAAGCTATCCATAAGCCACAGGCTGTTGCGGTGATGCATGTGAGAGGACACCGAAACGAGGAAGGGAAAGCATTCCAAGGGAACCAGTTCGCAGACCGGACGGCCAAGCAGGCAGCCCGAGAGGTATGGACTCAGTTGGTATTACTGCCCACACGAACCAATCCAGCCACACCGTTTATGGATCAACGACCCCTCTACTTGCCAGATGATAAAAAATTGGCAGCATTTGTTCAAGCTCGGAAAAATTTAAGAGGATGGTATGTAACTTCTACTGGACAGGTGGTACTGCCTCAGAGGATCATGAAAACAGTTTTGGAAATAGAACATAATAAATGCCATTGGGGAACAGAGGCGCTGACAAAATTCTTGAAAAATGAGATAATCTCTAACCAGATGCTAACAATGGCTAAAAGGATCAATGCTATGTGCCCTTTGTGTATTAAGAACAATCCGGTGGTAAGAAAACAGGTGCAAATGGGTAAAATACAAATTGGACCACAGCCTGGAGACTATTGGCAAGTAGACTTTTCTGAGTTACCTAAAGCACAGAGGTATAAATATTTGTTGGTTTATGTGTGTACCTTTTCGGGATGGCCAGAAGCTTTCCCTTGCAGAACAAATCAGGCTAGAGAAGTAGTTAAAACATTATTGAGAGAAATAATCCCTAGATTTGGGGTGCCATTAGGGCTATCATCAGACAGGGGTCCTCATTTTGTGGCAGGAATTGTGCAGGAGATAGCTAGGATGTTGGGAATCATGTGGAACTTACATACTCCATGGAGGCCTCAATCGAGTGGACAGGTAGAGAGGATGAATCAGACACTAAAAGGGCAGATCAAGAAAATATGCCAGGAGGCCAAAATCCAGTGGCCACAAGCTTTACCACTGGCCCTACTAAGAATAAGAATCAAACCGAAGGAGAAAGTTGGTGTAAGCCCATACGAGATTCTGTATGGCAAACCTTACCATGCATCCACCTATCAGGGAAACCACAAGGATGACAATACAAAATCGTATGGCATTGGATATGATATTACTCAAGGAACATGGGGTGTGTGGGTATTTGAAGGGTAAGGATGACCATTGCTGTATACACATCCCAAATGTGACTACCGAAGTAGAGAGGGATATTAGCCAATTAGACCAAATTGAATCAAAAGTCCAGGAGGTAGAGAAGGAGGCAGAACATAATTGGGTTGGAGCTTTATTTAGCTCATTTGGAATCCAGATCTCTGGTTGGATCTCTTCAGTGATACAATATATGATCATGATTGTAATAATCATTATTGTAGTAGTAATCTCATACAGGTGCCTTCTGGGAATGATTATCCAGGAAGGAACTCATACCCGGAAGATCATGAAAGCAGTAACCCGAAATGAAGTAATGGCTCCAACTTCTAGAAGAACTGCTCCCCTGCCGTATGTTGAAACCACAACTTGAAGAATTGAGCATCCTTGCAAAGAAGATTTTTGAAGAATGCTCAAAAGGGGGGAAATGTTACCAAAATATCAGAAAATCATATAGCAGTAGTTATGCTAAGGCTTCTTGGCTAGCATTAGGGCACTAGGCCTTGGGAAGGTAGCCTGGGAAGGTGCTGGGTCTGTGGAAACAATAATCAAAGGGATTAGCAAAGCATGAAGAACATGCTGAAAGGGAAAACCGTCTTAAAGATAAAGTTTGAAATATTACTAGGAGGGGCTCTAGTGACGGGGGAAGGTAAATTTTGGTAATTAACCTATAGTTTTAAATAAGACAAGCATGTAGAATTTATTACTTTAGAAGCCTGTTACCTAGTAGCTGAACGTCATTGCTTTATCAAAAATTTTTCTGTTTGTAATCTTTGTAAAAAGGTATAAAAACCTGAGTCTTGATGAGGGTCTTTGGGAATCCTGATTTGGGACGTTGGTCCCCAAGTCCCCGGGCCCCGAATAAAGCACGACATAAACTGACTCCTTGTTAGTTTGTGTTTTAACTTCGTTCCGGGCAACACAAAGATGGGTCTGCCCACGACCCACTGATCAACACCTGTTAGACATATTATCTGCATCATTATGGATGTGTATCCCAAAACCTGGTTCCCATAAATGTCATCAAGTGTCCGTCCCTTCCCGGGAAACTGTTCATGCAAAGAAAACAAGAGGGACAAAAGAACGAGGCAACCCACTGTCCGGTTGAAAAACTGTATATAAACCGACCCTGCAAAGACCTAATCCGTGAACGGAGGGGGATTCGGTGCAATAGAGGTCGAATCTGAGGTTCACCCAGTATCGACCCCGGGGTCGATGCTGATCTTTGCTTGTGGCTTTCTTGGACTTTCAATTTCGATTTTCAATAAATTCCTTTATTGATAAAATTGGCTGATCATTTATTACAGGTTTCTCCCTCCCCCTTGGAAATGGCTGGTGCTACTGTGCCTGTGTCCACTGAAGCACAGTGACAAGAGAACCCAGAAGGGTCCGGGAGCCCTGAGCTCAGGGGACTGACGGCCCGGTTATTGGTGCTGTACTAAGCCAAGGACAAACTCAGCACGGGGCGTCGGCTCCCAGGAGTCTTTGAATTTTAATTCTGCGACTTTGTCGTACGTCAAGAGGTTAGAAACAATTGCTCTCAGGAGTTTTGTCTTCGCTAGAAATTCAATGCTCTTCCTGAGTCCCCGTTTCCTCAGCACCAGCCTTCAGCGGCACGCCGAGCGGCGACCAGGCTCAAAGCGCGGGCCCGGCAGTGGCCGCGGATTGCCCCGAGGGCCGCGGCTCCGCCCAGGCCTGCGCACGCGCCGTCCGCCCGAGCGCGACCCCACCTCCCTGGCGCTGCCCCGCCCGGCCCCCGCCCCCCTGGCGGCGCCGCATCGCGGCGGCCATTTTGTGCGGCTGCGGTCGGTGCGCGGGGCTCGGCGCGCCGCGGGCCCGGGCGGGGCGGATCCGTTCTAATCCTTTGTCCCGTACAGATTCCTCGGTAAGAGCGCGGCGGCGCCCGGGCAGGCCGGGCCGCCTGCCCAACCCCGCGCTGCGGGCCCGCGGCGCGGCGGGAGACACGGGGAGGGAGGCCGGGCGGGCGCTTCCCCGCGCACAAAGGGCCGGGCCGGGCGGCGCCTCCCGCCCGGGGCGCCGAGTGGGACCGCACCCGCCTCGGTGCGGCCCGGCGCGCTGAGGCCCGCGGCTCGGGCCGGCCCCGGCCGCTCTCCCGTCCCTGGCCCTCTCGCCGCCCGGCGGCCCGCGGAGCTGCGCGGGCAGGTGAGTCTGTGCGGGCCGAGCGAAGGCGCCGCGGGCCCGTCCGGCGGGGGTGGCCGAGTGACCTTGCGGCGGCGCCTGAGCCTGAGCCGGGGCAAGGACCGCATGGCTGGGACTGTGCTGGGGCCTAAGGCGGGGATTTGACGAGTCCGGAGCGGCGCCCGGCGGGCTGGGTGCGGCGGGGAGCTGCGCGGTCCCGTTGCCGGCACGGGGCCCCGGCGGCTCTGGATCCCGCGGGTGTTCGGGCGGGTTGTCTGCGCCTTGCCTGGCCCCGGGGAACGAAGCGAGGCAAACACTCCACGCTTTGCGGAGAGGAAGGTCCCCCCGTCTGCGGCGCTCGTCGGGGGTACCCTATAGACACCAGCGAAGTTGCTGGTCAGTAAAGTAACGCTCTCTTTTGCTAATAAGAATCAATTCCGCTACAAAAAATCCAACCAACCAAAACCCACAACAAAACAAACAAAAACCCCCAAAACAAAACAACAAAAAAAAAGCACAACAAAACAACACCCCCCGAAAAAAACCCAAACATCAACAGCCAAACAAACAAAATGCCAACCCCCTCCCCCAAAATCTATAAACGAAAAAACAACTTAAAGCCACTCTTCCCCAGAAAAGAAACGAATCAGCGTTCCGATGGGTCCCGAAAATACACTGTGAGTTTTTTTTCGAAAAATACCTCATGACTCTGGTTTTACTCGCTCTTAAACTTACCTGTTATTCGTAGTGGTTTACTTCCCCACCTTGATCTGCTGGGGTTAGGCAGGCAAGTCGGCCGGTTGTTTCCTTGGTGGATTCGTCTGATTTAATCGTTCGTTGTGTATCCAGAGGATGCTGGGTCTTTCTGTACAGCTAACAGGGTGTTGTGGAGTTCCTCTGGATAACTCTCGAGATGTGGTGCCAGCGTTTGGTGGGAACACCTGTGCTCCAGCCGGTGTTTGTTTGGTTCATGTGCTCTTTCGTATTCCGTTGATTGGAAAGATTATTTTTACCTACAGAAGGCATGGATGGTTTTCTTTAAAACTGAGGTATTTGAGACTTGAAATGAAAAGTAGATGGTATTTGGTGGAGAAATTAAACATAGCAGAGTGGAGTTTTGCACCTGTTCTGAATGCTGCCTGGTTTTGTTTGTGTTGCCTTAGTCTACTGCAAATCTTCAGCTTGTTTTCAGTGTTGTAAAGAGGAACGAATGCAACACCGTGGTTGTTATACTGGAAATCCGTCTAATGATTTGGGGTTTTCTTCTAAATGGGAAATTCCTTGTGCACGAAAGATTTATCTGCTGCTTGAAGCAGGTGTGTTGTGATTTTGCATGAAACTGTTTTTCAGGTGATTAAATTTCTTAATTTGTAAACTGCTGCTTGATACTGGTATACATGAAAGTATGTAGTTGAGTCCTTCTAATATAGGATTGCATGTTTCTCTTAAAAGTCTAATAAGCAAAAGTCTTATTTTTCTAAATGCATTTGCCATTTTAATATAAGTCTGTATAGTGCAGTTATACTTTCTCACTTCTAAGTGTGCCATTAATGTCCTGAAAGATGTGCGAATAGCTATGTTTGTTTTAATTCCTTCTGTTAGGGAGTTTGTGAAGGATTTGTTAGTACCTCTTGCTCTAAGTTCACTTTGGTAATGATGCTTGTAACTGAAACCAGCTTGTTGGGGTTGTGTGAGGAGGAGGCAGTTATCTGTTCTTAGTGAGATTCATTCCTCAATGGCTTTCCAAAGAATCACAGTTTTAGTGTGAGGTGGTCTGCCAAGTAATTAAGAAGAGCAAAGGTTTTCCGTCCTGTCTTTAAATACAAAATGCATATGTTGGCACTTAAAATGCTTGGCTTTTTTGTTGAGTTGTAAACCCAGGAAGATAATTTTTATACAGGGATGAAAAAAATGGGCATTTGATCAGGATTTGAGTAATGAAATGGCAGATTACAAATGAAAGTGGAGTGTCTTATGGGAAGTTTTGCTGTGTGCTCTGTGGAATTGACTAGACATGGCTGTGAAATGTCACTTAGCTTCATCAGCTAGTGTGACTCTGGCATTCTTCAGCTGCAGCTCCAGCGTGGTTTCCGTAGGCATGGCTTACTCTATGTTACTTTGTTTGAATAAGTAGATGCATAGTTGTAGGAAAGAATATGATTATTGATGGAGCAAGGGTTTGGTAAAATTCAGGGCTTTCAAGTATTTAACCCTTGTTCTTTGCCTTTGAAAGATAGATTGGTTCATCTATTGGTGATGGGAAAATTTGAAAGACTCTTTAAATACTTTCTGACTCTTTCCGTATTCTTTGTGGAAGGCATATTTATGTCTTGAAACCATACAAAAGCTCTACAATGCATTTGCCAGTAAGTCATACAGAGATAATGTATAGAAAATGCACCCTTATGATTCTTGTATGTTGCAGTGCCTTGTGGTGGTGGCAGGTTTGAAATTCTTTGTATACAGTTCTTTGTGGACTGTTACTGCTGTTGTGTTGCCTGCATTGATTTTTGCCTCCATTTATTCTTTATTGCAGTCTAAAAGTTGGTTTTAATTGGTTGCCCACAGGATTGGCTTGGCTTCTGCTACTTGTTAAGAAAAAACATCTGTCTTTGCAGGTAAGAGCTTTTGAATTGAAGACTTCTTTATATGCATATTGAGTATATCCTAAAAAACACATGAAGCTTTTGGAATCTGTGAATTTCTGTCAGAAGACTTGGGTCAAATAATCTGTAGCTTGTCTACTCACCACTGGTGATGGTGGTTTTGGCAGTGTTTTTCTTGTAAACAGAATCTTCTGCCAAACTAATGTTTTGTTGTTTCATCAGCATGTGGTAGTCTGGAACACTTTCCCATTTATTTTGCACTGTTGGAAATGCAGTTAGTTTGCTGCAAGCCACAGGTCTGTGTGTTTGTAAATGTTGGAGTGTAGAAGTGTACATCATCTGGTTCTTACTGGGTGTTGCAGCACTTAAAGGGATCAGATGGTTTCAAATTGGCTCAAAGATGACTATAACAGGTTGATTTTAGCCTTAAAAAAGTAAAAGACAAAACTGTACTTTGCAGTTTTAACTTTTGCGAGACAGTCTCATACTTAAAAGTCTTCTACAGTACCAGTGTTTTGGCAGTTCTTAGTCTTCGCCCAAGAATTGCCAAATATGTGTGTGTGCATGTATCATGTGGATATTGTACTTTAATACTTCCCAGGGGCTAGGATGAATCTTCTGAACTTTTCTATTGCAAAATCCATACATCTTAAAAGTCTAGTCTGGTGTGCTTATGAATTTGTATATATGACCCAGCTTATTCTTATTTTAGTAACTAGCACATTGATGAAATAAATAGTATTGCCGTCTTTTACACCTTTTTTTCCCAGTGTAACATCAGCATTTTTAAAGATAGTGCTGTCAAGACATGTTAAAATTCATCAAATGAGTTGAGTGAGGTTGGTTGTCAGCAGCATGTAAACCTCTAGCTTTGATCGTGGCTTGCTAATGGGAGTGGATTGTCCATAGTACACCCCTAGGATGTTGTCTTTACACAAATACACAAAGCACACAAAATGGCAAGAAGACCCACTTTTGCCTTGAAGTACATTATTGTCATAGTAGAAAAGCAGGCAGCTTGAGAACATGTCTGACAGCCCAACAAAAAGCCTTCAGTGCCTTTTGAACTGGTGTGCAGCCTGTTTTGTGTCTGAAGTTAATGTTGCCTCTGTATGTGCTGGTCTTTGCAAGTGGACAGTGAAATATTTGAGCAGGCTTTGCATTTTTATTCTTTGGAAAATTTGAGCAAGTGGATTATTGTCTCCTAAGTGCATTTTGAAAAAACATGCTATGTGAGTGTTTAGAAATTTAAAGTTTGGTCGTTTTGGTGCTTGAGATTTTTCTATTAATCACAGAAATGACACTAACTGCTATGCTGTCTAATCATTGAAATTCTGAAAAAATGAAGCATCTGTATTATGTGTTCCGTTGTCAAAAATATTTAATTAATCAAGTCCTTAAAATTGTTTTTATTCAGACCGTGTTAGAGTCAGCTCTTGCTTAATATTAAGCAATCATTTGCTGAATACTCCGTGTGTAATTATCTACACTGAAGTCATTGCAGATAGTTTTTCTAGTGACTGTATGCCTAAGCAGCTCTTTGGATTTTTTTTTCAATAGTGATTTAGTGGATCTGATTAGAGTACTTAGTAACAAGACTTCAAGTGTTCCCTTAGCATTTATTACGGAGTTTTGAATTTAATGCAAAACTGAAAGAGTTGCATTATCCCAGAAGTTAGGTAAATGTTCAAATGCTTGAACTCTTCTGTGACGTCATCTGTTGAATTGTCTTCTGGGCTGATTCATAAAATCATTTATAAATGCAGTTATCTAGCAGGTGTCAGTTCTGTTAAAGAATGTAATGTGTTTCAAACCAGCAGACCTTAGTACACACACCTTCCCAAGTTGCCTTTATTCAGCCAATGGCTATATCAGATTGTCATCCCTTTTGCATTAAGGAAATAGCTAAAAATAGTCTCCCACTTAACACGAGAAACTTCAAATATCTTTAATTTCTAATGCATAAAATTTTCTGAAACTAATTTCTATGTATAATAGGAGTAAAAGAAATGTAAACCTGGCAAGGTTTGCTTTTAGTAGTATTCCAGTTTTAAAAACATAGGTGCAAAGCCAGGGGTACTTTATACTGCTTGCTTGCTTCAGGATCATCAATTTCAAAAGCAATCCTGTAGCACAGCATAAACCTTGAGTTTACAATACTCTTGACTATACCTTCTTTAAAGGAGGCAGAATTTTCATTTTACCTTAAATTTCAGAGCTTGTCATCAATGCTGGGAAAAATTCAAACAAAACAACAGAATCATTATAAAACTCTGTTTCTTAAAACAGTGCAAAAAGTCTTAGATACATTTTTAGATGTTTTAGATAGAATAGTTAGTCCTTATTTTGACTCGTAGTTTTTTTTTCCTCATGGGCAAGTTATTTTGTTGTTGGAAAATGATGGGGTAATGAATTTTATTTTCAGATTAAGTGTAATTCCACTACAAGAGCTAAAGGCAAGGATGTTGCGTCTGTTACCTCACCATGGAGATGAGAAAGTTGCTTTCAAAAAAAATTATCCTCGAAGCTTAGTATATAGTATAAGCCTTTCTGTTGCTTACGTTCCTTGGTGGAATAGTGGTGATTTTTCTTCTTTCTGAATCTTCTTATGTTATGAACTGCAAGGTCTAGTCTCTTTTTCGGGGTGGTGCAGTAAGGAATCCAGCATTCATGCACAGTGACTAGAGCAGCAGAGCTGACTTGGTGTGAATGGGCTTGTTTGCTGTTCCCTTGAGGGAGAAAGGACCTCCACACCTTTATGGTGTCTGTTGTTAGTTGTGGGGCAATGCCCTGTAATACCCCAGATTGTTGCTTGAGTTCATCACTGGGTTGAAGAGTTTAGCTCTGGTGTGTTGGTCAACAGGACAAAATATTTAAAGACTCATTTTAGTAATCTAAGGTTCCATCATGCAAACAAAAGAATTATTGCTTCTTCACCCCATACAAGAATCGTTACTCTTGTTTTCATTGTTACTGAATTCAGCATTACCTGGTTAAATTATGGCTTTACCTAGTCATTCAAGACTTGTCTTCTTTAGAGTATTTGGATGACCAGGACACGCAAATGGAGCCAACTTAGAGATTTGACTGTATGCTAGGATATAGCTGAGTTGCTGGGGAGATGGTTATTGATTGTAGTTGGTCAGAGCTTTGGTAATGGCCAGGAGTCTTTGATGGATAGCTTTGTGGCGTTGCATTGGGGCATCTTGTTAGACTTGATCTTTAAGGTCTTTCCCAGCCTAAACAGTTCTGGGATGCTGTGATCTGGTTCTCCTTGATTTCAAATGCTGAGTTAACGCTCTTGGTATGTGACTTATGGGAGCCTTGGAGATCTTCCATACGTGTGCTGAACTGGCTTGTACTTAGGAAGTCAGGTTGTTTCAGAGATAAAGTGGCTCAGGTGAAGCATGGTGCTATTGCTGATGGTTTAGGATGAGAGGCTGGCTTCTGAACTGTTGAATTGTGCTAATATTATTTAATGTGATGCTTTCAGCCTTTGCTGAAGGTTTGCATTAGTCATAAGTATCTAGTTTCATTTTTATCTTCAGCTTTTGCTGTGACCTCAGACTTCTGAGGTCACAAGGTAACTGTTCAGATCTAGCTGTTCAGAATTACCTTAAGCATCTGTTAATGCCACCTGTGGAGGTAAAATTCATTTACTTATATCTGAGATGTAATGGGTCATGCTAGACAGAATAACTGCAGCTATTAAAAAAATACCTTGTTTTTGAAAATTCTGAAAGTCATATATCTAGCTAGATATGCATAGAAGCTAATTTAATTTAGGCCTCTATTGTCACAAAATGTCTGGGTCTAGTTTATAATAGCAAGCGTCAGGTCACCTGCACCTCTTGCCTTTGCTAGGAGAAAAACATCAGGTTAGTATAATATAGATGCTCCCTGTCAGGATTTTTTGTGAGTCTTACCCTTGCTAGTTGTCTGTAATGGGTTTTTGTTCTTAACCAACCCACTGTTACTTTGCTAGTTGTCTTCACCTGGCAGGAGGTAAAATCCTTCCCCAAATTAAAGAGAACTGTTTGTTTCCCATAGCGGTGCAGAATTTGTCAAGTCATATTGTCAGATACAGTAGATACCATATCAGTGAAATTAATTTTATTTTGTGTGCCTAAAATACTTCTTTTGCTTACATTCCATTAAATATTGAACTACTGATGTAATAGTCCTGATTTTTTATCTTCCTTTGTTTTTTTTAACTTGTGCGTCTTAGTATAACAGCTATTTTGGAATTTCTGGTGCAAAATGTATACCAATTGTGTTGGTAAATGTTTAATACTTCGGTCTATATGAAGTAAACAAACACGAATTAGGAACTTGGACTATAAACACACGTAATATTTTCAAGATGTTATTAGGTGTATATGAACAAATATAGTAGTTGGTGTTTGTAGGTAATTGCATGGTGTCACGAACAGTAGTCTGACATAGCCGTTGCCTTTTCTCATCTGCAGGTGTGTGTTGTTTCAGCGCAGCATGGCTGTGGTCATCCGCTTGCAAGGTCTCCCGATTGTGGCGGGGACCATGGACATTCGCCACTTCTTCTCTGGATTGACCATTCCTGATGGGGGCGTGCATATTGTAGGGGGTGAACTGGGTGAGGCTTTCATCGTTTTTGCCACTGATGAAGATGCAAGGCTTGGTATGATGCGCACAGGTGGTACAATTAAAGGGTCAAAAGTAACGTTGTTGCTGAGCAGTAAAACTGAAATGCAGAACATGATAGAACTCAGTCGTAGGCGTTTTGAAACTGCCAATCTAGATATGCCACCAGCAAATGCTAGCAGGTCGGGACCACCACCTAGTTCTGGAATGAGTGGAAGGGTTAACTTACCTACTACTGTACCTAATTTTAATAATCCTTCTCCTAGTGTAGTAACTGCTTCTACTACAGTGCATGAAAGCAATAAAAACATATCCACATTTTCTACTGCCAGTATTGGGACTGCACCTCCAAGTCTTGGGAGTACCTTTGGTAGTCCAACATTTAGCTCAACTATACCTAGCACAGCATCCCCACTGAACACGGTACCTCCTCCACCAATCCCTCCTATCCCGGCTATGCCATCTTTGCCACCAATGCCTTCTATTCCCCCTATACCTGTTCCACCTCCTGTACCCACACTGCCTCCTGTTCCTCCAGTTCCTCCAATACCCCCTGTACCCCCTGTACCTCCAATGACGCCCCTGCCTCCCATATCAGGAATGCCTCCTATGAATCCTCCACCTGTAGCACCCTTACCCACTGGAATGAATGGGTCTGGAGCAGCAGTGAATATGAACAGCGGCTTGAATCCATTGTTTATTGGTCCCATGAATCCTGTAAATCCTATCCAGATGAATTCTCAAGGTAGTGTCAAGCCAATTCCAATCAATCCAGATGATTTGTATGTCAGCGTTCATGGAATGCCCTTTACTGCAACAGAATCTGATGTGAAAGACTTTTTCCTTGGGCTCCGTGTGGATGCAGTTCATATGCTGAAGGATCATGTAGGTCGAAATAATGGAAATGGACTAGTTAAGTTTTTTTCTCCTCAAGATACCTTTGAAGCACTGAAGCGAAACAGAATGCTGATGATTCAGCGCTATGTTGAAGTTAGTCCTGCAACAGAGAGACAGTGGGTAGCTGCTGGAGGCCACATAACTTTCAAGCAAACCATGGGTCCCTCTGGGCAGGCACATCCTCCTACCCAGGCTCATCCTAGGTCCAAATCTCCCACTGGACAGAAAAGGTCACGGTCGAGATCTCCCCATGAGCATGGTTTCTGTGTTTATTTGAAAGGTCTTCCCTTTGAATCGGAGAACAAACATGTCATAGATTTTTTTAAAAAGCTGGATATAGTTGAGGACAGCATTTATATAGCTTATGGACCTAATGGGAAGGCAATTGGAGAGGGGTTTGTTGAGTTTAGGAATGAAGCTGATTATAAAGCAGCTTTGTGTCATCATAAGCAGTACATAGGGAATCGCTTCATTCAGGTACATCCAATTACTAAAAAGGCAATGTTAGAAAAGATAGATACGATTCGTAAAAGATTGCAGAACTTCAGCTATGACCAGAGAGAAATCCTGATGAATGCGGAGGGAGAATCAGGCTTGCCAAAACTTTGTGCACATATATCTAATATTCCATACAATATAACAAAAATTGAAATACTTCAGTTTCTAGAGGGACTGGCAGTAGAAGAAAACTCTGTACAAATTCTTGTTGATAATAATGGACAAGGTTTAGGACAAGCACTGGTTCAGTTTAAAGCTGAAGATGATGCTCGTAAGGCAGAGCGCTTGCACCGTAAAAAACTGAATGGAAGAGATGTTAATTTGCGTTTGATAACTGTAGAAGAAATGAGAGATATTGAGAGAAACCCACCATCTCAAGGGAAAAAGATCCTGAAAATACCAATCCAGGGAAATGTGTCTGTGCCAGGACCACAGGGCCCTGGTGGGGATGAGCATGCCTTCTTGGGTGGAAATGCTAAAGAAGCAAATAATGGTCCTCCGTTCAATTTCCCTGGTAATTTCAGTGGGTCTGGCACATTTGGTCCCCCTTTGCCACCACCTGGAATAGGTGGCTTTCCTGATTCTAGACCGGGAATACCCACAGTTGCAGCTAGTGGTTTACCTGGTGCAGGTATTGAGGTACCAGGTTTTGCAGGTGGTCCGGCTAATTTGAGTGGACCAGCAGGTTTTGCAGGGGGTCCTCAGACATTTGGTAATGGTCCTGGCAATTTAAGTGGGCCCCCTGCCTTTGGTGCTGGTCCTCCAGCAATTGCTAGTGGTCTTGGACATTTAAGTGGACCTCCAGGGTTTGGACCTGGACCAGGAAACATACATATTGGTGGACCCCCAGGTTTTGGAACAGGGTCTGGGAAGCCAGGGCCAACTGTCATTAAAGTGCAGAATATGCCCTTTACTGTTTCGGTGGATGAAATTTTGGACTTCTTTTATGGTTACCAAGTGATCCCTGGTTCAGTGTGCTTAAAGTACAATGAAAAAGGCATGCCCACTGGAGAAGCAATGGTTGCATTTGAGTCTCGTGATGAAGCTATGGCAGCTGTTGTTGATTTAAATGACAGGCCTATAGGTTCCAGAAAAGTAAAACTTGTATTAGGGTAGCTCTTCATCAAGTAGTTGTAGAATAGATATTCATAGTGCTGTGACAAATGCATCTGGATTGGTTTTTATAGTATTTTCAGGATAGAACCTGTGGATTGTTTAAATTGTAAAACGGATTGGTTTTGATAAGACAGAGCACTGGGTTAGCCATTACATGAGAAACTGCAAGGAGAGAGGTGTGGTGGATTTTCCTCGTACAAGTATGTAGAGAAGCTGGACAGATTCTTACTCATCATAAAAGTTCGGTAAACTCTTCCGGACACAGTGCTTATTGAGAAATTGAGATGGGTTTGACATAGTTCTGGATAACGGAAATAGATGAAGTCAGTGAAGCTCTTCAGTGGTGTTCTTGTAAGCCATTGTAAAATAGATAGCTATTTTTAGATTTGGTTAAACGCTGGCTGAATTTGCTTTGTTCACAGGTCAAAGCTTTGTTTAAAGTCCTGATTTTATTCTGCAACTGAATGAATTCTCAGTGTACACAGATCAATTGTTTTGTGTATGTATCTTTATTTTTTCCAAAATTTTCACTGTATGAACAGTTGAATTATGCCCTTTGCTGATGTGTCTACCAAACTAATTCCTATGAGTATGAGCGGAATCGTTCTGTAAAATTCAAGCTGTTCTTTGTGGTATAACCTTTAGTTATTTATATATTGCAATTATAACTGTGCAGAATAAGACTTTTGCCACGAGTATAGCTAACCTCAAACATAAATCATAAGAGTTTTATAGTACATTCAAAATGTTTTCAGTTGAAAATAATTATTGTTTAAGTAGCTTGATTTGTTAGGATTACACAAATGAGTTGGGAAAGGATCTTTGACACTAGTTGGATATTGGTGTTTCTCATGTCTCTTGAACTTATGTAGAGTCTCTGCTAAGAGAACCAAAGTGGTGATTATTAGTAGGAGATTGGAGTCCAGATAAAGTTTTAAATTAGGTTATAATGAAAGAAACTTGTATCCTCAGCAACTCTGGTGTGAATTACTGCTATGGGTGAATTCAGAGATAAAATTTATTTTTCTCCAAAACTTGAAAATACTGAGTTTACTATATATTTTTGCAATAAAGTTGTGCTGTTGTATTCAAAGTCTGTAAAGAGTTGCCATTTTCTTTGTTGTGCAGTGAAACCTTCCATGGAAAAACAGAGAAATGGAAAGGAAGTAATTACGCACGTGAAAAGTAGAATTTTTTTGGTTCATCCTTGCTTGGCTTATGATAAATTTTATGACTTGGGCATTGCCTGAAAAAAATCCTGCTATTCCCTGCAAATCATTGTACTTAAACATAGTAAACTTCAAACTGGTTTTGGTTTTTTTTTTGACAAAGAAGAACAGTGCCTTTTGGTGTTGCATACCATGGAACACTGAAGTGTATGGGTAGGCAAAATTGAGAGGTGCAAGTGGCAACAGTTTTATTCATGTGGTGTGTAGGAGAGATTTGCAAACCTGTGCAGCGCTGCGTCCTGAGAGGATTTCACAGTACAGGAATCCATGGAAGGATTGTGTAAAGGTGTACTTCAATAAAGAGGCGGTTGCATTACACAGATGCTTCTGTAATTCATTAGCATAATTTTGTTTTGACAGATTACTAGGTGGTCCCAACTTTGCAAAAGTCATGTGATTTGTATATACTGTTTAAAATTAAGCCTCCTGTTAATAAAATTGTCTGTCTCTGAAGCTTCATGTTATGCATTTCAACAGTCTTTGGGAGTAATGTTTCAACAGCAGATCTTTGTTTCTTTTTTTTCCTGAAAAAAAGTACTGAAAGTACTCTTCCTGATGTCAGAAAGATGTGTGACTAGGAGTCAAGTCAGTTTACTTTAAAATTTTGCTCTTTGTTTTTAAGCAACTTTTATTAAAGTTTCATACTATATTGGAGTTTTTTGGGTGCTTGTTTCTTCATGTTTCACATTAGAATAAAATTACTGAAAAGGAAAACTTGGCTTCATTGTTCACAGAATTGCTTTAAGATATTAGTGTGTGTTGACTCACCAAAACTGGTGATAACTGCTTTTTCAAGTTCAAATGCATCACAACAATGCTTGCCTTGTTGTGAAATGTAATTAAACTACAGGTGTCTGGAATTAGATACCCAGTTCTGTGTTACTGTCTTTTGATTTCACATGGTAATCCTCTTGGTAATGGATCCAAGGCTTCTAGTGTTTGGGTTAGACACAGCATATGCTATGAAACATGCTTGTGTGCCTGTTCCTTTGGACTTGCTAAAAGTGCAGGTTTGTTTTGGAAAGCTTTTTTCTGATTCTTGATTTTTCTGTATGGTCTAAAGATGTTTCAATGCTTATCTGAAAAAAAAGCACAAACGAGAAAGCCATGGGTGTTGGGAATGTTGACTTGGATGGAATGTTTGAATGGAGGATTTGGGGTGGGGTAGGGACTCTTCATTTTGCCAAGCAGCTGATTCTCCTTATCTTTTAGCATAAATTAGTTAGTAAATTTCCCCTCTTCCTTAAGAGTAAGCTCTTAGAAAAAAAAAATAGGAAGTCATAGCATGCTTAGGTTTTCTGTATGTATGAGAAACAGTACATCAACTCAAATAATTACAGTTCATCCTTTAAAACATACACAGAGATAAGTTCATTATCAGGGATCAGTGCAAGCTATTTACTGTAACAATGTGGTTTCATGTTAGCAGTAACCTTAAACTGCATGTTACGCTAAATTATAAGCGATACCCTTAGACTATATGTCTAGAGTTCATAAAATTACTTACTTAGCATTTTTCTATATTCATGGACAGCCTTAAAACTAAGGGGTAGGACCTCTGAGGTCTCATCTCCAATGTGGAAGGAATGAAACTGTCATTTGGATATAACATCGCACGCTGATTGCTAGCAAGTGGTAGCAGTATGCAGAATCAGGTGATGAATGCTGCTCAAATTCCGAGTTGTTTTGACCTTGATGCCTTGAGTGTCAGGAGGTTACATCTTTCTTAGCCTCATTGGAACAATACAGTCAGTGACACTGATGGCCCAATTTCTCCAAATACTAAGTATCAAGAAGATACTTATGTTTATATAACTAGCTAAGTTGGTGTTTGTAGCAGTTCCTCATGTGTGTCTAACTGCTACTGCTGAAAAAAAGTGGTAAAATATTACATTCACAACATGATTTGTTCAAAGTGTGGAGGTTTTTCCCATTCTAAATAGAAATGAGTGCAATTAGTCGGTGATAAAATTGTGACTTACATGAAAGAACTTCAGTAGCTGGGTTAGAGTGTGACTTAGTATTACCAAATTTCAAGCAGTTACCCATAAATGTCAGTCAGATTTTGTTGGCATTCTGTAATATCAGCATTAAAACCAGTTCTTTACTGATTAATTGTTGCTATGGTCTAAATGTAGATTCATGAGAGGTTTGAGGCTTTGTAGGTTTGAAGAAACCTGAAGGATCCTTTATTTTAAGTAGCATTCTTTTCATAGCATGTGGTATTTTCCTTGAGTGTCTGTGCTCTAAATTTGTGTCGAGTGGAGAGAAAGATCAGTGCAAAAATGAAGACTTGAGTTGTGTACCAGCTGACATTGAAGGTCTGCCTTTTAAAAAGCATGTGTGCTGCTCAATTCCACATTACTCATGCTGTCTCTAAACTCATTGCCTATACTCAGTAAAATCAGCAGCTTGTTTTCTGAGAGTATTTTGGAGTGCTGAAGACTGTAGACTCTACAAGAGAGTGTGCTTCCAGTTTCTATGCACAGCAGTGATGCATTAAATGTAAATAATGATTGTAGCTTCTATATTTTGTTTCTCCTCAGTCTTCTGCTGTGGTGGTTCTAAAGTTGTTGCTTCTTGTAGCAAGTGCTGTTGGCCCTCAGTGGTTTCTTCAGCAGCACTGAACTGTGTTGGCCTTCTGATCTGCAAAACTGAAACTACAATGTATTATGGACCATTTAAAACCTCAGACTGGCCAATGAACCACTATTTGAGAGCAGCTGGTTTAGATTCATTATTCAGAAGCATGGTTTAAACCCTGAAACAAAGGATTGCAATTCCTATTCAGCTCTAGTGCAAGTGAACAACTTGTTGCTATATTTGCTAATTGGAAAGAAGCAGTTTTGAAACTGGACATATTAGGAAACATTTAGTTGGAGTTTAGGGAAATACACAAATTAGTTTTATGTCAGTTTGCTGCTTTAGATGTCCATGTCTTTGAAAAGAAAATGAGATGCTAAAATCTGTTGCTGTAAGGTTTTTCATAAACTCTGCTTTGGCCTGGAGGCAGAGTTGCCAAATACATTTGCTCATCTTTGCTCTTTTCCAGGTTTGCTGATGCTCCTTGCTGCTCTCTGGCTGGTTGTTTTTTTTTTTTTTTTTTTTTTTTTTTTTTTTTTTTTTTTTTTTCATGGCTTTGGGAAAATTGAGCTAGAGTTTGTGTACAAAGGAAGAGGAAGGGAAGCTGTCTAATGCTTCTCTAGGAAGAGTAACCTCAAAGTGTTGTCTTCCTGTCTGGTTTTGACAGTGAGAATGTGATTGCTGTTTTTTCCACAGTCTGGATTTCCCATGGAATGAAAACCTGTTGGTTGTACGCACATTGATTTGTGGTTATGTACTGAAATCCACCTCGCTTTCCCTATCTCATGATCAGGTAGGTCTAATTATGGCTAGTTTTCTATACAGGTGACATTGTTAGTAATTTTCTTGGAGCTTCATTACTATGTGGACTGTTTGAATGTTGTTTGTGCAGGGAGTGTTTCCCACCTCCCTGACCTGGATGCTTTTCACTCCTGGCTATAAACACCAAATGGAAAAAAAGGCAGCTCTGAAATTTCCTTTTTGGTAGCTCCAGCCTGAACATGGGTGTCAGATGGTTTGGCTGTGACTCCTTTCACTTGCTGGTATTCACTTCTGTGCAGATTCCTTTGTTATCATTATGGGTTGATTTGTGTATTCACAGGATGGCAGCTTCAGAGAGAATTAGCTAGATGAAGTCTGAGTTCCTTTACTGCTTCTGCAGAGGCAAATACTACTCCTTTGTGGCTGTCTTTCTTGTGTGTTCTCACATCTACAGCCTGAAATTCAAATGGTCTTAACTAGTTGCTTCCCAAGTACATTTGGGTAAGCTTTCAGAAACGAGGAGTGTGTTTCCTTTTAGCATGAGTCTGAGTTCCACAGAATCATTTTGTGACTCTGTATTTGCTATTTTCACACCAACTTCACCATTTTCCTCAATTTTTGAGTTGTTTTGCTATGAATCACCAGTGAATTAGCTGATCATAGCTAGGAAAGACTTTGGGGCCTTGAGTGGAGATTGCCCTTATGGTGCACAGTACACAGGAGTGTTAATTTCCCTGTAAAGTTTAAAACCAAAAAGTAAGGACTTGTAAGGCTTGCACAGGGAAAATAGGAATTAATCCTGCCTAAAACTGTCTCTGGCATAGCCTCGCCTTTTGAGCTGGTCACTACTACAAGAAGACTGTTGACTCCTTGAACTCTTTGTGTTGTAGGTTCTGGTATTCTTAAACAAGAAATTGGTTGGATTGTGTGGCTCTGATTTCTGACCATCTGAAGGAAGGTGGAACTTCCAGCTAGCAATTTCAGAGTTTGGAACAAATGGTTTAATGTCAGCTGTTTTCCATTGAATGTGATTATGTGGATGTAGCACTGCTCTGTGTGACAGTAGAAAGCTTAGAAATGCTGTCTAGTCACTTAGGCAGATTTGGGGAGGAAAAGAGTGATACAGTCAGAACCTAAACTATTTCAAGAATTTATGATGAAATTTATAGGATCTCTGTCAGTAAAATTTGAAGCTTCTGTGTAGCACCCATTTGTTTAGTGACCTTGCTGTAGTGGCATTTGCCAGAATGTGCTCAGTGAGCTTTTTATGACACTTCTTTGTTTTCAGCAGTATAACCCAAGCATTGCTACTTGTTTTGACGGGAGGATGGATATGGATTGTGGAAAGCCTATGTTTGTTTGAACAGGAAGCTCAGCTCTGAAGTGATGGTTGCCAATGCTTTTTCATTATTGGGCAAATGTTTCTAATACAAGGGCAGAATTTATAAGCCATGTGTGTTTGAGGAACACTAGTGCAATCAGCTGGAAAAGTGAAGAGGCTAATAAAGTGACATTAGACACTGGTAGTTTACTGACTGAATGTATGGGAAACCCTGTTCCTTAAGGAGGGGGGGCAGAGTTATTAAATAACACAAATTCATCTGCCTGGGGTTTCCTCACTACATTCCAGCATTGCTGCAGAGCCAGTTTTCTGTGTTGCAGGTCCAGTCTTCTATGAATACACAAGAGTGTTTTTAATAACACTTAGAGCTCTTTTCAAATACGGACTTAAGTGCTTTTGGGAGGTGGGTGTGCAGAGTGGTGGTGGTATAGTTTATTTGTCTCCCATTATGCCAGTGGCAGAATGTTTTCATCCCCACTTAAAGGCAACTTCAACTTTATCATTTGAGATAGAGCATTAGGGGGGGAAGTTGAAAGATTGAGGCTAAACTGTTATGCTTTAGTGAAAACAACCAAGTGCTGTCCTAATCTAATGAAGACTGTACATGGGTTCAGAAACTTCATCACTGAGTTTGTGTGAAAAGGGGCACACACAATAAACCAGTGACTAAATACTTAGATTCTTAAACTGATCTGAAATGAAAATTTAGCTGTTATAATAGAATGTATGAGATAGGTAATTGATTTAAAAGAGTTGCTGTTAAACAGTTAAACCTGAGCTCTGCATAGTGTTGTGCTTTCTTAGATTGTAAATCAGAATAGTTTTTAATGGTAAGTATTTTTAAAGCCTTTTAAAGACAGCTGTAGTTGTTATCACTTAAATCGGTGTGTATATTTTAACTGGATGCATCTCTTAAAAAAGCCTTTGAAGTATATGTGGAAAATTACATGCACAACACCATGACCTACTGCACAAATACCCTGAATTTTTTGAAGGCCTTTTGTTGTCATCTGGACACTTAGCCCTCCCTTTGGATAACTGACACTGTAGTTTTGTTAAACAATAACCCAAATGGCATTTCTTCCTTGCAGTGCAAGCACTGTATCATGCTGCTACCTTGAATGAGTGGGCAGTTTTTGGCTACTCTAATGTCTCCAGGAACAGATGATGTTGTAGTCTTTTCCTTCTGCGTGATAGCTTGTGTTACTTTTTCTATTAAATTTTGTCATTAGTTAGGTCTGTAAAAACAGCTTCAAGCAAAAACAACAGTAAGTTTTCTGAAACCTAAATTGCTTAGTTTTAAACGAAGTAATAAGTGAATGTATTATGAACCCTAATTAATCTGCAGGTAATGTATCTCTGTGAAATACCAGCACTTTCAGTGCAGTGACTGGAACGAATATAACTATAGGATCACTTAATTTGTTATTATGAAAGGCGAGAGGAGTCCCAGTAACTGTGTTTTGTGCCAGCCATGGTGTGGTTATGTAGTATAACCTCTGTCTTGTTTAGGTTTGAGGAAGTAGTTTAGGTAGGAAGAACCTGTTATTTGATTTTTTTTTTTTTTGGCAGCTCAGAGATACTGTTTTAATCTTTTTGTGCTTTCCAAATCTCCCTGCTACTGTGTTAGGTTCACATAAAAGCTCTGAATCTGTGATGGACAAATGACTGCGATGCCCAGTCAGTCTGATGTTTGTCCTGACTGCTGCCTGGTTGAGACAGGTAGTGCTCTGCAGTTTGTTTGCAGGTTCCACCTAATGGTGGTACTTCTGAGTCTCTGTATTTAGAGTGAATGTAATTTATTTCATTCTTTTGTAGCTGTTAAATTTACTTTAGGTTTTTCATCAGAGAGGTTTTTGCTTGGAGAATTCTATCTACTCCAGTTCAGTCACGTTTCTTAAAAAGTTTATTGAAACTATTCACTTCACTTTGAGAAAAGAAAGAGGGTCCCTCGTGGGAGTTGTAGAGGTTTTCAGGTGCTTAGCTTGCAGAGAGTGTTTGCTCAAGGGTGTGGAACACGTTTTTAGCAAATTCAGACCTCATGACAGCAGACTTCCTCAGGGTATAGATTGGAAACTATTACAATGCATATACTGTGGAGAGCAGACAAGGAAGATTACTTGAGGAAATAGATGTCTGCCTGCATTTGTGTAATCTCTTTGCCCTTAATGCAGGAAGATTGTGTGATCATTTTGGCACACTTGTCTCTGACACTAATGGAGTGGCTTGAAGCCATGCTGTAATAGGTTTGTGCTTTTATGAAGGTGCACTGGCAAGAGAAGTTGAGTCTGGAACCATACAGAAAGGGAACATGAGGTCTGTTTGGTGTTTGTGGCCATTGATTTGGTCTATTGTTAGCCTGGATGGGTGAGAGAAAAAACAAGTTTTAAAATCCCTTGACATAGCCTTCCCTTTATTCTACTTCCTTAATGTCAGGTTTTTGTGGTGGTGGGATTTTTTAGGTTTTCTTGTTTTGAAGTGTCATTATTTTGCAGCAGATTAGAATGGAGAAGTTAAGATGTTCATACTGTAGGTGGTAATAATTAGTGACAGAAAGTAGTATCACAGTGAATCTCTCTCTTAAAAGGAAGCATACACTCAAAAGCAGAACTGAAAGAGTGTTTGCAATTAGGCTGAACTTGCAGTGAATCAGTCAAAGAAATCAATTTCCTGGGAGTACTGCAGAACTAATATTAAGGTTTGGGATTTTTTCTGGATCATATTTTGTGAGCTAAATTCAATATTAAAGTCCATAAAGAGGAAAAGCTGACTTATATAACATGAAGGGGTAACATGGTTCTTAAAGTGAGAAATTGAAAGGTCACTTCTGCTTTATGTCCTTACTAATTTTTTAGTCAAGACTTGCTACTATGCCATAATAACTGTGGGGTGACTGAGAACAGTGTGAATAATTCCTCTGTAGTACTTCAGTCTTTTCTGGTGATGATTCAACAAGTGCAATAAAAAGAAGGTATGACATGCTTTTCATTGATTAAGTGGCTGTTGGTACAATGTTGCCACCAAAGTTCTTCATGTGAATTTGATAAAATAGTAAAGATCAGTAAAATGTATTGCTGGCATATTTGTATTTAAAGTCTTACTTTGAACTCATTCTGCTCACAGAGTACAGACTAGTCTAGATAGTCTAGATTGGACTGAGTTTCTACCCTGAAGTCACCATACCTAGTTTTGGAGGAGTGGGTAAAATGATACTGGTGTAGTATAACTACAGGATAGTAGTACTGTAGTTTAGATTTCCAGAGTTTGGGGAGGGTGGAGGTTGTGAAGGGGAAAGCAGATGAATACTGAGGAATTGCTTCAAAAATCATGGCTGCATGTAAGTAAAGATGTGGTATGTAGAGGCTCTTGCTGGTGAAACTGCAGTGTAGTTGAAGAACCAAAGAGGAATATGGTGTAGTCTTTCATCTCAGCTCCAGGAGTTTGGATGGAAAAATGGAAGACTGACTGATAGACAGCTGGATTTACCTGGGGAATGGGACAGAATATTTAGGCCTGAAGTAGAAATAGCTGAAGTTAAGGGAAAGAACAAGACCTTACTGGAGAAAGGCAGAGATGATATGCAGTGTAAAATACGTGTTTGGGATTGTTACAAAGGTCTGTGTGGTTGAGATGTTAAGTATGTTTTTCAATTAAATTCTTCAGGTTTCAGTAATAAATGCTTGAGAATCACAGGGGAAAGAAAAAGCAGCTGAATAAATATGAAAGGAATGGGGGAAAAAAATCTCACCTGGTGGAAGGAGTCAGTGAATACTTTTAGGATTGCTGTTACAATTGTAGCATGAGTCGAGTGACTGAATCCAAAGCTCCAGCCTGTGTTAAGTTAGTTTTTCAGGGAAATAGGTTTTGATATTCTGCTATTAAATGCTGTGAAGAACTTTGGAGTATTTTCTTTGCATGAAGAGTTTGGTTTAGTAATAGGTTCTCCTTAAGTCCAGATGTTAATGTGAAACTTCTTGTAATCTGATATATTCCAAACTAATATTTGAAATAGTTTCAATTTTGACCTACCAGTTCCTTATTTCTCAGAAAAGTGGAGAATATATCTATAGTGAAGGCATGCATGAGCATTTCTTTGAGTTCATTGGTCATGATTAAGGGGAATTTGGTGGTGTACAAGCTAACAGTGAACACTGTACAGGTGGAAAGATGAATTTGTAGAAGATGCTTTTTTTCCCCAGAGCTGGGACTTTGCTCTTGGGTAGCGGGGAGCTGCAGTAAAGAAGATGAACTGATTGAAGTTCTTGTTTGCATTTTTTACTGTAAATTACCAAAACTACCATCCCATTTGTGATTTTTGTGCTTTGTTTCAGGTAATTTTTTTTTTATTGTTCTAAGCTTGTTATTTTTGTTGTTATAAATGGGAGCTTTGCCTCCTCAGTCAGTTTGCAGGTTGGGTTGGGTTGTCAGAGCTTGTACCCATCAGCTAACTTTGGACACACCACCCCTCCCACCCCACCCCCCTTTTTGTGATGATACTGGAGCTTCAGGGTTCATGTGGCAACAACTCAGTGAATAGAGACAGGTTGTACCTCTCTGTGTGTTCAGCAGACCCATAGGTGTGCAGTGGTCAGTAAAGTGTTTGATGAGGCCTGCAGTCCAGTTCTGAGCTCAGGGGCTGGGCTGGGGGGGTCTTACCCCTTCGTTATGGCTCAGAGTTTCAGCATCAGCACAGTCTCTCCTTCACCCTGGAGGAAGCGTGTCTGTCCTCCCTGAGAGCTCTCATTCCTTGAATTAAGGCTGGCTGATGAACTATGGGCAGTCTTTACCAGGACTGAATCAAGTTGACAGCTGTTTGTTTAGAAAGTTGTTCTTCATAGTGTTCACCCATTCTCTTTCTTTTATGACAGTTAGGAGATGCCTTTTGTTTCAAGTTAGATGTGAAATTTATAATAGCAGTTAACTAACCCCTTGAATGTATGGTGACAGCTTGGAACACAGGGTGGAGAATAGTGATTTATTCCCTGCCTGTGGCAATAGTGATCTCAACGCACTTGCATCCCCACAGCAAATCCCCAGAAATAATGAAATTATAGAAAAAAATGCAGCCATTTATATTTTTTGCAGAACATCTAGGGCTGTGGGATGAGGCTCTGTGACTCATGGAAGAGCTGGAGTGTTGGAAAAGGCCTTTATTGACTAATAATTTGTGGACTGTGGTCCTTCTCATTAGAATCCCTTAATCTCAGTTTAAAATAAAGATGCATTTTAGAGCGTCTGGTGTTACAAACCTAACTATATGATTTCTTTTAGAGCCTTACGATGTTCAGGAAAGAATGATGAGATTATAACTTCTATTCAGATAACACATTCAGAAAGTGACCCTGACCTCAGCACTAAGATCAGCTTCATAATATCAAAACCCAAAATGAAACAGGCTGCCTCCTCAAAATTGAACTAATAATAGAAGAAGGCATTGTTTTTGCTGATCTGCATATTTTGGGATTACAGCAGAAAAAGAGAGAAGGAGCTTTGAAGAATGTTGGGTGGTAACTGTAAGATGTGGAATTAAACTAAGCAACAAACAAGGGGGAGGGGACAGGTTTTTGATAAGTGCAAGATGAATTAACAGAGATGCTCTGTTACATGTGTTGGGTTAATTTCTTGAGTTATTAGATAGCAAAAGGTCAAGATTATGGAAATTGTGGTAGGGACATCCTGCTGGCATGACTGCTGACATTTGTGCTGGGTTTGTAAGCAGAATATAAGACAGGGGTGATGGCCAGTCCAGTACAGAGTAAATTCTTTGGAAATCATCTGTCCTGGAGCATGCATAGCATTAAAACCTCAAGTTTGAGTTAAACAAAGTGTTAAATTAATGTGTAAAATTTGGTGTACACTGACATAAAGCTAGTTGGATATTTTGTACAATATTTAATCAGAATTTATTAGTGTGATTAAATACAAAACCCTGCAGGTTTTCTTAGACTGAATCCTTGCTTATATTTCATTTTTTGCAGAGCAGCGTAACCAGGCTGACCCACAAGGCTGTATTCAGTGATAGTGCTACCATTTTCTCTCAGGAAGGTACCACCTCCTGGCACTACTAAAAATACTGCTGATGATGTTTGATGCCATAAAGTTACTGCTTTTTCTTATCCTCCGGGTGACTGTGGGTTCTGTGAGCTGCCATGCTGCGTGGTCACAATGCCCCTCTCGCCCAGTGCTCACTGTCTTCACCTTGTCTTCCCAGCCTGAAGAGGAACCTCTGGCCTTCAGGCTTACTGAGGGATGGAAGTGTATAAAACAAACTGTGTAATTCAGCAATTCCCACCTTAGAGTATCCAGCTCTTGATCCTTAGTTGACTAAATGGTGGCACTCATACAAGAGGGATAAGTGAAGAGGATTTTGTTTATGCTTCAGTTGCCCATTTTGGGGAAATGCAACGCCTTCCAAAGCTCTGAACTGGGACAGTTAAGGCCTTCAATCACTTTTGGTTTGGACTTTTCTTCAACCATAAGTGTACAGTGCTTTTTCTTACAATTCACTTGCTTTAAGCTTTGGTTAAGCTCAATCACTAGAGGAATAATAAATTTAATATTATAGACTTGTCAGTGTGTTGATTTTCTTTATGTTGGAAAATGTCTTTTCTCTGTGGAAGGACGCTGCTTTTTCTGTAGAAATGTGAAAAAGGTTGGAAGTTCTAAAATATGAAACTCTAGAAAGTAGCAGGTAGTTGTTTATTCTTCTGAGTATGTAACATTGATGGCCTATGTGATTTTCCTAGAAAGCAGGTTTTTATTTTGCATCTTGTTTTGACTGTTTAGTTCCAACTTCTTTACTGCTGTGCTTCATTTCAGTGTAGAAGAGCTCTATTGAATAGCTGAGATTTATTTTTTCATATGTATTGTACCAGCTGTTGGAGTTATGATTGTCTTTACAGGGAAAAGCTGGTGTGCATAGTAAAAATTATTTTGACTTTTTGAACTGGACCTCAGTTTGGTTGTCTGAGCACATCTTAAAATGTACCTAGCATGGGGCCATTCTGTGTTTTACTTGAACAAGTGGGAATGACTTTTGGTTGGGCAGGGAAAGACTTCTCTGCAGTATGTGCTTGGGATCTTGCAGATTTCTATGGATGGTATTTTGCTCTAGTGTTGGTAGGGATAACATGGGTGATGTATTTCTTTTTCTTCAAAATGGTGTTATATCATGTGCAATTGTAAATAAGAGCAAAAAATACAGGTACCTGATGGATATGAAGCTGTATGTTGAAAACTCTTCTCTTGAGGGAATGTACAGAATTTGGCTCAAGATGAAACTTCACAGGTGATGCCTCTCACCAGTAAGAGCCTCACATTGTGGGTGCAGTGGATCTGATGTTTGTGGCTATTGTTCCTATAATCATTGATCATGGGGGTGTAGCACAACCACAGCTATACTTACAAGCTATTTCAAGCAGCAGTAGTTACCTGGTGGCTTGCTTATGTTGCCTTTTCGTTTGAAACTACTATAATGGGATGTACCCAGTAGCTCTGTGTTCTGTATTTTCAAGTTTGAATTTATTACTGCTTTTGGAGTTCATTTTCACTTGGTAATCTGAATTTCTGTGGCTATATTAATTTTGAGACTTCCAGACTGTGCTGTACTTTAATGTACTAGTGGCAGTTGGAGATTGTTAAACTGTCATTATTGCAAGCTGATCAGGATCAATTTATAATAAATTCTTCATAAATGAAATGTGATAATATTGTGGAAAGTAATTTGCTTTAGCTGCTGGTTTTGCTTTGGAAATATCTACTGTCTTCTGTAAACCAGAAGGTTCAGGTAGTAGACATCAATATTAATTATCAACAGTGGTTGGGGGAAATAGGAAAACAGTGCATTTTAAAATTTCTGAAACTACTGGAAAAATTTATGTTGCAACAAATGTAAATAATTATTCTGTCATTATAAATACTCACAAGTCTAAAATCTAAGTTTATTTTGTGTGTATGAATGGATACAAATAACTATGCTTTATGAAATGTCAGTGAAACAACATGAAATGTGGTTTTGAAGTGTTGATTTCAGTCTGCAAGCTGAATACAATTGGTGTTCTCGAATGCATACTGAGGGGAAAAAAAGGAAGGCTGTTAATAAAAATAATAAAACCCCAAGATTTTTCAGTGTAATTGCAGCAAAGTGTATGTTTAGCCTGAGATCAGAGCCTTTGTGCACTGTTTGAGCTCAGTAACCACTTGAAGATTGTTCTCTGATCATGTGTGTATTGCACAGCACTGGTAAGTGATGAAGTGTCACTGCTCCAACAGTGTCAGCACTGGGTGACGCTGTAGTGCCTGCCCCTTGCAGGGAGCTGGCAGGTGCCAGCTGGGCAGCTTGGGGTAATGAGATGCCGAGATGCTGCAGCCTTGTGTGGAAGTGTAAATCAGAGAAAGCATCATAGGCTCTTGCTGAAAAAGGAACAGGGTGGAGGGTTGTTTTAGGTGTGGCATCGTTCTAAGTCCAAGCTCTAATTGCTGGCGTTTTGAAAACTTTTGGAATTGTCACTTCTCTCAGAGGAAAGGAACTGGGACTCTTTGGAGAGAAGAGATGAAAGTCAGCTGATACATTTCATATAAACTATTCACTTTTTTATAGAAAGAGAGATGCAATTGTTACAGTTTACTATGAGACAGGAAAGCATATTCCAGACATTTTACTTTATGGAGGAAAAGAAAAAAATTGAGCCAATAGTATAATAAAATCCTGTTAAAAAAAACCCAAGTTGGAGCTAGTTTTTCTGATTGGTGAAGAACTTCACTATTTTTTCTTCTCATTTAGTTTTGTGGGTTTTTTTATATGTGTGTGTTTGGGGATGAAAATATGTTGAACTTTTGATCTTTCTAAGCTTTTCAAATGCAGGCAGATTTCCAGAGATTTGTGCTGCTCAAATAATTGCCTGAGCAAGGTAACTGGGAAAAGTTGCCTATCTGGGGGCTAAGCAGGTCTTCAGGCTTGGCCGAAATGGATGCTGTGTTTTAGCAGACCAACTTACGCATTGCTTTTCCTGCTGGGATGTCTATGACCAGGATTTTCTGCTGCTGCTGTTCAAGGAATGGACTTGAACTGGAGAACACTATACAGTGCATTTGGGTAGCCAAATGAAATAAAAAGAAGGTTGTGTGGGGTCTTTGAGGACATCCATAGGCAGTAATCTATAAACAAGTGCTGGCTGAGGTTCAAACTGGTGTTTATAGGTTATTTTTTAAAAAAAAATCTGAATCTGTAAAGGAGCTCTTCCTCTACAGGCTACAGTCTGTAGTTGTTAAACTTGCTTTCTTGTCCCCAGATTTGGTGAGGAAGGGCATACAGCCAGCTAGGACAGTTCCTGCTCAGCACCTCCCAACAGCTGGCCTTGCTTGTGCTCTGTTGTGTCTTGGTGGTTATGTGCATCAGTGAGTCATCTGTGATCTCCTGATGGAGCAAGAGGATACCATGGGAAAGGGTCCCTTGTAGTTTGTAATGTCCAGCAGAACATCTGGGCTGTATTTTAAAGGAAATCCTATGCCATTACTAAATTTAAAACAATCAGGTGAGATAGCCTTCTGGGTATTAGGGTACTGGAAGTCAAATCATAGAAACAGAGGAATATTTTCATAATTTCATTGCTGCTGATCTGTAGAAGAGATTCAGGTAGCAGATAAGAGGTGATTAGGTTTGAGGACTTGCTTCCCTTCACCTCCTGGCTTCATTGTGAGGTTTAACAGTTGCTATCTCAAATTCTTCCTTTTTGGTGTCTTTGTAAAGTGGAATAAATATGTATGGGTTCTTGTTCTGCATGCAGTTTAAGATCTGCAGTAGTGGTTTCCTCCCAGAAAGGAACCACTGCTGACTGGTGATGCTAAAGATTATGGGGAGCTGTTTCTTTGAGGTTAGCTTTACTTCTCGATGCTTTGAGCTCTAGTGGGGAGGAAAGGTGCTTCTTGTTAGTACAGAACTCTCTGTTGCAGCAGAGAAAAACAGAGGCAAAATGTTGGCAAAGGAACCCAGACTGGATGGGATGTCCTAATCTTGTTGCCAGCTAGTGGGTGTCAAGCAAATTTTTGCTGTTGTCTGTTTGCACAGATATGAGTCTGTGTGAGATGAAAGCTGGTCTGGTGGAATGATGTGTGTAGGTAAAGACAAACTTGATACCTGTGACTTGATTTTAGGAGAAATATATTTATCAAAGTCAGTGGGTTTTTTTGTGAATCTTGGAGTTGAAGGCAACTGAGTGGAAAATGGGTGGCTCCTGCCAGTAGTTTGAACAGCTGACCACCAGACTACTTCAGACAAGTTTTTTTTTTTAAATATGCTGGTGTTAAACGAAGTGATTATGATGACCTTAGTTGAAAGCTGCACTGTGATTGTCTTTGCCTAAAAGCTTTGTTAATTTTTACTGAGTGCTGATTTTGTCCTGCCACTATCACTGGACCACCTGAGTGCCATGCACTGGCATATTTGTTAATATTTGTCCAGGGTAGATTGCCAACTGGGATGTCCAAGGGATTAAATGTTGCACAATAAAGTCATCTCTTTGAGATGATAACTCATAAAATAACCCATCTCTTTGAGTTAAATATATTCATCCTGCTTCATGAGGAAGCCATGGGATACTTGGGTACTAAAAAGCCAAAGCAAGTATTTCCTTATTTTCATGACTCAGAAGAAGCTTCTCTGAAATATTCCCATTTAAAGCTCTAGTCCTCGAACTGTCCAGTCTCTGTAATATTTTGATGCTTGAAGGCTTATCTTCGAATTAAATTTTGAGAATTACAGCTGTTCCTCAAACAGAAGTGTCTGCAGTTTAATGTGTAATAAAATTTAGTTATCCCGTTTGCGGGCTGATGTTACGGTGTCTTGGAAGCCAGCACGGCAAACCACGGGGGCTCTGTGCCTCTCGTGGCTGAGCGGGGGGGCTTTGGCAGCGTTTTCACCGCGCGGGGTGGCTCTTCGGCGCCGGGCGGTGGCTGCAGCGCTGGCGGGACGGAGGCCCCTGTCCCTGTGCGGGGCGGTGAGCGGCCCAGGGCGGGGAGATCAGGCCTGGCCCTCCGTAGAAACCTAGGGCAGGCAGCAGCGCGCACCGAGGCAGTGAGAAGGGCTCCTGCGGGGGGAAACGAGAGGAGCCCGGTAGAAATAGGTGCATTCAAGAGCCGAGAGACGGCGGCGGGGCGAGGCGGGCCGCAGCTGGCGCCCAGCGCCGCGGAGGTTCCGAGCCTCTCCGCAGCCGCCTCGCCCGGGGCGGGAGGGGCCGCGGAGCGCCGGTGGCCGCGGCCCCGCCCTGCCCGCGCGCGCCTCCGCTCCGCCGCGCCGGGGGCCGCGGGGTCTGGGCCGGGCCGTCTGACGCTGTGCTCTGCCCGCAGATGGCCACGTGCGTGTCCCGGGTGGAGCTGTCCGTGTCCCGCCGGAGCCTCCTCGACAGGGACCTGGGATCCAGGTCGGACCCCCTCTGCGTCCTGCTGCAGGCGCGGACGGTGGCCGGTGGGCTGAGGTAAGAGTAGCCGGTGGCCGTGCGCTGACGGTGGGTGCAAACACGCCGAGTCTCCCCCTTTCCATCCCATAGGTCTTCCTGGCAGGTGCATGACATACTTAATTCAGATATAGGCTTGGTGAGCAGTCCCATTGCCCGTGCTCAAACCTTCAGTGCTTTGTTTAATTGCTGACTTGTTTGCTCAGAGTTGCATCAGGAGGCTTGGACTTGTAATGGTATGACTTGTCCTAAAGCACACACTTCAGAATACATCTTTTCCTCCTAGTTTTCAGAATTTTCCCATACAATAGTGTTTTTCAATGCCATTTCCTTTCTTTGTGAGTCCAGTTTGTCACTGAGCACGAGGCACGGTCCAGGGTGTGTAGCCTTGCAGGTGCCTGTGTTCACCTGGTGCAGGTAAAAATCTGTATGGAAGAATATGGGTTTCTTACTCATTGTCAACAGCTTTGTTCCTGTGTTTGTGCAGCTAGATTGCACGGAAAAGATCAACTGCCAAGACCCTGAATTTTGCAAGAAACTGGTTGTGGACTACTACTTTGAGAAAGTGCAGAAGCTGAAATTTGGCATGTATGGTATTGATAACAAGTCCTTTGATTTAAACGATGATGACTACCTGGGAGGGATTGAGTGCACAGTGGGACAGGTATGTATAGATGTGTTAAGTGATGTACAAAGTAGCAGTGAGAGTTGGCTTTATTATGAAAAATGAAGTGAAAATCTGCTTTCTCAGAGGCTTCAACATATTTAAATTTGAAAACACTGTTAAACATGTTTGTTTGTGTTTCCATTGAATGTGGTTAGAAAAATCAGTATGTCGATCACAAAGCAAAGGTTAGAAATACACGCATTTTGTAATTGCTTAACTTAGGTGGCACTTGTGGCACTAAAGGCAGTCTGGGAGTAAGGAAGCATGGTGCTTGGAGGACTCTCATGGAGTTTTCCTTTGCACAAGGTGACCATGAGGTGGTAAATCAGGGGAAATAAGGCTATTTGAGATTCTATGTTCATTTCCTGGGAAGGAATTTGTATAGCTAGGTAGGAGAAGAAAAGGGGGATTAATATTATTAAAGAAAGACTTGATAAATTAAACAGTATTTTAAGTTTCAGTAGCTTTTTGACTGCTTGTGATGATAATGCCTCTTGTGTCGAAGAGGTAGCAAAAATAGGAAGCTAAGGTTAAGTTTGGAGACATGTTTGTGGGCACTGTTTCCTGGATAGTGAGAAAAGATGATTTTCAGACTGTTCAGGAGCACTGACTGTTGGCTGTCACTGTTGAAAACACATTAAATATTTTTAGAACTTTCATGAGAGTTTGAAAACTTTGCATCTGAAGAGTAATTCTGTCCTCTTTGTATAACATGATATTTTTATTATTGGTGTTCTAACCTTAGGTTGTCTCCAGTTCAGTGTTCACCCAACTGCTGGAATTGAAGCAGGGAAAGCCAGCAGGAGAGGGCGTTATTACGATAGATAAAGCTTTTGTTTGAAAAAACTCTCAGTATGTTGTCTGGGATAAAGTGGCTTTTCTGGTTTCCTTTTAGTCTGTCTTCAAATCCTACATGTATACAGGAGAGAGATATTTAAATGAAATTACAGTTTATTTTATGGACAGAATATAAGCAAAACTGATTTCTTGTTTACATTTTCCCCCCCACCCTAAATTTCCATGGCACAGATTTCAGCAGAGGAGATTAAGGATACCAGGGTTGTATACTTGGAAATTGAAGCCCAAAATTTGAACAAAGAGGTATTTATTTTTAAAAAAATTATATTGCATGCTTCTCTAGTAGTTACATTTTGTGCCTTTTGTTTGTGTTTACAGACATTCAGCTAAGCCCTAATCCATGTGTGAGCAAAAGTTTGCTGTTTTTTGTGTTATTTACAGTGGAGTAAATTAGAGATGCAGTTGCATGTTGAAGTTCACAATGTAAAACTAGAAACTCAACTGCCACGCTTAGGTTTTGAGGTATTATTTTGGCTTTGGAATGTTCTATATATGAATACAAATCAGGTACATAATTGTCTCCAGTGATCTGATATTTCTGTATTTTTTGTTAAAGAAGAGAAGGTGGAAATTTAGATGCTCTGCTCAATGTTATTTTAAGCCAAAGACCAATACAGGGATTTACAGATCTAACTCAAAGTTAGCAAAACTGTGATTTGTAGGGACAAAAGTGGTCTGAGGAAGGAGGTCTTGGAACTGGAGATGATAAATGCTGATGACTTACAGAGTGCAGCAGTTTTAAAAGGAAAATAAAAGTGAGGAAAGAAAATGAATGTATAGTTTGTTTGTCTTGGTTCTTTGTATGAAGTATTGTCTACTAATTAACTAAGAATTAGTTTATTCATTTTGGTAAAATATAGAGGAGGCTGATTACTTCTGGGTTTTTGTGTGCAGGATTTCTTAGGTAAATCAAATCCATTTCTGGAGTTTTACAAGCAGACCATTGTTGGAACATGACAGCTTGTGTACAGATCAGAGATAGAATTTCTACACATTGTTTTCCTTGAGTTGATCAGAAGTTTACTCTTGCTAAAGGTGAGAGTCCCACTGCTGGTCACGCTTTGCACCAGTTTTTCAGAGGAAGTATCCTATAAAAAGATACTCTGCTCACTATGGCTGCAGCAAATGTTTTATTTTCTGCCTGCTGACTGGATGGAGCTACCTGAGTGGGGAGTCTGACCATGGACAGCAAGTGAGAAGAGAGTCTCTCTTCCTTTTTGTTGTGGTTTAGGTTTGGTTATCTGAATCACGGCACCAGTTATGTGGAAGTTTTACATTTGCCAAATTTGTTTGCTAACTGAGAGATAGGATTTTGGGAGAAAAAGGCAAAAGCAGGCTCAACTTAGAAGCAAAACCAGATAGATTTTCTTAACATACATTATGAGAAGAAAATAAGAAAAGAAAAAAAACCCCACAATTTTTAAAATCAACTCTTTGTCTTATTTTCTACAAACAATGTAAACAGGCAAAACTCAGAACTTGAGATCAGTACTACTTATAAAACAGTCTTTCATTCAGTCTTTAAGTGAGAGAAGTAAGTCCTGTGGTTTGGTAACTTTCACACAAAAAGCAGCCTGCCCAGAAGAATTTGCATTTGTGGACCTTACCATATCACATAGCCTTTCCCATGACTACTTATGGGCCATGGATTTCACAAATTGGGGTGATACCATTTAAAAATGAGGTTTTTCAAAAAAACCCAAATGATCTTTTGCAACTCAGGGAACAGAGATAGTCTTCTTACTTCTTCACTGGCAGAGAGCTTCTTCTCGTCTCTCTCTATGTTCAACCTCTCATGGAGGCACCAAAATACTCACTCAGCTCATTACAGATACTTTTTCTCAAATCCATCAATCATCTCTCCAAGTTACACTGTCCACAATTTAAAATATTATCCTGTTAACATAATCCATAGGAGATTTTCAGCCTAGAACCAAGGCTACTCAACATCTCTACCACTTAAAAGTCACTCTTCCTTTGCTGACTTTGAGATCTCCATATTGTCCCTTTACATGTCTCCAATTTGGCCTTTTGTTTCATCTCCGAGAAGGGTTAGAGTTTTTAGTCTCAATCTGTGTCAGGAAGGAGTTAAAGGTTGCCCAGGCCTGCGGTGGTCAGGTGATCTCTGCCTTGGCAGCTGCAGATGTTTCAAAGCCATGCCAGTGGGGGAGAGGCTGATAGATACCTTATCTTCCACCCCTGGATCAGATGGTGTGAGCCATTAGCAGCTGCTATGTAAGGGCCATCGTGGCGTAGGGTGGGAGGGGGGAAAGATCCTACCCTATTCCCGGGCCAGGGTGCACCACTCTATGGGCTGCCTGCAGTGAATCTTGGCCTGTCTTAGAGAAAACCCTTGTAAAAAGAGGTTTGTTTTAAGCCACACCATGTTGTGAACCTATAACAAAACTAGTCCTTGGCATGGCTATGGAGGTGTGTGGAGATGGCAGCTGCTGGATTCTCTGCAGCTCTCCAGGTGTGCTGGCATAAAGGAGACCCTTCATGGGGAGTCTGCATCCTGGCTTCTGCACAAGAGAAGACCTCCCTGGCATGATGCAGTTGCTTTTGGCTGATGTAAAACATCAGAATTGTTGGGAGAAGCTGAGAAAAGTTCAGGAGGGAAGGAAGTTGCTTCATGGTGGAGTGTCTAGAAGAGAAGAGCAGAAGTGAGGTGGGAAGGATGGAGGAGGAGAGGGGGGGAACAGTCTCTGTGGTGTCATTTGCCATAAAGACACTGAAGTATGCCATGATGCTTCCCATTTAGGTGACTGCATTAGGCCATAAACTGACCTGGCTGTTTGGACATGTTTTCCACTGATCCCAGTGTAAGATCCCCAGTAGATCTGAATAGTCGTTTACAGAACCCTGTGTCAAATTCAGATATCTAGCCATTGCATTTGACATGCTTTTTGGGCTGTTACCCATAGGTTCGTCTTGTCCCATTGTCCTTAGGAAAAAGCTGTTATTGGTTTATACTGGAGTAACATCAATTTCTTGACTACTAAAGGCAGATCTCAAAAAGAGAGTTCCTGAATCTGTGTGGCATGTGAGCTTCAGAGGAGGAGAAGGGAGCTGCTTACAAATGTCCCTTAGTTTACTGCTTCTGGAATTACTTGTGTTCTGCAGTCATAGGCACTGAACATGTTAGAAATGCTCTTCACTGGTGATTTTACTGAGAGCTATGACACCATGTTGCAGTAAGCCATAGTTATTAGTATATTTTTATTTGTAAATGCATTGCTCTTTTGCATCTTAACTAGTTCTGAAGCCTTCATGCTGATATAAAACTGACTGTTTATTAATAAAGTATTTCTAATTTGGTTGATATAAAATGACAAAATAGACAGACTTATTGTTCCATTGAAATTAGGATTTCCTTGTAAATTGATGCTATTGTTGGACAGAAAAAAAGAGCATAGCTTAGATAACAAAGTTTTAATTCCTTGTTTCCGTTACCCCAGTTGCATGTCTTTTCCTGAATGACCTCATATTTACACATCTGGGCTGTGGGGGGGTTAATGTTTCTTTTTAATTTTTATTTATTTATTTATTTATTTAATCTCTTACATTTAAACTAGGGAAAGATTTTTTTTTTTTTTAATTTTGTCTCCAGTCCTGATGGCATGGGGGAGTTCACCAACATCGATGCAGAGCTGTCAGACAGGAGATGGGACAGTGAGCCATGGCCAGTCCCCCTAATGCAGGGCGTCTGCCCATCACCTGCTCTCTTCTCCTTTCAGGGGCAGTGTGCAGATCATGACAGTGATGGCCCACATGACTTGATATGCACTTTGGAAACGATCCTGGCAAAGATGCAGACAGCTGGTGCCAGGTCTCCGGTAAGCTTCCTCAGCCCCAGCTAACTTAGTCCAGAATTCAGGCTTTCAAACCCCCTTTCTAATACTGACTTCAGATATGCACTTTATTGTTGCCTCCAAACATGTATTTTTGTGTTTTTGTAATAAGCCAACATTTGGAAAGAATAAAAACTGGTGTGGGAATTAGATTTCTTTGTTTTCTTTGGGTTCTGTTACCATTCCTATTTCTAAAAATACCCTTGAGCCTGTCATCTGCTGGCCCTATTGTCTGCTGAGCTACTTTTCCCAGCAGTTCAGCTTGCTTTGGCCTCTGCTGAGTCAAGTGAAAACGGAAATGTTTGTTGGTGCTGTAACAGATGAGTCCAGAAGCACAGCTTGTCTCAGATAATGTTTATGCTGGAGCTGGTCACCTTCCTTAGCATTCTGGTCACCTTGTCAGCTAACAGAGAGCAGCAGTCCTTCCAAGGGGCACTTGTCTTGGTCATCCAGTCTAGAGTAAGTTGAGTCACATGCTGCTGGTGCTGGTTTTGGTTTGTTGTCTGTAGTGAAAACCTGATGTCTCATTCTCCTAGAGATGTCCCACCTGAAGTCAGGCAGATGTATTTGCACATAGGACGTAGCCCAGGACTACTCCAGTTGCCAGGCAACTTGATTGGTCATAATCCAAAAGTGGGTGAGAGGTTCTTGCCTTTTTTCCAGCCCTTGTGAATTTAGAACCAGTGTGAGTGAATCCAAGCATGGCAACACTGACACTGGGAACCAATGGCCTAGGCTTTTTTGGTCTCCCCATCCTGAGATTTTTGCCTCCTCTGCCCAGTGCTGGTGGCAAAAGCATCCTGTTTAGCTTATCAGATAGTGGCCAAAGTAGTTGCAGATCTTTAAAAATTAAATTTCTTAATTCTGCTGGGTATTTTGGTAACTCTAAAATTGTGAAATGTGTCACACTGTTTCAATAATTTGTTCTCCTGTAAAGGCACATGTTCTGGAACTTGCTTTCTCTAGGTGGAATATGAATGCATTCATCCTGAGAAAAAACAAAAGGAAAACAACTATAAAAACTCTGCCATTATTAGGATAAAATCCTGCAAGGTAGGAAGATTTTTGTTGAGGGGTTTTTTTGCTTTTTTGTTTTCTGATTGTAGTGAAATGAGTAGGTGTGACAATGTCTGTCTGTTCCTCTAGATGGAGAAAGAACATTCATTTCTGGACTATAATGGGCGGCTGTCAGATAAACTTTATGGTGAGTTGGTCCCCACTGCTTGTATTGGTCGATGACAGGACAAAAGCAGTGAGGTTGTGTTCAGTACTTTTATTGGCAGCATGAGTGACTGCAAATGCAGTGTGAATTTGCAGTGATGAAGTCTGCGAAACACTTAAGTATTTTTGCTTTTTGTGATCAAGTAGCATTTTTATGGAGCTAGGGCTTCTTTTGAGAAATTGGTTCAGTCTTTTAGTGGAAAGGCTTGCTATAGCTTGGAAGTACCTGTACCCAGATGGAAAAAGGGGTGCAGGCTTGTGTGCATGTCCTCCCTGTGTACAGCTGCTGTGTGCCTGGAAGGAGAGGAACTGTGTGAGCGTGAGCTAACCCTGTTTCTGGATATAGTTAGGTTCTTCTCATTTGTTTGTGTTGATGCTGGACTAATGCTGCTGCCATCATGTTGCCTGATCAGGTGGCTGTAGACTTCACTGCCTCCAATGGAGATCCCAAGTCATCAGATTCTCTTGACTACATCAGCCCAGAGGGGATAAAAAAGCACCTGATGGCCATCTGGAGTGTGGGAAGTGTAGTCCAGGATTATGACATGTATGTAATGATCCTGACTGATTTAGTCACCATGTCAAAAATGTGTCACAGCTTGTTCTAGCCCTGCACTGTTTTAATGATTGAGGGGCTGCCATTCCTTGGGAGACCCCTTTAGGAGCTGCTGCTGTTTCCTCTTGCTTCTGTCAGTGCTAGGAATGGCAATGGCAGCCCTTCATAATTTGGTGTATTTGCTTGACTGGTCCCTTCTGAGTCCCTTGGTGCTTCAACTGGGCACTGATCCCTTGTTGCAGATGATGCATTGCAAACATGAATGTCCTTTTTAGTTCAGTGGGAATGGGAACATGCTTGTCTGCTTTGTCTTGTACTCAGGCTGGGATTGGTCTGGCTTTTCTCCTGCTACTTCAAAATTTCCTGAGAATCCTGTGGGGTGCTGCACTGAAAGAAATTACCTAACTCTCAAGCCCAAGCCTGAAATCATTGGATACCTGGTGCCAGGCCATGGGCAGCTAGATGATGTACCTATTCATTATGGCAGGAATTCTGCCTTGGTCTCCAGCTACTTTTGATGAATAAAACCAAAGAGTGAGTTATTACAGAATTGCTCTTTCTCATTTTTGATGTTGCCCTTTCTTTACAGGGACAAGTTCTTTACTGCATTTGAGTTTGGAGCTCAGGTTCCTCATAGCTGGGTCCTTGCTCTGTCCATGTCTGCATTCCCTGTTTGTAATGTTCCATTTCCCAAAGTATCTCATGAGTTTGCTTTGAACTTCAACTCCAGCGACTCTTATTTCCAAAGTTAGGACACCTCTTTATTAATAATGTCACTGAGGGGGAGAGACGTTTGAAGTGCTGCGTTTATTTCACAACTGATGAAAATCAAATGCAGCACCAAGACATGGGGCAAATATGACTTTACTCTCACCTTGATGATGACAAAAGCAGATGTGATGCAGATTTCTATGCAAGCTCCATAAGGTTCAGTGAAGTGGTCTAGATTTAATTGATTGACAATCTGTACTAAAATTTTTGTTGCTTCAGCTTGGTTACTTCTGCTGGATTACAGATGGCAAGGGATTCAGCTCAGCCCTGTGCCTATTAGGATTTCATCCAGAGCCACCATCTGCTGATGCTGTTAGAAACCAGGGTTACTTCACGAGAAGTGTGGATACATGTGGATATGTTTGACCACTCTCTTTTAAAGTTTGTCTTTGTCCTGGTTTGGAATAAATTAGGGAAGAACCTCCAAAAGGAGTCCCCTAAACCAAAACCTCCACCACCCCTTCCCCCAGCCCTGGGTTCGGGAAGGAAAAAATACCTTGGAGGAAAAGTGGAAAAACCGGTTTATTGACAATGAAAAAGAACACTCCCCAACACCGAAAGTGGGAAAAGGGTTACTTGTGAATGAGGAGGGTGCGACGCATCTCTTGCAGGCCTGGGACTTCTCCAACTTGTCAGGTCAGGTCTGGAGCCGGTTCAAACCTTGGGGTGGGGGGAAGGAAGGAAAAAAAAAAACCAAACAGAAGCAGCGGCAGGGGCAGCAGGAGAGAGAGAGAGAAAAGAAGGAAAAAAGAAAAGAAAAAAGAGAAACAACAGGGAAAAAACCGAAAAAAAACAGACCAAGTAAAAGCAAGCAGCAGAGAGCAGAGAGCCAGCGCGAGCAAGCCAGCAGCAAAGCAAAAGCAAGCCAGACAGCAGGCCCTGCCCCGCCAGAGGGGCAGCTGCCAGACACAACAATGTACCCAAGATATGGGATATATTGGATAGGAGGCAGGTCAACCCAGAACAGTCTTAAAAGCTTGCTTTGTTTCATAGCCATCTTCTTCGGTGGAGGTGGTTTCAGGTTATGTTTGGTTTGTATGGCAAGGTTTTGGTAGTAGGGACTGCAGGGGTGGTTTCTCTGACAAGCTGCCAGAAGCTTCCCCGTTGTCTAATGGAGCCAGTGCCAGCCAGCTCCAAGACATCACTGGCAAAGGCCAAGCCCACCAGTGATGGTGGGATAACAGATGTAAGAAGCAGGGGAAAAAACCCTGTGTGGCAGAAATCAGAGGGAAGGAGTGAGAATATATGAGAGGATCAATACTGGAGATACCAAGGCTGATAAAAAAGGAGGAGGAGGAAGTGTTCCAAGCACTCAAGCCGGGATTCCCTTGCAGTTTGTGGTGAAGATCATGGTGAGACAGCTCATGGTCAGCAGCCCATGGAGTCAGTGAGGGAGCAAATACCATAGACGCCCCACCCTGGAGCAGCTTGTTCCTGAGGGAGTGCATCTTGTGGGAGGGCCCTTGTGGGAGGGGCAGTTGATTCAGATCTACAGCTTGTGGGAAGGACTCACATGGGAGAAGTTTATTGAGGATTGTTTCCTGTGGGAGTGACCCTGTGCTGGTGGCAGGGGAGGAGTGAGGAGAGACACTGCTTTGGGTGAGGAAGGAACAGCAAAGATGACATGTGAACTGACCATAGCCCCCATTCACTGTGCCACTGAAGAGGAAGGAGAGAGAGAATTTAGGAGTGAATTTGAGCCTCAGAAGAGGGGAGATGAGGGGAAGATATTTTTAAGATTTAGTTTTTACTTTTCTTTATCCTATTCTGATTTGATTGGCAACAAATTCAACTAATTTCCCCACATCAAATCTGGTTTGATGATAACAAGTGGGTGCTGAGCAATCTCCTTGTCTTTACCTTGACCCATGAGCTCTACTGTATTTTCTCTCCCATGTCCAGCTGAAGAGTGGGGTGATAAATGGCTTTGATGGTCATCTTATTTCCAGCCAGGGTCACCCCAGCACACTGCTGTATTTAAGGGCTGTTCCCAGTGCTAGATCATGACCTTTAAGGGCTGAGATCCCTCTCAGCATGCTGTCACACAGAATTGTTCTTGAACAAGCATTTTTCACTTAGTTTTTCTCTCTGGTCTTAGGCCAAGAAAAAGTGGAATTAGAGATTCAATGCTAAAATCAAAGCATTTCTTAGTTCAGCCTTGTCTGTCTCACTGGGATCTGGGTCTGTGAACTTTTAGGGTCCTGCTATACAATAGCAGTTGTGAGTGGCACCCTGCTAAAACCTGATGGTGGACAATGTAAATAGTAGAGGCAAAGGAAGCTGCATTGATACAAGCCTGGAATAGGCCAATTTAGATGGATTAATAGAAGAATATGTACCATTAAAAATAGAACTTTTAAAAAAATTTGTTTAGTTAACCTGAGAAAACTTTTTTGTATTAAAAAAACAATTGAGATTGCTATTTCTGTTGCAGAAATGGTTGAATCTTCAATCGGGGATTGCTTTCTAACTTCTGCACAAAGAAAATGAAAAGTTAGGTGTTATCAAGAGCTTCTGACCTTGTCTAATTAGAACATAACCAATTAAACAAGGTAAACTGACAAGGTAGACAGTCTTCAGCATATCTTTGCTAGGTTATTTTTCCTGCAACTTCACAGGATCATAGAATGGTTTGAATTGGGAAGGATATTAAAGATCATCTAGTTTCAAACCCCTGCCATGGGCAGGGAGACTTTTTGCTAGACCAGGGTTGCTCAAAGTCCTATCCAGCATGGCCTTGAACACTTCCAAGCAAGGGGCAGCCAAAACTACTCTGGGAAACTTCTTCCAGTGCCTCACCACCCTCACAGCAAAGAATTTCCTCCTAATATTTAATTTAAACCTACCCTCAATTTGAATCCATTCCTCCTTGTCCTGTCACTACATGCTCTTGTAAAAAGTCCCTGTCCATCTTTCTTGTAAGCCCCTTTTAGGAACTGGAAGGCTGCAATTATGTCACTCCTAAGCCTCTTCTTTTCCAGGCTGAACAAACCCAATTCTCTCAGCCTTTCCTCCAAAGAGAGATGCTCCATCCCTCTGATCAAGTTGGTGGCCTCCTCTGGACTGGCTCCACCAGGTCTGTGTCTGTCTGGTGCTGAGGACTCCAGAGCTGGATGGAGCACTGCAGGTGGGGCCTCACCTGAGGGGAGCAGAGCAGAACCCTCTCCTTTGACCTGCTGCCCACTCTTCTTTTGATGCAGCCCAGGACGTGGTTGGTTTCTGGATGCCAGCACACACAGGGCTGCTCTCAATCTGTTCCTGCCCCAGTCTGGATCAATTACAGGGATTGATACCCAACCCAGGTGCAGCACCAGCATTTGGCCGTGTTAAACCTCATGAGGTTCCCATGGGCCACATCTCCAGCTTGTCCAGCTGCCTCTGGGTGGCCCTGTCCTTCATGTGTGTCATCTGCAAACCTGCTGAGGGTCCGCTTGTTCCCTTCATGTACTAATGAAGATATTAAATAACATGGTCCCAGTACGGACCCCTGAGGGGCCCCACTTGTTGCTGATGCCCATTGGGACTCTGAGCTGTTGAGCACTACCCTCTGGATGTGACTGTCCAATCACTTTTTTATCCATCTAACAGTCCACTCATCAAATCCATCAGTCTCCAATTCAGAGAGAAGGATGTTTTGGGGATTTGTGTCAAAGGCTTTACTAAGTCCAGATAAATGTCATCTGTGTCCCCTCCCTACTGAGCTATGCCATAGTAGAAGGCCACTGGGTTGGTCAGGGAGGACTTGCCCTTGGTGAAGCCATGCTGGCTGTCCTGAACCACCTCCATGTCCTTAGCAGAGCTTCCAGGAGGATATGTTCCATGATCTTCCCAGGCACAGAGGTGAGGCTGACAGGCTGGTAGTTCCCATGGTCCTTCTTTCTACCCTTTTAAAGGATGGGGACAATTTCCCCTTTTCCAGTCACCTGGGATTTTGTCTGACTGCTATGAGTTTTCAAATATCATGGAGAGTGGCTTGGCAACTCCATCAGCCAATTCACTGAGGGCTCTGGGATGTGTCTATGGGTCCTATAGACTTAAATACATTCATATACCTCAGATGATCACACACTTGATCTTTACTTAAAGTGGGAGTGACTTTGTTCCTCCAGTTCTCATCCTGCTGTCCATCCACTCAAGAGGTGTGGAGAGAGTTTGCCATTGAAGACGGAGGCAAAAAAGCTATTGGGTACCCTGCCTCCTCATCTGTTGTTACCAGTTTTCCAGCATTGTTGATCAGGGGCTAACATCTTTGATTTTCTTTTCTGGTTAATGGGTCTGTAGAAGTCCTTCCTTTGGCTCTTTGCCTACCTTGCCAGGTTCAGTTCCAGCTCCACCTTGGCTATCTCTACACAATTTTATGCTCTTCCTGGGTGACCCACCTTAGCTTCAACTGTCTATGCATTTGTTTCTTTCACTTTAGCTTGACCAGCAGTTCTCTACTCGGCTATACTGGTCTCTTGCCTGATTGACATTGCCACTCTTGCTCCTGGGATTGATAGCTCTTGTGTTCTATGGAAGGCTTCCTTAAAAATCTGCCAAGCTATGTTCTTCTCCCTTGTCCCTGAGGCAGTGTTCTAGGGGATCTCACGAACTATCTCCCTGAAGAGCTGGAAGTCTGCTTTCCTAACCTTCAGGGGTCTAACTGTACTCTTACCTGACCTATATTTCTCAGGACTGCCAATTCCACCAATGCATGATCGCTGCAGTGCAGGCTGCGTCTCGTCATGATGTTCCCAATTAGCCGCCTTGTGTTGGTGACCAACAGATCCTATAATGCATCCTCTCTGGCGGGGCTGTTGATAACCTGGGTCAAGACGTTATCCTCCATGCATTCCAGGAGTCTCCTGGATTGCCTACAGCTCATTGTGCTACTTTCCCAGGAGATATCAGGACAGTTGAAAATCCCCCAGCAGGACAAAGAAGCCTGTGTGTGCAGTGCCTCCTGTAGCTGGAGCAGAAAGGCTTCATCAACAGGCTCCCTCCCCTTGATCAGCCAGCCCTGTAGTAGACCCCAACTATGAAGTTGCCTTTGTTGCCTTGGTCACTGATTTTTACCCACAGACTTTCTGATTTTTACCCACATGCCTATTCTTCAGAGACAGCTCTTCACACTCTAATTCATCTCTAGGCATAGAGGGCAAGCCCTCCACCTCTCCTTACTCTCCTGTTCCTTCCTCACAGCCTTTAGCTATTGATAGCTGTACTCCAGTGATGGGATTCCCATGGGTGTGCCACCAAGTTTCAATAATGTCACAAAGTTTTAGCTTTCTAGCAGCACCGGTGGCTTCCTGGTCATCCTGTTTGTTGCCTGTGCTCTGTGCATTGGTGTAAAGCACTCAGCTGGGCTGTTGGCTGTATTGCCTTCCTGGAGGAACACTCATAATTCCTTTGAGATAATTCTCTGCTGTTTCCCTTTTGTCTTTTATTATCACAGGAGTCCCTGGCTTGTCTCTGTGAGTATGCAGGTGTGTTCTGGTGATACACACTTCAAAGTCAGCAGGGCATAGATGCACTTCAGCTGGGCTTTTGATTTCACGCCCAATGCTAGCATGCCAGCCCTTGGCTCATGTATGCCAAGCCTGGTCTTACTGCCTTCCCCCTTCAAACATAGTTTAAAGCCTTCTCAATCAGTCTTGCCATCTCAAAAGCTAGAATCTTGGGCTTTGTGATGTTAAAGGCACAAAGACTGATGTGAAGAATTGTAGAATGGGGAAGAAATGTGCAAATCCAATCTCTGCAGCCATCCACTGTTTTTATCTCTGTGCTTCTTGTATTTCCTGTTATGCTGCTGTTTATTTGCCCTTCAGGAGTTCACAGCTGTGTGAGTTGTCTTCTGGCTATGCTGTTTAGTAATGCTTATAAAATAATGACTGGAGGAATTGTGGGCTCTTGTGGCAGCTTTCCTTTCATTGCGTTGCAGGGATCCAAGAAATAGTGGATTCCTACCACCAGATTCTGCCTCAGATCAGACTCTACAGGCCAACAAACTTCTCTCCTATTATAAACCACATGGCAAAGTTTGCAGCACACTCACTGCAACAAGGAGCTGTTGCAGTGAGTGCAAGGCCTTTACTGTGGATCTTCTTTGGGTTAATGTTTCTGTTTTCCATGTTTATGACTGAATAGAATAGAATAGTAAATTGATGTTATCTTCCTTCCTTAGAATCCCAAGTTTGGTCTTCTGTTGTCAGCCTACAGAGAGCATGTCGATGCTATCTTGGTACATACTGATGTGAACCTATACTGGGTAGACACATTAGTTTCATTGCCAGTTTGCTGGCACTGTACTTACTTTTGCATTGTACAGGGCTGCTGTATTGGCTGTTAGACCAGTGCGACTGAGACAGCAATTGCCTCACTCTGATCTCTCTTACCAAGCTCTGTCACCTGTACGCCATGCACAAAGAATAGAGTTTTGTGCCAAACAATTCTGCTCTCAAGAATGTTGAGAAAAAGCTTTTAAGAAGCTACTAGAGGACTTGGCTATCTGTCCCACCACAGTGGCATGGACTCTGAGATCTGTTCAATCAGTGTGCTGATTGCAGAGTATCTGTGCTTCTCTGTGGTCATGGGCTTGTTTGTATGCTGCTGTGGCCATGGTTGCTGTTAAAAATTTACTTCATTTCTTTAAACTTCATTCATTTTGCTTAAGGATGAAGGATTTGGAGATAAATTCATTCATTTTGCTTAAGGATGAAGGATTTTGGAGCTAAAATCCTGATAGATTTTAGCTGATTTCATTTTGACAGACCAATCAGAAAGAGTTTAGACATATACTGTATAGCTTGTTTTATCACCTAGCTCTGTCAGTATTTTTGGTGCTACCTAGGTTTGTGTGTATATTAAATGCATTTCACATACTATGAGGCACTTGGGCTAAGGAGATCCTTTTCTTAGATTTCTGAGGGTATTTTTTAACCTTTGCAGCACTTTGGGGAAATCTTCCTAATTCTCATAATATGTTAAATATTTCTACTTCTTCTTTCAGACTTAAACCTAACTATTTAAATAAAGAATCTGTCAGCAGTCGGGTACAGCAATTTGTGTTAATTTTGCTTTGGAATTGGAAATTCAGTTTTCTCTCATTTTCATTGTGTTTGCCTCTTTTTAAGTCTGTAAACAGCTGCTATAAAACAGCAATTGCTAATTTCAGAACCAGGTACTAAACATCAGCTTCTGAGAAACAATAGAAATTTTAAACACTTTACCATGCTAAGGCATTGGTTTGAGGTATTCCTTTCTTTCTGGAAAAGCTCCTGCATTCTTCCTCTCCTGTTATCTCTAGAACATCTCATGTTATTTATCACTGCTATGTTTTGAGATTTCTAATGCTTCCAATTTAAATCATTAATAACAAAAGAACCAAGGTTTTTTGTGTTATACTACAGGGATATTAAATATCTGTAGACTTTCTGAATGCCAGTCTGTAAAACAGCACCTATCAGTGAATTTGGTGTGCAGCTGTGTTAATTTAGTAGTATTTTTGTCTCTAGGACTTTTTGCCAATTGATATAACTGTTCTTTATAAAATGAACTTAATCCTTTCTCTTTTTTCTCTTTTCCAACAGAGAATATTGGAAGTGCACAATGAAAATCATCAGTCATAGGAAAAAATGCAAATGAACGTAAGTTTCTTTAATGTTCTGGTTTTGTCTCAGGCACAGCAACATCTGATTTCTTTCTTAGCGTAAGCTCTATCTCCCTTCAATTATGTGAGCTCTAGTGTCAAAATACCCAACTATTAGCCATGTATACCTACAAGGATGCTTTCTCATGCTTTTCAGCAATACTTTATCTTGCTGATCATTACAGATGGACAGATCACCGATCTAGACCAAACTAGGCAAGCAATTGTTAATGCCTCTAAGCTGCGCATGTCCATTATCATTGTTGGTGTTGGTGAAGCTGATTTTAAAGCAATGGAGTTCCTTGATGGAGACAGCAGTGTTCTGGTACCTGTGACAGGAGAGCCAGCATGGGACGTCATCTAGTTTGTGCCTTTCCGACAGTTCAAAAATGTATGTTGTTTTTAAATTCAGAAGAGTCTCAATGCCAGGATGTATGAATTCTAAAAATGATCATGGTCTTGACAAGGCAGCAAGCTGCATGCTCAGAGGACATGCGTGTGCTGCGTGTTCCCAGTGAGAGTTGGATTTTGGCTTCTGTGTTCAAAGCTGTGTCTTGCTGTCTTGCAATTCTTGAGAGCCCTTATTGTATAATTGATTTTGTATACTATCTCTTGGCTACTGCAGGGTTAAAGAGGATGTTCACTGACTTGGCATGTGAACATTTAGGCAAAGAACTAAGATTGATCTCAACTTCAATCACTCACAGGCCTCAACATCAGAGACTGACAATACAATCTTCCTTGCTATTGAAAACAGTCCAGTCACTCACCAGCTCCCTGACTTCCCCTCTTGGCATTTGCATTCCTGCACTTTCCATGGTCAGTTGGGTTGAGTGATTCAAATGAAAACCCAAGATAAAAGACATTGTTAGTGGCTAGGGCAGTTTTTCACTCAGACTAGGGCCATATAAGGGCTATGTGAGTCTGAAGTTGAGGTGAGGACAAGCAGTTTTCATCAGCAGTGCTCACCTGAGACTGATTGGAAGTGCTCCTAAAGCTGTAGCCAAGCAATTCATAAAACAGAATGATTGAGGCAGGTGTTCTGAATTCTCTGAGAGTGTTTCACTAGGCTGCCCAATCTGTTCTTTGTGGTATTTCTGATTTATTCTCCCCATTCTCTTTCCAGACTCCCCAAGAAGCACTGTCCCAGATGGTTCAGCTGAAGTGCCCAAGCAGCTAGTGTCATACTATAAATGGCAGCGGTTGCCCCCCTGAAGCTGCCAGAAATCAAGGTGATGTAGATTCAGGCTAGCCGTGGCTACCTGTAACACTGGGGTGAAGGAGAGCTGCCTGTAGCCATGCTCTCTCTTACACACTGTGGGTGCTCAGTGCCTTGAGATTGCACCAGTCACACCACTTCTTTCACCTGCTTGCGCGGAGTCTTTGATCTTCCCTATTTCTATTGGAAGAAATGTAGATACAGAAAAACCTCCAACTGATGGAAGTTCTTGTCACAGAAAGATCGACCTTGTTGGTTTTCTACCTTGCAACAGCAACACATTGTGACACATCACACCGCACATAGTTGCTTGACACAGCCCGTCTGCTCCTCACTGTCAGGGTGAGCCTCTGAACTGATCCTCTAGTGCTGAGCCTCGTGAGAGAAATGTTGCAGCTGTGTGTGCTGTAATGACACTTACAGTGTGCTCCTTGATCGTGTCTTTTATCAAACTGCCTTTGAAATGGGGACCCTTCTTTTCTGGATGTGATCAAGGACTATTGATTGGATGCCTGAGGTAGTTCCTGTTGTGCCTTCATAAAGTGCCAGTATGGGTTTTTTTTTGTTTCAGTGACCATACCTTTCTCTATTCTTTTTAATCACATTTTTCTGTTAACAAATTTGTTTTCTGTGATTAACGCCTGCTTGAAGCCATAGTTATAGTTCAAGAACATTGCACTTTGCTTAATTATGGGGTTAAATGAGGATTAATAATTAATGGATTGGGATGAGATTGAGTCACATTAATGTGACTTTAAAAATGCAGCAGTTGGAAACAATGAAATGAAGGTGCTTTGAGTGAATTCTTTATATCCCACAAGTTACAAAATTAAGAAGTAACTTACCTGTGGAACTCCAAGAAGGTGCTTCCTTATCCTCAGTAGTGTGAAGTGTGCATTACATGATCTTGGAACTGTAGAACAGGCACATGATAGCAAAGCACAAATGTTTTGAGCAAGATGGTTCATTTCCAAGTAATGATAAAGAAACTTGGGCTTGTCATTGCACTACAAGTGTCATTACTTTCAGTTGCGTAAATAAATATTCTACTTTGACTTTGACAAAATGTCTGGACTCTTATTTCCTTCCTGGATTTTCCTTTTGTTTTCCAGCAATGTGGATGATGTTGTTTCAGTATCTGAGTTGAGCCTAGGTTCAGTGAGATCCAAGAAAATAGCACAGCCAGTTTGTCCATCATTGTTAATTTTGTTCAGCTTTAATCACTAAGACTGCTAAATACCACAGCCTTTTCCTGCAGCAAGATGAGATGTTCTTTTACTGTGAAGTTACAAAAGAATTTGTGTGTTCTACCCAATAAACAGAAAGTGGTGAGAATACTTTGAGAGACTGCATCTGTGATCCAGCCCTGAAATTGGTTAAGTTACAAGCCTGAGTGAGGGCAAAACTTGGGGTTGAATTCACATCCTCAACTAGACTAATGTTCTGCGTGGACTCTGCCACCAAACTACCATTATGTAGCTTGTGCTTAATACAGGGTCAGGACCACTGCTGAGCCAAGATGAATCTATTCTAGTTTTTTATTCAAGCCTACATTGACCATGATATGTTCTCTCAGGTTAAATAAACAGCAGCCAGCTTCCTCTAGAGAAAGCTGGATTGTCTTTCTTGACACCTAGCCTGCAGCACCCCGTTTTCTTGCACTTCTTGCACTAAGTCTTGCATTTTAAGACTTCCTCTTGAAGGAAACTGAGCAACCCCTCTTCGAGTGGCTTTCTAAACTGAAATGTGTTACAGGTGTGGAAGAGAGGGAAGAAAACTGCCAAGTCATCTCTGAGAAACTTCTTGTAGTTGAGAATATCCTTTGCTTGTGTTTTCAGCTGCTTACAGCCTGTAGACAGAGCCCTCCTTCTCTGTTATGCATATGAGAAACCTAAGGCTGGGTTTTTTGTGTGTGGATTTTGAAGCCCATTTTGCCTCTCCTTTTTAAACCTCTGCCAGCTTCCATCCAAAAGGGAGTGAGTCCTCCGTGTCTGCCCTATACAGAGTGGAATTGCTGTTCTGCAGTGAGCTGAGGTATCTCCAGGTATCAAACTCATTTATGGTATAAGAGACCTTTCCCCTGTTTTGGGGAGGAAGAGGCCAAGAAGTTGTAGAGATAGGTCTGAGGAAGTTCTTCCCCCTGTGGGAGCAGACCAGAATTTGAAGGAGGTGCTTTTTACCCACAGGTAAGTGGCTGAAATGTGAACAAGAAAAGCGAAACAAGTCCTGTAGTTGTCGCTTAAGAACAAAAGCTGCATGGGTGTGGGTCCATATGAAAAGCCATGTGAAGCTAAATTTGGAAGCTACTGACCTGGGATGGCAGAATTTTACCTGTTCTCTGTCTTTTACTCTCTTTTACTGGCAGAGGTGGCACAATTCCTGGAAACTTTTAATTCTTAAACGTGAATGACTTTATACCATATACTTATACCATATGATGACTTTATACCATATATACCACATTAAGCACAAATTATTTCATATCATATATCACATCGTGTAACTTGATTCGAATAAAAGAGAGTCCACCAGGGCATAGGTCTACACGATTTTCTCTCTCGAGGTTTCGCAGGCTGCAGCCTCCTGTTATCCTGAACTCCCAGCTGCACGTTTCCCTCTTCCTTTCCCCACTGGCTGAGGTACTAGGAAGGTACAGCCTTCCCGAACTGCCTGACATATATTCCCCCTTGAACCTGTCCAGAAGTTCAGGCTTGTGCAGACCCACTTGTCTCTTTCAGGAGCCAAACTGTCTGTGGTCTGCAACAAACTTACTGTCCAAAGTTAGTAAAGACATTAATACCCATTTCAAAGATGTTAACACCCATACCTTCACCATCAAATTGTTTGTCATCAAATCGTTTGTCATCAAATCAAATTGTTTGTCATCAAATTGTTTGTCATCAAATTGACATCTTTCCTATCACAAGTGTTTGGTGCTGGGTGCTGAGAGGGAGAACCAGACCCCCAGGAGAAAGAAATGCCCTCCAAAATCTGCTCAGCTCAGGATCGATTGCTTTAATCTGGCCTGAATTTGTGCTTTGGGGGAGTTCTGGCATCTCTAACAGGTCTCCTGTAGATAGGATGAGCTGGATTAGGCCTGGGGGCTGCAGCAGGGAGCATAGCTGGCTTCTGGCACCATGTGCCCCAAGTCTCCCTCTCCTTCTGAATTTGCCAGCACCCTGTGGAGCAGTTGAAGTTCCTGTCCCACTGCCAGTGGATTTTGATGCTTGTCTCTGCCCTGCAGAGATCTTGCAGCTTGGGTGCAGCTGCTGTCCTAAAGTGATCTGGCATCCTACCTCCAGTGAGTAGCCCCTCAGGCCCCTGCTCAGGAGGCTGCTGAGCATGTGCTCGCTCTTCATGTCAGAAGAGCCCAGTCCTCACAATCTGAGCTCCCCTTTCCCACCCTCCCTCTTTTGATTTGCAGGGTTTTAGCCACAGGACCTGTGATTTTGTGCTGGGGAAGGTGCAGGGCTGGGACTGAAAGCAGAGCCAGGCTCTGTATTTGCAGCTGGTGTCTCTCAGTTCTGAATTCAGCAGCCCAGGTCCCTCCAATCACCAGCTGAACTGTGGCTATGTGATGGGTTCACTTCTGCCATTTCCTGCAGTGCTCCCCGGGTTCCCCCGTGGCCCAGGGCTCCCTCAGCCAGAAGAGGCACATTCTGGGGGGCTCAGCCAGGTGCCCCTGGGTTGAGGGAGGGTGGCAGTACAGCCAGGGCTTCCCCTTCCTCCCTGTGTCCCTCAGCAAGGGCTGCCCTGCCCATGGGGCACTGGGTGTGGAGTGTGTGGCCAGACCGGCTGGATGAGTTGGGGTTGAGTCACTCTGGGCGGTGCACGGCTAGCGAGGGGCAGCAGGGCCTGCCACTGGCTCCATGGCCCTCACCGTTGGTGTCCGGCGGCTCTCCCAGCTGCCAGGCCATGGCGAGCGGCAGATCCAGCTCAGCTTCCGAGGTGGGGTCCGGGTGGCCGGAATGGTAGGGGTTTGGGGGCTTAGGGCTGCGGGCTGCCTTCCCCTGCCAGCACCTCATGCCTCCTTTCTACTTCTCAAGGCTTCACCCAGAAGACAAGGAAGGTCTGCTGTGGCCCAGAGGCCGTCTTCAATGAGGTGAGGAAACTGGGATCATGTGGAACATAAGAGACAGGGATGGGACAGGTTAGTATCTTGGTCATAAAATCATTGACTGGTTTGTGTTGGAAGGGACCTTGAAGATCATCTAGTTCCAACCCCTACACCATGGGCAGGGACACCATCCACCAGACTGTTTTCTGGGAATTGCTCTGCTGTCTCCTTCTTCTGCTCTGCTCAGAGGGGCAGATGGGTCCCTCACATTGCATGTGTGACTTCCATGTACAAACTGAAGGAACTGAAATTCAACTGAGTGACACTGCATGGAAGCTTGGGTACATTGTAGCTGAAGGCAAAGCTCCCTCTGCCCTGCAGTCAATGCCTTGTGGGGCAGGGTGGGACTTGTATGTTTGAGTGCATGTGTGTGCATGCAGGGGCAGGGAGGTGGATGGTATGGGAAGCATGTCCACTTCTCCAGTGCCATCCCCACTGAAGCCTGTGACAGCCTACCTGTGCAATGCCAGTGGGTTCTTCCCACCTGTCCCTTGCTCAGGTCCCAATGCCAATGCCTGGGGAAAGGCAGTGAGGGTGGGGGGGTGCAGGAGGCAGAACAAATGTTTTGGGTGTGTGTGAGTTGAAGCCTCAGAGTGCAGCTTTTCTATGAGCCAGATGACTCCCTGCCTGGGTGAACTCCAAGCAACTCTGAATGTTCCCATATTCTGTCTCACTCTACAACCTGCTGGCTCAGGCAACCCAGCAGGCACAAGCATCCTTGTTTTTCCAGCTCTGTGCTGCTGGAGGGGATCTATCCCTGGCCAGCAGGAAAGTAACTTCCCATCACAGCTGCTTTTCATCATGTACATGGACTTGGTAACTTCATAGGGGAACTAACCAGCCATGAGACATGGGAGAGCCTGGCTGAGAATGAGTTGTCATCCCTTCCTGCTCCATTTGTTTGCAGCTCTTTCGTTGGCCTCACTTTGGAAAGCTTGTCATGGGCGAAAAGTTGTCCATTAAGGTTTACAACTGCAGCAAGGTTTTCACTAACAGGTGAGTCCTTTGACTGTTGGGGTGACCAGTAGAAGTGGGGGAGAAGATATACTGGTCTTTACATTGTATACTGGCAATAGAAAATATATGTTGAAAATTTGATGGAAGGACCAGAATGCCATTTAGAGAGGAAGGATGGAACTGGTTGCTCGTGTGGGGCAGCAATGCTGTATGTATTAAGTTAAATAAGGGGAATGACTTAGTTGTGCCAGCAGTAACATGGACTACATAAGGATCTAGATTAGACCCTCAGCCTGGACAAAGATTAAACAAAGCCCTTAAAAACAGCTACAAAGGCAGGTCTTGCTGCAGACTGAAGACCTGCTGTCACCCTGAACATCCTTGTGGTGACTGTGGCCATGCTGCACCCAAATTCAACATATCTGTAGGTGTAGAAAAGCCCTGAATGAATCATGTTATGGTTTAACCTTTAATAAGACAACAATTTGAATTTAAAAGATCAGCCAGAATTTAAAATGCTTCTAGGTGGCACAGGCGCAACAGTGTGAACTCCGTGGCTATTCAAACAGTTATAAAACACTGCAGGGAAACCCAAGCATAGAGATGACAGATTGAGTAGTGGAGTAAGAAAGGCAGCAGAGACATGTCCTTCAGGATGTGTGAAACATGAAGGGAAAGCTGCCAGCTCTGATAAGAAAATTTTAAGAACTGAAGGAAAATGCACCAGCTGATAATGCAAACCTAATGTTTGAATCCAGCTAATAATGCAAACCTTTTCAAAGATGCCAGAGAAGGCATGGAGAAAACAGATGAGCACAACACATGTGAGACACAGAGGAAGACAGAGCAGAAAGTGTGGCAGAATGTTGTGTCACTGTTTCCTGGATGCTTTTTTTATGAGAGCTGGATCAGAGGAGCTGTCTCTGAAATGTCAATAGAAACTGCTACAGGATAAAGAGAACACAAACAGTAACAGAACAGTAGGACCTGACAGTCTGGAGCAAAGAAGTCCATTGGGAAATGAGTGTATTGGCACTATATCCACACATATCCACTGTTAGGGAGCAGTATAATGACAGTACAGTTCAAAAGCTGTTGGTCTGTGCACTGGGATGGTCAAAATTAAATAGAGAGTGTGGAAGGACAGAAGGGAAAAAATTGTTACATTGCTATATCTGTTTGTGGTCTCTGGACTTCTATGTATGCATCCTTTCTGTGGCAGCAGCATCAAGCTGGCATAGCTGGAAAGGAGGGGGATGAGCAGGGAGACTCCTTCCTTGGGGGTAGGAAGTTGGACAGGCTGTACCTCAGAGAAAAGGGAAGTGAGAAGGAATACAAGAGATCAATAGCTCACAGCTGAAACTGAGATGTGTGGGGAGCAATTCCTCGTCTGAGTCCTGGGTGGGCAGTAAATTCTTCCAGGGGAGGTTCCCAGCTGGCATTTGGGAAGCTCTGCTTCATGAAGGCTTAGCTTGGCTGCCAGCAGAGATGCCACGAGGAGATGGAGGCCCATGTACACATGGGTGTGGACAGTGACACACAAGCCAGGGTTAGGAGTGGCAAATACCATCCTGCATGCTTTACTGCCACTTTCAGGGAGCCAGATGACCCTTCTCCAGGGAGAAGCTGCTTTGGAGTAGGTAAATTTTGGCCAGACTTGATGCAGACATTCTTATGGTCGTAGCTTTATGACCTATTTCTGTATTTTCTTGTGTAAAGCCTCTGTTTCCCAGTTTTATCTGGAAAGAGTCACCCCACCTCTACTGGGTGTCCAGACATAGACTGGTTCCTGTGAAGCCCAGCTCTGCCGAAGGGGAGATCTCCTTTGCCCTCCATGAGTCTGGATCTGCACAAGCCTTTAACCATCAATGGCAGTTCAGTTGCAAGTAGCTGCGTGGGCATGATTGGGGTAAAGGCAGGACCTGCTGCAGGGTCAGTCTCAGGTATTCAGCTGCCAGACTTCCTATGGAAAACACTTTAAGGCTTTACACTCACAGCTTGGAGGGGCTGTGAGCAGGAGAATGGAGGTCCCAGTAATCCCCAGGATGTAGGCACTGATGTTATTACATACAGTGTTGTTGCAGTCTCTCTTTTTATTCCAGTGTTTGGAAAATTAATCCATGAACACCAGAGGTTTATGCCCAAAAAGGAGACAGAGGAGTCCTCTAACTTTGAATGAAGGGAGATGTCATGGGCGTTTTCCATGGGGTCTCTCAAATTGAGGAGACAGCCTCCTTTTTATCCTAATTTCCCAGCTGCATTTCCCTCTCTCTTTCCCCATTGGCTGAGGTGCTTGAAATGTACAGACTTTCTGAAATGCATAATTCCTACTACTCCCTTCTAATGTATACCTCCCCCTCCCCATTTCTTTTCCTTGTGTCAATCAATGGAATTTCTATCGAATGTATGGTTCTTCTGATGGTTTATTTCATCTCTCCATATCTAACTTTATTCATCAGCAGATTCACAGTTTGTTTGTAAAGACAAATCTCTCATTCCTTTCACCAGGCTTCTCGGTACCCTTGTCCTCAGCCTTCAGCACCTGATGACATCCGGAAGGCTAATCCTGCAGGAGTCCCTTGTGGACAAGGACAACAGAGTCACTGGTGTAAGTCCTCTGTGGACAGCCTGACTATCAGCATTCAGTAAGGCTTTGAGGGAAACCTCATGTGGTACTCCCCAGGTGGAGTGGGAGCTGAGGAGGAATCCAAAGTGCTGTTTGAGCTGGAAGCACTGTGGCATTTGTGCCAGCTCTGCACAGGGACGCAGACACTTCACATTCACCAAGAGGTTTCTAAGAGCATCTTCAAATGCATGAGGTGGGCTGAGGCTCCTGGAGACCTGCCAAGGGCCTGAATGAGCAGAGAAAGGCCTCATAAAACCTTCTCAAGTCTGGGCAATACAGGTAGGAAGTGGCATCTTATCTGCTTCATGCACTATGAAGTACAAGTGTATGGGCTGCTGCAGTGATGGAGTGAGGTGGAAAGTGGTAGGGTGCCTTGGGACCCCCAGCAAGATTTTGGGTTAAACATTAGCACTAACTGGATGGCTTAATGAGTGTCTGGGACAGTATGAATGTCTCTGACACCTGACTGACTCTCTGCACTGCTCTCCAGGTCCTGCTCTCCTCCTGCCCTGGCACTGGGGCTCAGTCGGTCCTTTGTGCTTGTAGAAGATGAACACTACCCTAAAAAGAGCTGTTTTCTGCCAGCTGGGTGTGAAGGCAAAATTCAGTGGGTTCCAGATTGCCAGACCTGTGTGCCAGGGCAGCTGGCAGGGCAGAAGGAGCAGAGGTGGAGGCAGCAGTCCTGCAAGGTGCTGCATTTCTGCTTGCTCTTCACACAGGCAGTATGACTAAACAACATGGAGGCATATAGTATGCAGCTCTGTGACCACCAGCTTGAGTGGCACTGACACAGGTTGCTGGTATTGCTGGACTCCTGGATCACAGAGCAGGTCCAGGTAGAAATAGAGCACTTCCAGGATGATTTTTAGCCTGTGCAGCTCACTGGATAAATGTTCATGCCAGCAAAGAGACAGTGATTAGACTCACCCGTTGGTGCTGGTGATGGTTTGAAGGGACTCCACTGTGTAGGGTCAGAGCTACCCTGTGGCCCAGCCCTTCGCCCTCTGGGTGTCTCTTCCCTTGTGCTAACAGCAACACATGCACTGATGAGCTGCTCCAACCAAAACCCAACCACATTCAGTTATGCTGTGTTAGTCTGGATTGTGCCACCCTGGCTGCACAATAGCTGCAGGGGACAGAAAAAGGGAAGGCGAGACTGCCCATCCAAGAGCAGCCTGGGACCTTCTCAGCTCAGCTTGGAAGAGACATGACCCCAAGGGAGAAGCTGCTCCTTCAGCAAAGTGGGAATAAAGCCATTAGTCTTCCTGCTAGTCCAAGTCCTGTTCTCCTCTGGGACTTGAGTTACTTGCACCCCTTTTTCTTCTGGTGGTTTGAAGGAGTGTTTTTAGAGCCTTAGCTTTTTATCCAACTTTGTCTCAGGCTTCTTCATGCTCCAGCCTTTGCTGCTACCTTTCCTGATCACTGTACTGCTGCATTCTTGGACTGCAGTTCTTTTCCCAGAAATGTGTGTTTTCCAGGGATTGAGCTCTGGACCCAGAGTACATGCCCTTCAGCTTATTAAGAAGTGATCCCTCCATTCTGGTGTTTAAGGCCTCTGCTGGGAAATCATTTGCATTTTTGTTGGTTTGAGATCAGGCTGGCCACCTGCAGACCAAGGGTGTTCAGGCCTGTTCTGGCTTTGCTGATACCCAGCATGCTCTGTACTTCTCTGGCTATCCTTCCTTGTCTTCTCTGCCTGTGATGCAGGCTCTTGGTGTGCTGATGGCTTCTCCAGCATTTTAATCCAAGCTGTCCTCCCTAGGGATGCTCTGCCAGCTGTCTTGTGCCCCCTCCAGAGACACTGCTCCAAATCCTGCATGTTATTGTGCAGGGCCCTCCACAGTTTCCTGGTCAAAAATGCCTCGAAGTGACTCTTGACTCTCGGGGTCTCTTTATGGTAGATTTGTAAACTTGAGCCAGCTTTTATTCAATGAAACATGGAGTTTGAGCAGCTGTGGCAGAGGGAGTTTTGTAATGTCTAGCTTGTTGATGGAGGCAGATAACAGGATCTGGTATAAATATGCTGCTTGTTGGGATGTGACCACTTTTCTTTCGTTTCCTTCCACCAGCTCCTCACTTCTTTTTTTCTTCCATGCCCCATTTTCTCTTTTTTTGTGACATTTCTGCCACTCTTTAGTGGCTGCCAAACTCTCAGGCCATTTCACTTTTTGCTTGTAGATCTACATTGAGTTGGATTTATGCTACCAGCCTCCAAATGGCTCAGCAGGGAGCTGGGTTGAAGAGGATTTTGTCTATCTTACGAAAAACAGGTATGGAAAACCTAAGAGCAGATTTCAAGGCAGTTTGCACAGCTACCTTTGTCAGTGGCAGCCTTTTGGATGCTATTGAGCCTCATTGACTCTCCACTTTAGGCTGATGCACCTCAACTCTACAGCAGCAATAAGGGAGAAGGGCTCTTGGATAAAAATACCTTGTCATCAGAATGAGCCTTTGACTGCAACAATCCACTGTAGGTGCTGGGAGTCCTGGGACACCCCGGGAGACCCTTGAGAGTATTTCTGCAGCCTTCCTGGCTTGTGGTTGCAAAGTTGCAGAAAGCAATGACTTTGGCCTCCAGCAACTTTATGCATCCTGCATGCTGGCGGTGCCCAAAACCAGGGGAGTTATGGGTTTCTGGGCAGACAGGATGACAGGCAACAGCAAGGCCTGCAGAGTGTCACTTGTGGAACTAGAGGGAAAACAGCAGACACATGGGATGGACAGTGGATAAGCTTAGGAGAAAATTACTGGTGTCCCTGCCAAGAAATAAGCAGGAGAGTGGCTAGGGCACTATTACTTAAATGCATCAGGGAACAGCCATGGAACACTGGTCATTGCAGAAAAACATATTTTGTTTTTACAGTTTGGAGTTAATCATCCACAATCCTGGATTTGAGGAGTTGGAGTAAGTAGCCCTTGAATGTCTTGGCTCACCCTCCTGTGTGGAGGGCAATACACAGCCTACTTGTCAGGGCTGATATATGGCTCATGGCATGGGGCGGGGCTTGCAGGACTGCCGAGTGGCTGAGAGCAAAGGAACTGGACAAGAAGGCTGGTGCACTAGGCAGGAAGCTGGCAAAAGGTCTGGCAACTGATGAAGAAGAGGAAGAGGAAGAAGATTTTTATAATACATCTGAGATTGAGGCCTCAGGCATCATCTTCAGCCCTGTGAAGAGGTATCGATGGCATGCTTTTCTTTCTTGCCCTTGCTTTGGTCCTGGGGTAGAAAGCTCTGGATCTTGGGGAATTCCTGCAGCTCATGGCAGTCTGCTTTGGCAAAATGTCAGAAAACTTCCATCTCTATTGGCCCTAGACAGGGTGTGTTGGGGATTTGGTCATTCCCATTATTTACTAGGTTTTCTGTTGCTTCCCTTGATGGGGACTTACTCAGGTCCATGTTGACAAGGACACCTGCTCACCTGGCCTTTTTTTTCTGTGCAGCCGCTCCAGACCCTGCTCTGCACGGGACCTCTTTGCCATCCCAATGCCGCAGAGTTTTCAGGTACTGTAGCACTGGGTGCATGTCCCTGTAGCTGCCTCTGGCCCTGCAGTCTGTCCCTTACTGCCTTGCTTCAGGCCTGGGCTTCTCCAGTTACCACATATTCTGTATGCGTATGTGATATATCTCTAACATGAAGACCTTTGTGCTTTGTATGACTTCCCCGGGCAAGATGCAAGATTCCCTGATGGACTGCATCCATGAGTGCCGGCCTCAGTATCAGTAAGCCCATGTAGTTAGCTATGGATAAAGAGGAGAAGGGAATCAGCTACATGTGCCATTGCAAAACACTGCCTAAGCAGAGCTTCAGAATACCCAGGCAGTGCTGGTGCCTGCCAGCTTTCCCAGGGCCTTGTCTGTCTTCCTTAGGGACAGCTGTGGGAGATGACCAGGGCTGGAGGTCCCTGTGGGGGCTTTCCAGGAGGCTGTTAGGAAGTTGTGGTTCTGGTGGATTACCTGACATCAGGCTAAACTGATTTCAGGGCAGGTCTCCCAGACTGACTATGGATTTAAATCCTCCTCTGGTTCTAAGTAAATGTGGACTCAGATTTGGTCCTATCAACCAAGCAGGAAGATTTTGTGAGGGTTGAATTTCCTACCATCATTCTCCTGAAGCAATTATTCTGTATCTTAACGGTGGTCTAATTACTTGTGCTGAGACCAAATGTGAGAGCATTTCTTGCATATCTTAGACATGTAAGCAGTTGCCGTAAATGAGAAGGCTGCATTCCAGTCTTTCCAATGGTGTCCATCTCAGAAGGGTTCAAAAAGGAGGATGCAAAGAGCATCTTCTCCACATTGCTCTGTGAACCCTGCCATGTGGGAGCAGTGGGTTTGCAATCCCTTGGGATAAGAAACTGAGGGTACACATGCTGCTGGGAAGGCCTGCTCTTGTCAAAAGTACTGCAACTCTTATGCTTTATTTCCTTGCTTGTCTGAAAGAAACAAGTATCTCAAAAACTACTTTGATCTGTCCTGGCTGTAGCAGATTTCAGCAGCCATGCTTTTGCCTGGAGTCCACCTCTGTATTGAGAGTGCCCTGTACATGTGCATACTGGTACCGTTGAAACAATCTCACGATAGAGATGTAAACAAGGAGAGTGCTTATTCAAACAAGGAGACTGCTAATTTTCTCCCATATTTTCTCAGATTGGGATTAATGTAATTGAAGCACAGAAGCTGGTGGGGGTGAACATCAACCCCTTTGTTGTAGTCAAGGTGGGAGAGGAAAAGAGGCACACGGCAACACAGAAGTCAACAAACTGCCCCTTCTACAATGAAGTATGTGACATGGGCAGAGGCTCTGTCCTTGCCCCACCAGTGTCCCGAGTGCCCGGGATCATCCTTACAAGGGATGCCTGGAAGCCTGGGGCTCAGCTGTTATGCTCTTCTCTTTCAGTATTTTTTGTTTGACTTCTATGAACCAAGGGACATTTTATTCCACAGACTCATAGAGATCTCGGTATGTATATCTTCATCTTTCACTGGTTAGTGGTACAGCCTGATGCTTCTGTGTGTAGACACTGGGAGTGATGGGCAAAGCAAGGGTACCGATACCATTGAGGTGTTCCAGCCAGAAACACCTGCCCACAGAGAGCCACAGGGCCTTGCTGTGGCTACACTGGGGCAGAGACCTAGCCCTGCTCTGAGCTAGTGCTGGGGAGTGCTGCCTTCCCACCTCCTCCAGGTAAGGGTTTTTCTTCACGCTGTGACTGAAGTGGGGCTTCTGGGGCACTTTCTTGCCTTCTCCTTTGTTGCCCTGCTGTTTTGGCAGCAATTTCCTACTGCCCCTTACCCTGGAGCCTCATCCTGCAGGTCCTGAAGATAAGTGACTGATGTGAGGGAAGCTCAGAAATTATTTGTGCTGTAGAAAAGCCCAGGTAGGCAGAGAGGTTGAAAATCCCTTGGCCCAAAGCACAAAGGCTTCCCCAAAACACAGGGATGTTCTGAAGATAGCTAAACCCAGCCAGCACTTCTTTTGCCAAGTGGTCTCCAACATTTTCCCTGTGAAGGCTGCACATCTGTTCTGCTGATGAGAGTTCAGCAAGCATTGAGCAAGACTTGAGTTTTGGGCGAGACACTAGCCTGGTGGGGTCATGGCTCTGCCCTTACCCAGCAGGATATAGATACAAGGACTTCCTGTGGGGAAATAGATATAATCTAGCTCCATTGTTGGGGTGTGGTTTACCTGGGACTGCAGAAGCTGAATTGGTTGCACATGACTGCCTTGGTCTGGGTTTAACTGAAGCCTATGGGCTGGTGGGCTTTGTGGGTGTGGTTGGGTAGGAATGGGTTAGTCCTAGGGCTAACACAGATGGGTCAAACTGCATGAGCTTGCAACCACTGCCTCAGCTGTGCTTTAGAACAAGCACCTCTTGGCAGCCCTGTGTTCCTCAGAGATATCTGGTTGTGTGACCTGGCTGCCCACACCTCATGGTGCTCAGGGGGACTTGTGCTGTCTGCAGGTTTTTCACTCAAAGAAGATACCATTTCTGGGAACTTGCATAGGAACATTCAAGATGGATGTTGAGACGGTGTACAGCCAGCCAGGTAGGAGGGATTGCACCGCATACCTGTGCCTGACCCTGGCTCTGTCTGAAACTGGTTTTTCCTTTATGCTTGGATGAGTCTGGTCAGGTCCTGGCTTTAAAGCAAGTTAGTTTGCATGAAGATCTGAGCTTGCTCCTTCACCCAGATGTCTGAAGGCAGGTGACACCTCCTGCACCTTCAGAGGCAGGGTCAGGGCCAGGGCAGTCTTTATTTGGATGGTGTTGGGTGTGAAATGGTAACATGGCTGCTCCCTAGGGAACTTCTCCTCTTCCCTCCCAGATCACAGATTTTTCCAGAAGTGGGCAGTTATCAGTGACCCCATGGACACCCGGGCAGGTGTGAAAGGCTTTGTGAAGTGCAACATCTCTATCTCTGCACGTGGGGATATTGTGGGCTTCCTTCCCACCTATTCCAGGAACCAGGATGAGGATATTGAAAGGTAGGTGCAGTGTGATCTTGCATGGCTCTGGGGAACACTGCCATGTCTCTCTTCACACTACCTTTTTTGCTTCATTTCCCTGCTCTTCTGATGGGCAAAGACCCAGTGAAAAAGACCTGTGGTGAGGCAGGACCCAATCTTCCTGCCAGTCAGTGAATTTCCCATCATTGTGTCCTGTGGACTCCAGGAAAGAGGCAGAACACGATTTTGTCTTTCAGGAACTTGCTGCTGCCTAAGAGAGTCCCTGCAGAGAGACCCTGGGCCAGGGTCTGCATCAAACTGTATCGTGCTGAGGGCCTGCCTAGCATGACAGCAGGCATCATGGGTGGTATCTCCAGGATCATAGGGGAGAGAAAAGTCTTAATCGACCCATATGTGCAGGTCTCATTCTGTGGGCAGCAGGTGAGTCTGAGAGGAATCTGTGTTGGGAAGGCTGATTATCCTTTGACTGTGTGGCAGCATGTGGTGGGCTCATGATGCCAGGGGCATCCATGGGCACAGCAATCCCACTGAAAACAGGCTGGGAGAGCATGGGTTTCTCTAGCAGTGGCCTGAGCTGTGTGGCCATGGTTTATGCCATGTCTGGGTGAGAAGGTTGTTCTCTACTTTTGTCTCTACAGAGAGCTGCTCATGGGACAGTTCCAGCCCTGGGCACAGCTACTGGCTGAGCTACTGGCTTTGCAGGCATAGATTGATATCCTTAAACATAGGGACAGGGTCAAAAAATCCTGGAACAGAAGTCCATTTTCTATGTCAAGCTGGGCTCACCCTGAGACCCTTGAGAGACTTTACTGAGATAATGGCCCAATTTTTGCACACAAGGTTAGGGTTTCTGGTCTTGTGATATCCATTAATATGAGAATCAATCCCTGGGCAGTCTTGTGGGCCTGGAGTGCCCCAGGCAACCCTTAGATACCTCTGAATCTGCTGCCTGCTTGCATTCCCTTGATTGTGCAGGTCATGCCAGGGCCTTGGGACAGCCTCCCATTAATGAAACAGAGAGGAATTGCAGGAAATAGGAGCAGGAATGCAGGAAATAGGAGCAGGGATGTGCCACCCCCAGAGCCTGCCCTGCACTCTCTGCAGGTGGTACAAGAGAACATTCCATTCCCAGACAAGCTCTGAGGCATCTCCTTCTCTGGACACCAGTTGGGACTGTGGCTTTCACACCTTCTCTTTCCCAGGGGGAAACATCAGTGGAGACCAACACCACTGAGCCTGAGTGGAATGAGCAGATCAGTTTCATTGAGATGTTCCCACCTCTGTCCAGGAAGATAAAAGTCCAGGTGCTGGACGATGCCAATGTTGGTGATGTGGCCATTGCTACACACTACATTGACCTGCAGGAGATCTCCGACCCTGACAGGAATGGTGAGACTTGGTTGGCATGGCTGCCTAGGGGCCGGATGTCCTGGGCAGTCCCTTGCCATGTTCTGGTGTCCTGGGCAGTCCTGGTGGAGGTGTCTCTGCAGTGGCACCCTGGAGCATAATGAAACCCTGTTCCTGTCTCTGCAGGCTTTAACCCCACATTTGGCCCAGCCTGGGTGAACCTATATGGCTCCCCCCAGAACTCAGCTCTTTGGGATGTCCACCAAGACCTCAATGAAGGCATGGGTGAGGGCATCTTCTACCGTGGGCGCATCCTCATGGCTATCACAGTGGACATCTTCAGCAGCCCCAGCACGGCAGAGAGGAAGCTTGGGGATAGGACGAGAGGTGCCCTGAGAAAACTGAAGCTGAAGAAGAAAAGTAAAAAATCCAAGGAGAAAACTAAAGAACTGATCAAGCTGCAAGAAGAGGGGGAGGCTGGGAGCTCTCAGGAGGCCGAGCAGCCCAGGGAGGTCACTGTGGAGGTGGAAGAGCTTCATCCACTCCCTGAAGTGAGTTCTGTGCTGACATGGCTGATCCAGGCTAGTCTTTGGCATGCACAATTGTGAAGGGAAAGAGGCAAGGTGGGAGGTAGCTGTGTTGGTGCAATAACCATCCCTTTAGCCTACAGCCTGCTCAGTGCCTTCACACAAGCATCAATCAATCCATGTCTCTGCACCAACACCTCAGGATTTCCAAGAAATTTTATCCTGCTTCTGGCAGCCCAGCAGTGATCTCAGTAGCATCCTGCTGAGATCCTGTGGAAGGGCTGGCAGGCATCAGTTATGCCCTGGTTAACACTGCCCAGGCAGTGTTTTGGCACATGAGGCTCTCAGGCTGATTTCTGTCTTCTTGCTCAGAATGTGTTGGGGAGAAAGGATGAATTCCTTCTCTTTGCTGCCTTCTTTGAAGCCACTATGATGGACTCCTCTCTCAGCTCGAAACCTATCAGCTTTGAAGTCTCTATAGGTGGGTATTCCCCAGGACCCCATGTCCAGAAACCATGGGAACAGTGTGAATCTCTCTCTGCAGCCAAGTCAGTTCTTTACAGTGCCCTGTCAAGTCAGACTGGGACCTTGGGAAGGATGAGGAATGAGTCCAGGGAGTGTGCACAGTGTTTACTTACCTGAAAATCCTGTATCTTTTCTATGGGATTGGAGATATGCACAATTTGTGTGAATTACCTGTTTTGGGAAAGTTTGGGGAAACTCTTCTAGTAAGTGGGGGTACAAAGAAGTAGAAGGTTTGGAAGTAAGGAAGGGAAGCAAAAGAGGGAAAGCTGGAATACCGGGGTTGGCCATGTGGCACTGAGAGGATGTGACAACTGATGGGGAAGCAATGGCCTGGGAGTCGGTCAAAGCCCCCACCTGCTAAGGTGGACAGGTGGAGATGATTGAGATGATTGATGCTGAGATACTACTTGGGGAGCTGTCACGGACCCCAGTGTAGGGATATAGATGGTAGTCAGCAGCCACTTGGTGAAGCTGGCAGAACAGGAGAAGGTGTACACAAGGACTTCCTTGCAACTGCCCAGCTCCCTCTTGGACATCCTGGTTGTCCATGTGATAGGACACAACTGCGAGTTCCCAAAGCAGTAAATCCTTATGTTTCTCTTGGCAAGAAAACTGCCAAGAGTCTCATTTTGCAAGATAGAAAACTTCTTTTCTAAAAAAACCTGAGTGATTCCACTTACCCATTTATAATTTAATGCTCACTTTCAAGGAAACTATGGCAAATCGGAAGAGGTTGTGACCAAAGGATGGCAAAAAGTGGAAAAGGGAGAAGTGAAAGAAGAAAGGCAGCCTTTACTCAATGCTGGTTCAGGTGGTGAGCTGGATGCTGAAATCCTGACTCCAGCTTTAGCAGCACTGAACAAATCAGTTACAAAGAGCCAGAGACCAGAGCCCATGGAGTATGACAAGTAAGTCTTCTATATCTTTCCATCCCACCTTCCCTGGAGCTGTCACAGCTTCCCAGGTTGGTTGTTCCAGATCTTATTAGAGGTCTGCTCAGCAATGCATCATAGGTTTCTCTTCCTTGCAACCCTGCTGCTTGCCATGGCCTAGCTGGCTGGGATTTCCCAGACACCATAATCCTATGAGCCCTATGGTGTCTGTTTGATGTGTGCAGATGGCCAAGGACAGGGTCCCAAGCAAACTGAGACCTGTCAATAAAAGCCATCCCTTGTCTGCTTCACAAGCAGCATTCTAAGGGCTTGTTTTCGGGGAGGAAGGAGAGGAGTACTCTTGGAATATGCTGTCCTATATTGAACAGGCAAGACACATACACAAGCTCTTCTGATGATATGCTTGCACTGGGAATGCTGCCTAGTTTGTCCCACATGCCTGGCAATGTCTTGGTCTTTGTGTTGTGCAGCCTGTGCCTGCTACTACTTAGTCCCATAGCAGTGAGAAATCTTGGTGGCATCCCATGTTCCTGTTAGCCTCATTCATCTGAGCATGTGCTGCTGTCTCCACTAGAAACTGTGTGCTAGTTTGGGATGGGAAAGGGTAGATCCATGATGCAGCACCTAAACCAGCCAATTAATTCCCTGTGAGGAAGACAGAGTTCAGCCTCTGCTCCCTTGCTGGGTGTGCAAGCACGTGTGTTATGATATGGCATATGCTTTCTGTAGCAGTAGCCATAACCTCCTCTGCCTGCTGTCCTTAGGTCATACAGCTGCCTGCCCATGACACATGAAAAACCCTGCGTGTATGTATGGAGCTACTGGGAGGATCACACCTGGAGACTGTGCATTTCCAACCGGATTGTTAAACTGGCAGAGCGCCTGGTAGCATGTTCAGGGTGTTTGTCTGTGGCATGCTCCTTCATGGTGTGCTTTCCTTGTTGCATGTGCAGTTGCTGTGCGAGATGTTTGCTGTCCTCAGAACCCATGCAAGTCCATGTCTCTCACAGGGCTTAGTCCCACCTGCCCTTTAGACAGGTTGGGTAGGCCACATGAGCTCATGCTGTGCATCTGCCTGGTGGTGATTCCTGGATGAGTTGAGTGATGTGATGTGATATGATGTCTGTGACAACAATTTCCTCTGCTGTGAGTCCTGAGCTGTGTGAGCCCTGGGCAGCTGATTCAGCAAGCAGACTGTCAGCCTCAGGTTGTCATGAAGGGCACGTAGTCTCTCCCTGGGACCTTGTCTTTCCTTTTTGGGCTTGAAGATTAGAAAGCAGAGCTTACCACAATGTATGTTAGTGGCTGCTCGAGGACTGAGACACAAGGTGTTGTTGTTACAAATGTTGAGGTTATCCTCAGGCTCTGGAGAGTCCCTGGCAGCATAGTGCTGATCTGCAGCACTCATGAATCCCAACTCTGCAGAAAGGCATAAGCCATTTGTGGCAAATGCATCCTTGCAAGGTTTTACTCTAACCCCTCAACCAGGTGCAAGCTTCGTGAATATTGTGATTTTGCTGCAGGAGCAGGGGTTGGATGACGTGGAGAAGCTCTTGAGAAGACCAAAGGCTAAAGCAGAAGCGCGTCTAAGAGAGGTGCTGGAGGAATTTGTAGCTGGATGCAGGTTAGGATGTCCCTGATTTCATGAAGTTTCTTGTCTTCAGGTTAGGAAGTCATATCATGTTCTGCCTGGGCTGTATGTGGCCTTCTCTCTTGTCCTTTTGAGGTGGATGTGCAGAAGGAAATGAGGATGACTTGGGAAAAGGACCCCTCCCCCATAGCTCTTCAAGCTTGGACGGGAGACACCAGTCCTGTTCTAAGAATCAGAGGGGTCATACATGGCAGCCTCAGTGTTCCTGGGCTCCCATGTCTTTCCTAAATGTGAAAGACATTTCCTTCACTCTTTTCAATCATCCAGTCAAAAGACCAGTGTTTCAATGCCCATGTAGGGGCTGATATGCAGTTCAGTCCACAGTGCAACTGCAGAAAGGGAACCTCAGGTGCTGAGAATCCCCATTGTACCTTCTGAACCAACAAGCTTGCAGAAGAGAGGGCATTGCAGAAAGACACATTGGTACCTGGGATTTGGAGCTTGTGTCCCTGCTGTGAGCTGTGCTCAACATGGCAGGTCCAGAGGATACAGGGTCTGTGCTGCTTTTCTCATTGTAGGCAATATTCACTCAGTGCAGAAAAAACCCCAATGGCTCATTCAAATAACCTGGACAGATGTCGGACAAAATACCTGATGCGCAACATTGTAAGTTGTGGGCTTGGTGGTAGTTGGTGGAAGCTTGAGCTCTGGGGAAACTTCTGGAGGATCAGCAGGAACTGATGCTAAGAATGAAACCTGGAGCTAAGACTCACTGTATCGGTCATAGACTTTTACTACAGCATCTCCCAACTTCTGCTCAGAGCAGAACAGGGAACAGCAGAACAATTTCCAGAACAGGGAACAGAGACAGAGTCTGGCCATGGCTCCCCCCAGTTTTGTGCAGATGCTATGCCCTGATGCCTTCCTTCATCTCCACTGGGGCATATGTGATTGAGCATGTACATATTGTTGCGCAGTAGGTTGCTGGAGGCCTTTTGGTGTACCATATTCCCACAGGCAGTTTTGTGGTGGCTCACTGAGATCTGCTGCTTCTGAAAACTCAGCCCCTTGGCTGGGTACATAAACAGCAGGTCTACAACAGTCATTCATCTGTCTGTCCTTAGAAAGGGCAACACTTGGGCACTTATCACCCTGCACACAAGACCAGCTAGCTGAGTGAGAGCACAATTACATACCCTCCATCACAGCAGAGCACAGCTCACAGCACAGTCATAGCCCCCATCAGACTACAAGATTTTGAAAGGCTGACCAAAATGCAATGACAGCAGCAGGAAATAAAATGTAGGCATATCCTTCCCTCTGTTTCCTTGTATGTCATCACCTGAGCTATGGTGAAGGTACTGTGCTAATCTGAGACACTCTGGAAGAGAGAACCCACCCAAGAGATGAGTTTTCTGGCCTTGCCAGTCCATAGTGGGTGTACACCATGAATTTCTTCTGAATTTCGTTATTAGTTTTGATCAATCCCAAAGTCTCTCCTCAGATGTGTACACTATCTCTGATATGTACTAATGGTGAAAGCCATGCCCTGTGTTGCAGTTTTCTACATCTTCATATTCCCACACTACTGTGGCTCCAAGTTGCTCCCTGGCTGAAGTGTCCCACAGACACTATCTGGAGCCTTAGACCACCAGCTTCTGAAATGTTTTTTCCTTAGACATCTTTCTGCCCCAAATGATTTTAAAGCTCGTGTTACCAGATTATATTGGCCGGGCTGATGAGTTACTGGACTCTCCAGTTCTTGGCACCCTTTGCTAAATGGCTTGTAACAGGTTCATGGAGGTTTGCTCTCAGCAATTGGGCAGTGAGCCATGGTGGAGGTCAGGATGCAATGAGGCAGGATGGATGTGGTGCAGGATGGATGGAGCACACTGGAGGGTCCCTGCTGATGCCCCATGTGGGGTGGCAGTGGGGCATGGCTGGTTGTGTGACAGCTTGTGCTTTCTGTTCAGGTCCTGTATGCAAAGCAGGGGATCCGTGTGAGGCGGCGCCTGACTCGAGACAATGTCAAGGAGAAGGCTAAGGAGACAAGGAGGATCCTGACAAAGATACGCTTTGCAGCTAAAGAGGTACAATGGCTCCTAGGGAACCCCTGTTCTGAGCTGGAGATGGAAGGCAAGGAGAGGATACTGAGCTGGCTGCTGGGGCTCTCACCAGTCTGGGCTGAAGCTTTTCCTCTGCTGTCTTTCCTCACTATGTAAAATTCCAAGTTCTAGCTACTGGAAGTTACCATGTTTCTGGTGATAGCTCTAATGAGGGATGAGGCCAGGCAGCTTTGCAGGGCTGTTGGTGGTGGAGCAGAGGTCCAAGCAACTCTGCAGTGGGTAGGAGGCAGAGCTGGGCCAGCTCCAGGCCTCCTGGGCCTCTCTGCCCCACCAAGGCCTTGTCTGCAGCAGACAGTTTTGCCTGGGAAAACAGCCTTGCCTACACTTCCACTTCCAACAGTGCTGCCTACACTTCCACCAGGGACTGACCCTAGATACTTCCTGCAGATTCAAACTTGCATTGGAATAAGGTTCTCATCCATGGCAGAGACTCTCTACATTCAGATTGTTTGTATTTTAAGTAACTAAAAAAAATTGGTGTGTTTCTTTAGTGTCAACCAGAATGCCATGTTTGCTGATATAAGGTGGACAGATGCTGTTGAAGTTTGGAGAAGTCTTTCACTAAGTGAAGTAAAATAATTTTCACATCTTTAGCTATGTGAGGGTAGAGTGATGTACAATTGTATTGATGGTGTTTGCCTTCCCAAGTCACTGTTTCTGTGATGGAGCCCTGCTGTTCTGGGGATGATTGACAACCTGCCTGTCCACAGAAGGAAGGAAATGAATTCTTTGGTTTACTTTGCTTGTGTGTGCAGCTTTTTCTTTCCCTATTAAACTGTGTTTATCTCAATCCATGACTTATCTCACTTTTACCTTTTGAGTCCTCTTTCCCATCACACTGAGAGACAGTGAGTGAGGGTCTGCATGGGCCTGAGTTGCCAGCTGGGGTTAAACCACAACATCTCCAGAGCCATATTGCAGGGCTGAGTTTCAGAAGCATGTGGCCAATGCTAGATCCTTTATTTCTGGATCTCTAAATGCCATTGCTCAGCAGTCCCTTCTGTGAGGAAATGAAGCTTTCACCGAATCAGTGGAAGGAGAATGATGCATGCTGTTCCTCTGCTGTGATGTTCCTCCCCTCCCTCCAGCCCCAGTCCACTCTCCCTGATGTACTCATCTGGATGCTCAGCAACAACAGGCGTGTGGCATATGCCAGAATTCCTGCACAAAACATCCTCTACTCAGTAGTTGAAGAGGAGAAAGGCAAAGACTGTGCAAAGATCCAGACTGTCTTTATGAAGGTACGGTTTATACCTAAACATTGTGCTCTTGCTTGCTTCATGCTGTTTCCCCCTCCTTGCTTTCAGCCCTTCTTTCTGAAATCCCAGAGTTCACAATGAAACACAGCTCTCACTCTGCCACTGCCTTTTGCCTCTGCTGATGTGGTGCTCTCTCTCCTGTGCTCTTTGATCAGTCCCAAGCTGATGTTGATCATCTTTGTCTGAGATGTGAAACCTGCTAAACCTTTTGTGCTTTCAGGTCCCTGGCTTACACAGTGGTGAGATCTTTGCCAAACTGGAAATCTACTTGTGGCTTGGAGTAGCCAAATACGTGAAAAACTGTTTGGCAGAGCTGCCTGAGGAGTTCCTTTCTGAGAGTGAGCAGGAGACAGCCCAGCTCTCTGCATACACCCCTCCCAGCCGGCTCAAAAGGGATGGTGAGTGCCTTCACATAAGCAGGAGAGCAGCAAGTTGAGAGGTCCCATCCATGGATTGGTGCGTGCCTGTCATTGTCTCCCCACAGCCCTTCATCTCCAGGCCACACTGTGATCTGAGAATTATAATGTCTCAGAATTACGACCTGATCTAGTGTCGCCTCCAAGGCATGACTGGGACAGGCACATCCAGTTTGATCTTATGAGGATGCATTTGCACATTTACAGCTAAAGCAGGAGACAGGATGGGTGGGTGCTTTGTAGGCATTGAACGTGCTGCCAAATTGGCAGTGGGCATGAGTTCTGCCCCTCTGATGAGGCTTGGTGGTGCTCCCCCACAGTAGATGCTCATAGCACAACACTGCACATTTCACATGTCACATGTCATGTATTTCCCTGAGGTGTCTGACAAACCCACTGAGCTTGTCTGGCTTGGCTATACCTTTTGAGATGTACTGGTCTAAGAACCACAGTCCTTAGAAGTGGTAGCTATTCCTCACAGGGTGTGCCCACTCCAGCCACTGGCTGGCCTCCTTCAGGCATTTTTGTCACCTCATATATGACTTTGTTGGGGACCTCCTCTCTCCTTTTCTTACCAGACTTCAGCTATTTCCAGCTCCGAGCCCATCTGTATCAGGCTCGAGGCATCCTCCCTGCAGATGATAATGGCCTTTCAGATCCATTTGCAAGAGTGGTGTTTTCAACTCATTGCCAGACCACCAGGGTGAGACAACTTAAACCCTTGCCTCTGTCATCTTGGGAACGTAGGGAAAGAAAAATGACCATGCTGTCACTGATGTGTTTAAGACCAATGTTTATGGCAGTCCTCCTGGGACTTTTGTACCTCCAAGAACTCAGGTATCTATGCTGTGAGCAGTGTGGTTATGTTCAGGGAATATTTGACAGTCATTGATCATGGTCTCAGAGGTTCAGTGGCATGTGGTAGTTGACCTTGAGTGCTGATCCCACACTTTTAACAGATCCCCTCCTGCTGGCCACCAGCTGCATGTAGCTGTGTGAGAGAGGGAATCAGCCCAGGGTTGATTAACTTTCCTATATGTGGTTTATTTCCACTGTCAGTGGAACACTTGGGCCTTCTATCTCCATCTGCAGATGCTGGAGGAGACACTGAGCCCCATGTGGAATGAGCTACTTTTGTTTGACCAGCTCATTATTGATGGGAAGAAAGAAGAGTTGAAAACAGAGACACCCCTCATTATAATCAACCTTTTCAGCCACAATAAATTTGTAAGTATGGCCATGCTGCCTTCCTCCTGTTGTTTCCAGAAACGGGAAGGCAGAGAAGCTCTTAGTGCTGCCACTTCTCTGTTTGGTTCCCATGACTCACCTTGGTCCTGGTCCACTGGTGACAGTGTGTCATAGGGACTGTGGCTGAGATTGGCACTTTCTGACTCAGAGATACTCTAACTCTTCAGGGGTTAATGAATGTTCATTGGATTCAGGATCTCTTATTTTTGAAGAAACACTATGCCTGCTTCCTTGGCAGGCTCACATTGCAGAGGGCTCATAACCTGGGGGAACTGATACTGCCTTTAGGCCTGTTCCTTCCCCTATGTCCCCAGGTGTCATCAATCGTCCCTCCCTTTTCTCTCTTTATTAGTGCTTTAAAGTCACACTGTCCCCAAGAGCCTCTTTGTTATCCTAAGGCTCGATGATGTAACTTGCACCAGGTTCTCCTGTGTAACTCAGCAGCTTTCCTGGGGTTCCAGTACAAGACAAACCCTGTCGTATTGGGCTGAGTCCAGAGGAGACAACCAAGATGGAGCACAGGACAGAGGAGGAGAGCTGAATATATTAATTCATAATATATATGTGATGTTGAGAGAAAGCTAGTGTGTTTTTAGTCTTCAGCTACCTGGTGGGAAAGGATAGAAAAGCTCAGTTCAGACTTATGGAAGGTACCAAGAGGCCCAATGGCAAGCAATGGGCACAAACTGGCAAAGAAGAAAGTCCATCTTGATATAAGAAAGCAATTTTTACACAGAGGTAGATCACATGGTGGGCCTCTAGCTCAGAGAGCTGGTAGTGTATCCAACCTTGGAGATACTCACACTCAGTCTGGAAGAGACTCTGAAAAACTTGATCTAGCTTTGATGTCCTCTGGTGCATGGTGCCAAGTTCTGCATGGAGATGAACTGGGAGTTAAGTGGAGCTGCTGCAGACATGCCTTTATCTGTTCCTAGCTCTGGATGGAGCAGAGAAAATCAAAGCAGAGGATGACATGGGTGGAAGAATAGTCTTGTACTGTCCCAGATTGGCTGGAATTAGTGGTGGTCTTTGAGGTGATGAGATACCACAGAGATGATTTGACTCATTCCTCTCTTTCCTGCAGGGCTCCCCTGAGTTCCTTGGGCAGGCCTTTGCTGTCCCACAGGTGAAGCTGGTTGATGAGCCATACACCAAACCTGCCCTGCAGTTCTTTGATTTCTACAGAGGCACCAAAGCAGCAGGAGAACTCATTGCCACTTTTGAGCTGATCGAGCTTGATTACAGTGGCTATTTGGAGGTAATAGGCTTGTAGGAAGCTGCACATGGTTGCCAGCTCTCTGAGGAGAGCTACATGGGTGAGGAGGTGGTTGCATGGGGCCCACCGGAGGATTCAAAGTTGGAGGCCATATCTGGCTTTCCAAGGAGAGGAGGCTGCAGCCACAGCCTGTGAATGCAAAACTAGAAGGAGGGAGAGAGGGGGCTTGGCACAACATGGAATAGAAGCAACTTTCATCACCTACTATGTCCTGATTCCACCTGTTCAGCCATCAGTGCCTGTGGATGTGGAGCCCAAGGAGCCTGACTACCTAGAAGACCCCCGTGCTGGACGGTTCATCATCCCTGAGGGCATCCGCCCAGTACTGAAGGAGTTCCGCATAGAGGTGCACCGCCTTCTGCTGCACTGCCTTTTCCCTCAAGCTGCCCCTGGGTGGAGGGCAGGGCTTGTGAGGGAGTCCAGTTTGGAGCTCAAATGTGCCTGTGAGGCCTGAGCAGATGCCAGAAATGGAGGTGCTTGACATGATGGGAGAACCATCTGAGTAGTTCAACAGAGTTGCTGGGCAGCTGAGCTGGGAGATCAGGCCTGTGCCTCTTCTGTGGGTGAGGGGTGGCAGCAATGGGCAGTGCCAGGCCTGGCATGTCTCGGACAGCAGCTGCATGTTGTGCTTCAGATCCTGTTCTGGGGCCTGAGGGACCTGAAGAGAGTAAACTTGTTTGAGGTGGATGAGCCCCAGGTGATCATTGAATGTGCTGGCAAGAAGGTGGAGTCAGAGGTGATTGTGTCCTACAAAGAAAACCCCAACTTCACTGAGCTGGTCAAATACATGGATGTGGTGAGTGGGAAGGTGGATTCTGACATGCCAGAGTACACTGTGGCTATCCTGCACCCATGCACTGCCTCACTGCATGGGGCAACACAGGAGGGGAACTGCCTCCAGGATTTTGCTCTCCCATGACCATATGGTTCAGCTGCAGAACAAAACCTTGTGAAATTGCCCACCAAGGGCTCTCTTAGCCATGGCCTGTCACTGGAAGGCTTTGATTTTTGCAAAGGTGAGGCAGGCTTCTCCTTATGTGATGGGGCTGCCATAGTTTGATAGCTCAACACAAGTTGATCACCCTTACTCCTGTGAACCCCATGCATAATTACTTTGCAGGAGCTTCCAGAGCAGGTATACCTGCACCCTCCCCTCAGCATCTTTGTGGTGGAAAAGCGTGCATTTGGGCGCACTGTGCTGGTGGGTAGTCATGCCGTGTCTGATGTGATGAAATTCTCTCCCAGAGAGCTGGAGGAGGAACCAGAGGTTGTGCCCAGAGGTGAGCTGCTTGGAGAGGTTCTCATGGAGACAACAGGCAGGTTTTGCCAGTGGTGAAGATCCCTGGCTCTTCCACTCCCTCTTAGCCAGGCAGCAAAATACTCTCCCTGGAATCACAAGGTCATAGAATCACAGAATGGTTTGGGTTGGAAGGGAGCTTAAAGATCATCTTGTTCCACCTTCTGCTGTGAGTAGGGACACTTTCCACTAGACCAGATTGCTCCAAGCTTTGTCTGTCCTGGCCTTGAACATTTCCAGGGATGGGGCAGCCACAGCTTCTCTGAGCAACCTGTGCCAGGGCCTCACCACTCTCACAGGGAAAAGTTTGCTCTATGAGACCTCCATCTTTAGGGAACTGGTCCACTAGGACCAAGGACTGAAAAGTTTTAAGTTCTCTCACGTTGTCAGGTCAAGGTCTTTTCATTGGGTAATAGTTTAGCTAATTAGCTCTATTATAGCAACAGCCAGTACTCCTAATCTGGAAGCATGAAGAAGAAGTCAAAGATTGACATCTGTGGATATTTCTGAGTAGGGAAGGTATATCTCATAATTCTGAATTCCTGGGAGTCAGCAACAAGCATATTGATGATGGTGGCCAATCTCAGTACTGTAGTTGGATTTCCAGCAGTATTTTTGCAAGGTCTGGGCTATGAAAAGTTTTAAAATCAATCAGACTACAGTGTTTTAACAGGGAGGATTTTCCTGTGGCCAAAAGTAAGAAGTAGTGGGCAGAAATAAATGCATGGAAACATAAAGCTCTTTATTTTCATCTCAGCTTGCAACGTCTCATCTTACCATCTTCCATCTCAGACTGTGGTAAACACTGCACTGGCAGCTGATGACCCAGGTTCCAGCACTCACCCACTTAATTTTGTGAAGGTGAGTGATGTGTTTGGCCCAAAAAATTTTGAAGTTTGTAAAGCCAAACTGTAGATTGCAAACAACAAAAAAAGTTCAGAAGTTCAGTGCTAGGTTTCAACCACCAGGTTTTTCTCTGGACTGAAACACTCCTCTCTCCTGCCTGCTCATTGGCCATATGTGCTGAAGCTCCAGTACATGGACACTAAGGAGACCTGCCTGGTGCCTTGGGAATGGCTTCTTTTGTAGCAAAGAACAAACCTGGGTCCACAGGCAGCTTTGCACCCCCTGTGCCCTCTCTGAATGCTGAGCCTTTGCCAGAGGCTCCCAGAGCACTAGAGGAGAGTGCATGAGTGTCCTAGGTAGTCACTTCTTCCCTCTGAACCCTTTTCTCTGTTCTCTTAAGGCTCCTTTGAAGAAGATTCCTATCAATAAACTTGTAAAGAAGGAAGATGAATATGAAGAGGAAAAACCAGAACTAGAAGAACTGGATTGGTGGTCCAAGTACTATGCATCCCTGAAAGAGCTGTATAACCAGGTAGTATTTTGTGACAGCTGCCAACAGAAGGGAAAATAGGCTGCACTGGTCTGAGGAAGATGTTTTCAACCATTCTGAGTGTCACAGGAGTTCTCCTGGCATGGATCTGCAGGAAGATGTGGACCTTAGTGTATCAAGCATACTTAAGGTAGCCAGGTATCAAGCATCTACCAGGTGGGCTGATTTCAGCAGGAGGTGGGTATTGAAACATCCCTGAGGCTCAGTGCTGAAGTGGCATGAGAATGAGGCAGATTCTGTTGAGGGACTCCTGAAAATGTGATGTTGCTGATTTTAACAGGGACTTTCATGCTGCTTATTCTGTCTTGGTTATGTCCTAGTATGTGTTATGGGAGCAGGTCTGCTCCAAGTTTCCTTCCTTACACTGTCAACTTAAATTCCAATCAAAAGAAGCTAGTAGAAGGATCTGGGGAGAAGGAAAAGTCATTAAGACACTTGTTCGATATCAACCTGCAATAGTGTATTGTTGAATGATTTCATCCTATATGCTACTTACTCAGCCAGCAGGAAAATATCAGTGTTCTGTGCTTGGAAGGAGAAGCTTTTTCTGTCAGGGATCTGAGGTGACTGTTTATGTGTGTTTCAGGCATGCAGTGATGAGGAAGATGCTGAGAATGATGACTTGAATGATGCAGGTGAGTTCTGTAGCAGTACCCCATTCTTTATTGGGGAGAACCAAGATTTTATACCATCCCAGAGGGTACTGGGCTTGTGGGAATGGCGTCTGTGCAGACAACACCTTGCGACATACAGCAATAACAGCATAAAAGTCAGCAGAGAGGCTGAAGACATTGACGGAAGGCTAACAGGCTATTCCAAGTTGAAAACACCAGACTTTTCTGGGAAAAAAAAATAATTGGAAACATAGTCAGAAGTCCTGGAAGATAGCGAGCAAAATGATGTTAAAGCAAGTACTTCCCTGTGTGAACAAAATGCAGGGAAAAAAAAAAAAAAAAAAAAAAAAAAAAAAAAAAAAAGAGATGGAGAGAGAATGATCAACACAAAAAACTGTCAAGGAGCTGGGCATCACTCTGTGCTCATGGGTTACTCACCTTGGGTACAAGTGAATCAGTAACGGAAGGTAACAGAGGTAACAGAGAGGTAATAACAATCCTTTTATGATCTGAGAACAGTGTTGCAGCTGTAGGTTCAAGTTTGCAGAGGGTGTAGCAGTGGCTCATATAGGCCATGACCTGGGAAAGTGCAAAGTATAAAAATGAATGTAATACAATTTAAGGAGAGGCTTTGAGGGTACCTGCATGCCATTAGCGCTTGAGGAATCTGTAGCTTGGGAAATGGGACAAGACACACCCACTCTGTCCCTGGTTTTGTGGTGCCCTGAGAAAGGTCTAGACACATTCTCTCCAGGCTCAGCTGGCTATGCTGAAAGCGACATTGATGCTTCAATTAGCCACCCAAACCAGCAGGCCAGCAAATAAGCACTCATCCGGAGAGGAGGGTGGGATTTGTATGCCTTCCCTGACAGCACCTATGAGCTGGCACAAACCACCTTCCTTCATTTGATTTCTGCCAATTCCTATCTGAATATTGGCCACACAGGCAAACAGGGAGGTAGATCTGTGCCAGTTTTTCTCCCCTCACCCACCCTGCCATGCCATGCTGGGAAACCTGAGGTGCCAGAATGACAGCTGTTACAAATAGCAATAGCTCCAATTGCTGTGACACAGGCCAAAGCCCTGGGTGATAGCAGAAGCTGTGGCTGGGGTAATTTCACTTGACATGATGGGTATAATTAAGTGTTTCCTAATCTCTTACTGTACTTTCTAGATGGCGGGAATTTAAATGCATCTTCCATTGACATGGAAGCAGAGGATGGAAACAGTCATTGAAGCTGAACCTGCTCAACCCAAGAGGAGCTCATTGCTACCCTTCAGGTCACCTAGTCTCTTCCAGCCCTGGCCCTTTATCCATGTTTTTACCTTCCTGCAGTGGAAGTTATGCTGGGAGGAGAACCTCCCATTGTATGCTGAGGTCCTAATATTGCTGGACTTTAATGCAGCTAATAAGACCTTGGAGCCAAGCTGAGATGTGGACCCACATCCAAGGCTGGCCCCAGGGACATGCACCAAAACCATTAACAACCTGCAATGAGTAATACAGGAGTAAGGTAGGACTAGGTGAAATGGTTGAAACAGAGAAAGGATGGTCTTTCTGACTCTCTTTTAAGATGGCAGGAAATGGCCCAAAATTACTTTCTACTTATTTCAGATCTACAACTCTGAACTGGAAAATGAATTTGGTAATTTTGAAGACTGGTTGTGTATTTTCCCCCTTCATCGTGGCAAAACAAATGAAGATGAAGATGGAAATGAGGATGAACATTATGTGGGGAAGTACAAGGTACTATTTCATTTGGATGACATTTGTGCTGCTTGTGGAAGAAGATACTTATGACATGTATTTTAGAGCAAGCCAACACCAGCAAAACCTTGCAGAGTGCATGGGTGTGCAGGTTGGGCTGCAGCTTGGCCAGGGTACTGTTAGTGCCTGTTGAAGCAATTATACCATGGTCCTACAGTTGTTAGCTTATAAATCCATCCAATTCAGATTTTTTAGCTGCTACAAGGAGAAAGCATGAAGCATAAAGGACTCACTTTGGTTGCAGCCTCTGAGTGTATTCAGTATGCATATAAGTATTATATAAGTAAGCTTCACTGGTTTTAAACTTAACAAAACTTATTTAAAAGAGGCATTATCCTCCCATCCAGGAGCTATTGAAGACTCTACAGAAGTTGTAGTTGTCCCTAGAAAACCTCTGGTGTACTCTATCTTGGCAGTCCAAAGTGCCTAGAGGTGCTCAGATCTGACACTGGCAGTGGTATGACAGCCTGCAGCCTAAATTGCAAGCAGCGATTGCCTGGGCCATGTGGGCATGATTGGACCTTTGGGAAGGACTGTCTCCATGGGTGTGGGGTGTCTGTGGTCTGCATGGGGAAATGGCTCTGATTGGCAGGTGAAGCTGGCGGCTCCAATCCTTTCTGAGATATTCCCATGCATATCTAGCTGTTCCCTGAAAAGTGTTTTCTGCAGGGCTCCTTCTATGTCTACCCCACTGAGGAAGCTGTTACAGAACCCAAGGTCTCCCAGGGCATTCCAAGGAACAGACCTATCAAGGTTCTTGTAAGAGTTTATATTGTTAAGGTAAGTCTCTGGTGGAGGTGGCAGTAATGCTTGGCAATCTCTCCCCTCCCTGTGGACCTTCTGCCATTCTCTGCTTGGTAAATGTGAGCAGTGGCACTTATGAAAAATGTGATGCTGGCTTGAAGCCTCTGCCAGTGGAAGACATGTACATCACATCCATGCTTTGTAGCTTGAAGATAGGCAGATGGGCATTTCTTGGCTCCTCGCATCTGCCTTGAGATCATGAGCAAGTAGGTGAGACCACAACTGAAGACATCAATGGCTTGTAGAGTGAGGATTTGTGTGGGAACAAGTGGCTGTTTCACTGCTGGGGTAGTTGCTGGAGGGACCTGACCAAGCAGGTTTGGTCAGGCCTGTGCAGTATTCCTTGTGCAGGTTGCTCTCTACAGCTACGCATAGCAGTATCTCTTGTATATTCCAGGCTACAAATCTGTCTCCAGCAGACCCCAATGGCAAAGCAGACCCCTATGTGGTTGTGACTGTGGGGCAGCAGCAGAAGGACACAAAGGAGCGATACATCCCAAAGCAGCTCAATCCTGTTTTTGGAGAGTATGCAGGAAGGTTTTACCTAGCAGGTTTAATAAGAATAATGCAAATCTGGGGCTTGGAATGTGGCTCACATTGTAGGATCTTCTATTCCTTTCTGATGGAAAATCTTGTGCCTTAACACAAAGCCCCTGGGCATGTCTCTTGCTTCCAGCTAACTCAGGAGCCATCATGCTTTGGGTGGGGAGGGGAGCACACCCAAGGACTTGATTTAAAATTGGAAGCCGAGCATTGGAGACCTTTTTCCCTAACTCTAGGCCCTCTATCTGAGGCATACATTCCTGGAAAAGTAATTCATTTGAACATGCACACTGAAAATTGCATATACTGAATTTAGAGAGAACCAAAGTTTATCATAGGTCTTTCTTTAAGTTGTTAAATACAGTTCTTAAATGTGCAGGATTATCAAAGCAGAGCATGTGTTTCATTTCCATCCTCTTTGCTAATTGCACTTTCCCTGTTTGTTTCTGTCCAGAGTTGTGGAGCTGACAGTCTCCTTTCCCATGGAATCAGAACTCACTGTGGCAGTATTTGACCATGATTTGGTTGGATCTGATGATCTGATTGGGGAGACCAAGATTGACTTGGAGAATCGATTCTACAGCAAGCACAGGGCCAACTGTGGAGTGGCTATGCAGTATGACTTGTAGGTACCAATGTGACACATTAGAGCCATAGGCCTACCACATGTGGGTAACAGTGCTCCTGTTCTGTGAGAATATACAGAATATACATTTGCAGGTGCTTCACAGATCCACTAAAAGTTACATGGATAACTCTATCTCTTTAGACACCTACCAGCTTCCTATAATAACTCTAATTCCTACTGCAAACTAATATAGCTTGCATAATATAACAAAAAAAAAATCTGTATTGCTTACACATTGGTGTTCTGTGAGAAAAGTGCTTACTTGACTCTGACCTCTTTCAAAAAACACAGCAATTTCTCTGGCAGTATTTCGTAAGCAGCAACACTCAGGACATCTGATTTCCTTTGGCCTCCTTCCATGTGAATTCTCCAGTGTTTTTGGCTGGTTTTCTACAAACTTCTCTCCTCCTACCCTGCTATTGGAAAATTAGCTGTAGGAAATAAAGTTGAGTACCCAGCACAGCTAAAACCTCTTTCTCACTTAGGAAGTGCATCTAGAATTGCTTCTACTGCTGGCATTGCTTCTGCTGCTCAGAAGCTAATAGTTCTGTGGAGTGCAAGTCTAGCTTGTTCTCCCTCAGGACAGAGTTTGTTTAGCTTTTCATTCATTAAGATTTTTTCTAACCTTTTTAAGCCCAGAGTTTTCCCAGTGAAAATCTGAGCAGGGTTCTAGTGACATAGCCTGTGCTTTGGGAGGGAAGGCTGTTTCATAGCCTAGAAAATAAACCTAAGCTGAAAAAGTTCTTGATGTTTTCTTTTTCCATGCAGAAATGGCTACAACATGTGGCGAGATGCTTTCAAACCCACACAGATCTTGGATAGTTTATGCAAGAAAAACTCAATCCCTGCTGCAGAGTACAGATGGGAGGAGATCAAAGTGGACAATAAAATATTCAAGGTCCCTCCAGAGGCTTTTCCTGAAGGTATAGAGGGGTTGTTGAATTGATCCCTTAAATAGCTGCCTGTGCTTAGCAATGCACGTGCTGGTGGGTGGTCTGGGAGCCCACAGTCCTCTCTTCCCTGAGGCAACCAGGCTGGCCTACTCACTCTGTGCCCTGCATGGGCAAGGTTTTTGGGTCACTGTGAGGTGCATCCTTGGTTCAGTGGCCTCATTTTAGTGGACACTTTTGCACTGGGAGAAGATGTGATCCAGGCCATTAGGTACCAAAGTGGCTTTCCAGGCAGCAGGTGGAACAAAGTAAACCCACTTGCATGTTAGTATTGGTCATGGAGGTTTGTTGTATGCCAGCTTATCTGGTGGTGGCACTGTCACAAAGCTGTACCTTCATCTGCTTATGATCACTGTCAGCAAGAAAATGAAGTCCTGTTGGGATTATGGGTGTTTTGGAGTTTTTTGGGGATTTTCTTTAGGTTGGTTGGTTTTGGGGGATTTTTTTGTGGTGATAGTTTTTTTGTTTGATTTTCTTTAATGTTTTGGGGTGGTTTTTTGTTTGTGGGTGTTGTTTGTTGGTGTATTTTGAGGGGTATAGGGGAGGGAGAAGGAAGTATTTTTTAGTCTTCTTTCCTGTTTTTCGCTGGCTTTGTCCAGGAATGCTCTGTGCTTCCAGTGCTCCTTGGGTGATTCCATGCTGTCCCTCTCTACTGTTTATCTCCACCTTGTGGGGCAGCTTTTGCTTCTCATTTGCTGTTTTCTTTCCTTCTAACTGGCATTAGAAACCCTGAGCCAGGACCACAGATGTCAAAGAACCAACCTTTCACCAGCAGTGATGGAGAACTCCCTCAGCAAAGGCCAGGCCCTGCTGTGGCCAACACCTCTGCAATTGAATCCAACCTCGAGTAGATGTGGCCCACTTGTGGATGGCTGAGTACTTTAAGGCATGCTATGTAGTACTTAAGGCAATGCGATGTAGCCTGTAGGCAGGATGATCCCTGGCCTTACCCACTCAGAGTAAGGGTGCCTACATGTCTGGCCAACTTTACTTCTCCTTGTTTTAGTACAACTGTTCCTCAGTTTCTGGTGGTCTCTAAGATTTATGCAAAGAAGGGAAAAGAAATCCTACCCAGGAGAGGGAAAGGAGCCTCCAGAAGCCCCTTACCCCTTTTTTTTCAGGTCATTGGACAGCTGGGGAGGGAGAAACAAGGTGCTCTCCTGGTGTTCCCTGACAGCTGGCTCTGGTTCCATCACAGCTGCAGCTGGTGCCCTGTGAACCTCTGTTGTGCTTGAGCACTGCTTGGAAGGGTTTAGGCCTCAGACTGATATCCAAGGGAAGTTGTGCTCCATAAACCCAAGAGTGGGTGGGTCATTATGCTCCCACCTGTTTGCTCTAGCTTATCTCCCACCAGGAAGATTTGGTCTTGAGCTGCTGTTTGGCTTTGCTGTGCCAAAGGAGTCAATTACTAATTGTGTTCTTTAACAGAGAGCACAGGTGCATGTCTTGAGTGTGGCAAGTAATGGTTTCCAGTAGCACTTCTCTGGCAAAAATTCATCCATGGATCTGTTGGCATTACCACAGAGATGTGGGGACTTAAATTGCCCCACAGGGTCACGTCCTTCTCAATGTCTCTTGGATCTTTTTCCTGGGGCCAGAGTAAATTCTTTTTGCCCTTTCCACTGTATTTCTCTTGGCTTGTTTTCTTCCTGCCTGCCATTTCTCTCATCAGTGCGACATATTGATTTCACTCCCCTCATCCGTGCTCTCCTCCTTCAAATGGGGATTTTTTTTCTAGAGAGATGCTTGTTTGCCCAGTCCATCGTCTCCTGTTCTTGTGCTGGTGACTGATGTCCTGACATGACTCTTGCTGGCCAGAAGCCTTTATCTTCTCCCTGGCTGTGTTTTGCTGCAGAGGCCTGTGTGAGGAACAAAAGAGGAGTGGCAGATGAGAACTTGTCAGTGGATGTTGAACATAAGGCTTTGTACGTCCTGCAGCACTGGGAAGAGATGCCAGGATATGGGTACAAGCTAGTACCAGAGCACGTGGAAATCCGGTCTTTGTACAACCCAGAGAACCCCGGGCTTGTGCAGGTAAGGTGGGTTTCCATGCCAAACCTCAATATCGTTTCAGGGAAGCACCTTCTGGAAAGCTGCTTTCCAGCCCCCTGTCTGGTCTCCTGGGAATCTTATGCTTTGTCCCCTTCCTGGGTGGGAGACTGGAGTTGTGTCTGTGGATGGCTCGCCCAGCAATGAAGTGAGGACATTGGCTGTGATTGTCCTTTGCTCACATCTACCCTCTGACCTCTCATGATGTTTCTGAACACCCTTTCCTCAAGGAACTTCTGTCCACTGATGTTGTGTTCATAGTGCTGATGACCCAGAGTTCTTCCTGTCTCCACAGGCCATTTATCACTGCTCTGATGAGGATGCTGTGTAGGTGGCAATAGAACTGCTCTGCTTTTGAGCCCTGCCACCATGCACCCCTGTGGGTGATTGTATCCTTGCCTATACCTGCCTCCTCTGCATTGTCCCTTATCACTGCTGTTTTGCAAGAACCTTATTCTGCACCCTTGGCTTCTCCCTGGCTGGAGAAGAAACATCTGTCCTTAGTTTTGTGCAATACAGTCACCTGAACTCACCATTTTAATGTCCTGCACAGAAATCTCCTGTTCCCTTGGGTACTGGAGGTTTGAAAAAAGCAGAGTGCTGCTCTCGTGCTGGCTTTGTTTGGCATTGGAAATGCATGTGGGGAGAGCAGAGTCAGACATCACTTTTTAGTTTTTTGTTGGTTTTGCTTAAGCTCTGCATTACCACATACTCCTTATTAAGACAGAGGGACATGCTTGTTTGAAATGGATTCAGTGTAGGTGAAGTGGTTTTTCTTGGGAGCAGAAATAAGCAAACTTTCATAGCCTTTGTTTTTTTCCCTGTGTAAAATCCAATCTCATGTCACTCTCAAGTGCTCGGAATGGAGAGAACCATGCAGGGGCTTTCTGATGAGAACTTTCCTTGCTTCTTGAAGAGCTGGAGAGTGATCCGTCTTTTGAAGTGTCTTTACTGTCTTCTCTCATGAGGGCTCCTTGCATATGTGGATTGACATGTTTCCAAATGATGTCCCTGCACCACCACCTGTCAACATCAAGCCACGACTGCCTGTCAGGTAGCACCTGTGGGGGTAGGCCTGGGGCTGGTGGGTTGCAGGGAGGGCCAATGTCCCTTGCCATGGGCTGGCAGGATGTGCCACAGGGCACAGATTGAGGGTCAGTGCTACTGTGGCATGTAGCCCTCTTTGCTCCAGCTCTGACCACAAGTTTTCTTGAGTGTATCATTGTGGGCCATAGGAGCTTCAGCCACACAAAGGTTAATGGGGATGGGAAGGTAATGTCTCTATGGCTGGACATAAGGGTACTAGAAACCCAGGCCAGAGCTACTTATCAGAGATTGAGAGACAGGGACTTTCCAAGTTCTGATCAGAAGCCAAATTTATTGAGCATAAAAAGCATTTATATAGGGCTTTTCTTGTAGGGCACTTATGTAGGGTTCTATTTTTGGTAACAATTCTCATTGGTTATACATTCTTAATTACATCAGTTACTTGGTAATCATTACAAAGTTTCACAACATGTTTCTTGGTCACTTGTACCCCAGGGAGTTTTTATTTATGTCTGTCTCTCCTATGGTTTCTGCTCGATCAGGCCTAAGATTCTAGGCTTCTTTATCAGTTCCATTATAACCTCTGTTTCAATCCCCACACTACTCATCAGATTCTGCCTAGTGGACAGATGTCCTTGGGAGTCTAGGGAAGTAGAGTTGAAGGAGGAAATCTGCTGTTTTCAAGGGTCTAATGGTACTTTTGATAAGGAGGGTCCAGATTATTCTCAGACATTCACCTGAAAGGACAAGAGACAAAGAAAACAAATTGCAGCAAGGGAAACTCCAACTGAATATAGAGAAAACATTTTCCCAGTGACAGCGAAGCTACCCTGGAATAGGGACAGATTGTCTCAGATGTGCTGGGATGTTCATCCTTGGTGATATTAAAAACTAATGCAGACTAGGCCCTGAGCATTCGACCTACTATGAAGCTATAGCAAGAGCTTGGAGCAGAGACTACAGAGATCCCTTCCTGCCTAGGCTTTTCTGTGCTCCTATGGCTTAGTAAAGCAGAGTGGGTTTCCCATGCACCAGGGATTTGGTTTGCAAAAGCTACTCGTATTGACTGTGGGTGCTTGTCTTGTAGGGTTATAGTGTCCAGGAAGAGTTTTATACCTGGCAGTGAGACTTCTGGGCTGTGCTTGGTGGGAGGAGCAGGAGGGAACCACACTACTGGGAAGGGTCAAGTTCTGCTGCTCTGGCATTGTGCTCAGGGCTTGATATGCCCCCCCAGGCATCAAGCAACAAGGGCATGTGTCTCACCTCTGTGTCCTTCCCACAGCTATGAGCTTCGTGTGATTATCTGGAACACGGACAATGTGATCCTTGATGATGTCAACCCAGTAACAGGAGAGCCTTCCAGCGACATCTACGTGAAAAGGTCTGGTGGGAACGAGAGGGAGGCCAGAGCCTGGCTGCCTTGCTCCCTGCCCTGGCCTGCCTGCTCACTTGCCTTCTCTGAACCTTTGCTCCTCCTCGCCTTAGTGTGAGGAACCCACTTCAGTACTCTGCATGGGCTGCTGTAACCCCAGACATGTTGTCCGGGTGTTACTCTGGGTTGACCTTTTCCTGCTACCCCATGAGGTTCAGTGCTTCCATCCTTCTGCTCTGCCTTTGAGGCTGGCTGACAAGGGTAGAGGGTAACTGATTTCTCCTGCAGCTGGATAAAAGGTCTTGAGCATAACAAGCAGGAGACAGATGTTCACTTTAACTCCTTGACTGGGGAAGGAAATTTCAACTGGAGGTTCATCTTCCGCTTCAATTACCTCCCGACTGAGAAGGAGATCACCTACAAGAAAAAGGACTCTGTCTTCTCCATGGAGGAATCAGAGTTTCGGGAACCAGCTGTTCTGGTCCTCCAGATCTGGGATTATGACAGGATTTCAGCTAATGACTTTCTAGGTATGGTGTTACCTGCTGGTAGTGGGTTGACTTGTCCCTTACCTTGCTGGAGCATTCCAGCATTTCCCTGGGGTTCAGCTGTCTGAGAAGAGACACTAGGACCATCAGATCAAACTCTTCAGCTCAGCAGTTCACCTGGGCTGGTTTTTCACATCTGAGCTATAGATAGAGCCTGGAGATAAGCACCTCCCCTACACAGACATGTAGTGTTTGCATGCTTGTCCCAGGGCCTTGGTGTATTTTTTCAGTCCCTGTCACATCACAGGACTTCCAGATTCTGCTTCCTCGCAACCTTTCCAGTAAATTTGCTTGTTTTCCATTCTCTTACTTAGATATGCAGATCCCAAAGTCTGGGCCTAAGAGCATTTTTCTGAGGACTTTATGTTGTAGGCACAGGGACAACTTGTGTGAGACTATTGACAACCTTCGTGAGACTATTTGCACTTGAGTTGCAGCATCTCATTGCTGGGGGCTCAGAGCTCCCTGATGCTCTGGTGCTTCCCGGTAATCAGACCTGCTGAGCTGGGCATGCAGCAAGGCCTGGTGCCACAACAAAGCTCGTGCTTATTCCCCCCACATTATGCTAGCACAAGTCCTGCTGATTCTCTCCCACTTCTGCTGTCATCCCCAAGCTTATAGTGCTCTGTTCAGTTGTTCCATCCTTCTTCAAATGTTAACCTCCCTATTATTAAAAAGGGAGGTTTTCCCGTACTATCTCCTGGGCATGTTCAAACTCTCCTTATACTTCAACCTTTCATAGTGTATTTACGTGGCTTTACTGCACGAGGCACTTTCAGTAGTTCAGCCATGAAGAACAGAGGCACTGAAGAAAGCATTAATAATTCCAATGATTTCTGGCATCTGTAATGTCAGGATCTTCTAGATAGTAAGGGGATTCTGCAGGGTTTATTGCAATCTCCTGCCCCAAGCAGGGCTAGATGCACTGTAGGTTAGGTTGCTCAGGACATTTTCTTGGGTGGGTTTTGATTACCTCCAAGGATGGACTCCCAGCACCCTTCTGAGACCCTTTCCCTGACTGCACATTTCTCACAATTCTCAGGTATTTTTACTTGTAGCATTTTGTCTGTTTCCTTATGTGCTTTCATTATCCATTTCTGAGAAGAGTGTAGCTCCATCTGCTCTGTAGCTTCCTTTAGCCTATTAGGGATGCAGTAAGATCTCCCTCTTAACCTCTCTTCTCTGGGCTGAACATATACCCCTCTCACCACACTTGCTGTGGCACATGCTACAGAATTGACTATTTCAGCCACTAAACACTATTTAATTGACACCTTTCTTGTATTTGGGGTCCAAAACGGGGCACTGTATTCAGATGCAGTCTCACTTGGAACTGAGCAGCGAACACTCATCCCTTGTCTGCTTTTGCCTGTTCAGACCAGGATGTGGTAAGATTGTCTTGTTGCAAGGACTCAGTGCCAAAGTGAGACAGGAGCTCACTCCAAGCAGAACAGAGGCACAAGGCCAGACAGAGAGATGAACTGAAGCTGTTGCAAATCTAAGACAAACTTGAAACCTCTAAAGCATTTATAATTTTAAAACATTATCATTTTATAGTTTTAACTGCCATTTCCTGAAATCAGAGAGAAAGATGAGCTTGGACATGTGAGGCGAGCAGGGTGGGACATGATAAAAGAGTGAAAATAACTCACCCTGTGAACTTACCAAACAGCCCTTATCAAAAATGAGACAAGACCTGAGGCTTCTGCCTTTTAGTCTCTAACTCCTGAGCTAGTCCTTTCTTATGCAGAATTTCAAGTTCTCCATTTGTAAATGTGCAGGGTTCTGCTAGATCATTACAGCAGCTGGGACTTACTGATGGGAATTGGGAGTGTGGCAGAGACAGCCAAATATTATGTGGGGCTGACCTCAGGGTTTTACCATGTGGTCTCCTCTTCCCTGTACTTGCAGGCTCCATTGAGCTGAAGCTGCATGACATGGTGCGGGCAGCCAAGAGCTCTGAGCATTGCACCATCAAAATGGCCAAGAAGAATGCAACACCTAGATTCTCCATCTTCCGAAATAAGCGCATGAGGGGCTGGTGGCCCTTCGTCAAACTCAGAGATCAAGAAGATGACAAGAGAGAGGAAAGGAAGTATAAGAATAAAAAGAAAAATAAGTGGAGTAGCTCAGTCAAACCAGAGGACATGGAATTCACAGACCCCAGTGGGAATAAGTACCTCCTGACGGTAAGGTGGGGTGCTGGCACTGTTGAGCACAGACAGTGCTTTGCCTCTGCCTTGATATGGCAGCCTGTCCTACATGCAGACAACATACAAAGGCAGCAATGACCCAGCTTTTGCAGGATCCTGAAGGTTTCTTCCACCTACTGCTGATCCAGCACTTTGTCTACCCCGAAGAACAGGCTGCTGTGGCATGCAGGGGTGTCTTACTTCATGTATTCCCCTGAGCTTCCCATAGCTCCATGAGGGGAGCCTTTGTTTAGAAATTTAGTGTTCCCACTGAAACACTCCAGACTATGTTCTCCTTGCTGACTCTTACTCCAAAGCAAGAGGCATATGGCTCCCCATCAGCCAGTCAGGACAGCAGAAGGTGCCTATCCTGGGGTGTCTGCCTGCCCAAGACAGGCAGGTGCCAACTGACCAGGGACAGACTTGCTCCTGATAGCCCCTATTAACAGACTGCTGTGTGTTCCCAAGGACGAATTTTGCTCAGTGCCACTGTGGGAGGGTGCAGACAGATCAGGTAGTTGAGAAGTGCATTAAAATACAGTTCCTTGTCTACAAAACAGTTAGTTTCTTACCAGGCCACATTTTCTACTGGCTGTGAAGTAAAACTCTAGCCAATGGAAAAAAAAAGCTCTGAGCCATCTGTAGGTGGAACTGGGAGAAAAATACCCAGTTGAGGCAGGATGTGTGGTCAGCAGGCTGGTCTGCGAAGCAACACATTCAACTGTGGCTCAGACATATTGTCCCTCCAGGGTAAGGTGGAAGCGGAGTTCCAGCTGCTGACTGTGGAGGAGGCTGACAAAAATCCTGTTGGCTTGGGCCGAAAAGGGCCTGAACCCCTGGAAAAGCCCAAGTGAGTATCTGATTATTACCTTTAGGATGGACAGACAGTGCTGTATTCTCAGCAGCTGTTTGTATGGAAATTGGGAGTATTGGCTTGTCAGGAAGCCAAGAGAAATGACTAAGGCCCTGGGCAGTGGGGTCTGCAGGACCAGGATTGCCTGAGTTTCAAGTGAGTCCACAGGACTTGAGGCTGCAGCACGTAGCCCAGGGTTGACCTCAGATAGATACTCAAGGCAGCTGTGCCATAACATTTCTTGTACAATAGTCAGGTCTGTCTGTGTGAAGGGATCCCTTGTGGACGAGGGTGAAGGACAGCTCTGGGGACACTGGAGCACTGTTCCAAGAGTCCTGTCCTGTTGTCTATAGTGTTTCCACAGACAGTGCATTTACTGTAGTGCCTGGGCTGATCCTGCCTGAAAGCAGCAGGAAGAGCTGGGGATTCATGAGGGGTAGCAGGACAGCAAAGCAGAAGGGCCAACGTGATGCTCTGTAGTTTGAGTCTATGCTTATGTATTCTTCTCTTCCTGTTCTAGTCGGCCCAAAACAACTTTCAACTGGATTATGAATCCCATGAAGACCTTTGTGTTTTTTATCTGGAAGCAGTACAAGAGATATATAATTATGTTGTTTATTGTCACTGTTCTGACAATCTTCCTGGTTCTTTTGGTCTACACCATGCCTGGATATATCAGCGAGAAGATCATCAATGGATAAATGCTCTCCAACAGAGGACTTCTCAAAGAGAGAGGCGATTGTGGCAGGAATCAAGATAGGATCAGAAAGTTTAATGAAACCCTGCAGGTATAAAGGCAGCCTAGAGAGACAGAGGCCTGCAGAAGTGAGCTTTGTTTTCCTCATGAATAAAAGGTCATTGGCTACTCTCTCTCATGCTTGAGGTTTTTAGCTGCTTTCTGAAGCTGGGGACATGTTTATTTTTGTGGTACAGGCTGATCCCAGTTCAGCAGTCCTCACTACTGCCTCTTTTCCATTCCTCCTGAGTAGTACAGCAGCAAGAACTAAACTGGGACAACATGGGGTCATGATTATGCATCTGTGTTTGGTGTTGTGCTGACTTAAACTAAATGAGACTTGTTCTCAGCATGGTTTCTGGTTCACCAGGCTTCCTGTCATCTGCACAGACAAGTCCTGGCATGATCTGATCCCAGAGGAGGTGTTTCAACCAGGATTTTGAGAGGATAGATTCCTTCTGAGACGTGCAGGTGATGTTCAGTGGAACCACAACTTTTCTAAAGAATTTAACTGACTATGCAGTTTCATAGCAAAGGTGCCTGCCTCATGGCCTTTTGAATGGGGCAGGAATAGAGTATGTTCTGGGGACGAAACAGTCTGGGCTGAGCCAGACAGGTAGATGTGAAGTAGATGAGGACTCTGGCTGGACATGAAGCTAGAAGTCAGTGTGGGGCAGACATGATGTACCCCCAGTGAGTCTAGAGTTCAGTCATGGGGTTGGGACCCCAGAATGGCAAAGAGGGAGGCCTCTCTCCCTCTAGGGCACCTTTGGGCTGCAAGGTAGGGGTGAAATAGGCTGCAAAGGGCTCAAGTCATGCAGCACCTGCTTGGGGCTACAGCAAAGCCCTGGGCTGTGACACTGCTGCATCACCCCCAGTTTTTCTGGAGGGCCAATTGAGTGGGATGTTGCCTTCATAAATAGTGTCTGGCCCTCCCTGGCAGTGCCCAGTGCACCCCAGCAGTGACTGGTCCATTCAAACAAACTCAGTGCACTCCAGCAAACGCAGTGCACACCTCCAGAGACCCCTCTTGGGTCTCTCAGCAATGCTCAACCACATTTCCCACCACAACACCTGTTGAAACTCTGTCATTTTTCTCTTTCTCATAAAAAGCTGGTGCATTTTGATGTCTGGGCCAGACAGAATGATTCTGGTGGCTCCTGCAGGTCCTGGCTGACGGTCTCCTGTCAATTGTCTGACCTCAGACCAAAACAAAGCCAAACAGTTCAGGGAAAAAAAAAAAAAAAAATAAAAAAAAAAAAAAAAAAAAAAAAAAAAAAAAAAAAAAAAAAGCCAAAGGATTCCTGCTGCAGTTTCTTCAGGACAGGGAAAGGGGAAAAAGGAACTTCTTGCTTAAGCTAACAAAAATACCAAGCTAGCTAAGCAACAAAGTAATGTCTGATTTGCATGGCACTCAACAGGCCCCAGAGTGAGGCTTTGAACAAACCCCAAGGCTCTCAAGGCTCCTGCACCCACACTCGCTCCCTGACCCACCTTAAAGTTACAGCAACAATTTCAGGGCATAAAGCCAAGACATGTCACTGTTAGGGACATGAAAAAACAAACAGGCAGCAGAAAGATCATCAGGAAAAGCTCTCTGATCTTTATTTTTCTGACTTCATTGTATATTCACTTTTACAAGACTACCAAAGATTGGCTACACAGGTAGCCACCTCTTTGACCTCGTTGGTGAACATCACCATCAATCATCTTTCTCCTCCCAGAGGAGAAATATGTAAGCAAAATAGATAAGTTCTAAAAATATATATAGTTTTCTTGAAACTGCACTAGAATAAAATACAAACAATGAAAAGCAGGCAAACTTGGGGCAACAAAGACACAGGCAGGCTTCCTCAAAATACTTTAGTTTATAACTGCTGCTGTGTACCTGGGATGTGCAGGTGTGTATCTATGTGTACAAACTGAATGGAGGGTGGAGTGGTGTCTGTTCAGGGTGAGGATTTGCAAGGCAAGAGGTTCATCCCTACCTTTGCTGCTGCAAAAGCACTCCTCCCCAGACCTCTCCAAGCCCAAATGTGACCATGATTCATGCCAGCAGTTCCCCTTTCTGGTCGGCATCATGGCTGCTCTGAGCTCAGTATGCAGCAGATGCAGGAGGACTTCAGGTCATCCACCACCTCTGCCTTCACCAGCCATATGGACCACTGCAAGGCTACTGACAACCGCCTGGAGAGGAAGAGCATGGGTGTAGGGCTACAGGGATGCACACTGGGGGATGGGTAGGTTCAGTAGGACAGTCATAAGTGTGTGCCTACTGAATCTGTACCAGATCAGGCACCACCATGCCATTTGTCACCATGAATAGAGAGTGGTATGAATATATTTGGGTGTCTGCAAAGCACTCAAAGCAAAGATTTTATAAAGGCATGTGGCAGGTTATGGAGGCCAGGTGTGTCAGGGACCGAAGACTGGTCTAAGGCATGACATATTTGGTCCGCAGTTGTGCACGTCAACAAGATAATGTAGAAAAACTTATTGATAGAAGAAGGACTTATTGCTAGAAGAACTTATAGGACTGATCTTCAGAAATGCAACTAAATATCTGTCACCTGGTGGGATTTATCCTGTGAAAGCGAAAAGATACAATAAAGCCGTTGTTGGCATGGAGGTGTGATCATGGGTCGTTGTGACCTCATCTCATGCATTGGCCCCATGTGAGATGATGTTGAAACTGGCCACTCCTGAGCAGGAGATATATGGTGTGGTCCTGGGGTGGAGAAAGGACGTCATGGTGTATACCATGTTGATCCAGGGGATGCCCTGAAGGTTTGCTGCTCTACTGCCTCTCCCACTCAGGACCCATGCTCTATCTCCTTTTGCTCAGTGGCTTCTCTAACATCCAGGGGTTGGTATGTATTTATTGCTAACCTGACTAATAAAATTTATTTGCTTTGCTATTCTGAATGTGTCTTGTGTTTTTTGTGCATAGACATCCTCCCAAACAGGTAATGCCAGGTTACCTATCGGCTGAGGACAAGAGCAAAAGGGGAGACATTTGTTTGGGAAGGCTGTGCCTGGTACTGGTCTTGCACCATGGGTTGAAGAGAGGATAGAACACTTTGGCCAGAGAAGCACCAAATAAAAAGCAGAATAAAACACTGATGGAAGTTTTTGGGGGTAACAGAAGAGTTTCCTTGCTTATCCAGAGTCAAGCTGTGGCATACAGTAGCATGGGACGTTCAGAGTGGTTCACATAGCCAGGGGAAGAGCCGTAGCTGAGCACAGAATCTGATGCAAAAATAATTTGGGTTAAATGCCTTTGTTTTCTGACTAATTGCAAAGACCAAAGGACTCCCATAACCATCACCAAGCATGGTGTGGAAGAGGAAGGGTTTGCTGTATGTTGCCAGATGACTTAGACCTGCCTTGGGCCTTAGCTGAAAACTATGTCCAGGCTAGTGTAAACATCACACTGACCTGTTGTGGGCAAATCAAGATCCTAAACACTAGTGGAAAGCAGTATCTATGGGATGTTGTCACTGTGGCAAGGCTCTCTTTATGGCAGGCCAGAGGGCTCTGAGCCTCTTGGTACCTCATCCTGGTAGGTCTGGTAAACATGCTGCAAGCAACCAAATTATACCACCATGACATCACCTCTCCTCATTTTGTACTTTCAGCAAATGAGGGTTTTGCCAGTACTGAGCTGTAGGCTGTGACTGCTGCACAGGCCTGGGGCACTGCAGCACCTGCAGATGTGCAGCTGTGCTCCTGTAGATAATTTTGTCAAAAATGGCCACTGAGGCCATATCATCTTAGGCCTCTGGAGGCCAGGACTCACTCAGAAGCCTCTGGGCATGGGACAATTTCCTCATGTTTCTTAATTTTCAATTGTTAGTCTATCCTTTAGACCTGCCAAAAAGCTAAAACTTCAGCCCTTTAAAGCAAAGCCTCTACATCAGAAAGCTGTGTTTAGATAGAAACTCTGCTGACCTCATTTATGTCTGGAGAGCTCCTGGCTTGGGACTCATGTGTTGGAGTGTACATATAGCTCCAAACATATTTGTGCTGTGAAAGGCAGAAATGTCATTGCCTTCTGCCTTCAGCAGCCTTTTTTGAAGTATAGGGAACTGTGCACTGCAGAGTCTCAGCGTCTGAACAGCCATCTGCAGGTGCATGCTTGTAACAGGTAGAGCTCTGGTGTGGGACAGAGCAGGAGATACAGCAGGAATCTGCCCATGAGCCAAGAGAACCCATGGCACAGTGTGTGGTAAACCTGGCAGCAGTGTGGTGTGGGCAGCTGAGGGAAGGAATGCTGAGCTGCAGGTGATGGGGGGGACATCAGCCATTTTTCCACTGTGAGAGACAAGTTCTTAAAGTAGAAGACATGTATCTTGTTCAAGTGCAGGACCAGATCTGTGCCCACATGATGAATGCAGGTAACAATGCAAGCAGGTGTTAGGGGTTGGGTCTTTTTCTCTTTGTTTTTACTTACAGATTTTTTCCCATAAGTTGCTAGGAAACTAACTACTGGATATTTACGGATACTTAAGAAAAAAACAAAACAAAACAAAAGAAATTGATAAAGTGAGGAGAGGAGTGTAGCATATGGCTACACTTCTTTTGTCTCTGGAAGTTTCTATCCAGGAAGAGATACCTCAAGATTTTGGTGGCAGGAAAGGGTCGAGGCTGGGAGCAGCTGCTTGCTGTTGGCATTGGAAGGTCAAGCTGTTGCTTACTGTGGGGAGAATTCACTGTCACCACCAGAGTCCAGTCCTAGGGACCTACCACCGTCTGCTTGTGTGTCCAAGAATCCAGATCTCGCCTTTCCCCACCCTGCTGGGAGCCAGGCCGCCACTGTCCCACCCCCACTGCTTCTTCGACATTACCCTGGATATTTCTATAGTGGAGCCTTGCACTTCGCCCTTCTGCCAGGACGTCCCAGCAGTTCCAGCTACCACCGTGGAACTTCTGGTACATCTCATCCACCAGCCCAGGAGATCTGCTAATTCCTGCCATTTCATCTTGATGCTCCTCAGAGTCCTGTAGAGGCAGTGGGATCAGACTGCCTGTTGGAGAGGATGAAAGTTTAACAGGAAAGTTTTAAAGAAATGAATGCTTAGCAGAAGGCTCTTTAGCAATGAAAGTTAATTTTGTTATAGAAGAATAAAAGAAGCTTCAAGCTAGAAACTGCTGAAGTAGTATTCCAGCTGGTAGATGGGGTCTGCCGCTTGGGACCCAGAGAGCCACAGCCACCCCAAAAGATGTCTCGCTAGAAACAGCTCCTTGGGGGGTCAGGCGCTCCTCAGCTGGCAGAGGGGCTTCTCAGCTTGCAGGCAGAGCAGTGATTTTTCAGCTCAGTGATTTCAGCTCTCAGTGATTTCAGCTCATGCCCTTGTGAGTTAGCCCCTCTTTTAGCCGGCCGTGGTGAGAGAGAGAGAGGTCTCGTGTGGAATTTCCGCAGGTGGTACTTTATTGAGAGGGTACCAGCGAAAGGGATCCAGGGACGAGGAACCTCTGCTGACCAGAGGAAACCCAGGGGTTTTTATGGGACACCAGGGTGGGAGGAAAAAGGGTACAGAACCAATCAATTGTAACAGATCTACATAAAATCCCGAGGGGGCTTGTGGGTCTCCGGACAGGTCACTGTGACTAGGAGGTTTGTCTTTGTCTTAGGGGCTCTGGGTGAAGTTGCGAAATTCTTTCTTAACTCCTCAGCTTGTCTCTCTCCAGGGCAAAGCAGCTGGGGCTCTGCCCACCCCCACAAAGTAGCAGTTACTGTGTAACCTAAGGAAACAAAGCTTGAGCTGAAAGTGTTGCCCGGAACGAAGTTAAAAACACAAACTAATGAGGAGTCAGTTTATGTCCTGCTTTATTCGGGACCCGGGGACCTGGGGACCAACGTCCCAAATCAGGATTCCCAAAGACCCTCATCAAGACTCAGGTTTTTATACCTTTTTACAAAGATTACAAACAGAAAAATTTTTGATAAAGCAATGACGTTCAGCTGCTAGGTAACAGACTTCTAAAGTAATAAATTCTACATGCTTGTCTTATTTAAAACTATAGGTTAATTACCAAAATTTACCTTCCCCCGTCACTAGACCCCCTCCTAGTAATATTTCAAACTTTATCTTTAAGACGGTTTTCCCTTTCAGCATGTTCTTCATGCTTTGCTAATCCCTTTGATTATTGTTTCCACAGACCCAGCACCTTCCCAGGCTACCTTCCCAAGGCCTAGTGCCCTAATGCTAGCCAAGAAGCCTTAGCATAACTACTGCTATATGATTTTCTGATATTTTGGTAACATTTCCCCCCTTTTGAGCATTCTTCAAAAATCTTCTTTGCAAGGATGCTCAATTCTTCAAGTTGTGGTTTCAACATACGGCAGGGGAGCAGTTCTTCTAGAAGTTGGAGCCATTACTTCACTTCAGGTTACTGCTTTCATGATCTTCCAGGTATGAGTTCTTTCCCGGATAATCATTCCCAGAAGGCACCTGTATGAGATTACTACTACAATAATGATTATTACAATCATGATCATATATTGTATCACTGAAGAGATCCAACCAGAGATCTGGATTCCAAATGAGCTAAATAAAGCTCCAACCCAATTATGTTCTGCCTCCTTCTCTACCTCCTGGACTTTTGATTCAATTTGGTCTAATTGGCTAATATCCCTCTCTACTTCGGTAGTCACATTTGGGATGTGTATACAGCAATGGTCATCCTTACCCTTCAAATACCCACACACCCCATGTTCCTTGAGTAATATCATATCCAATGCCATACGATTCTGTACTGTCATCCTTGTGGTTGCCTGTAACTGCAAATTAACATCTTTGAATCCTTTTTTTGTGACTGCAGCCAGTCTTTCGGTTTGTCCCATTAACTTATATAACATTTCCCTATTACGATAAGTTGAAATTTGGGCAAACAAAGATTCCAACACCCACCCGAATTTTACTCCTCCTGATGGTTCATGCCACTCATCCTCAGGACCTAACTCATCTCCGGTTTCTCGTCGGATCCGTCCTTTCATTTCCTCACTTGTTAATTTTGACTGTCTCCAAAATGGACATAAAGTAGGTACCCCTAAGGTTATCTGAGTGACAGGACCATCTATGGGCATGTGAGTAGTCCATTGTCCGTGTCCCATAATCCAAACTAAATTCCCTGGGCTCCTAACCATTGTATTTTTGCAATCCAATTGATTTGTCCCTTTTAAGGTTCCTTTAATAGTATGGTTATATCCTCAACATTCACATCCCCATTTCAATAATATTAACACCAGTACTAATCCGATTTGGTGTTCTGGACTATCACATGTAAACACTTGTGTGCAGTTCCAATTCCCTAATTGCTCCTTCCCTTTCCGATGAGCCGAGTCTCCCCTTACGACCCTCCCATGAGTTTGATTTTTTCAAACCTTTCCATTCTATACACCATCCTATGTCCCCTAAGTAACTATATGTCTCCAGTAAGCTTGGTCCCCAAATGGCCTGCCAATTTTCCCACTGAACTTTATTTTCTTGACATACCATCTCATAATAATGCTCTACAATAGATTGATCAATTTTCCGGATCTCATCATATTCACACCATCCCACGTCCTTAAATCTACCTATCTTTGTAAAAATCGAATTTGGAAGTGCTTTACAATCTGCACGTTGTCCTGGAGTTGACCACTGTTTCCGAACCACTGTCAGCCGTTCTACTGTTTTAGTTCGATTGTGTAATTCATTCCTACATTCCCGGGTCCCGTTCTTTACCATGGTTGGCATATTCGTCACAGGGATTACTCCCCATGGTATAGGATCTCCAGCAGCGTGTGGTAAAGGTAGACAAGCCGTAATGGTTGTTACATTCTGAATTTGACCAAATCCTTATGAGTCCTACCACCAAATTTTCCTGATCAGCACTTCTGACTAAATGGTCAATTTCTGGTGTTTGTCTAGTCACTCTTGTCTCCGTCTCCCAGATAGACACGGTTATTGTCCCCATCCCCCACCATTCATCATGGGCTATCCAACAAATGTAATTTCCTTCATCTACCCCCCCCTGCACATCCTTGATAGTCAGAGTCAACAACTCCGGTCTTTCCTGTAGTTTGTATTTTTCCCCAGAAACCAAATTTCTCTTGAACCACCATCCGTAATCCGAAAACTTTCTTCCCGATTCCAAGTTACAACTGAGAATGACATCTCTCCCTCTGACAGCTTTATAGACGCTATGTTGAGGGCGTATCCCTACATTTGTATGTGGTCTGGCTTCCACTTTCCTTAACCCATAATTTCCATTAGTCCCACAGGACACTACACACAAATATTGTTCTTCTGTCTCCCCTATTTGAGGATTAGTGATATTCAACCATCCCTTTCCTGTCATTCCTTCCAACCACCAGCTTGTCTCTTTTGTTTGACTTTCCCATCCTTGTTCTTGATTCCGTTTCCACCATTTGACCTGTATCTTCCATCTACAAACCTTTTCTAACCTGAACATACAGCTTATCCGCAATGGAGGGCCATCCCATATATCTACTCGGGTACTTACGGGTATTACTGATATTGGGTAATCTCCGACCGCTGCCTCATCCTCAGCCAAAACCTTTACTTCAAAATCCCCATATGCAAAACTGTTTCTTATCCAAACGATACAAGCAAATTGACCACCTTGATGTCTCTGAATGCCAGGTATTTGAAGGGTAGTATTTCCTCTTTGCTGATTCTCGTCCCAAAATTTTGTGACTCCGTCCTTTATTACCTTTCCTGATCGTCTCCATCCGGCAATTATGTCAGTGAATCCAGCTCCCTGATTGTCAGAAAATAGACACGTTAATTTCAGAGTAGCATTTTCAGGTATTACCACTAAAGGCTCAGGAACATCCACTACCACAAAAGCATTTGACAGATATGCAATATACAGAAACACAGTTATCAGTGCTTTGCTCTGAACACCATTCGGGTAGCAGATAGTGGTTGCACCTCCCATTTCAACGGGGCCTTCTTTACGCGGGTATAGTGTATCCAATTGTCGATCCCTTCGACCTTCACTGCAGTGTAAGTTGTCATTATCACCTGGTGAGGACCGTCCCATGTTTCTTTTAATGGCTCAGCGTTCCAGTTCTTCACATACACCTGATCTCCGGGAACAATGTCGTGAACAGGATTTTCCAACGGCAATGGGCGGTTCCACTGCAGAGCTCCTCGGATGGCTGTAAGAGTTTTGTTTAGTGACAGCACATAGTTCATCAACACTTGATCTCCTACCAAATGAGGGTTTCCCTGATAGGTGGATGCATGGTAAGGTTTGCCATACAGAATCTCGTATGGGCTTACACCAACTTTCTCCCTCGGTTTGATTCTTATTCTTAGTAGGGCCAGTGGTAAAGCTTGTGGCCACTGGATTTTGGCCTCCTGGCATATTTTCTTGATCTGCCCTTTTAGTGTCTGATTCATCCTCTCTACCTGTCCACTCGATTGAGGCCTCCATGGAGTATGTAAGTTCCACATGATTCCCAACATCCTAGCTATCTCCTGCACAATTCCTGCCACAAAATGAGGACCCCTGTCTGATGATAGCCCTAATGGCACCCCAAATCTAGGGATTATTTCTCTCAATAACGTTTTAACTACTTCTTTAGTCTGATTTGTTCTGCAAGGGAAAGCTTCTGGCCATCCCGAAAAGGTACACACATAAACCAACAAATATTTATACCTCTGTGCTTTAGGTAACTCAGAAAAGTCTACTTGCCAATAGTCTCCAGGCTGTGGTCCAATTTGTATTTTACCCATCTGCACCTGTTTTCTTACCACCGGATTGTTCTTAATACACAAAGGGCACATAGCATTGATCCTTTTAGCCATTGTTAGCATCTGGTTAGAGATTATCTCATTTTTCAAGAATTTTGTCAGCGCCTCTGTTCCCCAATGGCATTTATTATGTTCTATTTCCAAAACTGTTTTCATGATCCTCTGAGGCAGTACCACCTGTCCAGTAGAAGTTACATACCATCCTCTTAAATTTTTCCGAGCTTGAACAAATGCTGCCAATTTTTCATCATCTGGCGAGTAGAGGGGTCGTTGATCCATAAACAGTGTGGCTGGATTGATTCGTGTGGGCAATAATACCAACTGAGTCCATACCTCTCGGGCTGCCTGCTTGGCCGTCCAGTCTGCCAACTGGTTCCCTTGGAATGCTTTCCCTTCCTCGTTTCGGTGTCCTCTCACATGCACCACCGCAACAGCCTGTGGCTTATGGATAGCTTCTAAAAGAGCTTTTACTTCTTCCCGGTGTTTAATCAATGATCCTTGGGAATTCAGCAGGCCCCTCTCTTTCCAAAGGGCACCATGTATATGTACCACCCCAAAGGCGTATTTAGAATCTGTCCATATGTTTACCCTCTTCCCTTGACTTAATATGAGAGCACATGTTAGGGCCCAGACTTCAGCCTTCTGGGCCGAGGTCCCAGGAGGCAAAACTTTGGCCTCTATCACTTGTTGCAAGGTGACCACCACATACCCAGCATACCTGGTTCCATTCTCCACAAAGCTTGATCTGTCTGTGAACAGTCCCCAATCGGGATTCTCCAAGGGCTCATCTTTTAAGTCCTTTCGGCTGGCATATGCTTGCTCAATGACTTCCACACAGTCATGTGCCAGTTCTCCAGTTTCCTCTTCTGCTCTTAAGAATTCTGCTGGGTTAAGATGATTAGTCGATTTTAATTCAATATCATCCTGCTCTCTCAGCAATGCCTGGTATTGTAACATCCGACTTGAGGATAACCAATGCCCCCCTTTTTGTTCTAAAACAGTCAACACCATACGGGGAACGTATACCTCCATTTTTCTTCCAAGAGTTAATTTCCTGGCTTCTTGTATCAATAGTACTGTTGCGGCCACTGCTCTCAAGCATCCTGGCCATCCAGCACTAACTGAGTCCAATTGTTTGGAAAAGTATCCTACCGGGCGTTTCCATGATCCCAATTTTTGGGTGAGCACTCCCAATGCCAATTTCTGCCTCTCGGTCACATAGAGTTGAAAATCTTTATTGAGGCCAGGCAATCCCAGTGCCGGAGCTTCTCTCAGTGCCTGTTTGAGGGCCTGGAATGCTTTTTCCTCAATCTTGCCCCATTTCAGTTCGGGATTTTTCACAGCCTCGTAGAGAGGTTTGGCCTTTAATCCAAAATCAGGGATCCACAACCTGCACCACCCCACCATTCCCAAGAATGACCTCAATTCTTGATGATTTCGTGGGGTCGGGATAGCACAGATAGTCTGAATTCGATTGACCCCCAACTTACGCACTCCTTGAGAAATTTCACATCCTAAGTAGATAACTTGTGGTCTTACCAGTTGCGCTTTTTCTTTGGACACCCGGTATCCAGCCTGACCTAGCATGTTCAGCAGATCGATGGTCAACTTCAAACAAATCTCCTTATCTGCAGTAGCGAGAAAAATATCATCTACATATTGCAAAATCACAAATGAGAAAGGTGACTCCTTTACCTGTGTTGTCTTCCATTCTTCTAATTCCCGAGCCAATTGATTCCCAAATATTGTAGGTGAGTTTTTGAACCCTTGAGGCAGACGACACCAAGTGAGTTGTTTCTTCCTCCCTGTCTCTGGGTCTTCCCACTCGAAAGCAAAATATTTCCTGCTTTGAAGTGCCAAAGGGATGCAGAAGAACGCGTCCTTTAAATCAATTACTGAGAACCACTGAAATTTTTCTGACACAGATGTTAACAAGGTATCAGGATTAGCCACCACTGGATGAATGTCCTTAGTGATATTATTAATGGCCCTTAGATCCTGGACTAACCTATACTTACCATTTGGTTTTCTTACTGGGAAAATGGGAGTATTAAACTCAGATTCACATTCCTGCAAAATACCTATGGTCAGGAATTGGGATATCATCGGAGCCACTCCTTTCTTTGCTTCCAATTTTAAAGGATATTGCTTTATTCTTACCGGGCTGGCTCCTTCTTTTAATTCCACTACTACTGGTTGTGCAGCCTTAGATTTTCCTGGAATACCTGTTTCCCATACCCAGGGGACCACAGCCAACTCTATTTCTTTGGGGACTTCTACTGACTCCACTTCCCTAACCAAAAACAATTTAGATATGTTTTCTTCTGGTATTTCTAATTTCGCCCTTCCTTTTTCAAATGTTATTTTTGCTTGCAACACAGACAGCAAGTCCCTTCCTAATAAAGATTCAGGGCTATTGGGCATATACAAAAACTGGTGGTCAAATTCTTTCCCCCCAAATTTAATGTCCACAGGTGGCAAAAATGGTCGTTCTTCTATTTGACCTGTTACCCCAACCACTTGGATTTTAGAATCACTTAATGGCCCGACCTGTGTGTTTATAGCTGAGTATGTGGCTCCCGTATCTACCCGAAATTCCCGTGGTTCCCCCTCTATTTCTAAAATCACCTTTAAATCTCGGTCTAGTCAGCTTTGGTTCTGATAGTTTCCCATCATAAAGGCTTGAGCGACACCTTGCGGTCCTCTTTGGAAAGGACTCCCGTCACTCAGTTGGCCCGGACTCCCCATGGACACCACCCCGTTATCTCCCATACCTCCATTAAGGGGGCATTCATTTTTCCAATGTCCCCGATTTTTGCATAGGGCACACTGGTCAAATCCCAGTCTCGATCGTCCCCCAGTCTGCCCTGCCATTCCAAATCCCCCTCTCCCACCATTTGCCACCATACCCATTCCTCTTCTGCCCCTACTGCGGCCTCTTCCTCTCCCTCGGAAAGTTCCTTCAGCAGCTTGCTGCAACACAGCCAACATGCTAGCTTGCTGTCTTTTAGCAGTTTCCTTTTCACGATTATTATACACCTTCCACGCCACTTCCAACAATTTCTCCAAATTCCGAGTTTCTTCCCCTTCCAACTTTTGTAATTTCTTCCTTATATCCTCCTGTGACTGTCCTATGAATATCAATGCCAGCTGTAACTTCCCTGATTCCTCCTCTACTTCTAAATTAGTAAATCGCCTAGCAACCTCTTTCAACCGTTCCAGGAAAGCCGATGGGGACTCGTTCTTTTCCTGCCGCACCGAATACAACTTTGACCAATTTAATGTTTTCGGGATCCCCGCCCGTACCCCTTCAATCAATAATTCCTGGTAAGCCTTCAACCTCTGGTATCCTCCAGTCGAATTGGGATCCCACTCCGGATCCTCCCTGGGCACTAAATCATTTAAAGTGCCATCTGCTACTCGCAATCGTAGCATTTCCCGAGCCTTTTCAGACATTACTCTAAATACCATTTCTTTCTCGGTAGAGTCCATAACTGTATCTAACAATACCTGCAAATCATTCCAGTCAGGGTTTTGAGTCTTTATAACCATTTTTACCACTCGTGCAACCCGATCCGGGTCCTCGCGATACGAACCAGCTGATTGTTTCCAAATCATTAAATCATTCGGGGAAAAGGGCACTTTTACCATTATCCTGTCCCCCTGCAGTCCTACCGCTTCTCGCAAAGGAGCCATCAAAGAGGGTTGTACCATCCTCCCCCCTTTCCCTCCTACCCGACCTCTCCTGGTCCTTTCCGATAAAGGAGTTCTAGGCTTTTCCTTTTCCCTCATTTTCTCTCTACCATCCTCTTCCTCTGAATCTCCCTCGTCTGAAGATTCCAGAGGAGGAGCACTGGGTGCTACCAGCATTGAAACATCCTCCTCAGGTTCTTTGAATGTGACAGAACAGCACTTACAATTTTCCCTGCTTTTACAACCTAAACATTTGTCATCTGCAGTAACGTTCAGCACCAACAAACCACACTCTTTCTGCCACTCCGGCTTTCCTTGCAAATAATAAAACAAATCTAAATACGGTATCTCATCCCATTTCTCATTATTCCGCAAAAAGTGCATCAAAGGAGTAATAATATCAGAATTCAAAGTACCATTCCGGGGCCATTGCATTTCCCCAGTCTCATATTGTGGCCAAACATAATTACAATAGTCCATTAATTTCTTTTTGCACAGTTCTTGCCCAAAATTACCCACTTTCCAATTTTTCAGCAAGCATCCAAGCGGAGAATCATCGGGGATCTCCATACCTATGGACACCAATGCTTTGAAATTTTTAAACGGCATCATGACACACTTAATCAACAAACACTCACTCACAATTTTATTATCTCACTCACACAACTTGATTATTCCACCAATTCCACCAATTCTTGCCTTTTCTCGTCACTACGAGCGGCAAGTGCTGGTCCTGCACACCTTCCTTGCCGTGTCTTACAGCCAGCGCCTAGGCTTTTACCACAACCACAGACGTCTTTTTTTTACCCAGCCCTGCGGGAATTACTCTCCCGTCTTATAGGGCGACACCCTTATTAGAGGAATAAAGCACTTGTCGGGCTTACCTCACAGTCGTCCGTCAGGCGCGGGGTCGGGCACGGGTTGATGTCTCCCCAGAAATCACCTGGTGCCGGCGTGGAGTTGATCAGCTCGCGAACCGCCCCAGCAGCCTTCGGAGTCCTGCCGCGGTCGCCAGAAAACTGTTGCCCGGAACGAAGTTAAAAACACAAACTAATGAGGAGTCAGTTTATGTCATGCTTTATTCGGGACCCGGGGACCTGGGGACCAACGTCCCAAATCAGGATTCCCAAAGACCTTCATCAAGACTCAGGTTTTTATACCTTTTTACAAAGATTACAAACAGAAAAATTTTTGATAAAGCAATGACGTTCAGCTGCTAGGTAACAGACTTCTAAAGTAATAAATTCTACATGCTTGTCTTATTTAAAACTATAGGTTAATTACCAAAATTTACCTTCCCCCGTCACTAGACTCCCTCCTAGTAATATTTCAAACTTTATCTTTAAGACGGTTTTCCCTTTCAGCATGTTCTTCATGCTTTGCTAATCCTTCTGATAATTGTTTCCACAGACCCAGCACCTTCCCAGGCTACCTTCCCAAGGCCTAGTGCCCTAATGCTAGCCAAGAAGCCTTAGCATAACTACTGCTATATGATTTTCTGATATTTTGGTAACAAAAGGAGGTTTTTTGGGTAGAGCAGAGGTATGTTTGACCACAAACAAGGATATTTACCAAATAAAGACAATTCCCAAGAAAAGAAGGAGATACCATAGGTAAACAGACACACTGATGCAGCAAGTAGAGAAAAGATTTAGGAATTTTCCACTGCAAGAAAACAGAAAAACAACTTTAAGCTTAAACTGTAACATACCAACTTTTGTGATTGGGTAGTTATATGGTAAAGATAATAGCTAGGATAGGTTAGAAGATATGGTAAAGGTATTGTGTATGATGCTGATTGGTTGTATGTATTAAGATGCTCTGTAAAGAAAAATATATAATGCATTGTAACAAGAACTAAGGGGGCTTCAGGCTTGCCTATAAGCTGTAGGTGGCAGTTTTTAAGCTAGGCTCTGGCACCCACAACCCAGGGCTGCTGTTACACCACCTATGCAATAAACAGCATTTGAAAGAGCCACCTGTTGTTCCAACATCCTTCTGAGACCATGTTATCTTCTACAACTTCCCCAATGGTTTTGTGAAGCAAAGCCTCTCCTCCATCCCTTCCCGTCTTTGCTGAGAAGCCTGTCATGAGGTTCCTAGTTCTGTTTTGTTGTTAATGATATTGTTATTTGTTTGCCTTGTTACACGTAGTAGTAAACAACTGTTATTCCTACCCTCATATATTTGCCTGAGAGCCCTTTAATTTCAAAATTATAATAATTTGGAGGGAAGTGGTTTACATTCTCCTGTTGGGATTTTTTTAGAGAGTCTTATATTTGGATTGATTGAGGATGAGCAATTCCAGACTGGGCCCTTTGGCCTGCAGAGCCTGTGGGCCCCTGAGCCCACAGGGCCTTCAGGCCACAGTGACGCAGTTAGAAATTCACAGGTGTGGTGTAGCAGAAAAACTCACAGCTTATATTAAGGTGTTCTGGGAAGTAATAGGCTTCTAAATGTAGAACTGTAGTTCTAACACTTTAGCCACCTTAAGACTTAGATAAATAAGGGTTGTTTGCATTCTTTGTATAGCCTGTAACTGTAAACTATGTGGTGAACCTATATAACTTGCCGTGGGTTGATAATAAAGGGAGAATTCAACATGGTGGCCACATCAGTTTAGACGAGTCATCTGTTCTGTCCAATCTCCTAATAGTCAGGGACCCTTGCTACATTCTCCACTCCAAGGGAGGCTCCTGCCATCCCTAGCAGACACTTGTCTTTGAAACAAGACAACAGGTGAGGGAGTGTCTTGGCTTGAAAGACATGTATCCACCAAGGAAAGCAGGAACCTCCCTTAGAATGGAGAATATGACCCTCTTCCATGCAAAGTATTATAATTTCAAAGTTAAGGGGCTTTCGGGCAAAGATATGAGAAAAGGAATAACAGTTCTTTACTAGTGTGTGTGTGTATGTGTATGTATAACAAGGCAACAAACAACAACAATTGTAACAACAACAAAAAGACGGAAAACTCAATAAACAGTCTTCCCACTCTTTAAGCAGTTTCCCCTTTGGTGCAGGGGCGCTGCTGGCTCCCGGCTGGGCAGGGCAGGTGCGATGATACCCCCGCGGCTGCAGGGGGCGCTGTGGCACAAGCTCGGCCGCCCCTCTCCACACGTGGCAATGGTGGGGGGCTGGCGGAAGGGACAGAGAAGAGGCTTCCTCTCCAAACTCCCAAGGGCAGTGCCTCTCTGAATAACGAAAGGAGCTGTAGCAGGAACCTCAGAGTAGCAAGTTGAGAAGGCAAGGATGAGCAAAAGTCCCAGAGAGATATATGAGAAACCCAGCAGCTGTGGCTGAAACCATGAGGCAGGCAGACAAGAACTGCGAGGTGTCCCAGCAGGCAGGGATGTGGGGCTACAGTGTAGAGAAGCAGCAAAAGAATGGCAGGGGCAGGGCAAGGGCAGCCCTGCTTCTCTGCAGCAGCTGCCTCACACAGCTAGGGAAACACACCCTCCAGGAGAGGGCTGGGGGGTCAGTGTACCAGGTGTTTTCCCCTGAGGCACCCAAACAGATGGCAAGGGTCCTTTTTTTGTGACGTAGGGTGTCCCAGTTCAGTGGCTGCTCTCACAAGCAGAGGCTCACCTCAAGGCAGGAGAAGCAGGACTGTGCTGGGCTATGGTGGTAGCAGCGAATTCTGTCCCTTAAGCAGCAACTCTGATGGTCCTCCTCTGAAGCCAGGAGATAGAGAGCTAGTAGCTGCCCCAGTCCCTTCTTTTACCAGCCCAAACCTTGAGGTATCTCTACCCCCTTTCCATCTCCCCCACCTCCCCCTTCCCTCTCCCCACCCCTAGATATCTCAGATAAGAGAAGTGCAGCCAGATGCCCTTCTACCCTGAGCTTGGCCACTTCTTTTGTCTCTCTTAAGTACCCAGTCGTTATCATTTCCTAGCCACATATACCACAAAATTCTGTGACCAAAACTCAAAACAAAAGAAAATACCCTAATCTCCAACAGGGAGCTTTGGGTTTCTTGCATTAATTTTTGCCTTGCGGTCAGTGACTGTACTCTCACATATCACAATCCTTAGTGGGAGTGCTGCCTCTGGAACCTATGTTCACTGGATGGGGAGAGCCTTGGATAAGTCAGGATCTCAGTGGGAGTGGGGTCCAAAGTTTTCCCTTCCAGTACCATGCAGAAGGGCAGGTGGTGAATGGAAGAAGTCAATTCCAACTCTGTGGCTAAAAAAACAGGGTGAATGGATGCCTTGGCTTTAGTGAGATGAATCCCACGTGCAATGGCTTAGATGACTGTGAGATCCATGGCCTGGGAGGGGAATGTGCCTGCCTCACTGGCAGCATTCACAATAGCCGTATGTGTTAGTCCTGAAAGTCCTGAATTAACCTAAAGTTGTGGAGTCCCAGGGGCCTGCGACCAGGATAGTTAAGCCTTAACCCTGGAGGGACCGATGCAAATGGGGAGAAACATCCCTCTAGATTATGGCAAGAAAAGCCTCCCTTCCATGGGCCTTTGCAGCCACATGATAGTAACTTTTAAGTTCAGATACATTATCGGTTTGTCAGTTGATGTCACCCCTGTTCAGCCCCTGTCTACCATTTATGTACCCTTTCCAAAATAGTCTTCCCTCCCTTAACCCTCACTGGCCTAATTTTGCCACAGTACTCCAACCCTGTTATCCTATTGGTTCCCCTTGGTTCCTAACTACTCCCCTGCACCACTTCCCTTTATCCCTATTGGCCCTTGACCCTCAGATCTGCCCTTTTTGTCCCATATATAACCCTGTGCCCTCAGCTCAATTCTGTTCTCATCTCTGATCCTACTCAAAGCTACTCTTGTCCTTGGACTCCTTTGCTGTTCCCTGTTTTTGTTCCTAAATAAACAGTCTTCTGATATCCAAATGAGAATCCATCCTTTTGCTTTGTCGTCAGCAACATTACAACAGCGTGCTCCGGGCTCAGAGATGCAGATCACTCTCTAGGACCATGCTATGGTGCATGTGCAGTAACATAAAGTCATTTTTTGAACACAAGAGTATGAGTATTCAGCAGCTTTGCCAAAGGACAATGACCAGATGTTTCAGGTGTTCTATCCCACAGCTGTCTTTCTAACCTTGGTTTAAGGATATCTCTTCAAATCATACCATATTCCGTACATTTACAGTGCATAGTGTGAGCTGCCTGCAAGGGCCTATCTTAAAAATGCTTGTGATAGTAACCCCCATACCCAAGGTTCCTGGCTGTATGGTCTTATACGTGACAGTAGTGGTTTTTTGGGTACAGATACATATGGAATACAATAACACCCCAGGATAATCATACTACCAGATTCACCGTATTTGCAATGCATGGTGTGAGTCCTCCTGGCCACAGGACTCTGTTTTATGTCTTGATGGAAAACCTCAGTGTCAAACTGGACTGGACAAAAAGGTGCAGGCACTAAGAGTCATGCATGGCAACACTTCCTTGGGGAGCAGAATGTCTGAGAGCATATCAGGTCAATCTGGATATGGCTTTTTCCAGCTTGGTAATTTACAAGGTTGGAAGCTTTCTGCTGACTCTTCCCCAAAGGGAAGGGAGGGAGTATGGTGAGTATATCACTACCGCTCAAGGACTGATGCAGTGCTAGCACCATGATCTCTTTCTTTTCTACTGGCAGAGTTTGGACTACAACATTAGCTTTTCCTTGGAGTCATTAATAAAGGGGGACAGGAATAAGTTTAAGGGGTAAGCAAGGGTTGAAAGGCCTGTGCTGAGGTAGGGCTGGTAAGGGAGTGGCTGAAGATGGAGTGGGTACAAACTGTGACAATTGTTAAGGTTTGGTACTGCTGCATACATATCTGTGAGATGCATGTAAGTGTGATGTCTGTTTTGGGCAAGCCTATGAGGTGACCTGCCAATGGTGAGTGCACTTGTTTGCTCTACACTTAGGAAGTTAAGGACCTTCTGTGGGACGAATACTCCCATGGATAGCCAATGTCCTGGGTCTGCAAGTGTGACCCAGAGGAAGAACAGTATACTGAGGAGGAGGAGGACTCTGCCCTGGTCATAGTTGTTAAACAGTGTCTTTGGCTCTCTCTAGATGTTCAAGAAGCCCTTTGAGAAAGCCTGCAAAGGCTGTGAAAACAAATTGTAAGCCTCCAGGCTCCTCTCCCCCTTGAAATCTGTGCTTTGAGGCTGGTTTTTGTCTGCCTTCATCAGCCTGCACTCAGATGGAGCCTTTCATGCATATCTTCTCTTTTCTTCAGTATCAAAATCCAGAAGGAAAAGTGTGAGCTGGCAAAGCAGCATGGGATAGTGTGGAGTGAGATGAGTGATGAGGAGATCACCAAGAAGATGGAGGAGGGCCGGACCTTTCAGTTGAACATGTGTAAAGTAAGGACAGGGATTAGCCTATACTGCATAAAGCAGTGTTAAGAGTCACTGCATTAGGATTCAAGGGATGACGTTCCTTTCCATTGGAGCTCTGGCCCAGCTCTGGAGTGGAGAATCAGCCTTGAATCTCATGTTGATGTTTCTCCCTTGGTCTCTGAACTGGGGTTGTTTCAAAGCAGCTTTTTTTAGCCTGAATCCACACTGATATTTTGTTCAAGGCCATTTTCTGTCCCTGGTCAGTGAGTGATTCTTGTGTCTATGGTATTTCAAATCTCTTCCTGCCTTTCTGTGATGCTGAAGTGCCCCAGGCCCTTAAACACCAGTGGCCTCTAACAGCTCCCTCTGCTTGTGGCTCGGTGAGCAGCACCAAGGTGAGCTGCAGATCTCCAGGGACCATTTGCTCAGCATGTTATGTCTGTTTTTCCAGTGGAATCCTCAGCATGTTCCATCAGCTGGACAGCTCCATGGGTTGTAGCAGGGTCAAGCCAGTCTGGGGTAGGGGTTGATCAAAGAGCTTAGCCAAATATTTAATCTATATCAACCTGACAGTAAAAATAGCTCTCCTAGTGTAACCCAAAATGTTATTGTATTCCATATCTTTCTGTGCCCCAAAATTTTTACTGTCTCTTTAAGACTGTGCCAATGGAACACTTGGGGAGGCAGGGTGCTATTGCTGGCACTTTTAGAATTGGCACTCTCAGGAAACTTCTTCCCTTTGGTCATGTTTTTGTTTCCCTGGCTACTTGGTCTTTGCTTGAGCAGAAGTTTCCTCTTTTCTTTTTTTTTTTTCTTTCCCTATTCTCTTGGAGTTCTCTTCATTTTTTCCCCCTTGTTGTTCAGACACTGCAGTTAGCGGTTTCCTTAGGTTGAATTCCACAGGTGCCTACCTCTGACTGTGAGCAGTCCCACTCTAGTGAGCCAGTATAGACCAACTGGCCCCCGTTCCAGGAGACAAGACTAGGGGAGCAGTCTCTCTGTTGGGTGGCAGCTTTGGGTTTGCAAATGTAGTCACTTGCGAAGACTGCATTTCACAACTGGAAACTGTTTCAGAGTGAGCTTCTCAAATTCTGCCAGCAGCTGAAACAGTGAATGAGTTCCAGGGTTAGGCCAATCCATGCCAGTGTCCTTTGCTCCCCTCACCTCACAGCCCCAAAGCAGAGTACCACAGCAGCACTAAGCCAGTGAAAAGCAGCAGCTTGCCACACGAGGCAAGTTTTGATCTACCTCTAGAACTGCTCTGTAGCTCCTATCTTCCCAGGAGGGACTGCTTCCATATTGTCTCTTTGTTCCTGGGGACACATGGTCGGCTGGAAGGCACCTTGTTGTATGTTGGGGAAGATGAATCAGGGAAACCTTATAAATATGATTCCTTAGCAAAAGATTCTGAAAATATGAAACCTATAACCGAAATAGAAATGAAAGCTTACTTTGAGTTGTAGGATACTGAGTCTTACTTACTATATAACCTGAAAACAATAGCCTAGCTAGCTGAAGGAGAATCCCTTTTGATTGAACAATACCTTTCTGCAGGCTGAGGGATCCAAAGGTCAATGTAGCAAAACAGAAGTCTAAATGTTATAAATGGGCCAGGAGACCTGCTCCTTTGAAAGGCCTTTATTAGTCAGCTCTTTCAAGGGGGAACTCGAGGGGTCGCCTGCGCCGCCGCTGCTCCTGTCGCCGCTCTCGCTTCTGTCGCCGCTGAGGATCAGGTGTCAGGCGAATCTGCTGCTCTCCCCGCAGCAGAGTCGGGAGTTCCGGCCTCGCGGGAATCCCCGGCAACCCAACTGGGCTCGTGTGGTCTAGGGGCGTCACTTCTTCCCAGTCTCTTTGTGGTTATGGCGAGGCGGCAGAAGCAGAATTCAGTCCTTAGGTAGCTGAGGGTCTTCTCGGTGTTGTAGTGTCTCCCTTTTATCTGGATTTTGTGCTGGGTCCCGGCTTTTGGGTCCGCTTGCCGGCAACTGCACTTCGGTTTGGAGCGATGCACCATGGAAGTCCTTGGATTTTCCTATTAGGCGGGGCCAGCAGTTCGAGGAGCTGGTGGGGAATGGGGACAGCCTAGCCCGACGGAAGGGGAAGGGAACCCGGGGTTTTAGAGGGGGTATACAACTTGGAATAAGGTTTTGAGGGTACAAATTTTGGTACAAACAGCATAACTTTCTTAACAGACAGGTTACAACTGGCATAACATTTTAAACAGCATAACTTTCTTAACAAATGACAGACTGTGTCAAAAAAAGGGAATTTCTTACATTTCATTCATTTCAGTCCCCCCTCTATTTCTTTGATCGGGCCTTTGCCCGCATCAATTGGCAGTTTTTGATTCATGGGAATATCTTTTATTTAGTTTTGTTTTTTTTAGTTTGAGGTTCTAACTAAAGTAAAACTATTCTCTTATAGGGCACTTTCCAGTTAGGCGCTGCTTAAATGTTGCAGCATTTACTGCTTTATATCAAAACACGTGGGATTTACATGAGTGTGAACTCTTATAAGGGACTGCAGGTTCTCCCCGTCATAGATGGGATGGTGTGTAGTTCTCCCAAGAGTCCAGTATGAACCATTGTCTCGATCTCACCTGGTCTTGCCTCTTGGGTTGGGGAAGTGGGACAATAGCTCTTAGAGCATGCTCTTTCGATGTGTTTGCTCAATAGGACTATGTTTTAGTCCTCCCAAGAGTCCAGTATGAACCATTGTCTCGATCTCACCTGGTCTTGCCTCTTGGGTTGGGGAAGGTATTTAGCTGGCCTTATGGAGTTCCTTTCAGTGTATTCCCACTTCTTTTTCAGTTTTTGATTAGCCCTTCTGTGGTGTGCCCTATGAGAGATCTGTAATGATATTATCACAACTTTTTTTAAAACAGCTTAACACTTCATGATATTTTAGAACAACTTACAGAGAACATTTTTAAATGACAGTTTTTGATAACAACTTGGAAAGATTTTGAACAACGGTTTTTTTGTTGGGTTTTTTTGTTTGTTTGTTTCTAATTGGGCTTTGGTTGTCTCTTGAAGGTTATTTTAAGTGTGTCTGGGTATCAGAGTCACTGGGAAGTGGCAATGGTTTTTTTATTCGGGATAGTTGTGTATGGTGAAGCCCCTATGTCTGACCTTGGTCGAACTCAGATTTTCAAGAGTGCTAGGGGCAAATATTTTAGCCAATTCATTCCAGTTTTTGTTATTAATTTAGTTAATACATTTTTGAAGGTTTTATTTATTCTCTCAATTCTTCTTGAGCTTTGAGGATGCCAGGGTGTATGTAACTGCCATTTCATTTCTAAGGCTTTAACAATATCATGCAGGACTTGTGCTACCAAGTGGGGGGCTCTGTCTGAAACGATGTTATTTATCAGTCTATATCGGGGGATGATGTGTTCTAGTAGTATCTTTATTACTACTTGTGCTGTTTCCCTTTTTGTAGGGAAGGCTTCCGCCCAATGCGTTAAGTGATCAACTATAACCAAAAGATGCTTATGTCCTTGTACTGGAGGCATTTCTGTGAAGTCTATTTGTATGCTTTGAAAGGGTCTTAATGCTATTTGTCTTCCTCCTGGTGTGGGCTTTTTCATTACTTTTTGATTTACTTTTTGACAAATTAGGCATCCTTCAGTAACTGCTTTGGCCAGGTTATAGATTCCAACACATAGGTGTTCTCTCAGGAAATGATCACACAACCCTTGGGTGCCCCAGTGGGTTAAGCTGTGGATTTCTGCCAGTATTTTTCGAGCTATTGCTTTATTTAGGAATTTTCTTCCATCTGGGGTCAGCCATTCCCCCCGCTTCCCTTGGTGTAAACCTAACTTTTTTATTTCTTTTAATTCATTTTCATCATATATGGGTTCACTAACTTTGTTAGCTGGTACATCATTTAAAGTAAGAATTTTTATTGGTTCTCCCAGCCTTTGAGCTGCTAGTTTGGCTGCTTGATCAGCTACTTGGTTGCCCTTTCCTTCAAATGTGTCCTTTTTTTGATGTCCCTTGACATGTACAATTGCTATTTCTTGGGGCTTCATAAGAGATTCTAATACCAATTTAATTAATTCTTTATGTATCAGATTTTTCCCCTTTGAATTTAGGTAGCCTCTTTCTTCCCAGATTTTTCCAAATGTGTGTACTATTCCAAATGCATATCTCGAGTCTGTGTAGATTGTACCTTGGTCTTGTTCTAATAAATCTAATCCCCTCTTGAGGGCATAGACTTCACAACACTGGGCAGACCAATGGGGGGGGCAGTTTTTCTTTTTCTATAACTTTTAAATTGTCCCTTTCTGTACCTTTGACTATTGCATAGCCTGATATTCTCTTTCCCTCTGTCATCCTAGATGATCCATCAATAAATAGCACCCTCCCACATGGTAGAGGTGTATCTTCAAGATCTTCCCTTACTTTTGTTTGTAAATCTATGATTTCCAGGCAATTGTGCTCTAAGTTTGGTGTGGGTTCCCCTGAGAGGAACTGGGCAGGATTTAGACTTTTTGATGTGATTAGCTCCAAATCACTGGTGCCGGTTAAAATCACTTCATATTTTAAAATTCTAGAGTCAGTCAGCCATTGTTGAGCCCTTTGGCTCAACACTGTCCTGAGATCATGGGGTGTGTGTGCAATGATTTTTCCCTGCAGTGTCAGTTTTTGTGCTTCCTCTACAAGAACAGCTGTGGCTGCTACAGCCTGGAGGCAAGCCGGCCACCCTCTTGCAACTGGATCCAAAAGTTTGGAAAGATATGCGACAGGCTTTTTGTGTCCTCCCCATTCTTGGGTTAATACTCCATAAGCTATTCCCCCTTCAGAGTTAATGAATAGGTCAAACTTTTTCTTAAGGTCTGGGAGACTCAGGACAGGGGCTGAAGACAATTTTGTCTTTAGGTCTTTCAATTGTTCTTCATCCTTATCTGTCCATTTACAGGTTCAGGTTGGACTAACTTCTCATAGAGAAATTTAACACTTTGGGAATATTTTTCTATCCATAGCTTGCAATAACCAAATAGTCCTAATAATTTTCTTATATCTCTTTTTGTGGTTGGAGCTGGGATTGAGAGTATACCTGAGATTCTCTCAGGGCTTAATTTCTTACACCCTTCCCCAATGAGGTGTCCGAGGTATGTGACCTGTGATTCTACAAACTGTAATTTGTTCTTTGACACTTTGAGGCCTTTTTCCCCTAGAAAATTTAGGAGATTAATACTGGTTTTTTTCACTTCATCTTTCTCTCTCCCCGATATTAGGAGGTCATCTACATACTGCAGGATTTGTACATTATTTTTAGGGATAAACTGCCTTAGTAACTCTTCTAGGGCTTGCCCGAAAAGGTTTGGGCTTTCAGTGAACCCTTGAGGAAGACGAGTCCATCTTAGTTGCTGCTTTCTCTTACTTTCAGGGCACTCCCATTCGAAAGCAAACCAATCTCGGCTTCCTTCTGCCAAAGGACAGGCCCAAAAAGCATCTTTTAGATCTACTACAGTAAACCAGGAATGTTCTCTAGGGATCCTGCTCAGGAGTATGTAGGGGTTTTGTACCACCGGGTGCCTGGTAATTGTTTTTTTGTTTACTTCTCTTAGGTCTTGCACTAATCTAAACTTATTTTCTGCCTTTTTTACAGCCAGAATAGGGGTGTTGTGGGGTGACATACAAGGTTCTAATATTCCTTCTGTGAGTAGATGGGTTATAATTGGGGTTAGTCCTTTTTTCCCTTCCAGAGAAATAGGATATTGCCTGACCCTTATAGGAGGCGTATTTTCTTGCATTTTTATTTCTATAGGTGGGATATCTAAATATCCATATTTTCCCTCCTCGGCCCAGACTTCTGGCTTGACTTCCCCTAAGTCTCTAACAGTCAGCCTCATGATTTGTAGCACCATTCTTCCTTTTCTAGGAAGAATCCTTACTCCTAACTGAACTTGCAGGTCCTTTCCCAGCAGGTTACTGTCTACTTTGGGTAGATATATCGAATTAGTGACACATCTTTTGGAATTTTCTTTAATTTCTACATTTTTTATAACTGAAGCCTTGAAAGGCTCCCCTTCTGCTCCTAGGACTTCACATGTCTTTCTTCTAATCGCAATTTTAACTGGAAGTCGGTTAATACATGATTTATCTGCACCAGTATTCACTAAAAACTCAAACTCTTCATGTTGGGGACCTACTTCAAAATTTACTATGGGCCCTTCTTGATGTTTTATGGGGTCCCCTAACGCATAGAGCCCATGACACCCCCAATCCTCCTTGACCTCCTTCCTCAATTTTTCTAATGCCTCTTGTTCCCTCATGACAGTCTCATCAAATGACATTTTTTTGCAATGTTTCTTAAAGTGTCCTATTTCTCCACAATAATAACAGGCTCGGGTCTCTCCTGGTCTCTGAAGAGTATCCCAAGGTGGTGGGTTCCTTTCTCTTACCTTTCCTGGTAAAGATTTTGTGTCTCTTTCACTCTTAGTATCCTTTCTGAGATCCTTTACACTTTCCCTGGCCACGGCTACCATAATCCTGGTTTTTGCCTTTGTTTTTTCTTCTTCTCTCCTAAGGTATACTCTTAGGGCTTCCCTTAATAATTCATTTATTTCTCGGTCTTGCCAGTCTTTCATCTTTTCAAGTTTTCTTTTGATATCTGGCCAGGATTTTGTGACAAACTGTAACTTTAATAATATCTGTCCCTCTGGGCTATCTGGATCCAAATTAGAATATTGCTGGAAATTCCATCTGAGCCTGCTCAGCCAGGCTGCTGGGGTTTCATCTTTCTCTTGGGTCCTGTTAAAAGCTAATTTGGTGTTGCTACTCCGAGGAACTGATTCTTTAATACCTCTTATCATTAGGTTTCTATAATCTTCCATATTTCTCCTCCCTTCTCCTCTGTTTGGGTCCCACCCTGGGTCAGCTATTGGCAACTTCTGGTCACCGGGGGGGCCCATTCGGTTTTCTCTTTCCCAGATGCGCATTCCTGCTGCCCTAACCAGCTGAACCTCGTCTGGATTGAATAGTATATTTAAGATGGAGTTTAGTTCTCCCCATGTATAAATATTTGGGCCCAAAAACTGGTCAATCTGGTTGGCAATTCTCACTGGGTTTTCAACTAGATTCCCCAGCTCTTTCTTAAAACTTCTGACTTCTGACGCTGTTAAAGGTGTATTGACAAATCCTATTCCTCCAACTGCCCCACCCAATGGGACCTCCCTTAGGGGAAAGAGTTTGGTTTTTGACCTGGTGTTACTGTAAGGGTAACTTTCTGGGTTTTTTATTGCCTGACAGGATGCATTGTTAGGTGCCAGACCTAACTCCCAGCTGTGAGGGGGTGCAGGAGAGGAGGTTAGACCAGTGTTAGGGAATGGCAGAGGGTAAGAGGGGTTATAAATTGGAGGGGGGTAAGCTGGGGAAGGAACAGGGATTACAGTTTGGGAAGGTATGATTTTTAGGTGAGGTTGGAGGATTACTTCGGGATAAACTGTAGGAGGAGGCAAATGTTCTAAGGGGTCCCAATTATGGCTAGCTTCTTTTTGGTTCTTCTGCTTTTCATTCCTTTGTTTCCCTTGCTGTAACTTACATATTTTTGTTGTTTTATTTTTGACTACTTGTTTTTGCCAACAGATAGCATAGAGTATCTGTTCAATACTTGAATCTCCTCGAGATTTCAAGTATTGAGTTAATTGTGAACACATCCAGGGGTCTCTAGTTCCACACCATGGCCATTTTGCAGGTAAATTTAGGTTAGGCCAAGCTTCTATGCAATAATGGATCATCTTGATCCTGTCCAAGCTTTTAGTGGCTTCATCAAACTCCCATAGTTCTAACATTTGTCCTAGTGGACTGTCCGATGGAATATTTTTTATTTTTTTCTCTCTCTCTTCAACTGGCTCCACTCTACTTATGTACGCCCCCATTTTCACTGGGTCTCAAATAAAAACTACAGTGCTCTTACCCTGACAGAAACTTTACTTCAGGGCAATACAAAGCAAAATTATTTGACTTTGTTTTAATTAAACTTCTTTAAGGTGCCCCTACACATACACAAGTTTAAAGGCGGGCAGCCCAAATTTTAACTCTCACTCACTCTTTGAGCACTCGTAAGTAGCCCCAGGGACCCTCTCTTAGGGTTTGGGCACTACCCCTGCCAGTGCTCGGAATGCCCCACAGGTAGCCTGGTGACCCGCCCTTAGGGCCTCAGCCACTACCCCTTAGCAAGCACTCCTTTACTCCCCTGCACCCGGACAGCGTACCTCCTCCCTGGGGACCCCCGACCAGTTCTACCTCTCGAACCCGGAAAGCGTACCCAAGATACCCCCGACCAATGCAGACTCTTTTATCCCAGCACCCCGACAGCTACCCCAGCCAGTCTCCAAAGCACCCCGAAAGCAGCCTATCTTTGTTACCCCAGCCGGTACTCAGACGCTCTGGGCCGTAGCCTCAGCCAGTGCTTTCTTTCTCTCCCCACACCTCGGTAGTTACCCCAGCCAGTGCCAAGTCACAAGCCCTGAAAGTAGCCTGGGCAACCCGCCCTTAGGGTTCCAGCCGCTACCCCAGCCAGCGCTAGTCTCCTGTGACACCCCGGGCTATAACCTCAGCCAGTGTGGTGCGTGCTTCCCACTGCTCGAGCCCTTTTTCACCCCTGAAATTGGCCCAAGTCTTTTCTGTCACTTACTTCTTTGACGTGCCACTTACTCTCTAAATTCCTCCGCACGTCCAGGGGGGGGCGCCTATGCCCCTGGAGACGCCTCAGTCACTCTCAGTTCACTCGCTTCCTGCTTTTCCCGGCCGGCCCCCTCACGGGGGTGTGGAAACACGGTACTCAGCAGTCCAAACTCGCTTGGGGGGTCCGAGCTGCCGGCCCCCCACTCATTCACTCCACATTCGCTCGTCTCCACTCCCGCCACCCGTTGTTCTTACCGATGCTCCTCAGTGGCGTCCCACGAGGCTAGCGAGCGTCGTCCTCTGCTCCGGGATGTCCAGCTGTCCAGGAGGTCCGAGGTCGGGCTGCGCCTTCCCGTCCTGGTCCTCTTCCGGGCGTGGCTTAGATCCCAGCGAGCCCCCAAATTGTTATAAATGGGCCAGGAGACCTGCTCCTTTGAAAGGCCTTTATTAGTCAGCTCTTTCAAGGGGGAACTCGAGGGGTCGCCTGTGCCGCCGCTGCTCCTGTCGCCGCTCTCGCTTCTGTCGCCGCAGAGGATCAGGTGTCAGGCGAATCTGCTGCTCTCCCCGCAGCAGAATCGGGAGTTCCGGCCTCGCGGGAATCCCCGGCAACCCCACTGGGCTCGTGTGGTCTAGGGGCGTCACTTCTTCCCAGTCTCTTTGTGGTTATGGCGAGGCGGCAGAAGCAGAATTCAGTCCTTAGGTAGCTGAGGGTCTTCTCGGTGTTGTAGTGTCTCCCTTTTATCTGGATTTTGTGCTGGGTCCCGGCTTTTGGGTCCGCTTGCCGGCAACTGCACTTCGGTTTGGAGCGATGCACCATGGAAGTCCTTGGATTTTCCTATTAGGCAGGGCCAGCAGTTCAAGGAGCTGGTGGGGAATGGGGACAGCCTAGCCCGACGGAAGGGGAAGGGAACCCAGGGTTTTAGAGGGGGTATACAACTTGGAATAAGGTTTTGAGCGTACAAATTTTGGTACAAATAGCATAACTTTCTTAACAGACAGGTTACAACTGGCATAACATTTTAAACAGCATAACTTTCTTAACAAATGACAGACTGTGTCAAAAAAAGGGAATTTCTTACATTTCATTCATTTCATAAAGAGTAGTTTTTAGAGTTTAAAATATAACACAGTATGGTAATATAGTAGTTCTTATAGGCTGTATGTAGATTCTATAGGATTTTGTGTCTTGTATTTGTTGGTCACTGTAAATTAGAATATTCATCACAGAAGGAGATATAATGTATTGTAACAAGGACCTCACTCTCTTAACTCCCTTAATTCTCAAAGCTCTTACCTCTTATCTCTTCTCTTAGCTCTCCTAACTCTCTTACCTCTTCCTCCTCTCCTTCCTGCTACTCTTACCTCTCCTGCTTTTGCCTCTTAACTCTTGCTTTTACCTCTTACCTCTTAACTCCTACTTCTCCTCTTAACTCTTACCTTCTCCCTTCCCCCTACTCTTGGTCTCTCTTGCTCTCTTCCCCCTGCCACCTTGCTTTCTTGCTCCCTTCTCTCTTAGCTCTCACCCTGCTGTTCTTTCTCCCTCTCTCTTTGGGACTTCCCTTCAGCCCAGGCTGGTGGCTGAAGGCAAGGCCCTTTTACCCACGACCCTTGTAATAAAACTACGTGTTCTAGAATATACAGGTCAGCAGAATTCCTTGTCCCAGCTGTCCGCAGATTCGCCTACAGTTGTAAGCGAAGGATGTGGCATCATCTTCCCTTTTTCTTTCAGCCATATGGCTGCCTATGGTGGGCACCATTTCAGAAATGAGAACTTCCAGCATTTCGGATCTCTCTTTGTTCCTGTGAGATTTGTGAGTTTTAGCAGTCTGGTGTTTTGGTTTGAAAAGACAGGTGTCTGCTAAGGAAGGCAGGAGCCTCCCATGGAATGGAGAATGTAAACCACTTCCCTCCAAATTATTAGAATTTTGAAATTAAATGGCTGTCAGGCAAAGATTGGGAATAGGAATAACAGTTCTTTACTAAGAAAATTAAAATAAAAATGTAGTAGTGCAAAAAAAGCAAACAAACAAAACCAGAAAACAGTGACAGCCAGAATACAACCTGACAGCCTGTTGGTCAGACTGTTGGTAGCAGTCCAATCAACTTCTCCTGGAGTGACAGATGTGGTTCTGTTGAAGCAATGTTCTTGTAGAAGGGTGTAGTTTTCCTCTGAAAGCCCAACAGTGGTGAAATGAGTCTGGCTTTCCTCTGGGAATCCAGTGGAAACAGGTTGCCCTGGTGTCCTGACTCTCAGATCTTTATCCAGGTAGGGATGCTGGGCTCCTCCCCCTGGGTAGAGCATCTCACAGTTATATAATTCAATGTAATTTTATCAGTCACGCCGTGAGACTCAATGGCCCATTAAGAGGAGATAGCACTCCTGGGCAGAGCATGGGTCATGGAAGAGATAAAGAAAACTGCTCCACCTGGTTTTAACAGTTGGCCCATTAACAGAAGATATAACCCCAGAGTTATGGGAGGTGGGTCATTAAAGAGACAAAGAAGACTGCCCTACCTGGCCTTAATATATGGTAATAGAAAACATACCTCTGGTTACATCCTACATGGCAAGCCAAGATATTTGGCATCTAGCAGTTATCTACTGGGTTTTTTCCCTTACCTGTTGCTTTTCTCTTTGTTAGTAAATTGTAATTTTTTCTCTTTTATCTACTTGTATTTCATTCCTTATTGGTGGAAAAGGATTGGTTTGAAGTAAGGGGAGGTTACACATTTCAGAGTGTCCATCTCTTTAAACTATCTTAAACCAAGACAGTAACAACTTGGGAAAAATCCCACTAAGTCTTTAGATCCAAGCTTCTTTCTGTTATAGATGGTTAATGTGATGATTTGCTCTCACAATTAAGAGATGAATATTGTGTATATTTGTTGGGGGTTAGGTTTGTCTTTTTTTTTTTTTACTCTAAAGCATTTTTTCCCCTTAAGTTACCAAGGAGACCAAGTGTTGGATACTTAAAGACATGGCCAAAACCTGGTTGAGGAGAGGTTAACTGACTTCCCTGGTAAGAAGCCAGCTGTTAAAAACTGGGCAGAGCAGTATTACTTATGAGATGGTGCCATGTTGCTTATCAGATGGTGCAATGTTGCTTATTTCTGTTCATTGTTCCACTACCCCATGGGGATATCTTCTGTTAATGGACCATTAAATCTCACCAATGACATGACACATTACATCATACTATTGTAAAATGCTCTACCCAGGGAGGAGGAGCCAAACCATCTTCACCTAGATAAAAGAGCCACCAGTGTCACCAGTAATCCTGTTTTCCACCAGATTCTGGGAGGAAGACTGGACCCATCTCACCATTACTGGACCCTTCTTCTATGGTACCATCTCTACTCCAACAGAACCACATCTGCCACTCCAGGAGGGCTTACTTTGGACAGCTTCCAACACCCTGACCAACTGGGTGTCAGGTTGTATTTCTGACTATGTCAGGGTTTTCTAAGATTTCTTGTTTGTTTGTTTCCTTGCTTATTCTTCTGTACTACAACATTTGTATTTTGTTTTATATCCCTAGGAAAAAACTGCTATACTTATTCCCAAAAATCTTTGCCTGACTGCCTTTTAATTGCAATTTTATAACAATTTGGAAAGGAGGGAGGGGCTTACATTCCAAAGGAGACTCCAATCTTCCCTGGCATATTCCTGCCTGTCTAAACTGAGACAATATTAAAAAAAGTTTTATTAATGTATGGTTATGTTATTGTAGCTTATTGTTTGGACACCCTCTGTTCTCCCCACAGTCCCCTTTCTTCCCTCCCCGTATTGTTGCCACCAGACAGCCTTGGTTTTCAGGGTTGTCAGGGACATGTGGAAGGAGGGCGGGTACATGTGCCCCTTGCATGGGGCAGCTGGGAATAGAGAAAGCTTGTTGCTAGGGAGGCGTGGCATGACAACACCTGTTCTACAAACAGGTTGCAAGAAATTCTCCACCACTGCATGGCAAAGAATTGTTGACTGATAGACTTTGGAGATGCCAGGGTTGGCCAATGCAACACCAGGGGTATAAAAGGCAGAACTGCCATTCTGTGGACTGTTGTGTTTTGTGGCAACAGTGTTCATCGTGTCCAGGGAGGTGCAGGTGGCTGGCAGGGAAACGGACGAGACAAGCAGGAGAGTCCATTTTATTTCCTCTGCTCACCCCGAGCCGGGGTGGGAGGAGAAGGTGAAGAGAGAGAGGGTGAGAGAAGAGAGAGGAGAGTGGGAGAACTCTAGTCCCGTTTCCCCTTAAGTACAGGGTCTGGGGGTGGGGAAAAGGGCAGGTAAGGGCATGGATCTGAAGCCAATGGAGACATACCGAGGGGGAAGGAACCACAAGGCCAAGGTCATTGAGGGGGGTAGCAGAACTGACCAAACCATTGTGTACAGAAATGATACTGAGTGGCTGAAAGGACTCCATAACTCCTTCATTTATAAATTGGTTAAAATGTGTGATAAATAACTCATAAGTGGATTTTCGGGAATATGACTTACTGGTTTAGAAAACTAAAATGAATATTATTAAGCTGAATTAACAAGCAATTGAAAAGCATTTGAGACTTACAGAGGATAAGGTAACAGAAATTATATTGGATTAAATGAATAAATTTTTACTTTATGAGCTAATAGTTCATCCTCCTTCGGTGCTTGATCTTCTGACCAGAAGGGGCGCAGTTCTTTGATCTCTTCTTCACAAAGGGTGCAGTTTTTAATGTTTGGTCTCAGCTTTAGTACTGGTATTGCTGGTAGTCTGTTGGACTGATGATGGCGATTGTGAAGCAAGGTACAGTGAAAGCGGCAGTGGTAGAAACTCACAGAATACGACAGGGCTCAGCCTCTCTCAGGGCTGCTCAGCTCCATCATGTCACCTCTGCCACGTGGGTCCTGGGCGGACACCGCTGCAGAGCACAGGGCAGGGTGCAGCCCCTCTCCTGGGCTGACTGGCCCCGCCTCGCATCCCCTGCCATGCGGGCCTGGGCCGGAGCAGCTGCTGCTGTGCAGCAGGAAGGGGGAGGTAGGCAGGCGGGGAAGGGCAGGCACGGGGCCAGAAAAGACAGACTGCGTGGGAAAGAGGAGAATCTCAAAAACCGCATAGTAAGCGCCATTTTTGAGAAGGAGCATCCGGCACGGCCATCACCTTCCCGGGCAGGGAACGGGGGATATGGAAAGACAGGGAGTGAAGGAGGACAAAGGATGGCAGGAGGATGGTAGCGCACCTGCATCACTTCTGGATGGTTTCTGACCTTGTTGTGCCTTCAGGGAAAGTGGGGTGGGGTGTAGAGGGGCAGGGTGACGGAGAGACTGTAGCAACTCCGAGCCATCCTGGCAGTTTTCCCTCCTGGCCACGTTCTTAGGAACAATGGGTAAGGAAAGATACAGGTAGCTTCACAGCAACTGAAAAATGTGGGGGCTCACAGGAGAGTGGACCACTGATTTAGGGTGCTGACACTCTGCATGCAAATTGTTTATAAGTTGCAGCTGTGAGTCAGGAGAGTTGGTAAGAGTCCCCAGCATGGTCCTTTTTGCAGGCAGGTTAGCTGCTTGAAAAACTGCCTCCCATGAAGAATGAAGACTTGTGATGGTAGATGTCAGTCTCATTGCTTGGTCCCAATAAGCCAGTTCCCTTACTGGGTGTTTCCCTCCCCATAAGCCTTTTACCCTCCACATTTTTTAAGGTCACTCTCAACCTGGTCTCTAGCTCGCCCTCTCGCCTCTCTCACTTCTCTCCTCTCGCCCTCTCTCTCTTCACCTTCTCCTCCCACCTTGGCTCGGGTTGGGGGAAGGAAATAAAATGGACTCGCGTGCTTAACAAAGAGACTTGTCTCATCTGTTTCCCTGGCCAGATTCTCCACCATTTGTTTGTGTGTTGCATTGTGTGGCAATAGTATTCATCATGTCCAGGGAGATGCATGCGCCGGCAGGGAAACTATAACTGACATTCATAGCTTAGTTTTAATTGCTGTTTAGACTATTAGCTCATAGTCATTGATAACAAGGGACTGAGAAGATGAGCAATCCTCACCTGCTGTGGCTTGATTACAATGACCTAAGACCCTCAGAACACCAAATTAGTGGAAATATGTCCAGTTAAAAGAAACCTAGATTCCACTTGGCTACAGTTAATTGTGTAAGTCTCATGTTACCAAGATAAGAGGTGGACGAGTTGACACAAATGGACAGCATAAGTGCAAGCATGGACATTCAAGAAGACATGATGAAGAGGACACTGGAATCATATAAAACACCCCAACACCCAAAAAACAAAGGGCTGCAGTACCGACTAACAGACAGTAGATGACAATCTTGTTCCTCAAAAACATAAAGAACAAAAAAATCCAAGAAATATTAAATTATCTACCTATTACCTACCAAGTGAGGCAGACTTTGGGCATGGTTTGGGAAATTATTTTAATATTAAAATGCATATAAACCTGAGAGAACAGTGGTTTAGAGAGCATGCTTATGAAAGGGACACCTCCAGCATGTTCCCAGTATGGAATAAAGGAATGTTTTCTTAACAGTTTGTAGTGTTATGGATATTTTTTTCATTTAAAATATCCAGCTGTTTTGGAAACAATTACTGTTTCCAAAGGGAAACTGTTATTCTGCTTCAAATATCAGAAGCCCTTGTGCTAGGGAAATGCATAGTCCTAGAACAGAGCCCACAGGTCAGGATGGTGGTTCCCTTCTGTGCTGGTGTGACCTCGCAAATAACATGCAGGTTCCTCAGCAGGTGTCTCCCTTTGATGGATCAAAGGTGTTTTGAATGATCTCCTTAGAAAAAATGTGGGGAAGCTTGAGGTCAATCATGTTGCACCTGTACTTTGGAAGGTGATTGGTCATGTTGGTCTATGGGTCTTCTGGAAGTGGCTGAAGGTTGCTGTTTTTATTGTAGCTGCAATAACAATAGAGGTGATGCTGGAGTAGTAGTGGCCCAGAGATGGATGCAGAAATAATAAGTGTGTTTCACAGCACAACACATTGTTCAATATTGTCAGTTCACTGACTGAAAGAGACAGGTTTGGTTGTTGTGTGTGAGGGTGCTATGGTGAAAGATGTTTTGGGTGAGATGGCAGATAGATTTGGGCTGGAAACCTGAATGTCAACTCACTTCTGAATGTCCTTAAGGCAGGCTGAGATGCCAGCTGCCTGTGGAGTATAGGCAGGCAGGCTTGCAACAATGGAGTTTTCAGTAGGGTCATGTGGAAGTGGTGCAATTCATGGATCAAGCCTATTTGGATTTGGAGTAAATGTGTTCTTGAGCTATGAGGTTTGAATCAGACTATCAGCTATCAGACAATTGGTTGTTGAGGTTGATTTGGCTGAAGAAGAGCTCAGCTCAAGACCATGGGAAAATCCTTTTTAGTCATGGTGAGCAGAAGGCTCACTCTCAAGATCCCCGTTTTTCTATGTAAATTGTTACTAGAAAGTTCTCAATTCTCCCTGTTACTATTGGTTACTTTTTGCTGCAAGAATTGTATATTCTTAATCATTCCTTCCCATTTGATTCTTCCCTCAGATGCTGCCTTTACCCCTCCCTGAACCTAAAGGGACTACCCTGGTCTACCCTGGACCCTGATTTTTCCTGGTTCATTCCCAGTGCTGTGTACACTGTCCTGTTTGTTATTTTTGCCTTAATAAAGTTCTGTTTCCGAATTACCAGATCAGAGTTATCTTTCTCCCAGAAGTCACCAGAAACCAATTCCCGAGGAAGCCACTGGTCAGACTATATGGGGAAGAACTGGGTGGCTTTAATTTGCCATTCTTTAGTGGAGGTATCATGAATGGTGAATCTTTGAGTGTGTATTACCTGAATAAATAAAACTCACCAAATGTTCATGCCACCCCCATGGCTCCAGCACTCTACTGGTCAGATTAAAGCACTGGACCTTGCTTACCACCACCCTTTTAGCTCATAAAACCCACACAAGCTGCTCCCATTCGGGTATGAATGCTAGGATGGCAACATGTACTGGGAGATGAGTCATCAGAAACTTCTCTCTAAACCACAGATTCAATCCCTGTGTCCTTTTCCCGTTCAATACCTTATCAAAGTGAATGAAATCAAAACCAAGGAAAGGATTGGCCTGCTGCAAAACCATATCAAACAGTTCACAGTTCGACATGTGATCTGCCTGCACTTTCTTCTCTCCAGAAGTGGGAACCTGAGGTGATTTTATTCGCAGTACTTGGGCACATGCTATTGGCTTGGCCTGCCTGTAGCTTGCTAGATGTCCTTGGAGGTGATGGAGAAAGGGAGGAATGTGTTTCCTCACTTTAGTCTGACATTTTCATAAACCTGTGTAAAGCAGAAATCTGGGATGCAAAGAAGACAGAGTGCTGAAGACTGTCCTTGACTTTAACTGCCTCCAAATCTTTCTAAAATCTTTTTAAAACTCAAGGATGGAGCACATCTTCTGTGAAGAAAGGCTGAAAAATTTGGGTTGTTCAGCCTGGAGAAGGTTACAGGGAGACTTTTGAGCCCAAAGGAGCTCCAAGAGAGCTGGAAATGAACTTCGGACAAGGTGGTGGAGTGACAGCAGAGAGCAATGGCTTCAAACTCACGGAGGGAAGGGTTAGACTGGATATTAGGAAGAAATGCTTCCTTGTGAGGGTGGTGAGGCTCTGGAAGGGATCACCTAGAGAAGCTGTGGCTGGAAGTGTTGAAGGCCAGGTGTTTGATACTGAATATTATAATTGATAGCTTAAACATCTTCATGAAGGACTTTTGCTTATTATGGCAAAACTGTATAAAATCTGCAGAGAAGATCACCAAACCCCTGAATTTCTTTTCCTTTCCTTCCTTCCTCCCTCCCTCCCTCCCTCTCTCCTCCTTCTTTCTCTCTTTCTCTTTCTTTCTTTCTTTCTTTCTTTCTTTCTTTCTTTCTTTCTTTCTTTCTTTCTTTCTTTCTTTCTTTCTTTCTTTCTTTCTTTCTTTCTTTCTTTCTTTCTTTCTTTCTTTCTTTCTTTCTTTCTTTCTTTCTTTCTTTCTTTCTAAAATATATCAAGTTTTTTGGCACTAACATCCAACCTCATTCAGTTTTAATCACATTTTTGGGTATATTTCAAACCTTTCTGGATCCAATCCATTTTATTCACAGAGGCTTAGTTTTCTTTGGTCTTCCTTGTTAAACTGGTTTGTAACACTAAGTCAAACAGGGTTTGGGAGCAACCTGGGGTTTCAGGTCCTGTCCAATCCACATGATTCTAGGATTCTACGATAAGAAAGATTTTCTTCAGCTATGAAGCAAAAACACTGCCTGCTGAAGCCACAATGGGTTCTGAGGCAGGACCTCAGGAGAGGCAGAGTGTTACGCCCCAGTCCACTCAGTGGGTTTAGGGGAAGGTTGATTCACCCTGGACTGTTCATGGGAAAAACAAAACAAAAAAAAAAATCAATGTTTTAAATTTTGCAACTAAAAGCTTGTTATTGAATTTCTAAGGTAAAATAAGGTACTCAGCAAATTTTAAAGCAACATTCAGACAAGTAAGGCATTTCACAAACTTTAAGTTAGTGAACTTAGACTTAGCCAACTTATCAAGACACAAGGCATTTACAAAGGCATTGACTGGAATTTTTTAGTTTGGCTTACAATGCATTTTGAGAAAAAGAAGTTAGGTGAAGAAAAGGAGAAAGAAAGAGAAAGAAAGAGAAAGAAAGGATAAGAGTAGAAAGATATCACCTGTGGATCCAGGGACAAGACTTGATGGTTGCAATTTAGATGTCCTTTGGTTTAAGTGATGGTTGCAGTCTTGATCCATTGAGAATGGGGGAAGCCCACAAAACACAAGGGAAGTCCACAAAACACAAATTTTAGTGGGTTTATATATACTTGCGTTTATATGGGAAGACCCAGGTCCTTCCCCTGCAGGGGAGTTTTACATGTCTGTTGTGACACTGTGGATCATGCCTGTGGAACATGGTGAAAGGCCCTAGAAACAAATTCAGAGGCACTTCAGGGGTCTTGCATGGTTTATGATCCTTTCTAAGACATGACAGCTGCCTCTCACATCAGCACAGTTGAGCCAGATATGCCCCATGAGAAGGGATGAAAACCATCAGGTCTATGGGGAAATGTCCATGTACCAGTACCTCCTGCAGCAAGAGTGGGAGTGGAGTTTTACAACCAAGCCAGTTATTTAAGAGATGACATTGGCATGATATCAAGCACTATCCCACCTCTCCAGGATCTGCTTCTTATCTGCCTTTTCCCTTACCTGGCTCAAAATCCAGCTTCTTGATAAACTAATTTTGGTTTGCCTTGGTCATGAACCTCTGGTGTTCATGTAGCTCCTGCCCCTGGGCTATTCCCTTGCACTTGGGCTGCAATGCATTGTCTGCTTTTGCAGAAGTCTAATTGTTTGAGCCATCAACCATTAACATTTCAGTCTCACACCAAGGTCTGTAGTCTTCAGAGACACTATTGAGAGTAAGATTTCAGGACATGTCTCAGTTTTCCCCAGGAATTTTTAAACACAAGAGCAAAACTTAAGAAGGTTACAGAGAAGCTTGTCCCAGAGTAGGGTGTGAGTGTTCATCTGAAGTGGGGTGCAGTGAGCAGGAGCAGGCTGAAGAGCAGGAATGTGTTCCCTGGGGCTTCCTCTTCTTCTGCAGAAGTAGATCTAAGAACTCCTGCAACTGTTCACATCTATTAAATTTCTGAATGCTGATGTGCAGTGGTCTACAGAATGAGAAAATGCACCCATCACTGGGAAGGAAAAAATTACAGTGCTACACCTCAGGACACAGAATAGAAGTCACAACGATCGCAACGATGTGGAGGAGGCAGGGAAGTGACACACACAAAGATCATGCAGCAACAGTCCACTTTATAGAGACCTCTTTTCCTTATATAGATGAGGAGGCATGTGCAGTCAGTCTTCATTGTCTGAGTCAGTTGCCACCTGGCCAATCAGCCAACAGCTTGAACCCCCAGTGGCCTGGGCCTGCTCTCCAATGGGCCTTACTGGTCGAGTTACATAATTCAGGTAATTATCACATTTCACTTATAAAGTTGGAATTATTTATAACTGTGAGGCCTACAGGCCAGCTGTAGGCCATGACAGAAAGAATAAGCATAAACATGAATACCAAGGAGACACAAGCCTATTTCTCTGCTAAATCCTTGGTTGCTCTGCAGATGTTCTGACTTTCTTTTTTGCTCTTAGATTTCCATGCCGGACGCTGCCAGCTGAAACTCTTAATACATTTCCTTGAGGGCCTTGTTCAGCCATAGAGGCAGATCCTTTAAGCCTTCTGACCTTCAGCATTTGACTTTGTGTTCTGTCAGTCATAAGTGGCCTGGAGACAGAAAGGCATTTTTCTAAGTGGCAAGGCTTTCAGAAACAGTCTATGCATTCATGTCCCAGGGTCTAGGATGTCCTCCAAGTACAGCAGAGGGTTTGCGTTGTTCCCAGACCTTCCTTCCAGTTTGTTTGGTCTTGTACATCCTTCTCCCCACCTGAGATTTGCAAAGGCTGGAGATATGGTGTATTCACCCAGATAGTGTGTCTCTATCTCTTGTACTCATTTCTTCTGCTACTGTAGTGCAGGTCCCTTCTGTGTATCTGCTGCTCTGTTTGAATTAGTCTGCTATAGGGGTGTTGCCCTGCTGATTCTGTAATTTGTAAAATTACATATTAAAAGTCACTATGTGAATAACAAAAAGAGGGAAGACACCACCTCAGAACAAGATAACTGAGTGCAGCAAGCAGCATCTTAGAGACCCACCATGCAGACAAACTCCCAGGCTCTGTTTCAGGGTCATATTCCTATGCCAAGGTCCATCAGCTTTTGATGACTTGTAGACCTTTTAATTAATTCAATTCCTGACACTACCAAGGTAAAAAAGAAGAAAACCTAACAGCCAATACAGTGTGACCTTTAGGCTGTTAATTGCTTTTACACTGCAGAGAGCTGCAAATAGCTGTTTTCACAGTAAAATGCAGACTGCTCTCCTGTGGTCTTGCATGGCTGATGTCATGACATGCCATCTCCCTCCTGTCCTCAAGGTTTCCACTGAAATGCACCTTGCCCTTAGCACTTATCATAGCACTGCAGGGGATTAGCAGAACCTCCCATGCTAGGAATGGGGCTCAGTGTGTCCTATAGATGAGGGGAGATGGTGAGGGCAGAGGGTGGAGTTGGGGGTGCCTCTGTACTTGGGAGAAGGAGTGGAATGCAGCAGCTGAGGCAGTAGCGTCCTGCTACCATGTGAATGGTTCACCGTGCTCTGAAGTCTTTCAGATAAAGATCATCAGGATGAGGAGAAGCAGCAGTTCTCCTCTCCTCAGGATCAATTGAAAATAGCATTGCAGTTAGAGTAGAAGAGGAAAGGTCTCACCCTTCATGGCACAACTACTTATGTAGTAAATGCTTGCCAGTACCAAAAGCTGCAGGGTTTCTATTGAGCTCTCAAGAAGTATGGGATCCTTGGCAGTCCCATGAGGCTACACACTTGGTTGTCAGTGATACTGTTGGGGTAGGGCCTTGCCACTGTTTCTCTTCTTCCAGGATTGTGAGAAAAGGTAGACCTGCTGCGAGGGAACAAGCAGCATGTCACAGAGAGGTCAGGGATCCTGTTCAAAAAAGGCAGTGGTTAAGGTGGGATCAAGTATTACCCTTTCAATCATACTGTGGTGACCTGGGGCCAGATTATGGCATTGAAACCAATGCTTTCTGCATGGCATTGATAAATAAGATAGAGAATAGAAGTTTTCAGTTCCCCTGAAGTTGCTGAATACAGCTTAGAGACTAACAGGCAAAAAAGATAAAAAGATATAAAGGCATACACACAGGATTATAAACATGTCTGGAATCAGTGGATAAACAGATAAAAAAGGACCACAGTGGGTTTTTTTGGCAAGTTATGTAACAAAGAAACAACACTACATGCGCAAAGAAAAAGTTCAAGGAAAGATCACCCTTAATATTGAAGCATTCAGGGAATACAATAGCCAGAGACCTCTTCAGATGACTCCCCAGGACCATAAAAGACTTTCAGTAGGAGGTGGATGCATGCAAATGAGTTCTAGGAAAGTCATGTTTACGTAATAGCTAGAAACTACTCTGTAATGAATATTCATGATTATGATTCATAAATACCTTGTTGTAAAGTCTCACCTTGTGGAATCTTCCCATTTTGAAGAAGCTGAATCTATCTTACTCTCCTTATCTCCTCCCTTGACCCAAATCCTAAGACTCGTTTCCTGCAGTACCTGCTAAAACCCCACCACCCTGCCCCTGCTCTCTCTCTCTGCCTTCTCCTCCCTCCCCGTCTTGGGGAGCGGAAATAAAATTGATTCTCATGCTTAACAAAACGGAGACTTGTTTCATCTGTTTCCCTGGCTGTGGCTGTACCTTCCTGCAAATGATGTTCACTGTAGCCATGTGGTGCTACATCACCTCACACATGGAACAAGATATCCTCTGTGTGTCCTTCACAGTTAAAGAATGCCTGATTTCTGATGCTTAAAATTGTGTTAGAAAGTTTTTATTTTCTGGTCGATTTTGGTATCAGCATGGCCACAAGGCAGAGGAGCAGGACAAGGACACATGAAGGTGTGCTTGTCACTGTCCCAACAGTTTCAACAGCTATCAACACAAAGCCCCAAGAATCTTTCACCTCTGAGGGCATTCCTCTCCTGTGAAGCTGAGCATAGGCAGACTTGGGTCTTCTGAAGACAGACCCCTGCATGTGTTACAGGAAGCCAAAACCAGCTCCCTGTCTTTCCCTACAGCAGTGATACTACTGCCTTCATCCAACAGCTGGATGTCTTGTGCTGGCAGGGATAGGGATGGATTGGTGCCTCTCTCAGGCACTTACTCACTGCCTCACAGAACCCCCTCCATCACTTCTGCTCTGGAATGAAACCTGATCACTCCACCTTCTCCGAGTGGGAGAAGGGGTGCAAGTGGGGACTTATGTACTGTCTTGATGATGTTTTCCACTCTCTTCTACTTTCCTATCCTCCCCAGTCCTGACCCATCCTTTGCCTTTCAGACCCTGCTGCCTTCACAGTTCAATCCTGGGCTCAGGTCCTTGACAGTGACAATCAGGGGAAGAGCAGAAATGGGGTGACTTAGAACACAGCATGGATGCTGGAGATGGCATTGTGGGCTATAGGGTAAGAAAGCCAGCAGCTACTCTTCCAGAAGTGACCCTGACACATTACTGTCTTTCAAAAGAGGATCATCTCCCACCAATATGCTTGCTGGGAATCACAAGGGTTCTGTGGAAGGAGACTTGCATACCTGGAAAGGACTATGAAACACCCTAGCAAAAACAGTAACTATACAGAAAATAATGAACTGTGGCTCAAGAGTCTCCTTCACTGCAGACTGAAGTCTCTTCTCACCTGGTGGGTGTATCTCTTCCATATGTCCCTTCCATGATGGTGGGTTGTAATGGTTTTGCATAGCTTGGTTTTTGATAGAAGAGGGGCCACAAAGATGGCTATTGTGAGATGCTGCTGGAAGCTTCCACCATGTCCAGGAGAGCCAATATTTGATGGCTCTGAAGATGGACATACTGCTGGCCAAAACTGGGCCAATGAGAGAGGATGGTAACATCTATGTGATGACATATTTAGGAAGAAAATTAAAACAAACTCACACGTTTTTGCTTCTAGTCATGAAAAGAAGAGGAGGTGAGAACATGTGAGGGAAACAACACAGTGACACCAAGGTCAGTGAAGAAGGAGAGGGAGGAGGGGCTCTAGACACCAGAGCCGAGATTCCTCTGCAGGCCATGGCAAGGACCATGGTGAAGCAGCTGTGCCCCTGCAGCACATGAGGATCCACAGGGGATGCAGAAATCCATTCACAGCCTACGGCAGTCCACAGGGGATGCAGAGATCAACCTGCAGCCCGTGGGGGAGGTGCTCACACCGGAGTGGGTAGATGCCTGGAGGAGGCTGTGATCCAGTGGGAGACCCAGTGGAGAGACAGGGCCCCTGCTTCCAGGCTGGAGCAGCCTGTCCTTGGAGGACTGCACCCCGTGGACGAGTGACCCACAGTGCAGCAGTTTTGGGAGGCCTGTGTGCCCGTGGGAGGGACTCATGCTGCAGCAGTTTTGGGCAGACTGCTGCTCATGAGAGTGGATCTATGTCAAAGAAGTTCACAGAGAACCGTCTCCTGTGGGAGGGACTCCACAGTGTCAGAGGAGAAGGACTCCTCTCCCTGAGCCGTGGAAGAAAATATTGATGATGAACTGACTGAAAACCCCCATGCTCTGTCTCCCTGCACTGTTAGGGGTAAGAAGAGAGGGGCTGGGGAGAAAAAGGTGTTTTAAGGGCTTATTTTACTTCTCATTATCCTCCTCTGACTCTGTTAGTAATAAATTCACTTTGCAACTTTGAGTCTGCTTTGCCCTTGAATTGTTTCTTCTGGTCCTTGTCTCACTCATGAAGCACTCACTCATGAAGAATTAATTAATTTTTTTCCCCTGTCTGCTGCCCAGCTGTGGCAGGGAGAGTGAACAAGCAGCTCTTGCGGGTGCCTGGCATTGGGCCTGTGTCAAAATGTGACATGGATCATGCATGGTAGGCACAGGAGAGCCAGCCTGCTGTCAGTCTGGAGCTGAAGTGCTTGGATGTTTGCTGAGGACTTCTGCAAAGGGCTTCAAGCTGCGCTAGCAACAAGCTGCTGCCCTGATGTTCTGTTCCTCTACCATCTCCCTAACAGTGTGGGGAGCTGCCTATCTCTACAAGACTGTCTTATAACACGTGACAGGTCCTTCTCAGCCCAGCCCAAACCCAGTCCAGGACATCCACCTGCATGACTGATAAGGTCTGTGGGCCTATGCTGTGTCTTGCATAGTTCTTGCCTTTGCCAGTGATGCACTGCATTGCGTGGCTGTTCTTCCATATGCATGGTCTTCAGCTCCTCCTCCACTCATTTTCAGGTTGAGAAATGTCTGGCAGAAGAGGAAATGCACCATCAGCAATGGCTGCTTGACCATGTCTCAGCACAAAACTGCTTTTTCCACTCTGTTCCTACTGAAAGCCACTGCCTGCACCAACAGGGTCTGCAGAGCCTGGTGCTGCTGGGCACTCCAGTGGCTTCCTGGGGTATGTCAGAGCTCTCATGTCTGCTACCTGTTCTGCTAGGCTGCCCTGGCTGGGGAGCCTTTCTGTTGAGACTTAAGTCCCTGCAACCCAAGAGAGCACTAGACAAACACAGGAGGTCCTTGCATGCCTGTATGTATAGAGAGGATGAGCCTGGGCAGCTGGCTTTAAACATAGAGTGGCTGGTGGAAAAGAAAATGGCTGTGTCACTATTTTTACATTGCTCCTGAGAGCCAAAGCAAAGACAAAGTGCTAGGCATGAGGCAGTCCTGTGTCTCTGCCTCCAGAGCCAAGAGGTTCTTGTTCCCACAGAACAACAGCCTTTCAGTGTTTTCTCATTCTGCTTATAGTCCAACTGCCCACTAGCTAAGCTGAAATTACTGACCTGCCAAGTTAAGTCAAACATAGATGTAAAGAAATGCTTCCATCTAGTTTCCTGTGAGTGCTACCCTATGGATCGTTTGGGAAGTAGCTGAAGTTATGACGGTGCTTTGGACTCAGAGAGCCAGTGCAGGCAGGGATGAGGGGAAGCTCTGCAGCTCTGGGCCAATTTGGAGGGATTACCCTGCGGAAGTTTTACCAGGAGGCAGCTCTGCTCAGGAGCAGTGATGCACACACAGGAGGAGAGGTAGGCAACTGAGCTGTCGGGCAGTGCAGGTTGCATGGAGTTCCCAGGCAGCAGTTTAACTAACTTTGGTATCCCTTCTTCCTGGTACAGAAACAGGTGCCTTTGCCTCAGGTGTACTGGGGGCTGGCTGTCACCCCAGCTGCCTGGGCTTCCAGGTCTGCTGAGCCCATCTCAGGGGTGTTGTGCCCTGCCCTGAGCCTGGCACACAAGGTGGGCCAGCAGGGTGTTTAGAGAAGGCTGGTAGTTCAGACAACCATATGTACTGCTTTCTGGCCTGGAGTGAGCAGGACTGTGTTTTGCAACTACAGCCAGTGCCTCTCCACAGGCCAAAAAATTATCCTCTGGCTTGAATGACAATTTCTAACTGCTTCCTGACTGCCCATTGTCTCCAGGGGAATTTTCTTTCTTTCTGGCTGCAAAAAAGACATGGATCTTGGTAGCGGCTCTTGGCAGTCAGTTTGCTGCTGGAGTCCTGTGCAAGACCTTTGTGTGTGATGGCTGCAGTGCAGACTGGAACAGACTGAGATTTCCCCTGTGGCAGTGGGACAAGCCAGGCATGGCCACATGGGACCCTGCTCCTAATCCACTTCCTGTCCATGCAGCTGGTGTCCATTCTCAGCAAGACCAAGAAGGAGGCACTAAACATGGGCTTCAGCAAGCCACAGGGAAGAGGGAGAGCAGTTGGAAGGAGCAGATCTGAGTCACTCTCAAGGAGGTCAGAGGCATGCCTGGTAACAGGGCATGCTGCGACTGCTCTACCCCAGCTGACATCAAGCCCATCGCTCTGAGGCCTCTGTATTTCCTCTCTGCTGGACAGGCAGAATTCTGCCCAGCCCCCTATGGCATCCATCCCCTGAAGACCTGTAGCCATGTGGGGTCTTGCCTATCCCCTCTGTCCTCCTGGGAAGCTAGTGCCATAGGGTCAGCAGAGAGGAGAGGCAAGAGATGTACACAAGTCCTGTGGTCTTGTTCCTGCAGATCCTACTTAGCTCTCGATTTACCTGGGCATCCTGATCTGCATTGAGTGCTCTGGGATTCACAGAGGGATGGGTGTGAACCCCTCCCCCATCCAGTCACTGTCTCTGGACAAGATGGCAACCTTCAAATTGCAGGTAGGATGCTGCAGGTAGGTGCTCTGTCCTCAAGCCTCCCCCTGCTTCTGCTGTGGTCTCTCTAAAGCTAAGTTAATGCTGTGGGGGGTTTAAACCTGTTAAACTGACCCACACCCACCTGTAGTTCCCAAGGTTCAGTGCTAGTTTTGGCAGGGACCATCATTGTTAAGGAGAGGAGGGAGTCATTTCACTGTTGCTTTCATTTCCCTCAGTGCCCTTTCCTCATGTTATAAGGGGTAATATGATGATATTGCAGCTAAGGGATTAATATTATGCGTATGTTAAGAGAAGTTTTACTGATGTATTGCTATGTTATTGTAGTTTGTTGTTTGGACATCCTCTGTTCTCCCTATAGTCCCCTTTCCTTCCTCTCTATGGTTGCTACCAGACAGCTGTGGTTGTCTAAGACATATGGAAGGAGGGTGTGTACATGTGCCCCTCACATGGGGCAGTTGGAATGGGGAAGATTTGTTGCTAGGGAGGTGTGGCATGACAACACCCAATCTCCAATCAAATTGCAAGAAAGTAGTTTCCACCAATGGATGGTGAAGAAGAGTTGAGTGATGGACTTTGGGAGGAGCCAGGATTGGCTGATACAACACCAGAGGTATAAAGGGCAGAGCAGCCATTTTGTGGATGAGCTTGTGGTAGATGACCACACTCCCAGCCCATTGTCCTTTTTCCTTATTCATTTCTTTTGTTGCATTTCTTTAGGTTTAATAAACCTTCCAAAATTTTAAAAGTAAGAGGTAATTTCTTACACCCATCTGTGTCCCCCAGTACAAGGGAGATGTAGGGCAGGGCCAAGCTTGAACTGGGGCAGAGCATGGAGCAGGCTGGCTTGGAGACATTGTATGGGGCTGCTTAGGGCTATGATGCTCACAATGGTCATGGATTTGGTCAGGCTGCGATGGAAGTTGCTGGTGAGGTGTAGGGCAGGAAATGGGTGTTTTTGAAGGTATTGTTTCTTGCCCAGCTGTGACCTCAGGGTTTGACTCTGGAGTTGGTTTCACTGCTAGAGTTGGGAGTTCCAAGCAGCAGAAGACAGAGCAGAGCCTCCAGCCATTGAAGACACACATCCTGGTACCTCTTGACATCCCCTTGATACCTGGCCAGGATCACAATACAGAGCTGCTGCTCCTGTGAGCAAGTATGTAGACCCACTGCACGTCCGATGTCATTCTTCCTTGGCTTTTTTGCAGCTGGTGAAGAATATTGGCATCTCTGGCTTCAACAATGTCATAGAAGCAAACCTCCACAACTTTTCCCTGAAATCTACAGCTCACAGTGACATATGACTATCCTACGTAACCCAAAATATTACTGTATATCATCTATGGCCAAAATTGTTGTTGTCTCTTTAAGGCCCAGCACCGCAGCTGGAAGCAGTGCTGGGGCTCCCTGGTCCGTCTAAGTCAGAGCATGGAAGCAAGCAGGTGCTCTGGCTCCTGGTTTCTGACTAGAGAAGAGGTTTTATTCTCTTGCCTTTGGGTTTGTTCTCATGTCTCTTGCCTTGCTTGCCTCTTGGTTTTCCCATAGAACTGAAGAAGCATGGGTAGAGGCTTCTCTTTTGGGTTCTCTTTGTTGTTGTTGGTTTTGGTTTTTTTCTTTTCTCCTCTTCAGAGAAGAGGAGTAAAGCAATCTTGGACTGCATTGTGCAAATTCTAGAAGTGACTGTCCACAGGTGGGCACCGTGCTGGGAAGGACCAGAGCAGTCTCATTCCATGTGGTCCCCAGCCCGCCAGCAACACCCAGCTGAAGCTAGAAGACACCAATTTGTCCCAGCTGCCTGCCCACTGCTGCTGCTGAGGAAGGGTTCAAGTCCCTTCACAAGTTCTAGCCTTGACCAAGTGCCAGCTGCCTCTTTTGAGGGAGCTGCCGCCAGAGTGATAAGGGGGGCAGGGGCAGTGCTGACACCATTTCCCCTTTGTCTTTTTGGCCATGTGGGCACCTTTGGAGACTGCCATCTTGGAAGGGAGGGCTACTCCACAGTTTCAAGTTCCACTTTGTTCCTATGAGAAATGACGCTCACTTTGAAAATTTCAAAGGTTTATTAAACCTTAACACAATACAACAAAAGGGCTGAATAAGGTAAAAGGACAGTGCACTGGGACTTGGTGACCCAACGGCCACAAGCTTGTCTACAAAATGGCTGCTCTGCCCTTTATACCCTTGAGGTTGCATCAGGCAACCCAGGCCCCTCCTAAAGTATGTCAGTTAACGTTTCTGCGCTGTCTATTGTTGGAGACTTTTTTGCAACTTGATTGGAGGTCAGGTGTTGTCATGCCTCACCCCCTCCAGCAACAAACTTTCCCCATTCTTAACTGTCCTATGCAAGGGGAACATGTACACGCCCTCTCTCCACACCTCTCGGAGGACCCAGGCTGTCCACTGGCAACAATACTAGAGGGGGAAGGGGACTATGGGGAGAACAGAGGACATTTAAACAACAAACCACAATAACATAACTATATATCAATAAAGTTTTTCTTAACATACATGCAATATTTATCCCTAAATTCTGAGAGCCAAACATCTTATTACTCATCTGTAACATTCCCATTTAGCAACTTCGTATCTAGTGATTATTTGCTGTTATTTTTTGCCTGTTGCTGTTTTCCTTATTAGTGAACTGGTGTTTTTCCCTTATATCTACTCATATTCCTTTTCTTCTTATTGCAGAGAAGAGATTGGTTAAAACAAAAGGGGAGAAGTAATTTTACAATGTTCCCCTTAGATTTTCTTAAACCAAGACAGTGAGTTCCTCTGTAAGAGCTGTTTTTTTTAAGCACTTAGAATACCCACTGGGACATGTTCTGCAGTTCTGTGTGCTCCCTGAGGTGAGCAGGCACATGGCACTGCTTGGGCTCTCCTCCAGAGACTGTCACTTCTCTTCAGAAGCAGTTTCCTTAAGCCTAGCAGGAAAAGTTTGATAAAGGAGTGTAAGAAAAGCAAGTGGGATAGCCCAAGGATTGGCTTTGAGGTCAAGACAAGGATTTAGGAGTCAGTGTTGGAAGGAAAGGCCAAGAAAAGAAAATTAAAATCCTATTCTAGCTGCAGAGCAGGATAGCCCTGCACATCAGCAGGGCAGGAAGGAAGGGCAGGAGGGCTCAGCTAGATGAATGAGAGTGACTTTGGATGGTGCAGCCCTGTGTATAGTGGCTGTGGCCCAGGATTGGTGGGATCAGTGTCAACAGTGAGCAAGGATTGCTGACGTGGGATCTCCTATCCTTCATCATGGTGTGCCCCAGCCTCCAGACTCTGTAGAGGACAGGAGGGAGCTGCTGGGGTGGCTGGGTCCAGCAATATCTGAGGGCTACTCCAGGGCTTAGTGCCATGAACCCAGGGTGCAGGAGAACCCTTGGGGAAAACATAAGAGCTGGAAAACTTACTGTCAGGGCAGAGGCATGGAAAACAAGCATGATTACAAGCTTGTAAGTCCTATCTGTGGTACCATTTGGACAGTGTGGACCTACTCTGCAGTGAATGGATGAATAAGGAATGGTACTTGGCAGAGAGAGAGCAGCAGAGACATGGGAGAATGGGAAAATACAATTGAAATGGTGTGGTCACAGTCCAAGCTGCCAGATGCATTCTCTACTTGTGTGCTGGGGAAGTTGAGAGTGTATAAAACCAGTAATTCACTTTTCCCTCAATGACTTTTTCTATTTGGACCACTCCTTTGCCCCACAAGGTAACTGTGGCCACCCTAGATCCTCTAGTCAGCAACTGCTTTTGCTGTTCTTAACCTCTCTTGGGGAGGCTCCCAGCTTACTCATCCAGTCCTAGTGGGGAAGCTGTTCCAGACCAATAGATATTCTTGGCAAGTTAATGTAATGTGACATTTCCCAATCATTGAGATTTCTGCTCCTTTCCCCTAATTGTCACCATCAGGGAACTGAGCCCAGTACTGAACTGTGTGGGCAGAGGGGTCCAATAGGCAAAGGATGGGTCAGGGATGGGGAGGATTGGAAAGGAGAAGACAGTGGAAAACATCGCCTGGGCTGATAGATGTCACTGAATACAAATCCCCACAGCACCCTGAGCATCTCCTACCCAGGCCTTCTTATCCGGGACAAGAGGCAACGGAAGCGATGAGTGCCTGGGAGAGGAGGAGAGGCACTGACCCTTTCCTGTCCCTGCCAGCACATGACTTCAGGGTGTTGGATGAAGGCAGTAGGATCCCTGCTGGAAAGAAAGACAGGGAGCTGGTTCTGGCCCCCCATGGTACATGCAGAGGCTCTTTCCTTGGCCATGGCACTTTAAATGCATGAAAGTCAAGGCCTTATTTAATCATGTAATATTCCACAGTAGTGGAAGCTTTGAGAAAACTAGTGTTTTGTGGGAGTTGTTAGGAATGCTGAGAGAGGGGAGGTGTTAAACTGACTGTCAGGGCTGACTGAGGGAGAATGAAGGTGGTCGGGGAAGAGAGAGAAGAGGGTGGCATGTTGACTGGGCTGTTCTGTGGTCCTTAACTCATATTTAGCTGGTCTTTGTAAGCGCCTTTCAGAAAAATGTCACAATTTCCAAATATGTTGAGAAATAATATGCCAATGGGAGCCATGCTGCTCAGTGCTCTGTCCTCCCAGGAGCTGTGAAGAACAAGGACATGATGCCTAAGGATTTTTACCTTTTAAAATGTATTTTTTGCTTTTTGGGTGTAGTGGTTTCACTTTTGCTGAATTTAGTGTTTGCCTTCTTTTACCTTTGGGAGATAGGACTTTGGGAGAAAAAGGCAAAACAGGTGCCAACATAAGGTAAACAGATTTTATTAACGCACACTAAGAGAAACAAAGGAAAAGAAAAAAAAGGGAAAAAAACCCTCCACCAAACCAAACCAAACCAAAAAATCCCCACAAATAAAATTTCTAAACCAACCTTTTCTCCTACCACAACCTGTTCATTTTCTACAAACAGTGTAAAGGGGCAAAACTCAGAACTTCAGGTCAGTACCACTTATAAAACAGTCTTTCATTCAGTCTTTGAGAGAGAGAAGTCTCTCCTGTTGTTTTGGTAACTTTCCACAAGAGAAAGAGTCAGTTTGTGGCTTCTAACTCACACAAAAGCAGCTTGCCTGGGGAGCTTCTGCAGTTGTGGAAACTTCCATATTCACATAGCCTTTCCCGTGTGTTCTGAGTTAACCTGCCTCCAATCCCATATATCCCATATCTTGAATACATTGTTGTGTCTAGCAGCTGCCCCTCTGGCGGGGTGGGGCCTGCTGGCCGGCTTGCTTTTTGCTTTGCTGCTGCTGGCGCTAGTTTTCTGCTCTCTCTCTGCTGCTTGCTTTTGCTTTTGGCTTAGTCTGTTTTTTTCCTTTTTTTCCCTGTTGTTTCTCTTTCTTCTTTTTTTCCTTCTTTTCTCTCTCTCTCTCCTGCTGCCCCTGCCACTGCTTCTGTTTGGTTTTTTTTTCCTTCCTTCCCCCCCCACCCCCCAGCCCCCCCACCCCAAGGTTTGAACTGCCTCCGGACCTGACCTGACCTGAGAAGTTGCAGAAGTCCCGGGTCTGCAAGAGACACATCGCACCCTCCTCATCACAGTAACCCCTTTCCCACTTTCGGTGTTGGGGAGTGTTCTTTTTCATTGTCAGTAAACCGGTTTTTCCACTTTTCCTCCAAGGTATTTTTCTTCCTGAACCCAGGGCTGGGGGAAAAGGGGTGGTAGAGGTTTTGGTTTAAAGGACTCCTTTTGGAAGTTCTTCCCTAATTTATTCCAAACCAGGACATTTCTTGGGTGCGTTGGCCGGGAAATGAGGCCAGAGAAAGTGGAAAAACCTTAATAATAATATTGGTGGTTCTAACTGTTTTGTGGGTGTATTGGAATAGTTTTTTCTGGATTCATAATGTCATTTGGAGTGAAAGCCTGCCAATATTCCTAGTCCCCAGAGGTTTTTGAGGTCTTAATACCTCTGTGGTACCTAGAGTTATTCCCTTACTTAGAAAAAGCTCTAGTATTGCTACTAATACGTAGTTTTTGAGGCCATGAGGCACTAACCAGAATATTCATTGGGCTGGGCTTGCTTGTGATACTTTATAGGAAAGCTGTTAAGATGCTTAAATCTGTTCCAAGAGTGTATACTTCGTTGTTATAGTGGTACATTCAGTTTGTTAGAAGAAAAGCAGAAGGAAAGTTTTTTCAGCCTCTATCTTCCCTCTTCTCCTTTGAATTTTTTACATCTCTATTAGAAAATGTTCAGTTTCCCCTGAGTGTTAAAGAAACCATCCTTCTGGCATTTAATTTAGTAAGTTTTCTCTATACTGTCTGCAGTTTATATAAAATAAAAGCTGAGATTTCTAAAAGGGCTAATGAGACTCCTGATTTAGGGGTAAAGCCCACAAAGAGGAATCTTGAGTGGAGTGGGAAATGGGAAGATATAGACCAAATTTTAAAGGAATTTTCTAATCCTATAGTCTGGGACTTCCCATCTGAACAAATTCAGAACCCAGCTGAGGTGGCAAAGTATTTGAAAGAGAAGTATCGTGGTAATACTAAGAAGAAAAGGATTATTGCAGTGAGCTGGGCCCTGGCATATGTTTACCGTACTCTGCTAGATACTGAAGGGCAGCAGATAGAAGAAAGGGAACAGGGAGATAAGCTAGTTACCATCCCAGTCACTCAGGCTGCAGCTAATATTCTGGGCTCCAGGCCAACAGCTAAACCAGACAGGGAGTCTAAGACACTGGCAGTCGCCAGGGCAAAGAGAGCATGGAAGACTGATCGACCATTAGAGGATGATGATGATGATGAAGGTGAAGAGCCCTCAAGGCCTCCCGAGGACACCCAATCAGAAGCTAGACAAACTGATATAAAATCAGAAGTTGAATCAACTGACACCCAATTAGAAGCCGGACCAACTGGCCTAAGATCAAATGTCCAACCAGCTGGCACAAAATCAAGACCCACTATTAATTCTTTTTCCCTGAAGGACCTTCGAGGCTTAAGAAAGGATTACACTCAACGACCAGTGTTGTGGTTTGAAAACAAACCAAGTGAGAGGCTCTAAGTCAGAAATAAAATTTAATGAGAAGAAAAGGAAGATAAAATAGAATAAAATAAAATAAAATAAATACAAAAAGAGAAAACCACTGACAGAGTCAGAATACAACCTGATCAGGGTGATGGAAACAGTCCAGACGAGGTGGTCTTCCTGAAGAAGTAATCTCGTAGAAAGGTCTGGTAGCTCCTGTCCTCTGGGAATCCAGTGGGTGAAGACTGCTTCTACTGTCGCAAATCCCAGCTTATATCCAGGTGAGAATGCTTGGCTCCTCCCCATGGGTGGAGCATCTCACAATGGGATGATGAGTCATGGAAGAGGGCCTTGATGGGCCTTGATAACTCCCTCAGGGAGTTATCTCTGAGTCATGCACAAGGCATTGATGGGCCATTAACTGAAGATGGTGATAGAATACATCCTAAACTCCAACCCAGGACAACCAGATAAGTCTATAATTAGTTAGTTAGTCCGTCTTTGGGATGCTGCAGACAAAACTACAATTCTGGATGGCACTGAAGCAAGGCATTTGGGCTCCCTGTCACATGATCCAGTTATTGACCAAGAAATAATAAGAGAAGCTACCCCTTGCAGTCTCTGAGAACGAGTCCTGGGAAGTGTGGCACAAAAATACCTGTGTGCAGACGATCTCTACATGCAGCAAACCCAGTAAAAGACCATAGAACAAGAAATTCAACGCTTGAGAAAAATAGCAGTGGCGAAAATTTTCTTCTCAGATGACCTAAACACTAAAAACCCAGACTTGGTACCATGTACACCCGTGATGTGGCGAAAACTTGTACGACTTAGACCATCTGAATACGCTTCTGCTCTAGCAATAATGAAGCGGGAGGAGACATATAAAATCGCGCTCGATATGGCAAGGAAGCTTCGAGCATATGCTGATGCAGTACATGGCCCAACTCACGCCATTGCACGGATTGCAGCTGTAGAAACATGACTGCAGAAATTAGAAGATAAATTAGAGAAAAATAACAAAAAACTCAAAAAAGAGATTAGAGAGGACTTCCTCCAAATATCAGCCGTTCAAATTAGAGACCCTGGTGTTCAACACGGGCATACTTCTGTTGGGGAGAGAAGGCGCACTCTGCGAACCGAGTTGTGGGTCTTCTTGCGTGAAGCTGGAAAAGACATGAGAAGATAGGACAGAAAACCCATGGCAGCCCTAGCACAATGGGTGCATAGATTAAAAGAAAGTAGGATTCAAAAAGGAAGTCCTACTAAACAAAAAGCAGCACCAGTTGTCTGCAGCTGAGACGATGATGATATGTCTGATCCCCTGGAGGATCCTCTAAAACATATGTCCAAGAAATGAAAAATAATCAGGCTTAGAGGGGCCCTGCCTCTAGCCAGGTAGAGGTTGAGAAGAATCATGTGTTTTGGACTGTGTAGATTCGATGGCCTGGCACATCGGCGCCACAGAGACATGAAGCTTTGGTTGACACTAGATCACAATGTACTTTGGTGCCATCAAAACATGTGGGGGCAGAACCAATTTCCATTACTGGGGTGACAGGAGGAGTACAAAAATTGACTTTGTTGGAAGCTGAGGTGAGCCTGACTAGAAAGGACTGGCAGAGACACCTGATTGTGACCAGCCCAAAAGTCCGGTATATTCTGGGCATAAACTTCCTTCGGAATGAGTATTTCAAAGACCCAAAGAGATTCAGATAAGCATTTGGAATAACAGCTGTAAAAACAGAGGGTGTTAAGCAACTGAACACCCTGTCTGGACTATCAGATAACCCATCTGCTATAAGATTGCTGAAAGTAGAAAATCAACAGATGCAAATCGCCACTTCTATAGTGCATCAACAGCAGTATAGAATGACTCGAGATGCAGTGATTCCCATCCACTAAATAATTCGTGAGTTGGAAAGCCAAAGGGTCGTCTGTAAAACCCACTCACCCTTTAACAGCCCCGTATGGCCTGTGTGCAAGTCAGACAGAAAATAAAGATTGACTGTGAACTACAGGACATTGAATGAAGTGACTCCACTGCTGAGTGCTGCCGTGCCGGACATGCTGGAACTCCAGTACGAGCTGGAGTCCAAAGCAGCAAAGTAGTATGCCACTATTGACATCGCCAATGCCTTTTTCTCCATTCCTCTGGTTGCAAAATGCAGGCCTCTGTTTGCTTTCACCTAGAAAGATGTACAATACACCTGAAACCGACTGCCCCTGGGGTGGAAGCACAGTCCTACTATTTGTCATAAATTGATTCAAACTGTATTAAAAGAGAGTGAAGCTCCAAAACACCATGACCACACATATGGGTTGTAGACTCACAGATATTGGGGTGTCACCTTTTAAAAATTAGCAACTTCAAAGGCAAAGGATTCTTCAGCTCAGGGAACAGAGATGTCTTCTCACTTCTTTTGCTGGCACAGGGGGCTTCTTCTCATCTCTCTCTGTTCAAACCTCTCATGGGACCACCAAATCCCAACTTCTAATTCAATATTCACTCAGTAAATCACAGATACCTTTGCTTTAAAATCCACAAATCATCTCCGCAATTTGTATTGTCCATGATTTAAAGGAATACTTTGGCATATTCATGTTACAGTCTGTTACTAAAACTCCCAGGAGATTTCAGCCTAGGACTCAGGCAACTTGTCATCTCTCCCACTTAAGAAATCACTCTTCATTTATTGACTTTGATATCTTCATATTGTCCCTTTACATATCTTTAATCTGGCCATTTCTCTCATCTCTGAGAAGGGTTAGAGTTTAAGAAAGTTTCAATCTGCGTTGAGAAGGAAAGAGTTCAAGCTTGCCCAGGCCTGTGGTCCTAAAGATTTCAAGGCCATGCCAGGGGCCGAGGGTGATTTGTTAAAAAAATATGGATATTGATCTAATACCAATATCCAACTATGACGGACAAAGACTCTCTAACAGTTTGAAGTTAGAAAGTGTATGTTTATTACGACGCCGGGCAGCGTGCGGGATAGCTCCCAAATACACACACGCAATTTACAGATGATCACAGGGTCTTTTTATGTACAAGAGTGTTGAATACCCAAAACACAAATGCATATTCATGACTCTGGTCCATCCCATTCCCCACTTCGTATGGTAATTAGCCAAAAAGCAATTAAGCATGCGTAGTTTTTTCTTTGAAATGTGTTGGTGGTCCTTTTTAGGGGGTGGGGTCTCAAAATGATGATGTAAGATGCGTCTTCCTCGCTTTGCCTTTTTAACCTTTTAGTGTTGGTGACACCTGGATCCTGTTTTCTCAAGACTATCTGATTTATGATCACATTGTAAACTTGGAGTCTCTTGATTAAGTTGACAGGTCTCCTGATTTATCGGTTCCTTAAATCCGGCTTATGTTAAAAAAGGAAGTTTACCTCAGCAATGTCTAGTTAGTAAAAGGGGAGTCTACGTGCTAAAGTCTTTTATTCTTCAAAATGTAAAGGGAAGTCTACGTCAGCAAGTCCACGTCTACTTTAACTAAAGTCCTTAATTCTTTAAAATTAATATCTCATTCCCCACTTCTTTTTTAAAGTGAGTAAATTCCTTTACTCAATATAGAGAGTCTTCTTCATCTATCCAAGCCGCACAGCTGGTGTCTCTCAAGACTAAGCCATATGCTTTTGATAGTGAGGTTAAGGCTGCTACTCGTCGTAGCATCCTCCAATTCCAAACAAGTATTGCAACAGATAAAATTAAACTTATACTAACTAAAATAAGCAACACAACTATGGGGTGGACTAAGGCGTTTAGTATACCAATTGCTGTAGGAGACCACCCAAAAAAACATCCCACCAATGATGAGACAAATGTTCTTCAAACCTTTTAAAAACTCCTTTGATGGTCTCTGTATCATGGTGAATTGTTATTAATGTCTTTTTGCCCCCTTCTCTAATTTCCTTTAAGATTTCTCTCAGTTCAGGGTGTTTCATCAGTTGAGCAACTAGAGTCAAATTCATCCCTATGGGCACAGGCAGTATCTTCTCTACAGTGGTTAGGTTAGTCTTTATATATTGTTGTGATACTACAGGTGCTCGATAGGAAAAATCACATCCCTTAATTCTGACAAAATTGCAAACACACAAATTGAATTTGGTCTCCCTTACAATTTGGCTGTCTATTCTTATGATGGGGCACGCTGTCCTTAGACAGACACAACCTTGTCCTGTATACACCAATGAAGTTTTCTGTTCGCCTGGATGCGTTTCAAAGTGACAAATATTATGATCTGTATGTAAGCAAGTGTCTTTGACACCTTCTAATGTCCCCTCACATATGTGTCCTAGTTGTCTCCTCGCAGTGCAGGGCTCTAGATTAATGGTTTGCCATTTTCCTTCAATTTCTCGTGCCCACATCCTGTGCTCAGAAGGGTACAATACAGTTCCCTCATGGTTTAATCCTAAGGGGACTCTTGGATGTATCAGGTCCACTGAGGCATCATGTATGGTTAAAACAAAGGCTGTCACTATACTAGTCACAGGGTTATAGGTGAAATTGACCAACACCCACCAAGACTGAAGCTCCTTCTCCATATCAGAAGCATTATCCCAAACAATTTTGTGAATTTCAGCAGGGAATGCTCCCTCTCCACCTTCTCTGATAACCGCAGCGGCCACTGATTGCATCCACAATTGTGCCTGAGTACATCCTAGAGCCAGTGAAAGGTTTTTACTAGCTGTACCCAGTGCATTAATTATTACCTCGTGATCTCCTCTTCTGTGTTTTCCCATTCTGGTATTATTTGGGTCAGTTTCCAATGATTGTTACCCAGTGAGAGTAGAGAGGATTGCAAAGGTTGTTGTAGTTGGACTAAATCATTCCCTACTGAAGCTAATTTATTCATCAATACTTCTGAATCTATGGTATTTAGTATTCCTAATCCTGTTCCTAGCAACCCTGTAGTATCCCTCTTACTTCTAACATCAGGAGGCATACTTTTTTGGAGCCAAGTAGTCCAGTCTGTAAAGGAGTTCTTGAGAAATGGAGCACATTCTGGCCTAACGTGAGAAGCATTTACCTGTACTCCCATTTCGATTCGTTTTAAAGACCATTTTGGGTTAATTATCAGTTTTTGTACTCCCGTCTTTTTAATAGCATATGGCCCAATTTTGGTAATTACAGGAGTTATCTGTTCCTCTGCTTCTGGGATAGCTGGCACCTGGTTGATCACAGCCTTTTTTGGCACTGGTGGAGTAATCTTGGTCTGGTCCTTCTGGAGCTCAGTACATACTTGAGTGATGTTAAAGTCAATGTCATACCCTCTTATTGCACACCCTTCTATTTTGAGCCTAAACTGTGGACATTTACTCAAGCATTTGTCACAACATTCAGGACTAATGCGGATGGATCTCATGGGTGGGTGGTAAGCCTTGTGGAACCCATCCTGTACGAATGCATATTTACATCCCCAAACATTTCTTCCTTCCCACAAGCTTGCATTCATGACTTTTAGCATCTTATTTAGAGCCTTACGAGAGTAAGCATCATAAGCTCTTCCTTGACACCTATTTATCTCAGTCACATTGTACCTGCATGGTACTGCATTGACTCTCATTATGGTTAAGGGAATTACTGCAGTAATTACAACTTTCCACATAATGTCCATACTGTCAATACATCTATTCACGATTCCGAGTGAACTTCAGCTTCAGTTCATTATCGCGTGGTGTGATTTTCTAGATTCCTTCTGGGGCTTTCTTCACTCAGGAGTGATGGATCCAGGCCTTCTGTTCCTTGACCTTGATTGCAGTGAAGGTAGTAAGAAGCACCTGGAATGGTCCTTCCCACTGTGGTTCCAAGGTCTTTTCTGCAAAAGACTTAATATATACACAATCCCCAGGTTGTATATCATGTACTGGCCCATCTAATTCCCTGTTTTGAGCTCCAGACACGTTTCTCAATTTCTCTGAGTTGTCTATTTAGTGCCCCTACTTGCATGGGTGTTGTTCCTTCTTGAACTGCATATGGCCTTCCATATAATATTTCAAAAGGGCTCAGTTTCTCTTTTGCCCTTGGTTTTGTCCAAATTCGCAATAATGCCAATGGGAGAGCCTGGGGCCAGGGCAAATTTGCTTCTTGCCCCAGTCTCACTATTTGTTCAAGTGGTTCATTTTTCCACTTGGCCACTAGATTGAGGATGATATGGGGTATGTAATTCCCAGTCTATTCCCAGATGGTTGCTTATTTGCTGTACAATTTTTGAAATAAAGTGTGGTCCTCTATCTGAGGATATGGTGGCTGGAACTCCAAAGCGAGGTATTATTTCTTGCAACAGTGCTTTGGTTACCTCTCGGGCCTTAGCTGTTTTGGCAGGAAAGGCTTCTGGCCATCCTGAAAAAGTGTCAGTTAACACCAATAGGTAACAATATCCTCCCTCCTGGGCAGCTCTGTAAAGTCAATTTGCCATTGTTTCCCAGGTCCACAGCCTTTCCCAATTTGTCCCACTTTAGGTTTTGGGGTGTTTTTGGGATTAGTTGGGAGGCAAAGACTACACTGATGAGTTACTTGTCTCCAGTGTGTTTTCTTATGTTCCCTCTGTACTAATGACCACAACAAATAGGAGGGTACTACAAGTTTTCCTTCTTTTGTCACAGCCCATCCCTCCTGGTTATAACTTTCCTTTTCTGCCTTAATAAGTCTCTTATCCTTTTTGTTGTATATTGGCTTACCTTCAATAGAAATCATCAGTTATCTTACTTTTTGCTGCTTCTTTTGCCTCTCTATCCGCCAGCATGTTCCCCTCTTCCAACTCCGAGCTCACTTTCTGGTGTGCCTTGATGTGCACGATGGCTACCTCTTCAGGCAGTTGCACTGCATCTAACAGTCTCAATATTTCTTGTGCATGTTTAATGTTCTTTCCTTGTGAGTTTAACAGTCCTCTCTTTTTCCAAATGGCTCCATGTGCATGAACTACTCCAAATGCATACCTTGAGTCTATAGAGATGTTAATTCTTTTTCCTTTTGGCAGCTCCAGAGCTCGAATTAAGGCAATTATCTCAGCCTTCTGTGCAGAGGTATTTGTTGGTAATGGTTTGGACTCTATTACCTTTCTGCTTGTGGCAACTGCATACCCAGCATGTCTCTTTCCACTGATGACATAGCTGCTCCCATCAGTCATTTTCAAGCGGGGTGTCTTTCAGATCCAGGCGACTGGAGTAGGTGGCTTCAATGGTCTCCAGGCAATCATGGATCACTGGTTCTCCCATACTGCCACTGAGGAAGGAAGCTGGGTTCACAATGTTAGTTACCACAATCTCAACATCATCTTGTTCCACCAGTATAGCTTGGTACTTCAGGAATCTCTGTGGGGAGAGCCAGTGCCCCCCTTTCGTTTCCAGGACTGTAGACACTGTGTGAGACACTAGCACATCTTCTGACCCAGGGTGAACTTGCGTGCCTCTTGGATGTTCACTGCCACTGCTGCGACGGCTCTGAGACACCCTGGCCACCCCTTAGCTGCTGTATCCAGCTGTTTAGAGGTGTAGGCAACTACCCTTCGATATGGACCCAGATTTTGTGCTAGTATCCCTAAAGCAATCCCTTCCTTCTCATGAGGAAACAAAAAGACTGGCCTACTCACATCTGGAAGTCCCAAGGCTGGTGCTGACATGAGGGCCTTCTTCAGCTGGTTTTGTCCATTGAAGATCTCTGCTTCCTTCCGTGATCAAGGCATACAGAGGTTTAACAAATAATCCATAATTATCCTGTCATACCTAAAAAGGTTCTCAGTTCCTTCACTGTCTGAGGCTTTGGGGTCTGGCATATTGCCTCTTTGCGATCTTGCCCTAGGGTTCTTTGTCCAGCACTCACTTCATAGCCCAGGTAAATTACTGTTTGCTTCACTATTCGGGCTTTCTTTTGAGATACTCGATACCCCTGCAGGCCCAAAAAGTTTAGGAAGCTTACAGCCCAGTCCACGCATGTTTCCTGGGTCTGGGTGGCTATTAGGAGGTACTGGAGGAACTGTCCTTCTCCTGGTGGAGGTACCCAAGACTCTAAGTCCGTTGGAAGCTGCTCCCCAAATATAGTGGGTGAATTCTTGTACCCCTGGGGAAGCACACACCATGTGAGCTGGTTCTTCCGTCCCGTTTTGGGGTTCTCCCACTCAAATGCAGAGATTTTCTGGCTGGCTTCATGGAGAAGGAGGCAAAAGAAAGCATCCTTCAAATCTAAAACAGTAAACCAGTTTAGTTCAGGATTTAAATGATTTAACAAGGTATAAGGATTAGCAACTACTGGATACAAATCTTCAGTTATCTTGTTAACAGCCCTTAAGTCCTGTACTAGCCTGTATGAGTCGTGGGGCTTCTTCACTGGCAGGAGAGGACTGTTAAAATCAGAAAGTTCTCAATAATTGGACTAATCCCTTCTCTATCTTCTTTCTTTTGGGGGTTATTGTTTAACTCTTACTGGCTGTTCCCCTTCTTTAAGTTTGATTTGTACTGGTAGTGCATTCTTTGCCCTGCCTGCTATGTCAGAAGCCCACACTCCAGGAAACACTTGATACTTTTTTTTCTTTTTTTTTTTTTTTTTTAATCATTATTCTAGATATTGTTGATACTTTACCTCCAAAATAATTTCCCCATTCTTGAATTTTTATTTTTTTTACCTCCACCTGCTCTAGCAGTTTTGTGCCCAAAAGTGCAGATGGAGCTTTAGGCATATATAAAAATTGAAGAATTTTTTATTATTTCCCAATTTATTCTCCAGTGGTTCACAAAAGTAACCTCTTTCAGATTGGCCAGTCGCTCCTTTTACCATAACATAGTCATTGGTTACAGGTATTAGGACCTTTTTTAGCACTGAAAATGTTGCCCTGCTGTCTATTAAGAATTAAACTCTTCAGGCCTCATCCAGTAAACCTTCTAGATTCTGGTTGTCTGGAGCCTGGATCTTCTGGAGTTTCCACCTGATGTCTCTTGTAGACTGTCCTAAAAGTAAATTTATTAATTGCTGTGTCCCTTCATTAGATCCAGGATCCAGGGTGGTGTGTCGGCGCATCGCATCTCGCAGGTGATCTAGAAATTCACAAGGTGTTTGGGAGGGGCCTTGTTTGAGAGCATATAGTGCTGATCAATTTATGGTTTTGGGGATTGCTCTTTCTAGCCCTTTTACTATTAATTCCTGGTATCCTTTTAACCAACCCAACCCCTCATCATCATTAGGATTCCAGCCTGGGTCTTGAAGGGGAAACACATTTTTTAACATCTTCCTGTGTTGTTCTACAGTCATCCTCAGCTAGGTCTTTAGCCACTTTCAAAACTAATTGCTTTTCAGTTTCTGTTAAGGCATCAAGCAGCAATTGGAGATCTGCCCAATCAGGTAAATGCTGCTTAATTATAAACTTCATTTTCTTAGCAACCCCTATTGGATCACTTCGATAACCCTTAGCACTCTTTTCCCAGATCTCTAAATCAATTGAGGAAAAGGGAACTTTAATCAGTTTTGTTTCTCCATCAGAGGTCATTGCTTATCTGCTTGTATGTATGCTTGTATGACCCCTGTGGTTTGTTTTCGGGTCCTGGATGCTATAGGCCCTTGTGGGGGAAGTTTGGAGGCTGACAGGGGAAGTTCAGGTTCATCCCACTCACTGTCACTGCTAGGCAGTGGTGGGTATGGTTCAGGAGTGGGTGGAGAAACCCTTGCCTTAGTTGCTGTCCTTCCAAGGGAAGATGAAGTTACAGATGAAGCAGGGGAGGCTGGGCTTAATGGTGGTTCTGAATCTGCATTTCCCCCCACCCTCCCCCTTTCCTGTCTCTTTGGAGGTGGTTTAAGTATGTCTTCTGTCTCCTGTTCCAAAGCCTCTACTTGGTATACCTTGTCAGGATGTGTGCACCTCTGATTTATCCAGCAGGTGCTGCAGCAACGTTTGGGCTTCCCTTTAGTAGCTTTATTGTCCTTTTCAAGGGCCAGTACTAAAGGATCAGATAGAGGCTTCATTCCACAATGCCTTTGCTACTCAGGGTGATTTCGAAGGCTGAAAAACATATCTGCATAAATCACTTCTGACCACCTTTGTTCCCGCTGGAATAAAAGCTTTAACTGTAGTAGTGTCTCATAGTCCAGTGTACCATTTGCTGGCCACTTCACTCCCTCATCAAGTTTATAGAGTGGCCACCACTGTGTACATAACTTAACCAGCTCCCTCCTGGTTTCTGTACCATCACAACCCACCAGCTCTTTCCAGTGTGTTAAAATGCACCCCAAAGGGCTTCCTCTAGGAATCTCTTTGCTTTCATTTGCCCCCATATTCAGGATCCTAGTTTTCCCAATGCCTTTTGACACACAAAAAGGAAAAAAAAAATTCCTCTTTAAAAAAAAACACTACACAATATGCCAGGCACTTGACCCAAATTGCTTGTTATTAATCACTTATTAAACTGGGTCTTCTGTTATGCCTTGCCTTGGGTATATTACTACTAAAATAATTAAAATTAACAAATGTGAACTTTGCAGAGTATCAACCGAGTTCTCGCAGGAATCCAACAATTCTACTAAAATCCCTCGGCCACCTCGGCTGGCACTGGGCTTTCTGTTCTCTGCACACAATCAAAAGCTGCTAGACCGGGTTTCCCTTTCCTGCAGGGACTTGGCTTCAAAGACCAACAGTTTTAGGCTCACAAAAGAAACAGCCAGGGTCCCTTGCGACCCTAAACACATTCAACCAAAAATATTTAACAAGGACTCGCCAAATACCCACAGATTTCAGCCTTAGCTGAATGGGACGTAGCACAGACCCTTCCACAGGAAAGCGGGGAAGCGGGGGAGACCTTGATCTTACACTGCTTTTCTGCTCCTCTGTGGTTGAGGACTAAGCCACCAGCACTTTAAGATATTATCACACACTCTGGCCACTGCAAACCTCACAAATAGATAAGAATATTTCTCTTTAACTAAAACATCCACTCGCCAAAAACCTCTCGGCATTTTACAAGGAGCTAAGGGACGTGGCTTGAGGTTGCAGAAGCCTAGATTCCTCTCCAGTTACCAGGGAAACAAATCACCTCCAATCACCACGGCTGTGTCGGGCATAGACTTTGAATAGGAAAACCCCTTACCCTTGCTTGGTTTTTTTGTTGTTGTTGTTGTGGGTTTTTTTGTTGTTTTTTCTTTTCTTTTTCTTTTAAACAATTTGTTCACCCACATATGTTTTTCTACTGAACAACACACTGATCCAAATTACACCATCAGTTATACAGTCAAAACTTACACACAGTCCATGACTCGCTTCAATCACGACATAAGCACTCAAATCCCTCCGCTTTCTCAAATGTATTCTTCTGCGGATCAGCGGGAGTTTTAAAATCTCTTATAATTATAAACTTGCAAAACTTCCAAAAACACTCACAAAGGTTAGTAACATGCAGCAAAATCACACAAACCAAAACGCATACCACACAAGCTTTCACAAACCACAACACATACAGTACACAAATGATTCATTTTCTCACCTAAGCACACAATCACAAAAACCACAGGACCACCACATAGACACAGATCTGTCAATACACACACACCTTCGGCACGAGGGACAACGACCCAAGATGGCACCCCCCGCACCTCAAAACTCTGGCTGGCCTTTCAGATTATGGATCACCAAGGTGCACCTTTAAACTACAAGCTGAAATCAGAGCCACCACTGCTCTTAGAAAAACCAACAAAACCTGCGGCCGTGGTGCCAGGCTGCCTCCTCCCACTCGGGACGCAGTCACAAGTTACCAGCTTTACCTGGAACACAACCAACCATTTACAAGACTCCACGGAGTTTCCAAAACCCAGTCAGGCTTCTGCTTTGCACAACACGTCTCTTATGATTCATAAGCTGCCTCTATTCCAAGGTACCTGTTCCCAATATTTTTAAACATACCTTCTGTCCGTAGTTCCAGCAGGCTCTGGTCTTTCCCCGGGGTTGTCAGCGGGGCCGCGGGAGCCCCTCTTCCCAGGAAATTCTGGGCAGGCGCCCTGAGGGGTCCCAGACCCTGATGGCCCCCTCAGCCAGAAAGAGCAGTGTCCTGCCACAGTCGCCAAAATAATTTATTAAAAAAATATGGGTATTGGTCTAATACCGATATCCAGCTATGATGGACAAAGACTCTCTAACAGTTTGAAGTTACAAAGTGGATGTTTATTACGACGCCGGGCAGCGTGCGGGATAGCTCCCAAATACACACGCGCAATTTACAGATGATCACAGGGTCTTTTTATGTACAAGAGTGTTGAATACGCAAAACACAAATGCATATTCATGACTCTGGTCCATCCCATTCCCCACTTCGTATGGTAAGTAGGCAAAAAGCAATTAAGCATGCGTAGTTTGTTCTTTGAAATGGATCAGTGGTCCTTCTTATGGGGTAGGGGTCTCAAAATGATGAAGTAAGACAGGTCTTCCTCGCTTTGACTTTTTAACCTTTTAGTGTTGGTGAAACCTAGATCCTGTTTTCTCAAGACTATCTGATTTATGATCACATTGTGTTCTTGGAGTCTATTGATTAAGTTGACAGGTCTCTTGATTTATCGGTTCCTTAAATCCGACTTATGTTAAAAAAAAGGGAAGTTTACCTCAACAATGTCTAGTTAGTAAAAGGGAAGTCTAGGTCAGCAATATCTAGTTTAACTAAAGTCCTTAATTCTTTAAAATTAATATCTCAGGGGGAGAGAAGCTGATGGATGCCTTCTCTTCCATGCTTAATCTGATGGTGTGAGCTGCTCGGAGCTGCTCTCTCTGGGGCCTGGCATAGGATGAGGGTAGGATCCCAGGGTGCCAGGTGTGCTGGCAGCCAGGGCCAGGGCATGGCCCAGCCATGGCCCGGTCCCCTCTGCCGGGGCCCCTGGCCCCTGTGCAGAGGCTCCCTAGGGGTCCGAGACCTGAGCCTGTGACTTACAAAGTGATATTAACTCCTTGCCAGCCAGAAGAGGAAAAGGCTGAGTAGCTTGGGATTTCCGATTTAAGCCTGGGCTGTCCAGAGGCATGAACAACACTCCTATTGGTCAGCCAGAGTCCATCCCCAGCCTCACATCCGTGCTAAACCACCACATTAGCTTTTTAATATATAGCTGTATAGTTTTTTGCACTTTCTTACACTTTAGAACAACTACCCTTTCTGTAGGAGTAGGGTAACAACAGTTACCCTTTTGCCACCTTCTTGAAATTCTGTTTAGTCTTCTTTTCAAGAAAAAAAATTCTAATGAGGACATCCTGTTTTGCACCAGGATCTGGGAGACATAACAAAATATAGGGCTAAGAAGCCCTGGAGGGACTTGAATGGGGCAGGTCCTAGGGTGGATTACCAGGACAATCAGTCTTCTATTGGATGGACTTGCTAGATATACTAGTTTGCTAAACTTATAAAAATTGTGACAATCTGATGCCACATGTGCACATAGGTATGTTTTGTGTCCCCGAAAGCTTTCATTAGAGAACTGCTCTTTATGTTGCCACTTTTAAGATTGGAAAGTTTTTCTTTTGATCTTAGGCAACAGACATATTTTCTTTGCCCCAAGCATATGCAGAGAATATGGACTTCTGACCCTTCTGCAGGTATGACTACTGATCCTGCAGGTCATTAGGCAAACAGCTTTGTTCTCCAACCTGTCCTTAAAGGCTCCCATGCCTAGGAGGGAACAGATGAAAGTGGTGCTTTCTATGAGCTGGGAGCAACAGGCAGACTCGAGCAGGGTGAGGAATGTCACTGCAGAGGGAGGTTTTCTGGCTATGACTGCACATCCTTCCTCATGCTGTGTATGGAGGGGATAGAAGTCCAAACCACAAGACTTCTAATTTGCAATTGAGATTTACTTGTAAACTTCTGAGGGGATTTCCTTGGAACAACCCAGTCTTACTGTAGGCTGAAAAATCAGGGCAGCATTTTTTCCTGCAAAATCACAGTGTGGGTACTTACTGTTATAAATGGGCCAGGAGACCTGCTCCTTTGAAAAGCCTTTATTAGTCAGCTCTTTCAAGGGGGAACTCCAGGGGTCGCCTGCGCTGTCGCTGCTCCTGTCGCCGTTCTCGCTCCTGTCACCGCTGAGGATCAGGTGTCAGACGAATCTGCTGCTCTCCCCGCAGCAGAGTCGGGAGTTCTGGCCTCGCGGGAATCCCCAGGAACTCAACTGGGCTCGTGTGGTCTAGGGGCGTCTGGGACTTCTTCCCAGTCTCTTTGTGGTTATGGGGAGGCGGCAGAAGCAGAATTCGGTCCCTAGGTAGCTGAGGGTCTTCTCGGTGTTGTAGTGTCTCCCTTTTATCTGGATTTTGTGCTGGGTCACGGCTTTTGGGTCCGTTTGCTGGCAACTGCACTTCGGTTTTGAGCGGTGCATCATGGAAGTCCTTGGATTTTCCTATTAGGCGGGGCCAGCAGTTTGAGGAGCTGGCGGGAATGGGGACAGCCTAGCCCGACGGAAGGGGAAGGGAACCCGGGGTTTTAGAGGGGGTATACAACTTGGAATAAGGTTTTGAGGGTACAAATTTTGGTACAAACAGCATAACTTTCTTAACAGACAGGTTACAACTGGCATAACATTTTAAACAGCATAACTTTCTTAACAAATGACAAACTGTGTCAAAAATGGGAATTTCTTACATTTCATTCATTTCAGTCCCCCCTCTATTTCTTTGATCGGGCCTTTGCCCGCATCAATTGGCAGTTTTTGATTCATGGGATTATCTTTTATTTAGTTCTTCAGTTTGAGGTTCTAATTAAAGTAAAACTATTCTCTTATAGGGCACTTTCCAGTTAGGCGCTGCTTAAATGTTGCAGCATTTCATGCAATCTAATACTGCTTTATATCAAAACACGTGGGATTCACATGAGTGTGAACTCTTATAAGGGACTGCAGGTTCTCCCCATCATAGATGGGACGGTGTGTATGTTTATTAATAGGACTATGATTAGTTCTCCCAAGAGTCCAGTATGGACCATTGTCTCGATCTCACCTGGTCTTGCCTCTTGGGTTGGGGAAGTGGGACAATAGCTCTTAGAGCATGCTCTTTCGATATGTTTCCTCAATAGGACTATGTTTTAGTCCTCCCAAGAGTCCAGTATGAACCATTGTCTCGATCTCACCTGGTCTTGCCTCTTGGGTTGGGGAAGGTATTTAGCTGGCCTTATGGAGTTCCGTTCAGTGTGTTCCCACTTCTTTCTCAGTTTTTGATTAGCCCTTCTGTGGTGTGCCCTATGAGAGATCTGTAATGATCTTATCACAACTTTTTAAAACAGCTTAACACTGCATGATAACTTAGAACAACTTATGGAGAACATTTTTAAATGACAGCTTTTGATAACAACTTGGAAAGATTTTGAACAACGGGTTTTTTGTTGTTTTTTGTTTGTTTGTTTGTTTCTAATTGGGCTTTGGTTGTCTCTTGAAGGTTATTTTAAGTGTGTCTGGGTCTCTAATGGTGGTCCATTCGGAGGGAGTCTTTGCTGGGGTATCAGAGTCACTGGGAAGTGGCAATGGTCTTTTTACTCGGGATAGTTGTGTATGGTGAAGCCCCTATGTCTGACCTTGGTCGAACTCAGATTTTCAAGAGTGCTAGGGGCAGACATTTTAGCCAATTCATTCCAGTTTTTGGTATTAATTTAGTTAATACATTTTTGAAGGTTTTATTTATTCTCTCAACTTTTCTTGAGCTTTGAGGATGCCAGGGTGTATGTAACTGCCATTTCATTTCTAAGGCTTTAATAACATCATGCAGGACTTGTACTACAAAGTGGGGGCCTCTGTCTGAAACGATGTTATTTACCAGTCTATACCAGGGGATGATGTGTTCTAGTAGTATCTTAATTACAACTTGTGCTGTTTTCCTTTTTGTAGGGAAGGCTTCCACCCAATGCATTAAGTGATCAACTATAACCAAAGGTGCTTATGTCCCTGTACTGGAGGCATTTCTGTGAAGTTTGTTTGTATATTTTGAAAGGGTCTTAATGCTATTTGTCTTCCCCCTGGTGTGGGCTTTCTCATTACTTTTTGATTTACTTTTTGACAAATTAGGCATCTTTCAGTAACTGCTTTAGTCAGGTTATAGATTCCAACACATAGGTGTTCTCTCAGAAAATCATCACACAACTCTTGGGTGCCCCAGTGAGTTAAGTTGTGTATTTCTGCCAGCATTTTTTGAGCTATTGCCTTATTTAGGAATTTCTTTCTATCTGGGGTCAGCCATTCCCCTTGCTTCCTTTGGTGTAAACCTAACTATTTTATTTTTTGTAATTCATTTTTATCATACATTGGTTTATTAATTTTGTCAGCTGGTATATCATTCAAGGTAAGAATTTTTATTGGTTCTCCCAGCCTTTGAGCTGCTAGTTTGGCTGCTTGATTAGCTACTTGGTTGCCCCTTCCTTCAAATGTGTCTTCTTTTTTATATCCCTTGACATGTACCATTGCTATTTCTTGGGGCTTCAGAAGAGATTCTAATATTAATTTAATTAATTCTTTATGTATCAGATCTTTCCCTTTTGAATTTATGTAGCTTCTTTTTTCCCAGATCTTTCCAAATATGTGTACTATTTTAAATACATATCGTGAGTTTGTGTAGATTGCACCTCGGTCTTGTTCTAATAAATCTAATCTCCTTTTGAGGGCATAGACTTCACAACACTGGGCAGACCAGTTTGGGGGTAGGTTTTCTTTTTCTGTAACTTTTAAATTGTTTCTTTTTTTACCTTCGACTATTGCATAGCTTGATATTCTTTTTCCTTCAGTCAGCCTAGATGATCTATCAATAAATAGCACTCTCCCATATGGTAGAGGTATATCTTCAAGATCCTCTCTTGCTTTTGTTTGTAAATCTATGATTTCTATGCAATTGTGCTCTAAGTTTGGTGTGGGTTCCCCTGAGAGGGACTGGGCAGGATTTAGACTTTTTGATGTAGTTAGCTCTAAATCACTGGGGCCGGTTAAAATCACTTCATATTTTAAAATTCTAGAGTCAGTCAGCCATTGTTGAGCTTTTTGGCTCAACACTGTCCTGAGATTATGGGGTGTGTGTGCAATGATTTTTCCTTGCAGTGTCAGCTTTTGTGCTTCTTCTACAAGAACAGCTGTGGCTGCTACAGCCTGGAGGCAAGCCGGCCACCCTCTTGCAACTGGATCCAGAAGTTTGAAAAGATATGCGACAGGCTTTTTGTGTCCTCCTCATTCTTGGGTTAATACTCCATAAGCTATTCCCCCTTCGGAGTTAGTGAATAGGTTAAACTTTTTTTTAAGGCCTTGGAGACTCTGGACAGGGGCTGAAGTCAATTTTGTCTTTAGGTCTTTCAACTGTTTTTCATCTCTATCTGTCCATTTCACAGGTTCAGGTTGGACTAATTTCTCATATAGAAATTTAATACTTTGGAAATATTTTTTCTCCAAAGCTTGCAATAACCAAATAGTCTTAATAATTTTCTTGTATCTTTCTTTGTAGTTGGAGCTGGGACTGAGAGCATACCTGAGATTGTCTCAGGGCTTAATTTCTTACACCCTTCCCCAATGAGGTGTCCGAAGCAGGTGACCCACGATTCTACAAACTGCAGTCTGTTCTTTGACACTTTGAGGCCTTTTTCTCCTAGAAAATTCAGTAGATTAATACTGGTTCCCTTCACTTCATCCCGCTCTTTCCCCGACATTAGGAGGTCATCTACATACTGCAGGATTTGCACACCCTTTTTAGGGATAAACTGTCTCAGTAACTCTTCTAGGGCTTGCCCGAAGAGGTTTGGGCTTTCAGTGAACCCTTGAGGAAGACGAGTCCATCTCAGTTGCTGCCCTCTCTTACTTTCAGGGCACTCCCACTCAAAAGCAAACCAATCTTGGCTCCCCTCTGCCAAAGGACAGGCCCAAAAAGCATCCCTTAGATCTATTACAGTAAACCAGGATTGGTCTCCAGGAATCCTGCTCACGAGCGGGTAGGGGTTTTGTACCACTGGGTGCCTGGTAATTGTCTTTTTGTTCACTTCTCTTAGGTTTTGCACTACTCTAAACTTATTTTCTGCCTTTTTTACAGCCAGAATAGGAGTGTTGTGGGGTGACATACAAGGTTCTAATATTCCTTCTGTGAGTAGATGGGTTATAATTGGGGTTAGTCCTTTTTTCCCTTCCAGAGAAATAGGATATTGCCTGACCCTTATAGGAGGTGTCTTTTCTTGCATTTTTATTTCTATAGGTGGGATATCTAAATATCCATATTTTCTCTTCTCAGCCCAGACCTCTGGCCTGACTTCCCCCAAGTCTCTAACAGTCAGCCTCATCATTTGTACCACCATTCTTCCTTCTCTAGGAAGAATCCTTACTCCCAACTGAACTTGCAGGTCCCTTCCCAGCAGGTTACTGTCTACTTTGGGTAGATATATTGAATTAGTGACACATCTTTTGGAATTTCCTTTAATTTCTACATTTTCTATAACTGAAGCCCTGGCTCCCCTTCTGCTCCTAGGACTTCACAAGTCTTTCTTCTAATCGCAATTCCAACTGGAAGTCGGTTAATACATGATTTATCTGCACCAGTATCCACTAAAAACTCAAACTCTTCATGTTGGGGACCTACTTCAAAATTTACTATGGGCCCTTCTTGATGTTTTATGGGGTCCCCTAACGCATAGAGCCCATGACATCCCCAATCCTCTTTGACCTCCTCCCTCAATAATTTTTCTAATGCCTCTTGCTCCCTCATGACAGTCTCATCAAATGACATTTTTTTGCAATGTTTCTTAAAGTGTCCTATTTCTCCACAATAAAAACAGGCTCGGGTCTCTCCTGGTCTCTGAAGAGTACCCCAAGGTGGTGGGTTCCTTCCTCTTACCTTTCCTGGTAAAGATGTTGTGTTTCCTTCACCCTTAGTGTCCTTTCTGAGATCCTTTACACTTTCCCTGGCCACGGCTACCATAATCCTGTTTTTTGCCTTTGTTTTTTCTTCTTCTCTCCTAAGGTATACTCTTAGGGCTTCCCTTAATAATTCATTTATTTCTCGGTCTTGCCAGTCTTTTATCTTTTCAAGTTTTCTTCTGATATTTGGCCAGGATTTTGTGACAAACTGTAATTTTAATAATATCTGTCCCTCTGGGCTATCTCGATCTAAATTGGAATATTGCTGGAAATTCCGTCTGAGCCTGCTCAGCCAGGCTGCTGGGGTTTCATCTTTCTCTTGGGCCCTGTCAAAAGCTAATTTGGTGTTGCTACTCCGAGGAACTGATTCTTTAATACCTCTTATCATTAGGTTTCTATAATCTTCCATATTTCTCCTCCCTTCTCCTCTGTTTGGGTCCCACCCTGGGTCAGCTATTGGCAACTTCTGGTCACCGGGGGGGCCCATTCAGTTTTCTCTTTCCCAGATGCGCATCCCTGCTGCCCTAACCAGCCGAACCTCGTCTGGATTGAAGAGTATATTTAAGATGGAGTTTAGTTCTCCCCATGTATAAATATTTGGGCCCAAAAACTGGTCAATCTGGTTGGCAATTCTCACTGGGTTTTCAACTAGATTCCCCAGCTCTTTCTTAAAACTTCTGACTTCTGACGCTGTTAAAGGTGTATTGACAAATCCTGTTCCTCCAACTGCCCCACCCATTGGGACCTCCCTTAGGGGAAAGAGTTTGGTTTTTGACCTGGTGTTACTGTAAGGTCTTTCTGGGTTTTTTATTGCCTGACAGGATGCATTGTTAGGTGCCAGACCTAGCTCCCAGCTGTGAGGGGGTGCAGGGATTGTGGATGGTGAAGGAGAGGAGGCTAGACCAGTGTTAGGGAATGGCAGAGGGTAAGAGGGGTTATAAATTGGAGGGGGGTAAGCTGGGGAAGGAACAGGGATTACAGTTTGGGAAGGTATGATTTTTAGGTGAGGTTGGAGGATTACTTCGGGATAAACTGTAGGAGGAGGCAAATGTTCTAAGGGGTCCCAATTATGGCTAGCTTCTTTTTGGTTCTTCTGCTTTTCATTCCTTTGTTTCCCTTGCTGTAACTTACATATTTTTGTTGTTTTATTTTTGACCACTTGTTTTTGCCAACAGATAGCATAGAGTATCTGTTCAATACTTGAATCTCCTCGAGATTTCAAGTATCGAGTTAATTGTGAACACATCTAGGGGTCTCTAGTTCCACACCATGGCCATTTTGCAGGTAAATTTAGGTTAGGCCAAGCCTCTATGCAATAATGGATCATCTTGATTATGTCTAAGCTTTTAGTGGCCTCATCAACCTCCCATAGTTCTAACATTTGTCCTAGTGGACTGTCTGGTGGAATATTTCTTATCTTTTTCTCTTTTTTCTCCTCAACCGGCTCCACTCTACTTATGTACGCCCCCATTTTCACTGGGTCTCAAATAAAAACTACGGTGCTCTTACCCTGATAGAAACTTTACTTCAGGGCAACACAAAGCAAAATGCTGTTATGCTGTTTGTGCCAAAATTTGTACCCTCAAAACCTTATTCCAAGTTGTACACCTCCCCTAAAACCCTGGGTTCCCTTCCCCTTCCGTCGGGCTAGGCTGTCGCCGTTCCCCACCGGCTCCTCGAACTGCTGGCCCAAACTAATAGGAAAATCCAAGGACTTCCATGGTGCACCGCTCCAAGCAGAAGTGCAGTTGCTGGCAAAAGGACCCCAAAGCCACGACCCAGCACAAAATCCAGATAAAAGAGAGACACTACAACAACGAGAGGACCCTCAGCTACCTAAGGATTGATTCTGTTTGTGCCACCTCGCCATGACCACAAAAAGACTGAGCAAAGGTGACACTCCTAGACCACGCGAGCCCAGTCAGTTCCTGGGGATTCCCGCGAGGCCGGAACTCCCGACTCTGTGGCGAGAGCAGCAGATTCGACTGGCACCTCCTCCTCAGCGGCGGCCCGAGCGGGAGCAGCGCCGGTGCGGGCGACTCCTCGAGTTCCCCCTTGAAAGAGCTGACTAATAAAGGCCTTTCAAAGGAGCAGGTCTCCTGGCCCATTTTTAACAATGTGTGTTGGTGCTCTGGCATGCAGATCATGGATCTAACAATTTATACTTCTCTCGGTTTGGGAAGACAGGTATCTGCCAGGGAAAGCTGGAGCTTCTCTTCGAATGGAAAATGTAAAGTACTACCACTACTATTCCCCTTTTTCCAATTATAATTTTTTCAGTTAAAAGCTTTTAGGCAAAAGATTTTGGAAATAGAAATAGCAGTTCTTTACTAGTATGTGTAACAAAGCAAACAAACAAAAAACAAAAACAACTACAGCATTGATAACAAAAACAGCACCAAGAACTTCGAGGACTTTGCTTCACAAAAAGCCCAGGGCAGTTTGGTCTCAGTGCCTTTGTAGGATCCTCAGAGCACCAAGCTGGAAACAGTGGGAGTCTCGGGCTGGTAGCTGTAGAGTGGCAGGATGTCCCGGCAGGGCACAGGAATGCAGGGTCACGCTGTAGCAAGAGCAGCAGTGCTGATGGAACCACGATGGCAGGGCAGGGCTGGCCCAGCTCTCGCAGGGCAGCAGAGAAGCTCAGAATTCTAGGGCGAGCAGATGATGGCAGATTTCTCAGGACCAGACTCCCCCAGAGACAGTGAAATCTTCCAGCAGGAGTACCAACCCAGCTGTGCTTTTCTCCCCGCATGCTGAAAACCACCGAGACAGGCTGCCTGAAGCTCTATCCTTTACCTGCCTCAAACCCCCACCCCCCTCCGAGCTTTGACTACCCCTTTGTTTTGTTAAATAGTCTTAAGTAGGACATTTAGTCTCCTTGGTAACTTATGGGGAAAAAACTCTTTATAGTAAAAAAAAAAACCTAACTCCCAACAATACTGCTCATGAATCTCCTTTTCACAACACATAAGTGAGGTTTAAAACCAGAATTCTGGATTAAATGGGAAGGCACAAGTATTTCTACCATCAGTTTGTCACCAAAATGCAGGAAGAAGAGAAACCCTCCAGCACCATTTTTTTTAGTGTTGGAGAATTAGTCATTATTTTAATCTGACCAGAATGTGCAATGGAAAACATTCTATCCACACAGGTTCTTTACAGTACTTTTCATATATTTATACATAAAAACCCCAAAGTAATTCTCATTCATTGGTCCTAAGTGACACAGTTCTTAGTACTTAATCTCCTATTCATTATTGATCCCTTCACCTTCCATGCTAATTTGGTTCTCATTCTTTGGTTCACTTATCGATCTTTTCCCAGACGATGTGTCTACAACTGCACAGGGGTAATGTTTGTTCATGTCTGTTTATGTCCTCTCTATCTTCTGGCTAATCCTAATCTGTAGATGTTAAACTCTCAGCCTGAGAATCTTCCCTTTGTTGACTGAGGCTCATCAAGCGTCACTCAGCAAAACTCAAATCCTCGGTAAACAGGGTCTTTTGAAGAAAATCTTCAATTATCCCCCCCCTTTTGGTAAACAAACTTATGATTAAAGTTACTTAGAATTTTAAAAGTTGTATAATTTCCAACACAGTAAATGTCTCTGCCTTCCCTCTACCTGTGATGCTCCCCTTTCCCATTCCAGGCAGTGCAGTGGCAGCCCCTTGGAGGACAGGGAGACTGTAGTGGAGAGGCAGGAGCTAGGTGTGTGTCTCCCTGTCACAGAGTGATTTAGCAGTCAAATTTCTCACCGCCTTGGCTACACTGGGCACAGTTGTGCCTGATCTGCCTTTACTGACTACTTAGAATACCACAAGAATACCTCAAGGAGACTCAAGAATCTTGAGTTCACAATGAAGGCCCTACCACTGGTCTGCAGATACTCTGCAGTCCCTTCAGGTGCAGATCTCTTGCTGTTCCGTTCTCCCTCCCAGCTCATGTGACCCCAACCAGACTCATGCTGCAGCCCTTCAAAGGGGGGTTTTGCAACAAGGAGGTGTTACAGCAACACCATCACAGGTCCCAGCCTCTGAGTTTAATCTACAACCCCTTCCACTCCTTGGAGGTCTAACTGAAATAAAATGGTTTTCACTTGTTTGCTCTTACATTCACACCTCTGGTTGTAAGCACGGAGACCAGGGTGTCCAGGTGGTCTGGGTGTCCATCAGGCATCAGGACACACATACCAGGTAGGCCCAAACCTCTCTGTGGTGACAGAGAGGACAAGGGATGTCACCTCCTTCTCTGGTTATATAGCCTTGCTGCTCTGGCAATGACAGTGCTCTTCTGTCCCCCTCTCTATCCTGACCCATCTCTGTGAGTCATCTGGATTTACTCCTCCTCCCTCCTCTCTTTTTTTGCATCAGCTTATTCATCTTCCCACCAGAATCCTTTAATGAGCTGAGCTTTTGTTCTGATCTGGGTATGGGCTGTCCCTTCTTTTAGGCTTATTTGATACCAGACACCTCAAATGTGACATTGCTCTTAATTTCACTGAGCACAAAACAGGCTCACGGGCTTCAAGGCTGCCGCTTCCCCTCACAGCCAATAAAACAGGAGAAACAGTCCTGGATGTTGCAGGGATGAGACATTCCCTATGTGAGTGTGAAAGCTTTGCAGGAAAAGCTTGTTTAACCACCCCTCCAGTTTCAGGACATGTTCCAACAACAGAGAGTGGTGGGGGACTGTAGAGAACTGTAGAAAGGACAAATTGTTTCACCATTGTCTGGCTCTCTCAATAAGACTTGCAGTTAAAGACCCAATGCAATAATGGGCCATGACCGTCAGTAGTAGTGGCAATGAACCTGCACACACAGAACTGGGTGTATCACACCAATGTGCTGTGAACACCAATGCTGATGTGGGAAAGGTGCTGTTGCCACAGTCCCCAAGCTGGAGCAGAACTGCTGAGGCACTGCCATAAAGCACTGCTCAGCTGGCGCATGAGTGAATGCTGGAACATCCTGGCAGAGCTCTCCACCACTGACAGATGGAAGAAGAAAGGATCAACATGACTCTGCTCCTCCATAGTGGTGACTGTCCCTTGTTTTCTGTAATTCTTTGCTTTGTCCTGCTTTCCTGTCTTCCTTGTTTTCTTCCTTGGTAGTAAATAAAAGTGAGTTATTGTTTTGGTTACTAACATTTGACCTAGTTTGTGTCTTATTCTCATTTTGGCTGTATTTGAACTTCTCTCCGCACATGCAGACTGGGACAGGGACCTGCACTGTTTTGGACCTATGGTCCACATGGCCATGTGTCTCTCAGCATCTCCAGTGTGGGATGCAGAGGAGGGCATAGGGAGGGTCCCAGTGCATGTTGGCTCTACTGGCAGGACAGTTTAGGGCAGACCAGGGCAGGGTTTACCTCCTGCTTGGGCAGTAGGACTTGGATCTGTACTGGGACTGTGTATCTCCTCAGCAACTTCAAGTTTGGCTTCTGCTGCATCATTATTTTTGTGTTTGGAGGACTTGGAAATTGGCCCTTGCTGCTGGGTAAAGTTGGGGACCCTTTTGAGAGGTCGGGCTGAGTCACGACATTCACACCGAGGCTGTGTTCATGTCGCACTGGCATTTATTGTTTGTCTCTTCATGTTTATTCTCTTGCAACTTTATTGACATTACAAGGCAGTTAAAAAATGTACACATTTGCTGCCTTAAGGAGGCCTCTGTATTAACACTATAAAACTACATATGAACACTCGTTAGAACCTGGAACACCTTAAGGGAGAGAAGTGAATTTTTTGCTGCGCCACAAAGGCTCACAGGCTCTGCAGGCCAAGGGTCCAGTCTGGAATTGCTCACCTTATTCCAAATATTTCTGCAACAGCTGGGGAGCACTGCTTGCAGCTGCAGACATTGGTGAGTGGTCAGATATGCAGCCTTATGGGACTGGTGGGACAGGATGGGTCTGGTGGGTTCTCAGGAAGATCCTCTGTGCCCCAGCTGCTGAAGGCCCAGAACAGTCAGTTCAACTTCCAAGTCCATATGCAATACGAGTGGTGGTTGGGACAAGATGGCACATTTGAATAGTGATGAAAACCTGGATGAGAAATGTTGGCTTGCGGCCATGCATGCTCTTGCTGCCTCACTCCCACTGTGCTGAAGTGGGTGCTCCTGTACCTGTCCTGCTGTACCCACTCCATCTAACCAGAAAATCCCTTTTTTCAGCTGGATCTAGAGCCGCTACCACCAGTGACCAGACCAGAGGCAGCAGAGGCTGTGCCACCTGTACCTTGCCAACAGCCCACCTCCACAGACTGGATGTGCTGCATAATCCCTCCTATTCCCTTCCATTCTTGCCCCAGCAGGCAAAGCGAAGTGAGAGTCTGCAGCAGGGGCCTGTGGGGGCTAGCATGATGAGCTCCTGCTTCTGCAGCCTAGCACCATCAGTAGAGTGGGGCCTAAGAGGGAGCTGAGCCCCAGCAGGATGTGATGGGTTGTCTGGCACCCTAGGAGACCTTTGTTCCTGAGACACCAATGCTGTCTTGTGCTGGCTTCTTTGACCTAGCACTGATCTCTGCTTTGAAGAGCAGTATACAATGTATGTGTGCCTTTGTGGCTTCTCCACTGGTGCTTGAGGATGTACTGTCCCCTCCCCAATGCCGTTGCTGTTGGGAGAGGCAGAGGAGCACATATTTAGAGACAGGGCTGGGAAGCCAAAGCTGCAGGCAGAAACAGCGACATCATCACCGTTATGCTCCTTAGCCAGGCTCCCACTGTCCTTTGCCCACTCAGCTTTCCCATGACATTTCCCACTTCCAAGAGTCCACTCTGCTTCCTGGGACACTCACCAAGTCTTGTTTGACTTCCTCTCTTGTAGCAATACACAGCTGGTTTACAGCTGGATATAATGAGCCTGATCATAACAGACCTAATTCAGCTGACCTGGCTTGTTCTAGAAGTCCTTAGGAAAATAAAAACCTCAGTGTCCCCACCTAAGCCCTGGGTGCAGACACATCACTGGCCAGAGATCTGGGTGGTGCAGAGATTCCCAACCAATAGGCTTCCCAAGACCAGGAAATTCAAACTGGCTATAAAAAGAAGCTTGGAACAATAAAGTGAGTTACTGGCTGTTGCCCAGGACTCAGAAGAGGTCTGTGTCATGCGTCTGTTTCCAACCCACAGAGTTAGTGTTGGCAGAACTCTCTGCCAGTTCCAATTCCAACTACATCAATTTCTCAAGTCATACCTGTAAGCAGAGAAAAGAAAATCCGTGCCCAGATATCTATGCCCATTCTTGCCTGGAGCTTTGCCCAAGAGCCCTGCTTAGCAACATCTTGCTGCAGCCCCTTGATCTGTGTTTAGCTCCCTGGGGGACATACCCAATCTTCCTTATTATCTTGGCTGGGCTTTTCAGTCTTTGTTGAGGACACAAGCAGCAGGAAGAGGCAAACTCTGAGTTCAAGCATCAAACACAAGCACGCATCCTTGAAGCCAGCACCTTGGTAACTGCTCTGCTCTGAGCAGCCCACCTGATCAGCCCCCCTGCAGTTAAAGACAGAATAGGCTCAAGACGGACAAGGAGCCAGACCATGGTGGTGTAAAGGAACCTGCTGAAGGTCTGTAGCTACCTGCATTAGATCAGGTTGTTGGTGGCTTTGTCCGGCTGAGTCTTGATCATGGGTCAGGCCAGTGGAGTCTCTTGCTTTGACATGAGGCTGTGAAACCTCTGAGAGCTGCAACAGTGGACAGTGTGCTTGCTCACTCTGCCTCCACTGTAGCATCAGGGGGCTCCCCACATCCTGGCTGTGAGATACAAATGCCACCAGGCCTGGGTTATTCTGGGGTTTACTGGGCTGTTGGAGATGCTGAATTTGGAGAAGGGAAATCCCTGTTCCTAACTTTCAGGCTGTGGGTTTGTTTCCATGGATGCCCTCTGGCAGAAGGATGCTCGCTGCTCTCACACACCCAGGCAGGGTGGCAGACTGAGGGCTGAGGCAGGTTGTTCCACAGCACAGATCTTTGACAAAGGTGTGAATGCTGCCAAGAGCAGCCCCAGAGTTTCCAGGCTGGTCAGCTAGAGCCTCTGGGTGCATTGAGGAACCAGCTTCATTCCAGCAGAGCTCAGCAGTATGGGGAACATGGTGGCAATGAAGGGTGTCAAGCACATGATGTACAGCAGCTGCACCATGATGCTGGCAGCTCTTGAAACACCTTGGAGCTGCATATCTCTCACTTCCTCGTAACATGCTTCTCATCCCAACGTTCATGCTATGTCCTTCTGCTTCCTGGCCATGTCCTCTTCCCCTGCTGCTGCTCTCCATCTTGTTTGCAGTCTCTTCCCTGTCCAGCTCCCGGAGTGATGGTGTGTTTGTTGCCCACACCATGGTAGAGCACCATATTGCACTGTGTTGCCTTACAGTGGAGGTTGCTGTTGTCCACCTGTGACAAAAGCTGTGAGGAGATTACTGTTACTGTGGTGTCAGAGACAGGGATGTGACATTAACACACTGTGCAGCAATAACAACCATTTATTGTCTGACAGCTCATTTTTTAGGGCTTTCAAATTTGCTTTGCTTACAGACATGATTGACCAAGGCTCTCAACCCCACCTAGCTCACTGGCCAATGATATGGGTGCATCCATGCCTCAAAGGGTTTGGCTGACATCCTCTGTTTGGGTTTGAATCTGACCTATTGTTATCATGCCCAGAGACTTGTTTACTTCGAGCTAGGCCAGTCGAGCTGGTATCTCTTAAGCTGAATTATCTGTGCAGCTACAAACCAGCTATATCTGTCACAGATGACCAGTCTGATAGTTGTGCCTGAAAGCCATGGACCTTATCTGTACATCTGACCCAGCACAGTGGAACAGTCTAGCCCACACTGATCCCTTCAGGAGCTATATCCAGGTTCTGGCCATGCTTGGGTTGTATCACCCCTTCTTCCTTGGAGGAGTAGTTTGGTAGGTGGATCAACTCAGCTCCCACATCTGTCAGTATTTACTCCCTTTGGTTTTGACCTGAGTTGGTGTTGGCCCTAGCAGTTTCCCTTTTTAGCAGTGCTGTGATTCCTTGGCGTTGACATCTCCCTGCTAAATGCTAGGAATGCTATCTCAGCGTTGTTTATGATTTCAGGTTTTTGGCAGGTCACAGAGTGAAATTTTGGACATGGAGAAGAGTGCAGTGTCTACACTGGCCCTGCTTTTCTGGGTTGCAGGAGATATCTTTCTACCTGAGGACACTGCAAAGGCAGAGCCCTTCCCTTAGGAACACCTTGCTTGGTCTTGAGATCATGGTGAGCAGCACTGCTGGGTCCCTGCGCAGACCTGCCCTGGGAAACTGAGACCCCATACAATGCACCTGCATATGCCTGGGGCCTGGTGCAAAGAATCAGCTGCCTCTGTAAGGATGCTCCAGCAGAAGGAGGCATCTTCTGGATTCCTCTCCCAAACTCCCAGGAGATGACTTGCTAACCTCTGCACTTCCTCTGCACATGAAATCTCCTAGTCTCTCATTCTTCACACTGTTGCCAGGGGCTTTGGGATCAGGACAGTGGAACTAGCTTTGGTTTGTGTCTGATGAAGCTGTTCTCTCCTTCTTGCAGAATCAACTGCTGCTCTGCAGGGTTCATGGTCATTATGACTGTGGTGAGGATTGAGAACACTGGAGCTTGGGTAAGCAAACAAGTGGAGCCAGCGCCACAGGGCCTGTGCTGTCCCTAATTCCTCCCACCCATGTTTCATTCTCTGTTAGATCCAGAAAATGTGCTTTATGACAGCTCAGGGCACAGCCCCTGCCTGGCTCACCAGTAGAGGTGCAGAGGCCCTTTGAGCCTGTCAACAGTAAATACAGACTTTTTACGTTTACCAGTGCAGTACCAGTTTGAATTTCTAGATCCTTGTTCTTTGGCCCAAACTTCCTTGCAAAACCAAGTGTTGACCTCCCCTTGGATAGAATTACTCATAGTTCAGCTTGCACTGCTTTTTCCTTGGCTGTGCTTTTCTAATTGTGCTGAGCATATTTCACAGTCCTCTGTCCTCTCTGAGCCAAAATTACATCCAGGTGTGCAAGAGTTCTGGTGAGGTGCTGAATGTATGAGGCTGTTGAGAGCTCTGCACTGCTGGTGTCAGTGAGCCATCCCAGCAGGACACACAAATGTGGGAACTGACAGTGGTCAGGGAGAGAATATTAAGGCATCAAGCAGCAGTGGAGTCTGTGGGAATGCTTACTTTCCCACTCTGGGCTGTGAGAAGATATTCCAAACAATTTCTAATCTCACACCTGCTGTTCTAACTGACTTGTTCACTTGCAAAGATGTTTACTAAGGAGCATTGGTCTGAAACGACCAATCGGTCCAGTTGTACCGAAACTTGGTATACAAAGGATGTGCCTTTTAATAAACATTGCTTTTAAGTTCTCCAAGAAGATTTTGAGTAATATCATTATTAAAGCCGTCCCAAATAATAACAATATCTGGTGACCTCTGACATTCATTGCAGCCAAGAGCTGAAGAACAGAAGTCTCCCTCTGCCTCCTCTTGAGAGGTATGGAGTTTTCCCCCTGCACCTTCCTGGAGAAGGCTAGTCTTTCCAACAGCAGGGTAGTGGAGCCAGACGAGAGCTGGCTTGAGATGGTGCCCCAGCAAAGCTAGAGTTTGTGATCCAGAGCAAACCGCTGCTTACTATAGGCTGTTGGGGAGAGGTCTTCCAAAACCAGAAAGACCAGTTCTCTATAGAGGACAGATTGTACCTTCTCTGAAATTTTTCCTTCATTGACCGACCAGCAGCTGGAATCCTCCACTGCAGGCAGCTCGGGTTGCCTTGGCTTGTTCATCCACCTCCTTTTTTAGCACCGCAAATGACTATGGAAGGCTCTTCGCTTCATCAGATACCACAGGTGATGGGTAGCCTGAGCCTGCCTGGAGCCAGTCCGCCTCAGATCCAGCTTGAAGGTCTTCTTGACCTGGGCGCTGGCATCACAGTCATACCCTTTTCTGTGTGGTCTCCTGCGTGGCCACTGGCTGTGGGACCGACTCTGGCAGAGTTGGGACGCACAATGCAGGCCTTTGTTTCACGGTCTCTCCTGATCAGGAAGGCAGAAGGACAGAAAGCAGCTGCCCGGCCCTGGGACGCAGCAGTTCCATGCAGCCTCTGGGGACAGGATCTGCTGACAGCCTGGCAGACCGTGGAGAGGCTGCAAACAGCAGAGGCTGCTGGCCCGGGGGGGGTGATGGTGGAGACTGGGGTTTCAACTTATGATTGTCTTGTGTTTTTCCTATATTTGTTCTATTAGGGCTTGTTTGCTGTGGTGGGTTTTTTGTTGTTGTTGTTGGTTTTTTGTTTTTTTGTTTATTCCCTCCGCAGGCATTTTGGGGATGGGGGGAGATGGAGATGCCACGGCCCCGAGAGGGCTATGGCGGACTGAGCCGAGAGAGGTTGCACCGTGTCTGTGCGGCTTCCACACACATCCCACCCCCCCCCCCCCCCCCCCCCGCCCTTTCTTATTCTGTGCTCGGGTCCCATGGCACCGCCGAGCGCTCCGGGCAAAGAACCGCCGTTGCGATGGTGGCGAAGGGCAGGGCAGCCGACCCGGGACTGGAGTGCCGGTGACAGCCCGTGCCGCTTCTGGGCTCTATATCGTGTTAAAAATGGGCCAGGAGACCTGCTCCTTTGAAAGGCCTTTATTAGTCAGCTCTTTCAAGGGGGAACTCGAGGGGTCGCCTGCGCCGTCGCCGCTCCTATCGCCGTTCTCGCCGTTCTCCTCGCCGTTGTCGTCCGGGCCGCCGCTGAGGATGATGTGTCAGACGAATCTGCTGCTCTCGCCGCAGCAAAGTCGGGAGTTCCGGCCTCGCGGGAATCTTCAGGAACTCAACTAGGCACGTGTGGTCTAGGGGGTGTTACTGTTTCCCAGTCTCTTTGTGGTCATGGCGAGGCGGCAGAAGCAGAATTCAGTCCTTAGGTGGCTGAGGGTCTTCTCGTTGTTGTAGTGTCTCCCTTTTATCTGGATTTTGTGCTGGGTCCCGGCTTTTGGGTCCGCTTGCCGGCAACTGCACTTCGGTTTGGAGCGGTGCACCATGGAAGTCCTTGGATTTTCCAATTAGGCGGGGCCAGCAGTTCAAGGAGCTGGTGGGGAATGGGGACAGCCTAGCCCGACGGAAGGGGAAGGGAACCCGGGGTTTTAGAGGGGGTATACAACTTGGAATAAGGTTTTGAGGGTACAAATTTTGGTACAAAACAGCATAGCTTTCTTAACAGGCAGGGTACAACTGGCATAACATTTTAAACAGCATAACCTTCCTAACAAATGACAGACTGTGTCAAAAATGGGAATTTCTTACATTTTATTCATTTCATATCGGGCTGCAGAGTGGCAGCTGCCGGAGTCCTCTCTGTGCTTGCCCCTCCATGCCGCTGCGGGCGCTGCGCAAGCAGCCACCCCCCCCCCCCCCCCCCACCCTGGCGCCTCCCGGTTCCGGTGTTCGGAGAGGGACGGGGCATCCAAGCGGAGCAAGCAGAGCTGGGGCCAAGCCCCAGCGCTCCTGGCTCTTTCTATCAGCTGCAGGTGGGCCGGGAGCAGCTTCGGTTCGGCACGGTTCCTCCCCCACCCCTTCCCCCACGCGGCGCTGCGGGAACCACCACTGCGGTGTTAACGAACTGGGAGCAGCAGGGGGCGATTGCTCCGCTTCAGAGAGATGCTGTGCATGGGCAGATGCAGGGGGTCAAGGGAATAGCTCGGGTTTGGCCTGCGCCTGCCTCCCCAGACAGCTTGGTTTACATTTTGTTAAAAGGTTTCTTTTAGAGGGAGACGGCCTTGGTTTCTGCCCGATTCTCCCCCTACCCCCGCGCTTTTCTTCTTAGAGCATCTCCAGTTTAATAGAGTTTGAAATTTTAAATGCCTGTTTGTGAAAGGAAGAACAGGTAACTTTCGTTGCACTCCTAGGTGTAGCAATCTGGTTGTGAGTAATCTTACCAAACCGCCTGCAATTTTGTTATTAGAGCTCTCAGGAATTCATCAAGGTTACAGGGAAAACAACAGGATCAAAGATGGGAGCAGAGAGCCTGAGAAACTGTCTGCAAAAATCATAAACAATAGATAGGGGAAGCACAATGTGATGATGGACGCTTGACTAATTGGATGTCCTGAAGGATGTGTGCCTGCCTCATGAAGAAGCAGCTTAGCCAACTCAGAGATATGTGCTCACATGGACAGTAGACCTAGTATCTATATCTGCCATGAATTGTAAACAATAAATGCCTTCTGTTGGAATCATATTGATTCATTTATTCAGTGGCCCATTTTTCCCCTGCACCTGAGTGTTATTTTAATGTCATACGCATATGGCTGCTTAGGCAAGTGTTGTCTCAGCTTTTAAGGTGAGTGCTACTGATATATTGATGGCACGATGTGAGTTCATTGCTTTCATAATAAGTATTATTTATGAGATATCATTATTGTTTTATAGCCAGCTTCTTCTTCTCATATACTATGCCATCTCTTTGTGTGACACTTGTAATTTCAGAATTTTTCCTTCTTTTCTACTTGTGTATGCTAGTTTCAGGACTGGCTCAGTGCTGTTTCATGATTTTTGAAGTGTTTTTCATAGCTCCAAGGAACGTTGTTTGAACTTTGTAAGAAGCCTTCTCTACATTGCAGGATTGGTATCCGGTTCCAGTTCTGGTCATAGAACCACTCCAAGAGTTTACTAAGTTTAAAGCACCCTTATCCTGACAGAATTTTGGAGGAGACCAGTTATTACGGGTTCAATTAGTCTTTAACCCAAGATTCTTAAGAATCTTGTTTTATACCATGTTTAGGGTATTTTCTTCCAGGTAGAGTTCAGGCAGTGGCCAGGCCTTAGATCTTTCTGGATGAGAAAAATTGCCAACATGTTTTTGCATCAAAAAATACATACAAGTTATTTGACTCAGCAATTCGACCTGGAAATATGACAGCTGAACCAATTTTTGGAGTGAACCGGAGACCCTTGCTGTTGGAAATGATTAAGATTTACAAGGAAGTTTTACAGATATGAATGCTTAGCAGAAGGCTCTCTGAAAGTAAAACCTGTAAGTGAAATAGAAATGAAAGCAAGTTTTGATATAGAGGAATAAAGGATGCCTAAAGTTAGAATTGCTGAGCCAGTTGTCACTGGACAACTAAGAAAGCAAAGGTTAAGCCAAGTTGGAAAGAGCAAAGAACATGTTGACCACAAACAAAGGTGTTTTTACCAAGCAGAATTAGATCTTAAGAAAAGCAGAAGATACTATAAACAAACAAAACCCATGTTTTTACCAAGTAGAAAAAAGGTCTAAGAATTTTCCATTGCAAGAAAATAGAAAAACAACTTTAAGCTTAAACTGTAACATAATATGGTAATTATAGTAGTTATGACAGGCTAGAGGTAATAGGAAAGGTATTGTGTATAATGCTGATTGTTTTTTATGTATTAAGATGCTCAGCAAAGAAAACTATATAATGCATTGTAATCAGAGCTAACTCGGCTTCAGGCATACCAAAGCTGTAGCTGGCAGCTTTAGGTGTGGCTCTGTCATCCACTACCCAGGACTGCTGTAACATCTTTGATACAATAAACAGCATTTTGAAGAGCCACCTGTTGTCTCAACATCCTTCTTCGACATTTCTTCTACACTTTGCCCAGGAAAGGTGTCCAGGTCTTCACTGGAAATGAGGTTTATCGGCTGTTTGCAATTTTTGGACTCATGGTGCAGTCTTTCGTGCTTGATAATAATTTGATTTCCCATGTGATATTGCTTATGTCTATTATCTGACTAATTTCTGATTACTGCAAGGTTTGTTTCCTACATGTGTTATTTTGCCTTGATGTTTTATCCTGTGTATAACCACAGTCATACATCTCATTTTTAAGAAACAAATAAAAAAGGGGAACTTAGTGCCCTAAGAATGTTTGAATAATACAAGATGTACATTAGAACTTTAGAAAATAGGTAATTCTGAATAATGCAACATTTATACTAGAAATCTGAAAAAGGAATTATTAAATCTGAATTTCAATTGAGTAACAACAGTAAAGCCTAATTGTTTATTAATTTAAGAAGAGATGCCTGTGTTTATCATCAGCAGGTTCAAAGATGTCACCTGTTCAAAATTCAATCAGACACCAATCACCTCTGAAGAATGAGGCCTGGTGAAAACGACAATCTTTGTACAGCCTTTGTGGCCAGAACAAGGTCAGAAGGAGGACTGCTAAAACAGTTATGTCTAGAAATTACAGGGACAATTTGACAACAAAGGCCCTATGTTAACATCATAGTGTTGTTTTTCTACTGACCTTCAGCTGTTCCTTGTTTCATAATTCAAGAAGACATCCAGTGATATCAGAATCAATATCTTCAGCTGATGGACCTTTTCCTGAGTTTCAATTATCTGGACTTTAAAGCAACATTAATTTATCTTAATTCTCCTAAAAGGATGGAATTATACCTCATGTAGTATCTCACGTGCCTTTGGTGTGTCTTTGCAGATACCAAAGGATGTGGTATTAATTTGTGGTGATTGGGATCATGCAGATCTTCAGGGATCTGGTTCTATTATTACTGCATTCCTTTTACCACCTGAGAAGATTGTAGCTCAAGCCTGAGTTCATCTGCATTGCATCCTGCATATTTGGAGTCATACCAATTGTACTGGCTTGAAAGCAAAACCAGTGAGACACACCAAGTCAGAAATACAATTTAATGGGGGGGGGGCGGGGGGAAGGTAAAATAAAATAAATGAAAAGCAATATTACAAAAGAGACCCCTGACAGAGTCGGAATACAACCTGATACCCTGTTAGTCAGGGTGGTGGTAGCAGTCCAAATGAAGTCGTCTTGTTGAAGCAGTAGAAGGGTAGAAAGGTCTGGCAGCTCTTGTCCTCTGGGAATCGAGTGTGTAATCCCTGTGCTGTCCCAAATCCCAGATTATATCCAGGTGGGAATACTTGGCTCCTCCCCCTGGGCAGAGCATTTTACAATGGGATGATACCATTCTATGAGTTATGCAGTGGGTTCTTTATTGCCCATTAAACAAAGATAGCCCCTGGAGGGAGTTACCTGTGAGTCATGGGGCAAAGCATTGATGGGCCGTTAACAGAAGATAGTCCAGAGGCGGGGAGCAAGGGAAACACTGCCCCACCTGGTTTCAACAGTTCATGAAGATGATGATAGAATACATACTTTGGGCACATCTTACATTGTAACCTAGGACACTAATTTATAAGGTTTCATGCCAGAAGGTAATGCCAGGGCTGACTGGTTTGCTAATCCTGCATGGGTAGCACCTCAGCCTGACAAAATTGTACATGCCGAAACATCACATGATTTTCTCCATCAAAGTGTACGTACTCTGTGGAAGCAGTTTCAGTTAGCACCAACTGAGGCTCGTGACACTGTCAGTTCTTGAGGCAACTGTCATCAACTTGCTGTATTTTTACCAGTGGGGGTAAAACCCAGAGGCCTTAAAGACTCGCAGCTTTAGCAAATGGATGTCATTCCTATTGCTGAATTCGGCCGATTTAAATATGTGCATGTGTTCAGTAACACCTTCTCCTCTGCTACGTGGGCGTCTGCTCATACCAGAGAAAAGAGTCGCGATGCTATTGCCCATTAGAAGCTGGCTTTTACAATCTTAGGTATACCTTCTTCTGTGAAACTGATAATAGTCTCTCGCCTACATCTCACGGAAGACATGGCAGTTTTTGCAGTTATGGGGAGTATTGCACCCATTTGGTATTCCACATTCTCCAACTGGTCAAGCCAGTGTTGAATGCGCTCATGGAACTTTAAAGTGTGTTCTAAAAACAAAAAAGGGGAATGCCTGTAGAAACCCTGCACAGTCAATTGGATAAGGCTCTATATACGATTAACGACATTATAGTGCCACAAAATTCAAATAATCCTGTAATTTCAAATTACTCTCTTTCATTGCAGTCTTCAAGCAAGATGCACCTGCCTCAAATGAAAGTCTAGATATGGGATCTAACCACTATAAGTGGAAGGACCCGTGCGAGCTTATCGCTTGGGGTCATGGGTAAGGCTATGCATACGTTTCCATAGATATTGGAGTACAGTGGATACTTGCAAGATGCGTTCACCCTGACTTGCCACACTAAAACCTGAATGTGGCCAACATGCAACATTTGAGTGATGATCAGGATGCTGATCATCAATCGAATGGTCTCTCTACAAGTAGAGAATGAGCATCCTCTCTCTTCTAGAGTAGAGTGCTGACAAGTTAGACTGCCAGTTCTTCGAGCAGACTAAGAATGTTTTGTTACTATATTAGAATTAGTTTACTCCTTGCAAGAATGAACAGCAAAGCTTGATGTTGGTGCATGGATGAGATTGTGAAGAATTCGAAAGAATCTTCTTGATCATTCTAAGTCAGTGTCTGATTGAGGTTCTATCTAGTAACCGTCAAACTACTAAAGGGACCTCTTGCGCTGTGTTTGTTCTCCTTCCCACAAGGGCCCTGCAGGAGATTACAAATACTGCCTTCTGCCTTTAAAACAAAAAAGAGTGAATTATGGGAATTGACAGTGGTCAAAGAGAAAATTTTAAGGCAGCAGTGGAGTCTGTGGGAATGCTTACTTTCCCACTCTGGGCTGTGAGAAGATATTCCAAACAACTTCTAATCACACACCTGCTGTTCTAACCAGTTTGTTCACTTGCAAAGATGTTTACTAAGAAGCATTGGTCTGAAATGACCAATCGGTCCAATTGTACTGAAACACAGTATACAAAGGATTTGCCTTTAAATAAATACTGATTTTTTTAAGCCCTCCAAGAAGATTTGGAGTAATATTGTTATTAAAGCTGTCCCGAATAATAACGATACACAGGGGCAGAGGGAAGCTCCACTCCAGGCAGCTTCTCCCACCCAGAGGAACTTCTTAATCATTAAATTCTTGATTTGGCCTTGGGAACCTGACTGGGGCATTCACCTTCTGGGCTGCATGGGGAAACTGTAACCAGAATGCCAGAGTGGCAGGTACTGCTGAAGAAGGGACAGCAGCTCTGACCTCACTGTACCACCCACAGTTCTTCCCCAAAGCATGGTGCAACACTTCCTCTTCCTGTGGCAGTTGTTGCAATTGCAACAAACACTGGAGAGGCTACCAAGCCTGGAAGCATCACTTTTGCCTGCTTGTGCTCCGTGAAGCTTCCTCCTACGAGGTGAGGAGACCTGGAGAATTGGCTGTGGACCAGATGGCCATGACAGCAGAAGAAGCTCTTTCCTAGTTGTGAGGCTGTGGATCTCCTGACAGTTTTCCTTGGGGCTGAGTGGGGTCTGACAGGTCTATGGCCCAATGCAGGGGCTGAATTGCTGTGGCATGTTGGTTTGTGGCAAATATCTCTAGACTGGGGCACCTCTGGACACAGGAACAGAGGGATTCCTTGAGCTGCTGTTGGTTGTGTGGGTGCATGTTCTGGGTTGACCTGCCTCCTATCCCATATATCCATCCCATATCTTGGATACATTGTTATGTCTCACAGCTGAATCCCGCCCTCTTGGGTGGGAGCCTGCAGTTCTTTCTTTCTTTTTTTTTTTTTTTTTTTCCTGTTTTCGGCTCTTGCTTTTGCTAGCTCGGCTGCTTTTGCCTTCTTCACTTCGCTTTGCTCTCCGGCTGCCCCTGCCGCCGTTTTTTTTCCCCCCGCTGCTTCTGTTTGGTTTATTTCCCCTCCTTCCTTTCTCTCCCCCCCCCCCCCGCCCCCCCCAAGGTTTGAACCGGCTCCGGACCTGACCTGACCTGAGAAGTTGGAGAAGTCCCGGGCCAGACAGAGACACGTTAGCACCCTCCTCATCACAGTAACCCATCTTTTTCCCACTATTCGGTGTTGGGGAGTGTATTTTTGTCAATAAACTGGTTTTGCCACTTTTCCTCCGAGGTATTTTCCTTCCCGAACCCAGGGCTGGGGGGGGAAGGGGTGGTGGAGGTTTGGTTTAGGGGACTCCTTTTGAAGGTTCTTCCCTAATTTACTCCAAACCAGGACATTTTCTTGGTGCATTGGCCGGGAAAGGGCCAGAGAAAGTGGAAAAACCTTAATAATAATATTGATGGTTCTAGTTGTTTTGTGGGTGTATTGGGATGTCTTTTTCTGGATTCATAATGTCATTCGTGGGGAAAGCCTGCCAATATTTCTGGTCCCCAGGGATTTTTGAGGTTTTAATACCTCTGTGGTACCTAGGGTTATTCCCTTACATAGAAAAAGCTCTGGTATTGCTACTAATACGTAGTTTTTGGAGCCGTGGGGCACTAACCAGAATATTCATTGGGCTGGGCTTGCTTGTGATGCTTTATAGAAGGGCGGTTAAGATGCTTAAATCTGTTCCAGAAGCGTATAGTTCGTTGTTATGGTGGTGCATTCGGTTTGTTAGGGGAGAAGCAGGGGGAGAGTTTTTTCAGCCTCTGTCTTCCCTCTTCTCCTTTGAATTTTTTACATCTCTATTAGAAAACGTTCAGTTTCCCCTGAGTGTTAAAGAGACCATCTTTCTGGCATTTAATCTAGTAAGTTTTTTCTATACTGTCTGCAGTTTATATAAAATAAAAGCTGAGATTTCTAAAAGGGCTAATGAGACTCCTGATTTAGGGGTAAAGCCCACAAAGAGGAATCTTGAGTGGAGTGGGAAATGGGAAGATATAGACCAAATTTTAAAGGAATTTTCTAATCCTATAGTCTGGGACTTCCCATCTGAACAAATTCAGAACCCAGCTGAGGTGGCAAAGAATTTGAAAGAGAAGTGCCGGGGTAATACTAAGGAGAAAAGGATTATTGCAGTGAGCTGGGCCCTGGCATATGTTTACCGTACTCTGCTAGATACTGAAGGACAGCAGATAAAGGAAAGGGAACAGGGAGATAAGCTAGTTACCACCCCAGTCACTCAGGCTGCAGCTAATATCCTGGGCTTCAGGCCAACAGCTAAACCAGACAGGGAGTCTAAGACACTGGCAGTCGCCGGGACAAAGAGAGTACGAAAGACTGATCGACCAGTAGAGGATGATGATGATGAAGGTGAAGAGCCCTCAAGGCCTCCAGAGGACACCCAATCAGAAGTTGGACAAACTGACATAAAATCAGAAGCCGGACCAACTGACACCCGGTTGGAAGCTGGACCAACTGGCCTAAGATCAAATGTCCAACCAGGTGGCACAAGATCAGGACCCACTATTGATGCTTTTTCCCTGAAGGACCTTCGAGGTTTGAGAAAGGATTACACTCGACGACCAGATGAGTCTATAATTAGTTGGTTAGTCTGTCTCTGGGATGCTGCAGGCGAAGCTACAGTTCTGGATGGCACTGAAGCAAGGCATTTTGGCTCCCTGTCACATGATCCAGTTATTGACCAAAAAATGATGAGGGTGGCGACCCCTTGCAGTCTCTGGGAACGAGTCCTGGGAGGTGTGGCACAAAGATACCTGTGTGCAGATGACCTCTACATGCAGCAGACCCAGTGGAAGACCATAGAACAAGGGATTCAATGCTTGAGAAAAATGGCAGTGGCAGAGATTATCTTCTCAGATGACCTAAACACTAAAAACCCAGACTTGGTACCATGTACACCCGTGATGTGGCGAAAACTTGTACGACTTGGACCATCTGAATACGCTTCTGCTCTAGCAATAATGAAGCGGGAGGAGACACATGAAATTGTGCTCGATATGGCAAGGAAGCTTCGAGCATATGCTGATGCAGTACATGGCCCAACTCACGCCAGGATTGCAGCTGTGGAAACACGACTGCAGAAATTGGAAGATAAATTAGAGGAAAATCATAAAAAACCTCAGGGAAGAGATTAGAGAGGACTTCCTCCAAATTTCAGCCGTTCAAATTAGAGACCCTGGTGTTCAACACGGGCATACCTCTGTTGGGGAGAGAAGGCGCACTCCGCGAACCGAGTTGTGGGTCTTCTTGCGTGAAGCTGGGGAGGACGTGAGGAGGTGGGACGGAAAACCCACTGCTGCTCTGGCACAATGGGTGCGTAAATTGAAAGAAGGTAGGATTCAAAAAGGAAGTCCTACTATACAGAGAGCAGCACCAGTTGTCTGCAGCAGGGACGATGATGACATGTCTGATCCCCTGGAGGAACCTCTAGGACATATGTCCAAAGAAAGAAAGATAATCAGGCTTAGAGGGGCCCTGCCTCTAGCCAGATAGAGGTTGGGGAGAATCGTGTGTTTTGGACTGTGTGGATTCGATGGCCTGGCACATCGGCGCCACAGAGACATGAGGCTTTGGTTGACACTGGATCACAATGTACTTTGGTGCCATCGGAACATGTGGGGGCAGAACCAATTTCCATTGCCGGGGTGACAGGGGGAGTACAAGAGTTGACTTTGTTGGAGGCTGAGGTGAGCCTGACTGGAAAGGACTGGCAGAGACACCTGATTGTGACCGGCCCAGAAGCCCGGTGTATTCTGGGAATAGATTTTCTTCGGAATGGGTATTTCAAAGACCCAAAGGGATTCATATGGGCATTTGGAATAGCATCTGTAGAAACAGAGGGTGTTAAGCAACTGAACACCCTGTCTGGACTATCGGATGACCCATCTGCTGTGGGATTGTTGAAGGTAGACGATCAGCAGGTGCCAGTTGCCACTTCTATAGTGCATCGGTGGCAGTATAGAACAGTTCGAGATGATTCCCATCCACAGTGATTCCCATCCACAAAATGATTCGGGAGTTGGAGAGCCAAGGGGTGGTCTGTAAAACCCACTCACCCTTTAACAGCCCCATCTGGCCTGTGCGCAAGTCGGATGGAGAATGGAGGTTAACTGTGGACTACAGGGCATTGAATGAAGTGACTCCACCGCTGAGTGCTGCCGTGCCAGACATGCTGGAACTCCAGTATGAGCTGGAGTCCAAGGCAGCAAGGTGGTATGCCACTATTGACATCACCAATGCCTTTTTCTCCATTCCTCTGGTTGCAGAATGCAGGCCTCAGTTTGCTTTCACCTGGAGGGGTGTGCAGTACACTTGGAATCGACTGCCCCAGGGGTGGAAGCACAGTCCTACCATTTGTCATGGATTGATCCAAACTGTATTGGAAGAGGGTGAGGCTCCAGAACATCTGCAGTACATCGATGACATCATTGTGTGGGGGAACACTGCAGCTGAAGTGTTTGAAAAAGGAGAGAAGATTATCCAGATTCTCCTGAAAGCTGGTTTTGCCATCAAGAAGAGCAAAGTTAAAGGACCTGCTAGAGAAATTCAGTTCCTGGGAATTAAGTGGGAAGATGGACGGCGTCAGATTCCCACTGATGTCATCAATAAGATCACAGCGATGTCTCCACCAACTAACAAGAAGGAGACACAAGCTTTCCTAGGTGTCATAGGTTTTTGGAGGATGCATATTCCAGAATATAGTCAGATTGTGAGCCCTCTCCACCTGGTAACTCGCAAGAAAAACACTTTCCAGTGGGGCCCTGAGCAGCAACACGCTTTTACTCAGATTAAACAGGAGATTGCTCACGCAGTAGCCCTTGGCCCAGTCAGGACGGGACCGGACATGAAGAACGTGCTCTATTCCGCAGCCGGGAGCCACGGTCTGTCCTGGAGCCTTTGGCAGAAGGTGCCTGGGGAGACTCGAGGCCGACCACTGGGATTTTGGAGTCGAAGCTACCGAGGGTCAGAAGTCAGCTATACTCCAACATAAAAGGAAATTCTAGCAGCCTATGAAGGGGTTCGGGCCGCCTCAGAGGTTATAGGTATGGAAGCACAACTCCTCCTGGTACCCCGACTACCAGTGATAGGGTGGATGTTTAGAGGAAAGGTTCCCTCCACCCACCACGCTACCAGTGCTACCTGGAGCAAGTGGATTACCCACATTGTACAACGCGCTCAAGTTGGGAAATTGAATCGCCCTGGAATTTTGGAAGTAACTACAAACTGGCCCGAAGGTGAAAGTTTCAGTGTTGCAGATGAAGAACAAGAACCAGTGACCCAGGTTGAGGAAGCTCCGCCATACGACCAGTTGCCAGCAGAGGAAATATGTTACGCTTTATTCACCGACGGTTCCTGCCGTGTCATAGGGATGGGTCGGAGGTGGAAGGCAGCTGTATGGAGCCCCACACGACAGGTCGTAGGGGTCGTTGAAGGAGAGGGTGGATCCAGTCAATTTGCTGAACTTAAAGCAATTCAACTGGCCCTAGATATTGCAAAGAGAGAAGTGGCCAAGGCTCTATCTATACACTGATTCTTGGATGGTAGCCAACGCTCTGTGGGGATGGCTGAAGAAATGGAAAGAGGCGAACTGGCAGCGTAGAGGAAAACCAATTTGGGCTGCTGAAGAGTGGAAAGATATCGCTGCCCGGTTAGAAAACCTACCTGTGAAGATTCGCCATGTAGATGCCCATGTCCCCAAGAGTAGAGCTAATGAGGAGCAGCAAAATAATCAGCGGGTAGATCAAGCTGCAAAGATAGGGGAGTTGAAGATAGATCTTGACTGGGAGCACAAGGGAGAGTTATTTCTAGCCTGATGGGCCCATGATGCCTCAGGTCACCAAGGTAGAGATGCCACCTATAAGTGGGCACGAGACCGAGGGGTGGATTTAACCATGGACAGCATTTCTCAAGTTATCAGTGACTGTGAGACATGTGCTGCCATTAAGCAAGCCAAGCGGATGAAGCCTCTCTGGTATGGAGGGCGGTGGTCTAAGTACAAGTATGGGGAGGCCTGGCAGATTGATTACATCACACTGCCTCAAACCCGCCAAGGGAAGCGTCATGTGCTGACCATGGTAGAAGCCACCACAGGATGGTTGGAAACCTATCCTGTGTCTCATGCTACAGCCCGCAACACCATTCTGGGCCTTGAAAAGCAGGTCCTTTGGAGGCACGGCACTCCCGAGAGAATTGAGTCAGACAATGGGACTCATTTCAAAAATAATCTTATTAAAACCTGGGCTAGGGAACATGGCATTGAATGGGTATATCATATCCCCTACCATGCACCAGCCGCGGGTAAAGTGGAGAGGTATAACGGGCTTTTAAAAACCACCCTGAAAGCATTGGGTGGAGGATCCTTAAAAAATTGGGAGCAGCATTTAGCAAAAGCCACCTGGTTAGTTAACACTCGAGGTTCCACCAACCGGGCAGGTCCTGCTCAGTCCCAGCACCTTAATATAGTAGATGGAGATAAAGTCCCAGTGGCCCATGTTAGAGGTTTGTTGGGAAAGACAGTATGGATCAACCCTGACTTGGGTACAGGCAAACCCATCCGTGGAGTTGTCTCTGCTCAAGGACCGGGCTGTACATGGTGGATAATGCAGAAAGATGGAACAATGTGACGTGTACCTCAGGGAGATCTGAATATGGGGTAAGATTGATATGTGCTGAATGTTACTACCATTGTCTGCGCATTAGATCAGTTAGACATAAAACAGAAGGAAACGTATAAGTGTCGAAGGTCTGAGCAAGTAAGACGGACGAAAATGTGTGTTAAAGGTCTGAGTAAGTGAGATGAAAGTTTTAATTGGATGGCTATATGGGATAAGGGATGGAATGTTCTGGGTTGACCTGCCTCCTATCCCATATATCCATCCCATATCTTGGATACATTGTTATGTCTCACAGCTGAATCCCGCCCTCTTGGGCGGGAGCCTGCAGTTCTTTCTTTCTTTTTTTTTTTTTTTTTTTCCTGTTTTCGGCTCTTGCTTTTGCTAGCTCGGCTGCCTTTGCCTTCTTCGCTTCGCTTTGCTTTGCTCTCCGGCTGCCCCTGCCGCCGTTTTTTTTCCCCCCGCTGCTTCTGTTTGGTTTATTTTCCCTCCTTCCTTCTTCCCCCCCCCCCCAAGGTTTGAACCGGCTCCGGACCTGACCTGACCTGAGAAGCTGGAGAAGTCCTGGGCCTGCCAGAGACGTGTCAGCACCCTCCTCATCACAGTAACCCATCTTTTTCCCACTATTCGGTGTTGGGGAGTGTATTTTTGTCAATAAATCGGTTTTGCCACTTTTCCTCCGAGGTATTTTCCTTCCCGAACCCAGGGCTGGGGGGGGAAGGGGTGGTGGAGGTTTGGTTTAGGGGACTCCTTTTGGAGGTTCTTCCCTAATTTACTCCAAACCAGGACATTGCATGAGGGTGTATGGAGCATGGCACAGAGAGAGATGTGGGGCCACTCAAATCTGCCTGTCCAGAGCCTTGCCCGCTCCAGCCACAGATGGTTGCAACAAGCCACATGCAATATTCCCTGTGTTGAGTACCCTCTGTCTGGGCTTACTGAGGCAGCTGGTACTGGCCATTCAGCCCTCAGCCTGCTCCCGTGTCTTCATGAGCTGTGGCTTAAAAAGCCCTGAGGCTTCAGGAGTACCTGAACCAGCCTAAAGGACTGAGGGCACCTGGCCTGACCAGCTCATCAGATGGGTACTCTTTGCCTCCATCATGGCAAGTGACTGTGGGTGCTTGCAGGAGCATAAAAGAATAAGTCACAGGGACTTGTGACTGCCAGCAGGGAAAGTATGGAGGCTCTGGTAGTCACCCTGACCCTGTGGGGAGAAAAGCTGGCATTTCATAGCAGCTCCCTGCTTGGGAGAACCCACATCTGGGTTTTCAGTGCACTACTGATGGCTTGTTTGTGCTTCCCCCTTTAATATGAGATGATGGTTCACTGGCTTTTAGAAAGGACAGGGTGACACAGATAGTACAACCTGCTGCAGCTGCCTGGGATCATGCAGATTCTCCCATCCTGTTCCATCCCCTATCTCTGCTGGTTGCCTGGACCTTTGGGGCAGAAGTTTTTTTGCTGTCTGTGACATGCTCTGGGAACCAGATCAGAGTGCAGTAGGTCAGACACCATTATGAGCAGGGGCGTCCTTAGAGCTCTGTTCTCCAGGAGCTGCAGAAAATGGTTTCTATGGAGAAATGGAACTAGTGCTGACACATAGCAACTGAGGGATGCACAGGGTGCTACTGTGGGATTTTCTAGTACAGAAGGACACCTCCACAAACCAGCTGTGTTCTCTTCTGACCCTGGATGAAGGCTGCCCATGAAGCTCTGCTCTTCATTCTTGCCTTGGCCCACAGAATCCAAGTCCTAAGTCACTGAGCACTGCATGAATTCCCTGAGGAGTATAAAACCCTTTTCTTTCTGATCTTTGGCTACATGAGAGCTTTTTTACAGAGAACAGAAATGTTCTTCCTAGCAATGATTTAGTGTCCTTATGAAGCTGCAGAACCCCAGGACCGCTACAGTGGGAGCTGCATGGTGCCTGCATGGGCTCAGCCAGGGCAGAGAGGCTGTGGGGGTCCTCTGCCCTAGCTTCTCTTCATGCATGGAGAGGAGGGTTCACTGATAGCATTGTGCACTTGCTAGGTGAATGTACACCACTCTGGATGGAGAATCTGGTGTTTGACTTGTGGCCAGGGTGATGATGGTTTGCTGCTTGTTCACAGGTCAGTTTGCAGGCCCTAAAAGTGCTGCAGAGAGCAGTTTCCTGTACAGCACATGCTGCCAGCCAGCCCTGTCTGGCCTGAAGTAACTGGTGGCAGTGGCAACAGCAGAACACAGCAATAATGTCATTGAACAGTTAGAAAAGGAAATGAATATTGGGCTATTTCAGGCCCCTCAGAGTGGATGAGCATCCAAAGGGGTGTCCTGGCATGCTGGGCAGAAAGGGTGGATGAGAAGGCATTTGTGGTGTCACTGCCACAGGTTGTTGTGACATATTACTGCACATGGCACATGGGATGCTGTTCCAGAGGTACAAAGATGGTGCTGGCCCTGTGCCTGCTGCTGATCCCGTAGCCATGTTTCTGAGCCTTCACAGATGCATTGATCCTGTCCCTTGGGTTCCCTCCCTCCTCCACAACCCTACTGCCTGCTGCACTGTCCCTACCAAGAGCTCTGCATGGTTCAATGCCCGCTACAAGGCACCCATAGGGCCTCTGCTGACAGGTCTAGACCACGAGCTCTCTTTGGATGTGGTTCAGTCGTGGCTGGTAAGTAATGGGGAGGAGCTTGTGGTCTTCCCATGCTCCCTGAATCTGTCTGCAGTGGGGCAGGGCCAAGAACAGATATGATGGGGATAAAGGGATGCAGAGATCCCAGCTCAGCCCTTCCTCCTTTTCATGCCCTGCCCCCTAGACTGTTTTGCACCCTTTTCCTAATATACCATCTGTTTTTTTCTGTCCTTTCCCGGGTCTCTGCTAGGAGAAATGGGGCTCTGTATCCCTTTGGGTTACAGGTGGAGGTGCTAATGCTGTCACTGTGCTTGCTCCCCTAGTCCCTGCAGGGTCTCCCAAGTGGTGTCCAGCTCTAGGACATAATTCAGCAGCTCTTCAGTGTCCTCCAGGTCCCAACAGCTGATGTGTGGGATCTGTCTTGCTGAAGGACTTACGTGGTAGTAGAGAACTCAGGGCGGCTAAAAGGGTCCAGCCATGGGCTGCTAATGGATGCTCACGACAGGGTGCTGAGGTGGGTGACCTAAAGGGACTTGGTCTCTCCTTGTCTTCCCAGAACCCTGGCATGGCCCAACTCCTGGCCATGATGTTGAAATCTGCCAACACAAACCCTGTGATGGAGGTGACTGTCTGACCCTGCTCTCTGGAGCCCTCCATCCTGGGACACACAGGCCTTGTGTCACCCATGTCCACTCTTTGCTGCCGGTTAGGGTGATGTGCTGTCCCTGCCTGGTGGGACCAAGACCCTGCAACCAGCAGGGCTTTCACCTTTGCTTTGGGACATACCAAAAGGACATCCTGCTGTCCTTTAGGATGAACAGAGCAAAGATCGCTGGCTTTGAGCTGGATGTTAGCATGACAACAACCCATCACTTCATGTACCCAGAGAGTACAGTGAACTTCAGGCCCGATGTCCACCTTGTCCTTGTCCCTTTCAAATCTCTGCACTTGCAGTGGGTGACCAGTGCCTTCTGCACTGGAGAACCCACACGGTGTGTCAGCTTTGGGGAATGGTGTCTCCTGTGCTGGAAACCCTGCAGATGGTGCAGTGTGGTCTGGGGGTTCTGGTGCTCACTGGAGCCCTGGCACTAGTCCTGATGGCACAAAGGGTCCTGGGTATCCCTCTGCCCTGCAATTTGAGGTAGTTGGGCATTAACCTGTCCCAACATGTTGGGATTCAAGAAATCTGAGCTAAGGCCATAGGAAAAATCTCCCTGGATAGAGTGAGAGAAATCTCACCCTCAAGGCTTCATGGGAGTTCTTTATGTTAGTAAGACTAGAAGGTTCTCTTTTCTTTGTTCTATGATTGGTTAATTTTTGCTGCAGTGTTATGAATATTCATTACTGTATTCCCTCACTGGACCCTATCCCTAAGACTCAGCCTAAACCTTACCTATATAAGTTGCTGTAACCTCTGGCCCTTGCCGTTTCAGTGCATCCCCATACTGAGTTTTGGTTCACTGTTTGTTGCTTTACCCATTAAATCAGTTCTGTTTTACATTGCATTGAAGTTGCCTGTCCTTCATATCAGCCCCTGCAGAGTCTCATCTGACTCCCTAGACATCGGAGCCATTGTCGGGGCCTGCGAAAAGTGGTGCCTGAACAGGGATGTCTCAGACTGAGGCAACCTGTTGGGACAGTCGGAAAGCTCCACACCAACTAGGCTAGCCTTCCCATCCTTGTCTACAGACGACACCAACAAGTCAAAAATCAGCGGGTGACTGCCTTGGCTGCAAAAGGTGGAATCCTTGGAAGGTGAAGAAATGTGTTGGAGCCCCTGCTGCTGCAGCAAAATGAGGGAGATGTGTCCCCCTGGGGTTCAAGTCCCCAGCCACACTTCTCCTTAGTTCAGGCAGTGTGTGTTACCCACTTTTCCCAAACCCTTAATTAATCCAGTTCCTGATGGGGTCAGTTTTGTCCCAGGTAGAGAAGGAAGTTTATTGTACCTTTATGTTTAAACTGGCTGCTCAGGGAAAAAAAAAAAAAATGGGTAAAAGGAATTAAGGGACATTGTGAGATAGGCTTTCAAGAACTTTCCAGATGCTACAGTGTCCATGATGTATAAACCGGATTTCTGGGACTCTGTTGGCATCAAATTGTAAGACCTCACTACAAAAAGAGACAAGGCAACAGCAAAACTGCTACCTGTATTTAGAGTTATCTATGAGACTTTAAGAGCTGAAGAAAGATACCAAGAGCCCCAAAAAATAAATTGGAAAGAGACTGAGACAGCCAGTCCCCTTACATATATCCTTATCCCAAACCCTGGGGTGGAAACATGAGAGCGGAGCCCTAGTGCAGGGTATTGCAAAAAGGTACGGGAACTGGTTGGTAACTGAGGAGAAATCCCAAACTATTCCCCTGCTTCCGTGCTTCTTCCCTTCCAACCTCTCAGACTTTCCAGTGGGTGAACTTCCAGATAATGAGGGCCCAGTTATCTCAAGTCCTCCTATTCCTTATATCCTGATCCTTTGTGTGCTCCTCAAACCACCCCCCAACCCCCCCCCACCCTGCTCTCTACCTTCTCAACCACATGCACTGAGGTGAAACAAAATGGTGTTGGAGATCGAACAAGTCAGTGTTCCCAATTAACATTTAAAATAGCCACTCACCAACCTCAAGCCTCCTCCTACTCTTCCCAAGACTCCACCTCGGGGCCCACCCCTTCCACTCTGGGTCATGCCCCTTACAAAGCAGGCCACACCTCCCTTTTGGATGCCAGAAATCACCCCTCAGACCCCGCCTCTTCCTGTAAAACCCGAACACCCCCTACCTGGGTTCCAGAAGCACCCCCCTCCAAGATGGCAGTGCCCATTACAGTAACACTAAACCCTAACTCAAAGCCTCAACACATGCATAAGCTCAACTTAAATAAAGAGCATTCTGTTGTGTCACATAGTTCCTCCAACTCATCAAACCTTGAAAACCTATACCTTCCAGAGCCCTGAGAAGACTCATGGCGTAAGATAAGGAAGGCTGCAGTAAGAGAGGGAGAGTGGGATATGGTATTAAAAATGTCAGCATTCCCAGTATGTTATAGAAGAGAGGGAGCCTTTGAGTGGGAACCACTCGCCTATGGGGGAGGTAAAAGAATAGTGCAAGGCCGCATGGGAGTATGGAAGGCAATCACCACACTTTCAAAACCTGGTGTCAGCAACATTTGCAGCTCATGTCCTAATACCTCACGACATGAAGTACAGAATGACAATGCTTCTATCCCCCACTGAATACACCTTGTGGGAGATAGGATGGAAAAGACCGCTCAATCAAATGTTGTGTGACCATCAAGGAGATCAGGCTTGGAGGGAATTAACCATCAAACACATAGCCGGGGAGGGAGCTCATAGTGACCCTGATGACCAAGCTGCAGTTTTAACATGGTCAATATTAAATGGAATTAAAGAAGCTGCAAGGAAACCCATTGTCCAAGTCCCAGATGGCTCTAGACCAGACTTTGATTTTGCAGATGTTTGCCAAGGTGCAAACGAACCATATATAAAATTTTTGGACCAATTAAAATTAGCCTTGGACAGGCAAATTCTACTTGAAAGGGCAAAAGAGGAGCTGCTTAAAAGATTATTAAAAGCTGCTTAAAAGCTGAACAATGCAAAAGGGTATTAAGTACACTACTCGTTGACCCAGAGTCGATCATACCCCAAACAGTTGAAGCGTGCAGTCAGCTGGTAACCCCTGAACACGGTGCAAACATTGAAGCTCAACACCATGCCCAAGCTTTAGCAACATTTCAAAACAATTCTCAAGATTCACAAAATTGACCTTGCTTTAATTGTGGAGATCAAGGCCATTGGCAAAGCGACTGTAATCAGCCCAAGAAAAGGCCACCCACTAGGCCCTGCAAATGTAAACATCAGTTAACTAGCAAAACATCTCTCAAGCAGGGAAAGGTTTCTCATTTCCAGGGAAATGGGAGATTGAGAGTGGGCAGTGACATGTGATGGCAAAAGTCTCCCTATCAGCCGTGCCCAGAAGCATTGTCAGCCAGGAAGCCCTGTCCTGCAAGACCTCCTCACTAGCCTCCCTGTAAATGCACCACCAGGTACCAGAGTGGAGCTGGTCTCTGTCAATTCAGTAATGATTACTCATCTAATGATGCACGCTATTTTAACTGGATTCTTGGGACCTGAATCAGACCCACAGGATTTTATAATTTTGAGTATAGCTCAAACATAATCTGAGGGATTTTTTGTTTTACCTTCTGCTCTTGCCATTACCTCTTCCCAGGAATTGACTATGTTAGCTATGTGCCCTGACCCTCCATGTTTTATTCCTAGAGGTTTAATTATTGCACAAATTTTTCTGTTGGCATAGAATAACCCATCCTCCCTCGCGATGTGGACAAAGCTCATCAGATAACACCAACCAAAACCTGTACTTTATAACTACATGGTAAGCAGATAATTTTAACTAGACATATTGATACAGGATTGGATGTTACAGTAATAAACAATGTCAACCACCTGAGTGATCTTTAAACCTAAGTATGGACTCTCTCCGGGGATTGGTGATAGTAGTAACAGCTTTAGAAGTGTATACTCAGTTACCTTTAAAGGCCCAGAAGGACGAGTAGCTACCACCAGATCATTTATTGTTAAGACCCCTTGTCATAGGTTAACACAGTTTGGTTTTTTTGGTTAATAAAATATGGCCCTGCCAGGACCTCACACTCTGTTTTAGAAAAGACAGGGACCTATCAGAGGCCAATTCTTTCTCTTTGGCCTGTGATTTGACGACTGAGAAAGCTGAAGGCGACTTTTAGTCATACCCATATAAAGTGCCCAAGCCAAGCCCTCTTTTTCCTTCCAGCTGGAGGAGGTAAAGCAGTCCCAGCTCTCTCTTTGTGGGAGGGGACAGGAGGCCTGGCCTGCCTGGGCCTGGGCTTTTACAGGAGGCACGTCTGGCCTGGTAACTCCTAGGCTGGGGGAGGGGATGAGCATTTGTCCCCATCCCGGCCAGGATCGGTTTTTTAGCAGCTGTAGAACACCCTGCCACTCTCCCTATGGGGGGAAGCTGGCCTGAGGCCTGGCCATGGGCCTGGGCCCTTTCCCCCAGCATGGGGAGGGGAGCCTGCAGCCCGTCCAAGCTGGGCCATCCTGGATGAGACCAAGGGGTGGGAGCAGGAGGCATCCATCAGCCAGGCTGATCTGAAATCTGTCTGCCTGAGTTTTCTCCTCCCATCCCTGCGGCCTTTGAAAATCTTGGCAGCTGCTGCTGAGCAGAGATCACGTGACTAATCTGCAAGAATGTTTTTTCCTGACATAGACTAAGACTTTTAAAACTTAGCTCTTCCCAGTGAGAGAGAAAAAGACAGAGTGAACATAGAGAAGAGCCAGTATAACAGTCAGATGGCGAGAGTGAGTAAAAGACTAATTAGAGGAAGGATGAAGGAGTTGTCTGCTGGCTGGATTTTCTTATTTGAGCTATGGAAATAAACTCTATAGGTGGATTATCCTTTAAATCATAGAAAAAATATGCATTTGGGGAGATGATTTGTGGATTTTTGAGCAAAGGTGTTTGTGATGGACTGAATAATACTGCATTAGAATCTGTGATTCTTGCGGTCTCATGAGATGCCTGAACAGATAGAAAGAGAAACCCCCTGCACCAGTGAAAGAAGTGAGAAGACATCTCTGTTCCTTGAGATGAAGAATCCTTTGCTTTTGAAGTTACGCATTTTTAAAAGGTGACACTTCAGATGCCTGAGCTTGGGAAACCGATAATGGGAGGAGGCCACATGGAAGCAGGTTCCCCCGGGCGGCTGTTTCTGTGAGAGTTCTGAGGGCCTGCAAGAGAACTGGTCTAGGTTGTCAGTGGGGGAAATTCCATGGTGAACTAAGAGAGACTCCTCTCCTAAAGAATTGCTGAAAGACTATATTTAAATGGTGAAACTAACTGAAAATCACAGGTTTTGTCTCTATGTTGTTTTTAGAAAAGTGAACACTTGTGGGGGGAAGAGAAGGGTTTTGAAGGTTTCGTTTTTTTTCTTTTTCCTTAGTGTGTGTTAATAAACTATCTGTTTACCTTTAAGTTGGGCCTGTTTTGCCTTTTTCTCCCAGAGGTAAAAAAGAGCAGATACTCAAACCACTACGCTAAATCTGGCAAAACAGAATTTGGCAAATGTGAAACACCTACACCCCCATTATCCTATGGGGCAGGGACATTCTTTCTCAATGAGGAGTCAGATTTGAGATGGATTTTCAGTGTGGGCCAATGAACTGTTTGGACCCCAGAAGTTAACATGGAAAACTGATCACCCAATCTGGGTTGATCAGTGGCCCCTTACTGAAATTAAATTATCTGTGCTGAAAAAATTAGTCAATGAAAAACTGGAGAAAGGGCATTTAGTTCCAACAAATAGTCCTTGGAATACTACATTTTGTCATTAAAAAGACAACAGGCAAGTGGAGGTTAATCCAATCCTTAACTGAAGGATTAACAATGTGATTGAGAATATGGGAGCATTACAACCAGTTCTCCCTCCACCTGCCATAGTACCTCAAAATTGGAAAATGGTTATTACTGATTTGACAGACTGTTTTTTCAGTATCTCTCTTCATCCTCAGGATGCGTCCATCCAGGTGAGGGGTGAATCCAAGAGGACTAAAAAAAGTCTTCAACTTTGGCAGTCTGACGTGACCCATTATTCTGCTTTTGGTAAGTACAAATACATCCATGCTTCTGTTGATAAATTTTCAGGAGCTCTGTATGCCTCAGCCCATACTGGGGAGAAAGCTTGGAGTGCCATTAAATATTACTCAAACTTTTGCATCTCTAGGAGTCCCCCAGGAGATTAAAATAATGGGCTGGTATACATCTCCCAGAAGCGCCATAATTTTTTTCAACTATGGGGTATTACACATACTACCAGGATACCACATTCCCCCATGGGACAATCGATTATTGAGAGGTCTTGTAAGTCCCTAAAAGACCTCTTAGAAAAATAAAAAAGGGGAATAAAAGCCTTAGCTATTACAGGAAGGCTATTAAAAGCTCTGTACATTTTTAATTTTCTAAACAGTTCAATGATTGAGACAAATCCACCTATATATCGACACTTTTTAATACATCTCAAGCCAAATTAAAGGAAAATCCACCAGTACTAATTAAGGACCTGGATACCAAACAGATCTTGGGGCCTTTTCCTCTCATTACCTGGGGCAGGTGATTTGCTTGTATCTCCACAGGACGTGGACTTAAGTAGGTACCAGAAAAAACATCAAGCCCTACGTGCAGAGGAAAGAATCACCTGCCAGGCCAGCAGCCCCAGACCCGAAAGAAGGAGATCAAGAAGAAGACAGACCAGGACCAAGAAAACCTGGACAGTTAAAAATAAGCTAATATGGCCTCTCTCAGCTCCTGTAATTTCTTGTTTGTATGCATTCTTAATACACTCTCTCAAGGTGATACCTGGATAGTCCTGCAACCAAAACAAAATGTATGGATGTTGGAGTCCAGGGTATGGGGAAACCCCTCAAATTGCCCTGGGGGCCCTGAGACCGTTGCTGGGACCCCAGGAAAGCACTGCTTTTGACTTAAAGTCCATGGGAAAAATTGCCAACACTTATGGATGAGATGAAAACAACAAAAAATTAAATTAGATAGTAGTTTAGTTTGTCACAGGGTGAAAAATTGTAGCTTTGCGTTTTTAGAACTGAAGTAGATAGGAGCAAGATGGAGAATTTTGGGCAGTGTCTTAAGTTCTTCTTTTTCGACTTCATCTTTTGCTGTGATGGTGGCACAAAGACATTGGTAGAATGTATGGGATGTAGAAAATTGCGTGTCTAGAATTGGTAGTAATTATTGGTACAAAACTGTAAATATAGTACTTCTTAAAAGTTAATTGGATTAGGAACCTTTAAAAGACCTTGAACATCAGGTCTCATGTTCTTGGCAGCGGTGTCTTTCAGCATGCTAAGCCTGGTGTTAGGCGGTGTGCAGCTTTTGAGATAAGAAAATTGAATAAACACCTTCTAAGACCAAAGCTGCAAGTTCCACTCATCTTTGAAACCCTGGCACAGGACTTTGAAAGGAAAAAATACTAATTAGGGCGATCTTGGACTCAAAATACAAAATATGAGTAACTCTTGCTAACATTACAAAGCTGGAGACTGTCCGTCTTTCAGCTGCCAGCCCAAGTAACCCTTTCTCCGCCTGTCTAGTTGGGTTACCTATGAATGTCTGGCCAATACTGGTGGATACCACCTGTACTCTGCAAACTCGGGGCCAAGGTACTAAAATCTGGAAACTCAATCCCATAGATGCCTGCGATCACTGGATGAGGAAATTACCACATGCACCAACTGAGCCCCAGGAATTAGAACTGTTGGGGGTCAGTAAAAATGGACTACTGTATCAAATTTTATAATCTAAGGGTGTTCAAAGTTATTTCCCCAAATAATAGATTATATCAAAATCAAACCCTGTGGTGCCGCTACTCCTATCTGGTCCCAATACCAGATTGTACCCAATCCAATTAGCACTTGGAGACCTTTATTTGAAGAGACAGAGCTTGGCCTGCAATATCACAGTGGATTTAGAGGCGGCCCACGTAGTTTGGGCCATTTAACTCTGTTACCACCTAATCTAAGCATGGCACATAAACTGGTACATACTAAAAGAGCCAATTCGAGGCAGATTGTAATAAAATTACCAATTGAAGTAAGTCAACAGAAATTGTTACGTCTATGCTACTGACATGGGCAGCTGCAGCCAAAGCCATAAAATAATTAGATAGGATCAGATGCTGACTTAAAACAACGCAACTTCAGTCGCCCTCAATAAGTTACTTACTGATGTAATGGCCGATAGAGACACTACCCTATAGAACAGAGCAGCTATTGACTTCCTTCTTCTAGCCCATGGCCATGGTTGAGAAGACTTTGAGGGTTTGTTGTATCGACTTGTCTGATCATAGTAATTTGATACATCATAGCATAAGCCTTCTGAGAGAGGGTGTCAATAAGCTACAAGATGAACAAAGAGCTGACTGGTTTAATAAGTTGTTCAAAGGATGGAACATTTCAAGTATGTAATATCTGTTATCAAAACAATGTTACTAGTTATGTTTGTTATCCTTATAGTTCTTACTTTTGTGCCTTAATACAGTTGCTTTTAAAAGTTTCCAAGAACTCCATACAAGCTACACTTGTAGAAGATAGGGGGAGATGTTGGGATTCAAGAAATCCCTAAATTAAGGCCATAGGAAAAATCCCCCTGGTTGGAGAGAAATCTCACCCTCAAGGCTTCATGCGAGTTCTTAATGTTAGTAAGACTAGAAAGTTCTCTGTTCTTTGTTCCATGATTGGTTCATTTTTGCTGCAGTGTTACGAATATTTGTTATTGTATTCCCTCACTTGACCCTATCCCTCAGACTCCACCTAAACCTTACCCTATATGTTACTGTAACCCCTGGCCCTCACCCTTTTGGTGCATCCCCATACTGATTTTGGATTGCCATTTGTTATTTTACCCACTAAATCAGTTCTGTTTTGCATTGCATTGAAGTGTGCCTGTCGTTCATATCAGCCACTGCAGATTCCCATCTGACTCCCTAGAGATTGCAGTCATTATCAAGGCCTGCAATACCCACATGGCTCGGCCAACCTGCAGTACCATACTCCTATGAGTGGAATGGCAGCTGTCTCCACAGTGGGGCATCCCTTCCTACAGCCAGGCCAGGAGATGCTGCTGGGCCAGCCCAAGGGGCAGGGGATGCCACTGGGCTGGGTGCTAGCAGACAATGGATACCCTCTGCAAAGGAATGGCCCCCTCAGCAGCGGGTGTACTATATGATCACTGCTTGCCTCTGCTTTGCAGCACATTTTAAAGAGAGGTAAACGGTCCATCAAAGCTGACAGGAACAAGGTAGTGGCTCTGTGGGCTCCAGCTCCCAAGGAGCAGGCAAAACTCTGCTGGGCAGAGAACCAATGGCTGTACCATGTTGAGCTGGCTGTCCTGTTCCAGCATGGAGAGCACCTGATCACTCCCCCCTCACGTGTTGATCCCAGACCCAGCTTTCCTCAAGTACATCCATGACGACAACTGGACACAGCATCATGGTGGTGGTACCCCTCTACTGGCTTCACAGCCCTGCTCTTTGCCTTGCACATCTGCTGGCAGGTGAGCACAGCTGGTGGTACCAGACGCTACCACTGTACCTCCCCTGAACTGCTTGTCCTTATGCTTGCAGGATGCCCCAGCATTCACACAGCCTTGGCTCTTGCTGGCACGTGCACAGGTCTCCATGTTTGGCTTCAGAGCAGACAGCGAAGGGAACTGGCACCACTATTGGAAAAAAACCTGCTGGTCCGGAGCCTTACGCAGGACGAGAGTCCATGCCGCTGACGTCAAATTCAGCCTCATTGAGAGATGGGCACATGAAGGCAGGACTGTATTCTACAAGTGATGCATTTCCAAAAAACTGGAGCCAGGCTGTTTGGCCAGGAATGGGCCAAAGGGCCCTGCCAGCAGCTGTCCTAGCTCTTTAGCTTTCTGCTCCACCCTACCACCTGGACTCAAAGACCCTATGATTCACAGGGTTTCAGTACTGCTTGTAATGGTTCTCCCAGCTGGGTACTGTGGGTACCATTCTCCCATGGCAGCAGTGATGCTGCACTTAGCTGGACATAGGGTGAGCACAGTTCTGCCCATGCTGGTTGGGAGGGACAAAGGGGAGATGTTGGGGCTGGAGGTGTGCATGGTGCCTGAGAGCTGCTGTATGTGGCCCTGCAGGACTGTGAAGCCAGTGGTGGACAACAGCTGCTCAAATATAGCTGTCTGCATGACAGAGCTGATATTTCCACCCACAGATGGCATTTGCGGGAGGTTTGTAGCTATTCTTAGGAAAGGAAGATGCCCCCCTCAGCCTGCCCAGTCTTTTACTAAGACTTTTATTCTTAGTTTTTAACTAAGGGAATACTTTTTAAACTGCATCAAGGAAGAGTAAGAAGGGAAAAAAAATCAAACATGGTGACAGAAGACAACAGAGTTGAATAAATTTGAAATTATCTTATGTTGAATTAACTTTGAAAGCATGTGAACCATTTCCTTTGCTTTTTGACCCCTTACAACTTTGAAAAGGGCACCCCTTCAGAACATGACCCCCCTGCAGAACAAGACTGCAGACCCTGGGGATGTCTGCAGATCCCAAGGCAGGTTTTTCTCCTCCAGAGCAGGGTTAGCAGGATGTCTTTCATCACTTTCAGTTACTAACATCCTTGATTAAGTTTTATCATGGTTCTTGGACACTTGGGTTTTCAGTCTATCAAAATCACAGAACTCTTGTACTCATATCCTTCCTGCTGATAGTAGAAGCCTGTATTACTTATTAGATTCATTAATTTTCTGCCTTTCAGGCAGAACCTTCATTTCTGTGTCTTCAATTTCTTCTTTCCACTATTTCCAGGCTTCCCATGATGAGTAAAAGTATTGCACCTTCCCTTCATCTTTCTTTACATGCTCAGGTGTGCTCTGGGCAATGATCTCCAATCCTTTTCCAGTTTACAGGCAATTGGCTTTCTTATCAATGACAAGCCAGTCATTGATAGGAAACAGTGATAACTGTTTCACTCTGGGTTAAATTCTTGCTGCATTTCTTCCATTCCTCTTTCTCTCTCCAGACTACTCATAAATTTATTACAAAGCTGAGTGCATTGATGAGCCATTGACACTATTCAGGTCACATGTTCCTGATGAAACATACAGATACAATGTTTCCCTCCTCATGCTGTAGCAGTACTATATGATCCTGGCCCACTGGATTCATTAAATATCCTTGTAAAAATACATTTAAAACAGACCTGCTTTTCAACATTCTTGCTTGAAGATAATCATTCTCCTTACCCACACCACAAATTGCTTCTCTCCCCAGCTGAAAAACCAGCAGTTTTTAGACTCCCTGGTTTGTAATTAAAAGAACCAACCACCCAGCAAAACCTGCCTTAAAATGAATTAAATGAATTATAAAACAGCTTTCTCTCTGCAGTATCTGATCCTGTGCCTGTCCAACTGCTTGGACCAAGATTAGAGTCCTACCAAACCAAATCTGAGATTTAAGAGTAATCAATCTCTTTTGCAATAAATAAGGCAAGAATTCACAAATTTTTTCCTCATTATTTTCAATTTTCTCCCAATACAGTTTTACATACGAAGCAGTTTACTCACTTGTGTAGATGATTAGACAGAAAAAAGGGGGATCATCATCACAATCTCTATGTACTTTGCCACAACGCAATGTCTCTTTTAATTCTAATTTCCAATTCAGTATCAGGATTAGTCCAAATAATTTAATTATTCCTCCATATGCCTTACCAGAACAACAGAGGATGGACTTCAACTGAAAATATACACTAAAGGGAAATGGAAGAAAAATGCAATTAAAAAATCAATTAACATTCCAGACATTTTTTTTTTTGTTGAAACATCAACTTGCATCTTTCATAAGAAGAACAGCTGGGAGCTCCTCCAGCACAGAAAGCATGTCCCAAATGCTTAGGCTCCCCATGCAGCTCAGGATGGCTCGAAGGCAAGAGATGGAATTCAGCACATCTTCACAGAGGTCTGACATACAGCATCAGGACACCCAGAAACATTTAAAAGAAAATTTAAAGAAACATTTTAAAGAAAAGAAAAATTAAAAATCCCTGATGGTGCTGCTAACAAGCTTATTTGATGGCAGCTTCAATCCATCACAGGTCTCTTGACAATTAAGTACAATTATTCCTAAAGGCAAACAGAATGCAGTATCTCCAGCATCTCTGTTGGGAAGGGGATCAGAACTGAAGGAACATGGACTGACAAAAAAGGAGTTTGACACTAGGATCTGCAGAGCCAGATATGATAGCTAATCTTTATAGCAGCAAGGTTCAAGTTGTTCCATCCACAGACTAAGGCCAAAGAATGACGGCACAGTAACATAAGAGTGGTTAGGGCCAACTGGAAATTACAAACCTCTTCTCCTGTGCACTCTCAAAAGATCATTTGTGTTTCAAAGAGCCTGTTTAGTTCTCCTTAGAGGCTTGGGGATTTTTTTTGTGGTTTTGGTTTTGTTTTTAATGGGTCAATGCCATTGCTTATTATATTAAGATTATTGCTTATGTTGTCTTCCCAAGTTCAATTTTCTTCTGGATGGCACGTGCTGAGTGATAGATCAAGGAGTCAATGAAACCTGCAACTAAAAGGAAAAAACCAAATGGATGAAGCCAGACATGCCTCAAAGAGACAACAACTCTCAAGGAAAGAAAACACAAACCCAGCTGTCAGAGTAAAGGAATCCCAGGTCCACCACAGAAAAAGGTTCTCCCACTGCTGCTCAGAATAATAAAGTCCTCATCTCCTCAGGACAGACAAGACCCAGCCTGCAGGACAGAGGTGATCATGCTTCTCTAGAAAAGACCCCTTTTTCAGAAGTAAAAGAGACAGGCTGAGTCATGTGTGTTTACTGATGACTGAGAAGAGTTTGGAGAGGAAGCTGATGTGGAGAGCTTTAGGCCACATTGTTGCCTTGACTCAGCTTGCAAAGGGCAAGTTTCCCATTTCCTGTTCATTTCACAGCAACATTAAAAGCACCAGATGCTGCCCTCGAGGGATGCCCTTTACTGGAGATGGCAATGTAAACCCACCAGACAAAAAACCATACAAACCGCTGCCTTTAATTCTTTCTGCAGTATTTTCCCCAAACAAAGAAGCCTATTCATTCAGTGCTTGCTTGTGACCACAGAAAAACTCACAATGGGTCTACTGTACCACAAACTCCAGACAACCAAGGTTTTCACAGGACTGGAACCTTGAGCTCCTGCTAGGGAGCCTTTTTTCAATGATTCAATTTTATAAAGCTTCATATTCTTTCTTTTATTTGAAACATCAGTCAAAGGAATTAAGTAAATTATTTCTTGGTTGTATACAAAGACATACATTTCAATATGATACAAAGCATTGCAGCTAAAATGGGAATTGAATCTTTTGTTTATTACTATATAATAGGGAATTACTGGACTAAATATTGTTCTTTGAGTAATACTTCAGGTAACTCCTGTGTGGTTGTTTTTCCGTGGAATTATCTGTACTTGTGGAATCAATTCGATACTGTTACATGAACACTCTTATAGAGGTGACTTTAGAATAGCACAGAATCATCTAGGTTGGAAAAGACCCCTAAGGTCACAGTGTCCAATTGTCCCCAGCATTGCCAAGTCCACCGCTAAACCACATCCTTAAGTGTCATATCTACATGTCTTTTAGATTCCTCCAGATAGGGTGACTCTACCACTGCCCTGGCCAGCCAGTGCCATGGCTGGACAATCCTTTCCATGATGAAATTTTTTTTCCCCTTATACCCAATCTAAGCCTCTCCTGGTGTAACTTGAGGCCATTTGCTTTTGTCCTGTCCCTGTTAGAAGAAGAGACTGACCCTCACCTGGCTCCAACCTCCTTTCATGTAGTTGTAAAGAAGGTCCCTCTTGAGCTTCTTTTTCTCCAGGCTGAGCACTCCCATCTGCTCCTCATTAGACCTACATTCCAGTTCCTTCCCCAGCTCCATTTCCTTCTCTGGACTCACTGCAGCACCTCAATGTCTCACTTGTCATGAAGAGTCCAGAACTGAACCCAGGATTCAAGACACATCACTAGAGTGTAGCAGGGGACAGTCACTGCCCTGGTCCTGTTGGCCACACTATTGCTGGTACAAGTAATCGGCCTTATTGGCCACCACTTGATTTGATCTCTAGAATACAGAGATTCTGAGCATGTTGTATGGCAGCAAAAATGAATTGGCGGTCAAACCTAGTCAGCATGAAAGGGCACTTCAATTTGTCATGAAAGTAATTATTGAATGATTTTTCAAATCAGGGAGATGAATAGGATAAAATTTAATGTAGACAGAAATTCTGTTTTAAAGTATCAGGTTAACTGAGGACTGTGACACTTCAGATGATGGGAAAACGTTGCAGATAAAGGTACGATGTTACAGGTATGTGATACAGATGTTATGTGATACAGAAACTGGCTTCTCGAGTCCCTGACGACATCTTCAGGCTGGCCCTTAAAACCTGTATCTCTGACTATGAGCACCCTGGATTACTACCTGGAGAGCATGGCTGGACCAAGGCTGCTCCCAATGCACAAAGCTGAACAGATACTGATTAGCTATTACAGATGCCAGCAGAGTGAAGTGCAGATATGCAGATGGATCTGCAGGAACAGCCTCTCCTCACAAGACCCCATTAGTTCTTGCATTACATTAACTGAAGCTCCTATGTCTGGGAACACAGTTTGATATCTCTAAGATAGATATTACACTCATGGCAACCTGGGTTCACAGATTTTACTAGCTTTGGTTCCACATGAAAACAACTATCTGCTTACAGACCCAAGCTGGCCAAGATGCTTTCATATGGTCTGTGAAGAACAGCTTTGTTTGAAAATAAAATGTCCTGTAGAGCAGCAAAATGAAATATGACAGGTCTACAGGTCTAATGAAATGAAATGAAATGCTGTAACAGGTCTACATAATCTACAGCATCTTGTAAGCCTCCAGTGGTAACTTCAGTCTGATGCCACTCCTGTGGCTCTGCAGAACATGCTGTATTGCTTCCTGAATGCTGAAATCATCTCTCTTCATTGAACAGGGATTTATTACTAGACATGCAGACTTTAGAAGGCGTAAGACAGTAAATGTTTACACTTTTGAAAGCAAAATGATTGAAAGGTACAATACCTGTAAATATGCCTCCAACAATGGCACAAACTCCAGTGAGAAAGTGAGTAAAGGACCTAGAATTTGAACAACCAGCATGAATTCAGATACCAATGTCACGTATGTAACAAGTAACTAATAATTATAATAATGTTCATCATACCATGTAAGTATGCATTACCTAAATATTCATAGCTCAGACAATTCTCAGATTAAAGAATTAATTAACCCCTATTTGCTACAGAATGGAGTTTTTCACTGTTACTTTTAGTCAGAAGCACTAAGAGGAAGTACTGAATTTATAAACTTGTAAGATGGGCTTTTAATCCTTAAGACATTATTCATTCCTACCCAGTGAGAATGCACAGCAGGGTCATGTAATACAGTAACTAAATCCCTAAGCACATGTTAATACATTTTCTGTCCCCCATTATGAACCTCAAAGATGGGACAGCTACAAGCCCTTCCTTTCCCCTGCAGTTGCATGCTAGCCATTGACGCAGAGAGAAGAAGAGGTTCCAAACTGGCTGCAAGATGTAGAAAAGCTATAGCAAATGCTGTAAGGAACCAGTCGGGACTGTGTGGGTGCTGCTGGTAAAATGAGTATGCCCTGTAAATCTAATCTTCCCATCAGAAGGCTGAACCAAGAACCACTATATCACACATCTACTCCTTGCACCACTTTCCTTTTCCATTGATACTGGATTACAATGCTTCACACAGTCACAGGAAAAAACCAATCCCTACCCGGGGTTCACATGGAAAGGAAGGGCATCAGTGAGCACCTCTTCCTCTCCACTGGCAGGGGAGTAGTTTGGATGAATTGCAGCATTTGCACTGTCATGTCTAAGTAAGCATGAAGTTTCAAGCTATGCAAAATGACAAAATCAATGAAGGATGAACGAAATAGAATGAAATGTCTCTTACCTGTGTTTCTCTGTCAGCTTCACCATCATGGGTGAAAGCTCATACAGCACAAAGACACCAGGCAGACCCTGGTCTCCCAGTAGCCCATTTGCTATTTTCTCATGTCGTGTAACTGAGAACTGGTTAGTTCTTACCACCTACCAGGAAACAAACACAGCAAACACTGTTTTGCTAACAGGGCACAGGAAAGACTACTAAAACATGAGTTCAATGAACCACATCAGCATAGCCCTGCCCATGTGGGCAGCCTGACAGTGGTTAGAGAGAGTCATGAAGAGCTTTGTCAAGATCAAGTATTTGCTATCAGGTCTATTTTTACTGTAGGCTACCAGTTAAAGCCGCAGCTAGCCCATAGAATAAGGAATGCATGACACCCAGGCAGGACTATTTGGTCTCTGCTGGCATAGAATGGTATAAGCTGGCCCTGTCATCCCAGAGTCTGTCATCCTCTATGAAAATGCAGTCCTGCTAAGCATGCTTCAGGAGACAGCACTGATGGCAGAAAGCCGTAAATAATCAAGCATAGAGGCAGGAGAGTGGAGCAAGACAGAGATAGCCTATCTTCACATAAATGACGGTCACCATCCAGCATTCTTCTGTGCCCTGCCATTCTTCTACATGTCGTTCATACTAGTCCTATTCTTAGAGCAATTAAACTGGGTTTCTGTAAAATGAAATTACATTCTATCATCCCTACAAAGTTATCTGACACAAATTACAATCCAAGCTGATTGTATCCTAGTTTCTTTACCAAATTCCACACTTCGGAGTTCCAAGTACTGAATGTACAGTACAGCCCCTGATATATCTGGCAACACCTCTGGATCCACAGTTACTGTCAGCATCAAGAATATGAGGAGAAAGTGAAGGCTTTCACTTGTCAAAGTAACAGGGAAAAAGGTACTTACTTCACCATCTACTTTCCTATACACAGTGGGGACCACTTTGACAAAATACTGAAACATCATGGAAGCTATAAGCAAAGACAAGGAGAGACAAAATTAATATCCAGTAATAAGCTGGAAACTTTTCACTGACAGGTGAGGTAGACACAATTTGGTTTTGTTCAGCTTGTCAGGGAATGTCTTTCGGCATGACAGCTGCTGGAGGTCTTCAAGGAGAGTAAAGTTAATGTCTGAAATGTGTCTTCCTTTTGCCAAAGTGAATCTCATTTCTGCTCCAACCAAAATCAAAACTCATGCCATTTTAGCCTTGACTAAATGGAAAATCTACAAACTTGCTATAGCTTTACCAGTAAAGCTTCTTGCAAATTTGATTCTAGTCCAGGAAAATGTCTTATTTTTAAAAACACAGCCCTAAGAAAACATATTCAGTTCTAAATGAGTACCTCATATCAACTTCATTTAACATCACAGCTTATTCCTGCAGAAGCATGGCATTTATTGTATAAGAAAATTAAAAGGAAGATCTGGACCAATGGAGAAAAATTAGAAGAACCCTTTCTGTTGCCTCAGACCAGCCTGTTCCTTCAGTTCTTTTAAGGATAACATAATGCAAGAAAAAAACTATTTTCTATGAAATTCCCTAGAGAAGATTATTCATCCCTTTCTACAGCAGAAGTAATTCTTGCATATGGTATCTTTAGTTGCAATAAACAAAATTTGACCTGCAATCTACTGCTCCTACTTCTTTACTGGAGCATGTCCTCAGAACGAATTCTTCAAGAATTTACCAACTGGTTCCCTGAGGCTCAGGATGAAAAGCTGGAGCTTATGCAGAAATTTACCAGTGAGCTACAGGTTCTCCCTCTCAGACAGTTTGTTACTCCACAGAATAACTACAGCAACATAAGTGTATTGAACATTACAACGCCTTTGAATTTTTCTGTATTTTTTTTTAAATGCCATCCTCTGATTTGGGTACAACTATCAAAATCAATGGTAGAAAACTTAAAGAATGGACTTAGGTAGGATTAACAATCCTATCACCACTTCAAAGCAAATGACTTCTTTCTCCAAGCTTTATTACATACAGCTCCAACTACCTTCAAAGACAAACTCTTCAGACCTCAGTGGATCTAAAAAAAAAACAACTCTGCAGTGGCATGTAAAGGACCTTTCATAGAAAAGCAGGCTTGTGGAAATAAAATCCTGTACAGCAGCAGCATGAGGAAAAACCTGTTTTTCATTCTCAAGCCAGCAAATCTGGAGCTATCTAGAAAAGATCAGCAATATTTCAACTTCATTGCAGCTTTTCAAGCTGTTGGGTATGTCAAGGCCAGGCAGACACCACAGCTCTCCGGCAACTACCAATTAGGCCTTTTTTCTCTACCCCGCATCTTCTGGTTCTCTCTCACTGCGTGCAGTAGTTAGGAAGGGCCCTTCTTGAGCTATATCAGAGGTAGGCCTTTAATAATGATGTGCTGTACCTGCTGCTGTGCATCCACAAACACTGAACAGAGATATCTTTCAGAAACACCACAGAATCCAAACGTTGGCAGATTTCTTCCAGGTGAATGGAGACAGCTGCTCCACAAACAGCACAAGGTGGAGGAGTCACATTTTACATAACTCTGACAGGGTTTTTGTTAAAATTTGGAACTTTGGTCCTGATCTCTTCTAACTTATTAATACAGACACTTAAAAAGAGACTTTTTTCAGCTGGCTTTTACCTTGCTGTGCAATGATGGCTGTCCCATCCAGAGGATTCACAATGCCTGGATAATCCCTTCCAAATGAGAGATGTTTGATATAGTGCGTCATATTGATCTGAAATAGAAATGCTAATAACTTAAACCTGCACAACACATGAAGAGTAAGGTAAGAAGCCTGAAGTTCATTATTTGTATATTTTTCTGAGTGTGGCTCTAGAATAGACAGGCGCTCCCTTCCTCTGTGCACCCTAATGGTAAACTCCAAAACATTTGCTTTTCTTTTTTATTCATAGGAGATTTCAAGACAAGGAATTTCTCCTTCTTCTGCCCGAAATCTTCAGATCTTGGTGCCCTTTCCTCCCATTTACAGAGCAGGCCCTCCCACCCATTCCTCTCCCTGCCATAAGAGCACATGCTATCAGCTGCCTTGGAGGAATAAGTTTGAGCATCATCTGCTTTCCTGCCAGCACAAGGTAAATTCCAACAGATCCAGAAGCAGTTGTGACAGTATCAACCTTAAGAAACTGTGAAGCATAGATAAAGGAGAAAGGCAGGCTCAGGAAGAGAGGCACAGGCTTGACAACCAGCATGCAAACGTCACAGAATGCACTTCAGAACCCTCTGTGAAAGCAGGACCCAGGTTCTGCTAAGACTCATAAAGCCAAATCTGCAGCAATTTAGGATCTTATTGTGGCAATGGGAGAGAAATGCAGAAGGAAAAGAGACTAAGAGAACTAGAACACTGCTTTAGGAACACTTACATTATCAAGTCCGAAGCTCTGCAGATCGTGAACTGTAATATAAAAATAGTTAACAATATAGCTCACATTGTCATAACAATAATATCTGTCTACCATATTCTAGCAATAAGGGAGCTCCAGTCATTTCCATCACAATCTAAAATGTCAAGAAAATGCCTGGGTTTCTGTCTTGCTTGCATACCAGGGTGTGTGAAAGATGAAACTGCTGTAACACCCCTCCCTGACAAGAACCACTGCTAGAATGAAGGTAAGTAAATTTAATTTGGGGTTATTTCAGATTAGGTATTCAGTCTTCATCTGCGTGTATTATTTATCTAGGGCAAAAATAAGATCCCAGAGGCCGGAAAGGAAAGCTTTTCTGTTAGCCACACATAACTCCTCTCACTAGTGTAAAATACAGCAGTATTGTAAACACTCTGCCTAAGCAGATTATTTGCAAACCACAGAGAGGGCTGCAGTGACTGTCACCAGTGGTGTGATTTGGGAGAATTTGGCCTGACCCATCTCTGCTCTTCCACATATAGCAATGTGACAATGCTGGCAGCACCACACACCCCGAGAAGGCATCTGCCAGAGATATGGGCAATTGGAGGCAATGGATATCTCTTAAATGACTTTATGCAATACCAGAAGCATCAGTTTCAGGATGAAAATATAAATTGAAACTCTGTTTCAGTTTCACTCCTACCAGGTTTATCTGAAGTCACACAATCAACAAAGAAGCCAGAGGTTGTGGTCATTTTAACAGGCAAATTCATGTGCTCAGGAAGGCAGACCTCACCTTTCACTTCAGCAAAGTGAAACATAGTTCAGTAATTGTGGGCTATTACTTTAGAAGCTAATGGAGACAGATCACCAAGTGTCGCTACATTATTAACAAAGATTAAAAATGCTGCTCCCTTGAGAGCCTAGCACAAGACAAGCTGCTGTGTTGATTTGGCACACCCTGGTTTCTGGTAGCAAGGAAGGGCCACAGGAGTAGCTTCTGTGAGAAGCTGCTAGGAGCTTCCACCATTTGTGACAGAGCAAATTTCTGAGAGCTCTGAAGATGGACATGCTGCTGGGCCAATCAGAGAGGTTGGTAATGCCTCTGTGATGACTTAAGAAGAAAATCAAATCAGCGTGCATGCAGTTTTTTCTAGGGGTGGTGAGGCACCACAGCTGCTGCCATCCTGGCACAGAGTGTGGCGAGCCTTGAGTGCCTAGTCACCCCTAGCCAGCCGTGCTCCAGGAGCAGGGCAGGGGCAGGGGCAGTGGCAGCAGCTTCTCCTTCCCAGCACTCCACATCAAGAGGTGTTAAATAGCGCCAGCACCATGGTAGCTGCCACTGTCCACTTGGTGGTGGAAGGGCTACATGGCTGGCAGCAGAAATATGGTGAGAGACTCTCCAGCACAGAACTTAGATGAGATCGACCTCTTGGAGCTGCAGGATTCTGCAAGAATCTCTGAATTAGCACAACTTGTTATCAAAAGTAGTTATGAGCAGCAGTTTTTCTTCTAGTCAGAGAAGAGGAAGTGAGGACATGTGAGGGAGAACAAGGTGACACCAAGGTCAGTGGAAAAAGAGGGGGAGGAGGTGCTAAAAGCGTCAAAGCCAAGATTCCTCTTCAAGCCATGGTGAGGACTACGGTGAAACAAACTGTCCCCTGTGATATATGAAGTCCATGGAGGATGCAGAGATCCATTCGCAGCCCATGAGAGAAGTGCTCATGCCAGAGTGGGTGGATGCCAGAGAAAGTTGTGATCCAGTGGGAGATCCGAATAGAGAGAGAGAGAGGACCTGTGCTTCCAGAGATAAAGAAAGAGAGTCCTTGAAGCAGAATTCCTTAGAGATAGAGGGCATGATTTATATCTGGAGTGAAACTTGAGCAATTCCAGACTGGGCTCTTCGGCCTGCAGGCCCTGTGGGCCCCTGAGCCCACAGGGCCTGCAGGCCTCAGTGACACAGTTAGAAATTCACAGGTGTGGCATAGCAGAAAAACTTACAGCTTGTATTAAGGTGTTCTGGGAAGTAATGGGTTTCTGAATGTGGAATTGTAGTCTTAACACTGGAGCCACCTTAGGATTTAGATAAATAAGGATTGTCTGCATTTTTTGTATATCCTGTAACTATTAACTATGTAGAAAACCTATATAACTCACTGCAGGCTGAGAATAAACTGGAATTCGACATGGACGCCATATCAGTGTAGATGTGTCGTCTGTTCTGTCCGATCTCCTATTAGTCAGGGACCCCTGCTACAGGTCCTTGCTTCCAACCTAGAACAGCCCATCCTTAGAAGACCGCATCTTGTGGATGAGTGGCATGCCACAATAGTTTTGCGAAGACTGTTTGTCCGTGGGAGGGACTCAAGCCATAGCAGAGGAAGGACTTCTCTTCCTGAGCAAACATAGAAAGATCTCAGGTGATGAACTGACCAAAACCCCTACACCCTCCCTCCCTGCACTGTCAGTGGGAAAGACGGAACAGTTGGGGGGGAAAAAAGGTTTTTTAAAGGCTTATTCTTATTTTAATTCTCATTATTTTTCTCTGACTCTGTTAATAATAAATTTACTTTATACCTTTAAATTTTAACCTGTTTTGCCCTTAAGAGTGTTTTCTCCAAGTCCTGATGTCAACTCATGAGCCCTTCATTAATTTTTTTTCCCCTCTCTGCCCAGCTGAGAGCAAGAGAGAGTGAGCAAACAACTTTCATGGGTGCCTGGCATTTGGCCAGTAGCAAACCACAACAGCTGCAAAGCTAAAGATCTGATTTTGAACTAGCCTCTCCTTTAAAACATTTACTTGAGTGTGTTATGAACTCTTTCTCTTCAATTAACATTTTTCAGTAAACCACCAGAAGCTGTACTTGTATCTATATAAAACTCTTACTAAACCCAAAGAGATATGCATGCAAAACAGAGAATGTACAGTTTGAAAAGGAAATGCTAACCTCAAACTACACTCCTCCTAAGGCCCTGATGTAGGGAGAGGTCCTTGCATTTCGCAGCTAAATGCCCAGAGACTAAGGCTGCGGTACTCAGAATTAAGGCAATGGTTATGCATTTCAAAGAACTCAGAGCTCCACTGGCTTCAGATACTCCTTTTGCTGTCTCTGACTGGAGCGCAGACCTGTCACCGCCACTAGCATAGCGACAGCACACAGGCTTGTGTGCCTGTGCTGACAACTGTATCAATGAACTTTAAAAAAGAAATTCCTAGTCAAAATTTGGAAGTATATGTGATGGTGGGCAGGGGAAGGAAACGAAAGGAAAAGTGGCCCTGGCATGATGCTATGCTGTTTTTCTTAACAGTTACCAGCAACAACAGACTGTTTCATGTTGCACTATTATTTGCACTTAAGTCAAGAGCTCTGTGGCTTAGCTGCCAGTGAAGTGTCAAGTCTTGCTGCCTTTTATACAGACACTAGCAGGCTAACCTTCATTTATAACAAATGAGAGACCCTGGCTCTAGTGAGTCTGCATTTAAACTGGAGCTACTTGATTATCCTTGTGGATCCCTTCTAACTCAGGATATTCTATGATTTCATACCACTGAAGAAATAAAACTTACTTTTTCCTGCCAGCTTTTGCTCCCACAGCTCATTCCTATCCCATCCACCTTTCAGTTATGAGCCATCTCAGACTGTAAGAGTCTGAAATGCAAGTCTTGCTTTATGTGAGGCTATTCTTCGTGTCAGAACAGCTCCAAAGTAAGGTTAATCCCACAACAGAACTGGTACAGTGATGCACAGAGAGGCACAGGGATGATCCTCCTAGTAACTGTGCTCCTAGAATCTTTTGCAGGATTATGGTGTTTATCAGATTTATAACCTGGGTAGTCACATGTGTTGGTCCATGTGAAGTTGTACTAAGACTAGTGAGCATGACAAAGCTTACAGGAATAACACAGTACCAGAGACATCCCAGGACACCACTTGAGAAGGACCATATATTAACTAACATGTTACACTAGATTTACATTGTGTGTGACCCCTATTAATAGTTATGGCTATTGAAAACAAAACGTCCCCAGAGTGCTCTGCTATGCCTTCCACAACCAAGTAGCTTTTATAAAACTCACCAGTAAGTGATTTACAACTCTGCAGTAGAGCAGTTCAGTTTCTAAAGCAGTCTTCCATCAGCCTACAGGTTTATTTCTCCTTGATCACTGATGATTATGCTAAGCACATATGTACATACATTGCAGATACATGTTTACCGTAACATAAACCAGCAGGCTTTTTAGCTGGCTAAGATAAGGAACAGGACAAGGAAGCAGAACAGAAGACTTTTACAAGACTGTCTGCTAGGACCAAAGACCCTTATTACTGAAGAAACAAACACATTTCTTTGTTTCCTTAATCACACCTAACAGGCAAAATAAAGATACCAGTTAAACATCTTAAGTTTGTCAAGAACTCTGCCTGCTTTATAGAACCAAGCGTTCTTTGTGGCTTTTGTAGCACAGTTTTAACAACCACTGTCTGTCTGAAGAACTCTCCCCATCCTGCATTTCTGACTTCAACAATCACAAGGCCTCCTTGGACCTCAAAATTCAGTCCTTAACCCCCAAAAGGGGATTAAAAGAACTTACATCCATTCAACGACTCTGTCAATAAACATGTGAAGGTTCCAAGAAACCAAAGACTGCCCCCCAAAGACATTGCTCCAAGGTGAGATAGGACATCACTTTTCAAACTGGGGATTAGTTTTATAGGGGAAAATATCTTACAGGAGCACAGTGGCACGAAGATGGAAGTGGCATTAAGATGTGCTGTGAAGAGGGGAATGAGACAGGGAGCAACACAGAAAATGTTGCAGCTAGGAGGAGTGAGCAAAGCTGGGGGTCCCAGCCCTCTGCAAGATGTTACTGACTTGAAATACCACATCTCAACCTGCAACTGCCATGATTACCCTCAGAAAAATCCAGTGGTTTGCTAACCTTTGTAAAAGTTCCTACAAACCACTCACAGATCAGCTGGCTTAGTACATGAATTTTCAAGAGATATTCTCTAAGGTATTGTACAAATGAGTTTAAGTGAGATAATTCTCTCATCTGACTTGAAAAGGCAGAAGTTGCTCTAACATGTCAGCACGTTCCACTCAAGCACATTAGCTGCACGGTGCAGCTAACATTTACCAAAACATTATCTCCAACATGAAGATATTAAAATCATTTAAGACAAAGATTCTCAACCTTTTCCACCTCGTTTATCACAGAAGAATGATCTGGCATAGCCCTCATTTTAGCTTCCTGTAAAGCTCAAATCCCAGTCTAGATCAACAGCTCCTTCCAAAGGAGATTTATGGGCTCTCAGCAAATAACAAAAATTATGTTAGTTTTGTAGTTCTGAGGAAAAAAAAAGATACAACATCTAATCTCAACAGCATGCACTGGCAAAACAAGCAGAGTAGGAGAGAAAAGAGCAATGTTCACATCGTTACAAAGAAATGATAAAGAGATTCAGGTAGACTAGCATTTAAAGTTCATATCAAAAAGGAGATGAGTAGCATCTGTGCTAGTGTGCTTTCTAGGCCATATAAAATGACCCCCTAGACAGCTAAAGGACTGATACATGGTCAAGCAATCATTTAAAGTGTAACAGAGAACTCAAAATGCAGTAATTAATCACCGCAGGGAAAAACACGGTGGGATGTGCATACATGTTAATTGAGCTCCAAAGCAGCATGCCAAACAATAATACTGGTTATATTTAGATTCTTTTCCAGTCACAAGGTAAGAGAGGTCATTTTAGGAGCAAAGCTATTTAGAAATGTACTCAAGGTTTATATTTACAACATATTAACATTCAAAGATCGGTAACAGGTTTTTTACTCTTAATCAGTCCTGTGCTATTTTCATCTCACCTGATGCACAGAGAAAATGACAAACCACGAGGCTGGTTTTGCTCATTCTGTTCCAGGATCCTGACAAAGGTGAATACCAAGAAGGATTGGGGGCAAGGGAATTGTATGTTTGAACAGTGTATCTCAAAGGAGGTTAAGTAAACTCCTTTTTTGTTTGTTTCAAAATCTTATTCATTTGTATTCAACATTGTGCAATATATATATTTAACACTAATCAGTAACTATCATAGACTTACAGGGCCTTATAATCTTATGAGCCTCTGAATTCTTCCCACAGCAATTCTGATCCCCTCTGCCACATCTCTGCTGGTGCTTCTGCAACAGCAGGATTTTTGGTATGAAGGAAAGGCCGCTCCAGAGGGCTACTTAACAAATGTTAAACATTCCAAACAACTTGTACAACTTGAGTTCTGATGGATGATAGTGAAGTGACAGATGCAAGTGCCATCACTGTTGTCTCCAAAACAGACTTGATATAACTTGAAAACAGTTTGTCCACCATATAAATGTGTGAGACCTTGCATCTTCCAGCACCAAGACAACCAAACTCTGATAAGACATCACTAGCGTAAAAAGAAAAGTCCTCAGCAATGCTGAGGATGAAGTAAGACTCTCAGTGTTCAGTATTCAGCATGAGGATAAAAACAGTTCCCTAACAGACACTACTCTGGGACACAAGTTAGAATGAGCTCATACATTCCTCTTCTATGGCAGGAATGGTGTACAGGTGATCAGAGAATTTGGATCTCCTCCACACTGAACTGGTGTCCTGATGGAGACTGAGTCCCATGTCATTTTTTTTCAAGTATTGTTGCTGTGCAGGAGAAGAAGTCAGATAAGCAACTGCTACTTGTAGAGATCTGTGCAATACTAACAGGCCCACAACTAGTTGAGCTATAGGACAGGAACAAAGGAGGCTGCAATCTCTGCAGAAAAAGAAGTTAGTATCACTTGCTCTTGGCTGATACTGAGAAGGTGCCAAGGGACTTGAAAAATGACAACCAGTCTGCAAAGACTTGGTATTTTTTCACGACTCAGTAATCAAAACACTAAAAAGTATGTAAAATAAGAGAGGTTATTTGGGGTCATCCACACTGTCTAGGGATGAGTTCAAATAGTTTCTGGCTGTCAATCTCTAGCAGAGAAAGAAACAAGCCCTTCCTTAAATACATAAGAAGAACATTAATGAAGATATACAACTGACCAGTGGATCTGACTCTTAGAGCTAACAAAGCTTCACACCCTTCTAAGCAAAGCTTGGTGGCTCCAAGTAGGCAGCTCCTTTTCCAAGACCTTCATCATCCCAAAGAGCAGCTTACCTGATTTTTCCCTTCCACAGTCATCACCAAAAAGAGGATGAAAACAAGCAGTAATCTCTCAAAACCAGCATTCTCAAAGATAATTTTTTCCTCCAGCTGACATGTAGGGTGTAAGAAAACCACAGCATTTGGGCCACATACAGACTGCTTCAATCACAGAAATTGTCAGTCATTGAGAGTGTGTCTTCAGGATGCTGGAGGCTGTCTTTGCAGATACAAAATTGAAAGAGAAAACTTCACTAAAACCTGAAGCACACTGCATAACCCAAACATAAAATCTCAGTTTAGGATTCAAAGCCTAAAAAGATATAACTGTAAAGCAACTCCAGTCTCAGCAACAACCAAATGAATAAGAACAGTTTGAGGCTGTGCTGCTTAAAACAGAAGACTCTAAGTATCAGTAATGTTTGACTCTGGCCTCCCTTAATGCAGAAGTGCCAAAACTACTAGTTTCAGTGTTAACAATTCTGACTGGAAGTGTTTCAGTCCTCCTCACAATCTCTTTCGATCCTCCTCCTAATGATCTGGGATTTTTCTGTGCAACTGAAAAACAAATGACCATTTACAGCCAGTATGACATTCCAGAGCTGGGGGCCTTCTCTGACACTGACAATGTCACATCATGGTGCAAGCCTAAAGTGACCAATTTTAAATATTTCAAATAACTTGGGATGAAAAGCAGCATCACTATTTCATTCAAAAGCAACACATTTCCAAAGGTTCAGCTTGGATTCTCAGGGAACATGGGATGTGATGAACAGAGATGGAGTACCTGTCCAAGAAGTTCAAATACTGTATTTATGCACTTGCTAATAGGCAATTAATCATTTTAGATAGCACGAAGATGTATGATCAGCCATGTGCATCATCCTAGACAGGACAATTCTGATGACCTGAGATTAGGAATGAGTAGCAATACACACTAAAACATACAGTAATAGTGAAAACTAGGTAAAATACTACCTCTAGTAGAAAAGTGCTCAGCCTCTAATGGAGAGCTGAGAACACAGACCTTATGCAAATAAAGTTATATATAACTGAAGTTAAATAACTAAACAGAAATAAAATTGCACCTTATACAATGCTGTCATGTGTGTCAGCCCCTCTTATTGTACTTTATAAAATAAAGCCATTTCAACTTGCTTCTCCACAGGAAAGAAGTTACAGTTTCAAGATGATAATACCAAGCACAGGACAAAAGTTCAGAAGCTCAGATCAGGAATATATTTGCAGTCAGATCTACAAAGTGCCACTTAATAGGACCCTTGGCACTGTCACAGTGATGCCCATCCCCATTTCCTGGCTGGAGATCTATAATACAACAGGAACCCTCAGCAACAGAAGAGAGGAACAGTACAAGAAACTGAAAAGCTGATATCCAAGCTTCAGTATTTCAACGCCACCACAAAATAAAAATTCAACCATCAGCCGTACAAACATGGCACAGACTCCAATGGGAGGCAAGAATAATGGTGCAGTAGACTGAACTTTCCACTGTACTGATATTCTTCACCCCCATATTCTCTAACGATTCGTATTAGTAGGGAAGAGAAGGAGAAGCAAAAATACTGTCAGTCATTAAAGTTCTGCATCAAGTAGGTCTATTAAAATTATTTTGTGAATTGTTAATGTGATTTCCAACAACAACAGTCTGGAATATTCTGACTTCTCTTAGATGTTCAACTTCATCCTGCATGACATTCTGTTAAGTGGATTAACAGGACTGCATGTTAATGCGGACCTTACTGAAGGAATCAAACACCACAAATACCTAAGTTCTTGTCTAGAACTATGATTCAAATGAGGTAAGAGTTCCGGAAATATCTCACAGAACTCTGTCCTCTAATACTAGTGAAATTCTTTATCTGTAATTAAAGGGAGAGAAAACAAAGAATTACAAAGAAAGGTCACAGCGAGTCATGTACAAGAAAACAACCATGCTCTGAGCAGTCCGTTTTCCTTATGGGTCTGGAAAAATTCCTTGTTTGTTGGCTAGTGACATGAAAACACTGCAAAGGAAAAGGCTGGGTAAAAAGGAAAATCATACTTTACACATAACTAGGAAAGTAAGAGAGAACAGAAGGAAGAAAATCATACTACTGCATCTCATGCTTAGCCTGGACCTTAATTCTGGATGCAGTCTGGTACCTTCAGACAGAGCTGAACTGAAAGAGGTTCAGAGAAATCCTGCAAGGAAGCTCAGAGCTCAAATGGCTTCCACAAATGACCAGCTTCATAAGCTGTGACTCTTCAGCAGGGAAAGATTCACCCTGAGCCCTGCTCTTTTTCCACAGACGAAGAGGAGGCCATCAGATACAGCCAGTGGGAACAAGCAAATGAGTGGATGAGGTTGGCAGTAACTGCACTACCGTTTTGGTTTTTATCTGTGTATGTTCCGACTGAATTTTTAATTCAGCTATGCAGCACTTCTGGAGGACATGGAATTAAGAGAGTTATCCTGACCTTATTCCCTCCTCTCTGTACACAAAGTACATCCTCTGAGGCAGCCAGCCTGCATTCCTGTTACAGAGACATGTAATACAGAGATGCCTCTCCTTAACATGTATGCTTGTGACTTTGTTGATCCTGGCTGTTGTACGGTTGCAGTTGTCATGATAGTTTAAGCACAAAAAGTAGGTTTTGCCACAATAAGTGAAATACTTTCTTTATTACTAAAAATCAGTATTGTGGGGAAAACCAGTCTCTTTTCATTATTGCTGTTTGTACAAATGTGCTGCTTCTGTGCTCAAAAGTTTGTCTGTTTTTCTACAAATACACCAGTTACTCTCACCAAGCACATTCATATTCTCCCCTAACCTTAACTTCAGTGGTACAGATTAAATTGAAGTGAGTTATAGAAGGAAAAAATACTGATTTGATGTGTTGACTCTTCACTGGATAAGGAACTGGTCGGATGATCACATCCAAAGGATAGTGGTCAATGGCTCAATACAGAGATGAAGTAAAAAGTGGGGTGTATGTTAGGACCAGTACTGTTTAATACCTTCATCAATGACACTGACAGTGGAATTGAGTGGACCTCAGACTGCTTACAGATAATAACAAGCTGAGTAATGAGGTTTACGTGCTTGAGGGACAGGATGCCATCCAGAGGAACGCGTACAAACTTAAGAAGACGGGAGAGTGAACTTCATGAGGTTTAACATAACCAAGTTAAGGTCATTAAAGGTGCTGCACCTGGGTCAGGGCAACCCCCAGTACCAACACAGGCTGGGGATGAACAAGTCAAGATCAGCCCAGAGGAGATGGAATTGGGGGTGTTAGTGGATGAGAAGCTTAATACGACCTGGCCATATGCACTGGCAGTCCAGAAACCACTTGTAAATTGAGTTCATTCCAAGCAGCATGGGCAGCAGGTGAGGGGGAGGACTCTCCGTCTCTATTCCACTTAGCTAAGACCACATCTGCAGAGATGCCTCCAGCTCTGGGATCCCCAGCACAGGAAAGATGTGGACCCGCCGGAGTGAGTCCAGAAGAGCCCACAAAGATGCTCCAAGGGCTGGAGCACTTCAGCTATGGAGAGAGGCTAGGAGAGGCTGGAGAAGAGAAGGCTCTGGGCAGACTTGAGAGACCCTTCCAATATTTAAATGGAACTATAAGAAAGATGGAAACAGACATTTTAATAAGGCCTGCCACAACAGGACAAGGAGCAATGCTTTTAAACTAAAAAAGTGCAAATTCAGACTAGATATAAGAAACTGTATATGTTGAAGGTGATGAGGGATTTACACAGGTTGCCTAGAGAGCTGGTGGATGCCCAGTCCCTGGGAATATTCAAGGCCAGGCTGGACGGGGCTCTTAGTAACCTGCTCTAGTGGAAGGTGTCCTTGCTCATTGTAGGGAGGTTGGACTACATGACCTTTAAAGGTCTCTTTCAACTCAAACCATTTAATGATTTTGTAAACTACCACTGTTATTCTGGCCGTGCTATATTTATATATATACTCAAGAAAGTCCTTCACAGCTTTAATTTTACTCTGAAACTCATGCATAGAGAAAAATATCCCTTCCAGAGCTACCGGTAGTCAGGTTCTGGACTGAAAACTTTACCTGAGGTTGCTGGCAGAGCAACAAAGTTTTGCTGAACTGAGAGACTGCCCAGAAATATTCTCTGCCAAGTTCTTCCACACTCACATGGCAGCAGTCCTAGAAACTAGTTTTCTGTTTGTCCATGATAGTTCTAAACCAATGTAACAAAACTTCAACAATGTCCTCCCCACTGAAGCAGTGATATTGTTACTACAGACAGCATCACTGTAATGTGAAGATATTAAAAGAAAATGGTCAGGCACACTTGAAACCAAAAGATTCAATAAGGAGGAAAAGCAAATACTTTACCATGTACATGAGACTGTTGAAAACTTTTTCCTGGTGCAAAGTGGAAATTTCCAGCTACCTGCAGGAGAGAGTAACCTTTCATTAAATGGTCTGAGTCTATGTAAGTAAAGCAGTTGTACTGGTGTTTGGATTTTTGAGACTTTGTTTACACATGACAGACACCAACCAACCAATTTTCACAGGTGACAGTAGAAGCACACATTATCCTAAGAGAGGTATGAATTTTCCATGTTCATTACAGGCAGTGATGCTGGAAGCTATAACTAAACACTGACACCATAAATACTGATAAATACTGATACTGATTGTGGATAACAGTTGTTGCAGATTATTTAGTAAACATAAAAATGAGAAGAAGGAAGAATTAACTCCAAGTAGGGAACTGTCGGGTCCTTCAGAAAATACAAAACAGTTTCAAAGAAAAGGAGAGGAGAAAGTTAGAGTGAACACTGTAAGAAAACACTTAAAACAAGAATCAGCAGTGATCCAATGTATACACCCATGAAAGTAACAGCATGCAAAAATAAAGCACTTAACCTACCAAATCCCCCTCTCAGAACAACCCAACCCCCAAAAAATATGGGGAAAAAAAAATATATCTGTAAAATTTCATCCTGGACTCTGAAAGGGGTATAGATACTAGGTGCCAATCCTCCCTGACACTTGCTAGCAATCATATACACTCTGTCCCAAAAGATGTGAATGTTCCAAGCTCTATATGTACCATATTACATCTTCAATGCCTAGGCAAACCTATCCTTTATGTTAACTGTAGACCTGTTGAGAATGAAGATGGGCAAAATTGAAAGTGCCTAAAAAAAGGCCCCAGAAACCTCCCCAGTGACACTCACACTTGGACGAGTACATCCAGTACTCCCCTTCTTGCTCATCATATATTGTGAGAGAGGGTCCCATAACAGTTCCATACCTATGATTATGCTCAAATCACAATGTCTGGATTTGTGAGTACAAGGTCTACTTTCTAGAAATAAAGACTGTGTTCTCTAGGAAGAATACACAAGGAAAAAAAAAAAAAAAAGAATTTGAAGTTAAAAAAATAGCCTGAGTCTGACTTCTTCTAGAAGGTACTTGGGTATGCAATCTGTGTGTTTGTGGGGGTAACCTAATTACCTGGTAACACAGTTAACATAGTTACCTGGGGCATCTTGTGCATTTTCATACATCACTTGCAAAAATCACCTCTCTGAGCATTTTCAGCCTTGACAACCAACTCCAACAGCCTTGTTTCCACTGTTTTTCTAAAGGAGGTAACATTTCACTCTCTCCAACACCTCTGCAGGCGAGCTGTTGGCTACTGCTATCTCCAGCACGTGCTTGCAGCTTCTGATTTACAACTGAAAGGGCAGGCGAAACAATTCAAGCTCAAAGAAGCTCTCTTCGCCTCCAGAAATCTTAGCAAAAAGACTCCACGTGGGTGGAAAAGGCAAACTTCCCCAGCTACCATGACTTCCTACCAGCCCACAAAACACAAACCAGAATTAGCCTCTTTCCCACTGCTCTTCCTGACTGTACTCCTGAATCCCATGACAAGCACAAAGATGCTGCTGATCCCAGAGATTATTTAAGCACCTAAAGCTGGAAAATGAGAGGAATTCCCCAACTCTGCCTTTTCACAGTTCTTACCATCATGCAGCAGGTTCACAGCAAAAGCTCTCTCTCACCTTGTTGACCTCTAGGAAACCATACACTTGGCAGCCCTCATTCTTCTGCTCTTGCATTTTCTGGCTAAACCCTTCCCTCTTGCACTGCTCTATGCTATCTGGGTTCTTGAAGGCCCAGCCTCGCCGCCTGTATGCTTCTCTGACATCGTCACAAGTGTTACAACACCTGCAAAAAGCACAAGAACCATCTTACCATCTTTATAATTAAGAAGAGATTCTCCAGCTCAGGACTTGAATCCTTGACGGATTCTTCCTCAACAAAGCAACAACACAAACATTGGGGTCTGGACTCTGAAAAGCGGCCTAATGCTCCTGAATGAGAATGAGCATCTTGATGCTCCTTTTGAGGTTTGGATGCATGCTGTTTGAGTTCAGGACTGGAGTCTGAAGAGGGCTGTGCCTGGCCATTTACAGACCCATAGCAGCCCTTGGCAAAGAGATTTGCCACAAAAACAACATCAGTGTCCCACAATTATGAGCAGTCTGGAACTTCCTCATGTGAAGAAAGCATCTGCCTGCTTCTATTGCTCCTTTCCTCTGTTTTTAGGAAAAGACATTGGACTAAAGGGGTGCTTAACTGCAAACTTTCTTCATACTTTTCTAACTGTTGATAATACCTTGGTTACCAGAAAAAAACCCAGGTTTTTTTCTGTGGTTTCATGTTTTGCTGGACATGTTGAAGGAATTCTTGCTGTTGAAGGCAGCAATTATGAAACTCTCAAGATGAAAACATCTCTGGGAAAGGACACAACAGATGGGACAAACCAAGTTGCCACTGAGCCAAAAATAGCCAAGATTAGTCCAGAACCTATATGGAGTATCATGGATCCATTCTTACAGTAATTTCCTGTTAGGAGGAATGAGAAATACAGAGACATCTGTAGTTTGTGTGAGCCAGAGATGTCTAGTCTTTGCTCCTGTAAGGATGCAATGCCAGCAGCAGAAGAAGGCAAGGCCAGGGCATAACCAGGTTTTACGTCAAGATAGCTCACATAACAATGAAATTGTTTATACACCTCTGCTCTGGACACCAAACAAACACAGAAAATCTCTTTGTCTGCTGAGATACAATTTTTGTACAGCTTAAACAGGCATGTCGACAATCCAAACAACGTACAGATGCACCTTTTCAACAATCTTGACTGCAGCTTCCAAATGTATAGCCAAACCCCAACAGCTCTTACCACTGAACATGTGCCTAAGAGCAGGATTTCATTGCACAGACCTTCACAGACATTTGGAAAAAAAATGCATATAACATACCTGGATTCAAGTGCTAAGAAGATAGGAAAAAGGTGTAAAGGTTACCGAATGTCATCTGACTCTGCCCCATAACAGCTCTCGCAGCGATCAACATCCAAAGAATTTGGATCAAACACTTTTTCTTCTTCTTTTCCCAGCTCTAAGACAAAAGAAGATTCAAAGTGATGAGACACATCTAGAAACTCTGTCTTGTACTCTTGACTGTTCCACACACAATGTGCCGCTGCACATCTTGCACCCAACACCCACCTCAAATGGTATGTATGTAGCCTGCTGAGGTGTGAATAAGACCAACAAGGAGCATAGTATTTGTCCTCTCAAGAACAGCCTTCATGGAAAGAACTGGCTATCTGTAAGCCTTGCTGGAGCATCAGACATTACTTGCATAAAGGCATTGCTAAAATATGTCTTCAGTAGACCCAATCAGTACATTACGAGTGATACAGGACCTGCTTCACAACATGTAGAATAGTTTTTGTCCCCAGACAATAATTTGTAAAGTCACAACCTGTGGTAGCTGCTAAGTGACACAATGGTAAGAACACTATCACCACACTCCTACAACAACTGGAGAAACCCTTGTGCCTGCCAATTGTTCAGCTCTTGGCTTAGTTTAGCCTTTCAACATCGACAACAGAAATGTTAAATCTAAACTGATATAAGCTAAAAATGTGGTCATGTTGATACGCAGAACTACACTGACTCCCAGAACTACACTGACTCCCAGAAAAATAATAACTAACTCATATTTTGGAAAGGAAAAGCCAGAACAGTATTACTGTGCGACTGAAATGCTTTGTCAGAATTTTTTCTGGTTTGTATCAAAGAAAAAAGATGAGTCATAACATGTAAAAAATGTAGAGAAGAGGTTCATGTAGCTGAGGATCACTTATTCCAGCTTGCAAACAGTAGACCAACTCACATATATTGATCAGGTGTGCATGAACACACACAAAGTTAATCGAGTAAGGTGAAAATTTAGGCTTAAAGGTTAAGTCACTGAAGCCTTCCCTAGAGAAAGGCTCTTTCCCTGACCACACAGTCCTATTTGTTCACCCACCATGATTTAAAGATACAACCAAAGCCAAGTTTTGCAAGAACAGCTGCTTGATTTCTAATCCCCAAACACTGTGCAGCTTTATTCCTCAAATGCAGTGATGGGTCTCTCTCATAATTTCAGAGGGACCAGGGAAAGACTTCCTTGCAAAAGTACTGATGTAAGAGTAGTTTAATAGATCTGCCTGCTACAAGGTTGTAGCATTAAATCTGTTCAATGTATTAAATCTATTCAAGATTTTGTGGCACTTAAACACTCTACAGCTGTCACTTGCCCCCACGAATCTCAAAACAGGCAGACAGTGGAAAGACTAACAGAGCATCCACCCAGGACAGGCAGAACAGCATCTTACCATGTCTCTCAGCTTCTGGAGTTACACGATTGCCAGCTTTATCCAAACGTTGTTTAAACAGATTGTGCTCTACATCCAGCTGCTGCTCTCCTGCTACATCCATTGCATCAATGCTCAAATCTGAAACCAGCGCGCAAGGAAAGTGATCTATAAACATACATTTGTTATGGGCACACTGAGCCTCTTGAGTCCCTGCCAAGGATGAAAATTATCATCAGCATTCAGAATGCTTACTCACAAGCACAAGGCATATGTGGAAAAATAACATCTACATTGATCTTCAATTTATCTCCCCTTGATTTGTCAACATACAATTCTGGATGAACCTGGGAACAAAGGAAAAACAGAGTCCCATTTTACTTGGAAGCAAATCAAAATGCTTCTTTCCCTCAGTTCTGTGGCCCAGCAGCTGATCTTTAAGACAGAACTGATTTGCCAGACAGCTGAGGCACTGCCATACACAGCCCAGCGTATGCCATTTACAATGCTGTTAAGTAACTGAGAGATCTCTGAACGTGGGGAGGGAAAAGGGGCTCAGCGCTTGCTTCTCCTTCTTTCCCTTCTTGGCATGGCATGTGGCGTGGCGTGGCATGGCATGGCTGCTCGCAGGCGGCAAGACGTTGCACTGTGCAGGCGGGACGCCACATGCATGGGAGGGCAGCCCGCTCCCACCGCCGCGGCGACAGGCCAGGGCACAAAAAACCACCGCGAAGCGCGGGTCTATGGGTGGCGAAGCTGCTGCCTGGGCAGCCCAGGGGGGCGGCCTGGAGGGGGCAGAGGTGAGGGCCCACCGATCGCCCTGAAGGGTTGTCCGCCGCGAGTGGGAGGCAGTACCGGGGGGGATGAGCCCGCCTCATCGGTGGTAGTTACCTCCTTGGTGAGGTAGTACTGCAGCTCCGAGAAGAAAAGCAGCACCATGATGAGCCCGCTAACAGCCGTCACTGCCGGGGAGACGAGAACCACTGTCAGCCCCGCCGCAACCCGCTCGCCGCCGCCCCGAGCTGCTGACGAGCGCCGGTCCACTAAGGTCCCCCGGCCACTCGCAGCGCCCACCTCCCCCCCCCCCCCTTCCCCCCCGCTCACCCAGCGCTCCTCCGCACGTCTTGACCCGAAAATCTTCCAGGGTTTTAGGAAACGCGTCGAACCGCTTAAGACGCCACAACGACTCCATGACGCCGCGCGGCCCGGAACCGAAGCCTCTTTCCGGTGTCGGCCCCGCCTCGCTCCCGCTCCCGGGCCCGCCCCTGGCAGAGGGCAGTCCTCCGTACCGGGATCAGGCCCCCCGTCCCGTCTGCGGCCTTCACGTGCAGGAGGGCTGGAGCTGGGCACTGGCAGCCTTTGGAGAGCAGTCGAATTGTACCCTGGGCCGGCTGTGGCGGCAACAATGCGGAAAGCAAAGCATCTCGGCAGAGTACCAGTGCTTTGAAAGAAAAAAGTGAAGAAAAGGGGAGAGGAGAGGGGAGGAGAGGGGAGGAGAGGGGAGGGGAGGAGAGGGGAGGGGAGGGCCCAAATTTCTTCTACCGGGCGGCTTTAGAACATGGATTATGGAGAAGGCCGAGCTGACTGTCAGCTTGGCGCAGTCCGTCGGAAGAATGCTGTGTGTGAAGCAGCCTGGGAGCAGGCTTGACCTGCCTGGGGTGGGCCAACGGAGAGGCCTTTTCTCCCCTGCGGCCTGAGGCCCTGGCCCTTGTCTTTTGCAATGGCCCTGGAGCTGCCTGCCAAGGGGCCTGTTTCACTGGGATGAGAAAAGTGCTACTGCACGACTGTCCTCAAGCCACTTCTGCAGCAGATGTGCCTGAGGCCTGCTGATTGCTTGCAGGCTCGGGTGCTGTGTGTGTGCAGGTAGAAGAAGTGAGGGAAGGAGGGAGGGAGGAAGTAGCTGTGCTGGGGGTGAAGTGTTTCTATCCTTGGGGGGTTTTCTTTCTGGTTTTGAATTTAATTCCTGAAATGAATGGAATTCAACAGACTCCCAATCAGGCACGGGGTGTTGTATGGTTTGATGTGTTGACAAGAAAGTTATGTTGTATGTTGTATTGTTTAGCATGTTGCTAAAAAGGTTATGTTGCCGGCCTCGGCTGTTTGTGCCCGGTTCGTGCCCTCGGGTTTTGTGTTCCGGGTTGTGCACTTCCTTCTCCCCGGGCCCCGGGTTCCCCTTTGCCTTCCGTCGGGTTAGGCCTCCGCTGCTCCCCGCCTGCTCATCACACTGCTGACCCCGCCTAATATGGAAATCAGAAAACCCCCATAATGTTCGGCTCCAAACGGAAGTCCAATTACCACCAGGAAGTCCCTAAAACGACGAGCCAACACAAAATCTGGACCTGTGGGGGCGCTGCCGAGTGAGGAAAGTGTCCGGCTGCTTGCAGAAAGCTTCTGCTTTCTCGCCATAACCTCACAAGCATAGGACAGAGATGACACCCCTAGACTAAAGGAGCCAAGCGAGTTCCTGGGGACTCCCGTGAGGCAGGCATCCCGACTCTGCGGAATTCCCACCCCCTGTCAGCTCTGGCTGGAGCTGTGTAAGTGTATGTGACACTTGCCTGTGGCCTGGTGGGGGCTGCCAAAGGGGATCTTCCTGGAGCTGTGTGCAGACCAAGGCCAGCCACGCCGGGCCAGGCCTGCTCAATGGCCGGTCACTAGTGTTGAGTGGAGGCAGCTGCCGACGCTTGCTTCCCTTGCAGCGTCTCCAGGCAGGGCATGTGGGGGCTTCCAGCACCTGTGGGGCCACAGAGAGGGGAAGGTTGGAGCTGCCCTGCTGCTGCCCCACTCGGCAGAGCTCTGTCAGCCCCTGGAGTGGACACACAGGCAGAGGCAGAGGTGAGAACGGCACAAGGGGCTGAGCTGACAGGGAGGCAGAGGGGTGATGGAGTGCAGGCACTGGTGACCTGGGCATCCTTGGGAGGGGTATCCAAAGGCTTCCGGGGCTGCAGCAGCCTCAGGGCTGCGAGCATTCATTCCCTGGGAAGCCTGGTCAGTGGCCCAGCCCCTCGTCTATGGGAAGGAGTTTTGCTGCTCTGTGGCCGGGAGCCAACATGGCCAAGTGTTGCCTGGGCTGCTTCCAATAAAGGAAAGAAAAGAAAAGGAGAAAGGAAAGGAGGAAGGGAAGGAAAAAGGAAAGGAGAAAGGAAAGGCCAAATTTCTTCTCCCAGGTGGCTTTAGAACATGGACTATGGAGAAGGTAGAGCTGACTGTCAACTTTGTGCAGTCCTCTGGAAGAATGCTGTGTGTGAAGCAGCCTGGGAGCAGGCTTGACCTGCTAGGGATGGACCAATAGAGACACCTTTTCAGCCCTACAGCCTGAAGCACTGCCCCTTGTCCATTGCAAAGGGCCCTGGACCTGCCTGCCAAGGTGTGTGTTTCACTGGGATGAGAAAAGTGCTGCTGCAAGGTGCCCACCCCATGGGTGTGTCAGCTCATGGAGAGCACAGAAAGCACTCAGGTGTCCCATGTCTAACGAACTCACCGAACCCCGCTCCCAAGCATCCCGACCTGGCTTCCTGCACTCGCACTCCTGCAGTGGTCTTGCAGGCTCATGTGCTGCCCTATGGGCTTGTTGGCTCGTGAAGAGCACAGAAAGCACCCGGGCGTCCTGCGTTGAGCGAAGCTACCAAAATCCCCTCCCAGGCCACCTGACCCCACTTGCCGCACTCTCCATCTTGCCGTGGTCCTAGAGGTGTCGGTGCTGCTCAACGGGCTTGTCGCCTCATGGAGAGCACAGAAAGCAGCTGGGCGTCCTGTGTCGAGTGAAGCTACCAAAACCCTGTCCCAGGACACCCAGCCTGGTCTGCCACACTCTCCCTCTAGCCGTGGTCTTGCAGGTTCAGGCGCTGCCCCACGGGCTTGTCGGCTCATGGAGAGCACAGAAAGCACCCGAGCATCCCATGTCGAGAGAAGCCACCGAACCCCCTCTGAGGCCACCTGACCTGGCTTGCTCCACTCTCCCTCTAGCCATGGTCCTGCAGGCTCTGGTGCTGCCCCAGGGGCTTGTCAGCTCGTGGAGAGCACAGAAAGCACCCTGGCATCTCATGTCGAGTGAAGCTATCAGAAGGCCCTCCCAGGCCACCCGACCCTGCTGGACACACTCTCCCACTGGCCATGGTCTTGGAGGCTCAGATACTGCCTAACGGGCTTGTCGGCTCGTGGAGAGCACAGAAAGCACCCCGTACATCCCGTGTCAAGAGAAGCCACCAAACACCCCTCCCAGGCCACCCGACCCTGCTGGACACACTCACCCACTGACCATGGTCTTGGAGGCTCAGGCACTGCCCCACGGGCATGTCAGCTCATGGAGAGCACAGAAAGCACCCGGGAGTCCCGTGTCGAGCGAAGACACTGAACCCCTCTCAGAGGCCACCCGACCTGGCTTGCTCTACTCTCTCTCTTCCCGTGGACCTAGAGGTGCCGGCACTGCTCCACGGGCTTGTCACCTTGTGGCGAGCACAGAAAGCACCTGGAGGTCCCGTGTCAAGCAAAGCCACCGAAACCCCCTCAGAGGCCACCCGACCCGGCTTGCCACACTCTCGCTCTTGCCGTGGTCTTACAGGTGCTGGCGCTGCCCCACGGGCTTGTTGGCTCATGGAGAACACAGAAAGCACCTGGGCATCCTGTGTCAAGCGAAGCCACCAAACCCCCCTCCCAAGCCCTCCCGATCTGGCTTGCTGCACTTGTGTTCTTGCCGTGGTCCTAGAGGTGCCAGCGATACTCCATGGGCTTGTCGGCTCCTGTTTCAAGCAAAGCCACAGAAAGTCCCTCAGAGGCCACCCAAACTGGCTTGGGGTATTTGCCTGCTTCCCATGTTGCTGGAGGCACGAATGATGATCTGCACCTGTCTCTGCTCCTGGAGAGACAGAAAGCAACTGGGCGTCCTGTGTTGAGAGAAGCCACCAAACACCCCTCCGAGGCCACCCAAAACCTCTTGCTACACTCTCACACTTGCCGTTGTCCTAGAGGTGCCAGCGCTGTCCCACACGCTTGTCGGCTCATGGAGAGCAGAGAAAGCACCCAGGCGTCCCATGTCAAGCGAAGCCACTGAACCCCCCACCGAGGGCAGCTGAGGGAGATTGCCTCACTCTTGCTCTTGCCACAGACTTGGAGGCTCAGGCGCTAACCCACAAATTGGTCGGCTCTGGAGAGCACTGAAAGCACACAGGGCTCCTGTTTTGAACAAAGACACAGAACCCCCCTCTGAGGCGACACAAACCGTCTTGCAGCATTCTCCCTCTTCCGATGCCATTGGAGGCACGAACCATGGTCCACAGCTTTCTCTGCTCCTGGAGAGCACAGAAAGCATGCCGGGCTCCTGTTTCAAGCAAAGCCACAGAAGCCTCCTCCAAGGCCACCCAAACTGGCTTGCAGCATTCTCCTGCTTCCTGTGCCGCTGAAGGCACAAATGATGGTCCACAGCCTTCTCTGCACCTGGAGAGTGGTGACAGTGCTCTGGGCTCCTGTTTTGAGCAAAGCCACAGAAGCCCTCTCTGAGGCCACCCAAACTGGCTTGCGACATTCTCCCGCTTCCTGTGCCATTGGAGGCATGAACAATTGTCCGCAGCCTTCCCTGCACCTGGAGAGCACAGACAGCATGCCGGGCTCCAGTTTCAAGCAAACCCACAGAAGCTTCCTCTGAGGTGACCCAAACCAGCTTGCAGCATTCTCCCGCTTCCCATGCTGCTGGAGGATCGTATGATGGTCCACAGCCTTCTCTGAATCTGGTAAGCACAGACAGCCCGCTGGTCTCCTGTTTTGAGCAAAGCCACAGAAGCCCTCTCTGAGGCCACCCAAACTGGCTTGCGACATTCTCCCGCTTCCTGTGCCATTGGAGGCATGAACAATTGTCCGCAGCCTTCCCTGCACCTGGAGAGCACAGACAGCATGCCAGGCTCCAGTTTCAAGCAAACCCACAGAAGCTTCCTCTGAGGTGACCCAAACCAGCTTGCAGCATTCTCCCGCTTCCCATGCTGCTGGAGGATCGTATGATGGTCCACAGCCTTCTCTGAACCTGGTAAGCACAGACAGCCCGCTGGTCTCCTGTTTCGAGAAAAACCACAGAAGCCCCCTCTGAGGTAACCCAAACTGGCTTGCAGCATTCTCCTGCTTCCTGTGCCATGATGGTCTCCTACATGGTGGCAGCAGCTCTGTGGGGTCAGAGTTCTGTCTCAGGGGCGTTTAGGACCCAGCACCATGGCCTGGGCAGCAGCGTGGAGCTGAGCTGCCTGCCAGCCCTGCCTCTGCCCACTGCCCCTCAGTGGCAGCATGCAGGCAGCCCAGCCCTGGGGGGCCTGGCCCCTGAGGGGCAGGGAGGGAGCATGGCAGCAGGCTCGGGGGCTGACATGCCAGGGCTGGCAAGGGGAGGAGCCAGAGGGCCCTGGGATTCTCTATTGGTCAGACACCTGGCATGGGCTGCACAGGGTGATGGGCCGGTGAGGCCTGAGCCATCTGGGCACGTGAGCCCCATACCTGTCACACGATGGGGCCATACGAAGGAGAGCCATCACCACGTCAGTGGGCTTTGCCTCTGTCAGATTCAGAAGGGGCCTGGACACATTGTACTTGGGATACTCGTTGGTCGCCGTGGCGGGCACCTGGAGAAGGCACGGGGAGACTTGGAAAGCCGCCAGAGGGAGTCATATGCCCAGCTATCCCACAGAAATGCTTCCGTTCCCACCAGAGTGCAATGGCCTCAAAGGCTTCCCGTCAGCAGCAGGCATGGCTTGGGAGGCCCAGCAATTCCTGGGAGGCTCGAAGCCAGGCCACAGGCTGCTTACTTGCTTTGCACTGGAAGGACCCTCCTCCACAAGCATATCCAGCAGGGCAGCACTGGTCTTGGTTTTGAAGATGGGAGAGTATACTCTGAGCACAGTGCCCATGATGCTGGTCTCTTCCTCCTGAATTCTCTTCATGAATTTGCAAACTGTCTGTAGCAGAAAGGCAAGAAGTGAGGTATGTTAAATGGAGTGCTCCGAGCAGGGTGCTGGGCAGAGCAGTGACAACAGGCCCAGCCCAGGTGGCCATGGCTGCAGGTACCTGTGCTGTTCTGTGGAAGAAGAGGCCCCGGGTACGTGTCTGCTCTTGTGTGCACTCCAGGGCTGCACCTGGCAAAGAGGGAGCGCAGCTCAAGCTGAGGGGCTGCAGGAGAAGCTGGAGAACACAGCACCACCCTGCGCTCGCCAGGCAGGGCCAGCCCCTAGGCATGGAGCACGGCTGAGGGGAATCTGCCCCAGCCCCTGTTCCCTCCTGTTCATGGGCATGTCCCCAGGGATGGCATGGCATGGCATGGGGCCAAGTTGTCTGCAGGCACCAGCCCATTGGCCCAGCTCTGCCACTCGCCTTCCTGCGGTGGCTGGAACTGCTCCACCTCTTCAGGCTGCTGTGCTGGGGCAGTTCCAAGGCCTTCTTTCTCCTCCTTCCCGTGGGCCAGCTTGGCTACGCTCAGGAGCGTCTGGGCTACGTCACTGCCTGGATTCATGGCTACTTGCAGGAGAAGATGGCTCGTTTGCAAAGGTTTGAGTCAGCAACTCCTGCGCTCTGGGCTCAGGGGCTCCTGCCTCAAGGACAGGAGACTCCTCATCAGTCAAGGCCCGTGGTCAGCAAATGCCACGGTCTGGCCTCGAGGGCAGCTGCAGAAGGGAAACCTCGGGAAGGCCACAGGTGACCAAGTGCTGTGGCCTGGCCTCGAGGTCACCTGCAGCAGTAACGATTCAGAAAAGCTCCGGGTCAGCAAGGAAGGAGTGGGCTGTGCAGGGGCTCCTCACAGCACCTCTCTGTCCCGTCCTGTCCCATGGCGTGCACCGAGCACTGTGGCGTGGCTGTGTCACCGCCGCCAGCTACATTACCACATGTCACAAAGGGTCTTCTGACACCCTGTCCCATTCCATGCCATGGTGACCATGCTGTGCCGTGTCACAAATGGTCCTTGACACCCTGCCATCTGCCCTGGGGCCACCCACAGTGGCCCAGGTTGGAAGGAATGCCCTGCTCCCCAAGTGTCTCAGACAGCCCAACAGGATCTTTAGGAATGGCTCAACCCATAAGCAAACGCTGTCCTGCTCTGCGGGCTCAAGGCAGCAGAAGGAGAGGGAAGGGCACAGGACTTTCCATGGGAGCCGGCACGGCCTCCTTGGGACACATCCCTCCTGGTGGCCGTCCTAAACATGGCGGTGGGACACAGATGAGGGAGGCGTGGGCCAGGGTATGAATGCTGCTCGGGCCCCTGGGGAGCACTGAAATGGGCAGGTGTGGCAGAGTCCTCGCCGGAGCAGAGTGCCCTTGAGCCCTGGCAGTGCTGGAGCCGGTCTCCTGCCCCCCAGACCTGTGCCCAAGGGATGCTTCTCTGCCAGAGGGCAGCCAAAGCCAATGTGCACTGGGGGCTCTGCTCCATCCTACAGGGGCTGGTGGCAGGAACACCTGGAGCAACTGGGGCAACACTTGCTATGTGTCAGATGGTTGCTGTTCCTTCCTGGAAGGGATTAGCAGTAGCACAGAAACACCAAGAGCTGCTGAATTTCACCGGACAAAGAGACTTGGCAGAGACACTGTCATGTTCCCTTGTGCTTTTCCATCCTTCTTGCAATTTAGGGAAAAAAGAATTGGCCCAGCCTCTGCTATTCAGCGCTCCAGTTGCTGTGTGTCTGTCTGTGGCAGCTCATGTCCAAACATAACCGGGTGCCTGCTGAGTATGGCAGTGGACGGCCACAAACAGGGAGGTCCCCAGGGAACATCAAGGCAGACACCTGGGGGGGTGCAGACCATAGGGATCACTCTGGGTAGAGAAGCTCTTCTGTGTGTCTGATGACGGTGCCAGGCCCCTGAAGGAGCAGCCAAGACAAGTGCTGGAAGCAGACATGTGCTGCCCTTTTGTGCTGTCAGATGCACACAGGACAGACTCGTTGCCACAGGTCCACCAGACTTGATCCAGGAACAATGGAGGGCCATGCACTTGTGGGGAATAGGCTCCAGCAAGAGCAAATCAGGACCTTCTAGCAGCAAAGCCTGAGGTCATGAAGCGGGCCATCGCCTCAACAGACACCAAAGTGCTTCCCTCCAGCCCTGAACATTGGCCACAGGTGCCCTCTTTCTTTCAGCGCCTGCTGCTCCTTCCTTTGTTCCAAGCCAGTCCAGGATTTAGTTCGGAAGCTCAAGCACTTGTCTTTAAGGTGCCTGCATGGAGCAGAGGGGCAGCAGCTGCAGCGCAGACCTCTTGCGATAGTACCAGTGCTGCTGCCTTGGGATGCCTGCCCGTGGAAGGCTGTCGCTAAAGGACAGGAAATGAATGACACTTACAGTCAGGTCGTCAGGGCAAAAAGAGGGGAGTTTATTTTCCTACTTCGATTTATATGGATGTTGGACAAAGACCAGGGACTGGAGGATAAGGTTGCCGCCTTCTGCAACCCCACTGGTCAAACTAGAAGTTCATCAATTGTCACTCCTCAAGAGAGGAATGATAAACAAAAAGAACAGTTTACCATAACATCATTCTGTTTACATGAAAATCTGTGAGCAACTCCACTTCAAAAATGCAAACATCGGAAGGCTGAAAAAGATCAGGGCGACAGAAGGCGAGTCAGCCCTCGAGCACAGCTCTTGAAGTCAGTCAGGGCCAAAGGCCCATCTGCAGCTGTGAGGCTGGCAAGTCAAAAAAAAGCCATTGTGGCCAATTCTGCTGAAGCCTTTTGCCAAACCATGCGCAGTGGTGACCACAGCGTGCCCCCTTTTGGCATCGCGGCTGGTGTGGGCGCCTCATCAAGCAGGCACCGGTGTTGGGGCTTCTGCTATTCCTGGGCACGCTGTTCCTGGCACTGTTTCTGTGGCCTCCAGGGGCACCAGGGCAGCGGCGACTCGGCCGCTGCGCTCGAGGAGACACCGCCGCCCTCCCCATGGAGGCAGAGGCTCTGCGGGCCCAGAGCTCTGTGTCAGGGGGCCTCGGTCTCGGCACCGTGGCCTGGGCAGCCGCAGGGGTCCCGGCTGGCCACCAGCCCTGCCTCTGCCCACTGCCCTGGCAGCACCCGGTGGCCGAGCCCTGGCAGGGCCCCCTTGTCTTCCTTGTCCCCAGCCAGCCCAGCCTGGGCACCTTGGGGCCGTGCCCAGCCTCCTGCTGAGGCCCAGCCTCGAGGGCTTCTGCCACAGGCCTGGGAGGCTCTCTGGGGAAGAGCCAGAGCAGCCAGGTGGCAGGAACAAGGCAGGTGCTGGGGGGGGGGGCTGCTCATGGCCACTGACACCCAACTGCTCGGGGATTCTCACCAGGCCAGCCCCTCAGGGGCCTCCTGTCCCCTTGGAGTGTCCTCCTGCCACTCGTTCCCTCCCACATGGCCCTCGTGCCTTTCCGCTGCCCTGTCCCATCAGGGCTCCTGTCCCGCAGCACCTCATCCTTTCGTGGCCTCCCACCGCCCCGTCCCCTCAGGGTCTCCCCCAGCCCCGGCCAACCTGCCCGGCAGTGGCGCAGCCCCGACAGAGCTCCAGACGAGCCAGATCGAGAGGCACCTGGGAGTCCTCAGCAATCCAGCTAGCAACACGCAGGCAGGAGGACACAGATGGCGCTTCCTGGCTGGGAGGGAGCTTGTGCCCGTCTCCAGGCACCAGTCCCGCAGGGATGGCCGCGGCTCCGGCCCCTGCCCACCCACTCTGTTGGCAGCGTTAAGGCTTCAGCAGAAGCACCAAAGGCCAAGGGGCTTCTGGCCATTTTCCCTTCCCCACTGCACATCTGGGCAGCTTGCTGAGCACGAGGAGCCATTTCTCCCCCTTCCCCTGTGCGCTGCAGACACTGGGCACCAAAAGAAAGCTCCTGGGACTCTGGGGATTATAACAGACTCTATATTTCTACATATATAGAGAGAGACTACATACACTCTACATCCTAAAAGAGAAAATCAAAGGGAAATAAAAACAATCTTAAAGAAAAGAAAAATTCCCACTGGCTCAGGTGGCCCCAGCAGACAGAGAGCCTCTCCAATCAGTTTTCCTCAGAGCTCCAGCAGCAGAGCAGACCACGGCCCCACAGACAAGACCATCTCTTGCGGGCCCTGAGGAATTGATCTCGCAGCCTCTGCACGATGGAGTGCGGAGCTCTCTCTACGGCCCGCAAGACAAAGGCTGTTCTGAGAGCCAGGCTTCTGACTACAGGGCTGATGTCATATGCCATCTCTTTGAGGGCTGCAAGAGAGAGGAACAGGGCCGCAGTCAGACACCGGATCTGCGGGGACCCGAGGAGACCCCCGTGCCAGGGCCACCCCTGTGGGCTCTGGCCATGGCCAGGAGGGCTCACGGGGATGAGATCGAAGCCACTGGACACTATTGCCACAGGTGGCCCTGAAATCTCTATGTGTGCTCTGGCCACGCCAGCCCTGGTGCACACAGGAAGCAGAGCCCTCGGCAGCCGGGGCAGGGATTGCAGCTCCCCCTGGCAGCCCCTGCTGGCAGCCCTCTGCCCTCCCTCACCCTGACAGATGCGCTGGAGCTCTGGCTTGCGTCCCTGAGGTGCCGTCCAGCCATCCCTGAGAAGAACACAGAGCCTGTCGGGGCCCCAGTGGAACAGCTCCACGCCTGCCAGCAGCGCTGCCGGCCCTGTGGCTGACTGCCCTCCTGGCCCCGGCAGGGCTCAGGCCGGGCCCTTGCTGCATGCTGCCGCCCAAGAGCACAGCTGCCAGGGACCGGACTTAGGCCGGCTAGAATTCAAGGCGAATCAGGATTTCTCCCAGATCCAAGCTGCCACAAATTAGAATCCAGGCTGCCCTGGGAGTGCCAAATGTCTCCTGCAAAATGATATCAGGAAACTTAGGGGGGGAGTTAGGTTTCCCAGTGAAAAAGGCCTCCATTAGTATCCAAGACCCTGTCCCTGGTACCGGCCTTCTGTCGGCAAGAATTTGAGACGCATCATGATTTCTCCCGGATCCAAGGTACCACAAATGGGAACCCTGGCTGCCCTGGGAGTGCCAAATGTCTCCTGCAAAATGACACGAGGAACCTCAGGGGATAAGTTCAGTTTCAGAGTGAAAAATGACAGAGTTTGTATCCAAGACCCTGTGCCCGGGACCAGTCTTCCGCTGGCTAGAATTCGAGATAGATCAGGATTTCTCCCCGATCCAAGCTGCCACAAATGGGAATCCTGGCTGCCCTGGGAGTGCCAAATGTCTCCTGAAAAATGACATCAGGAACCTGGGATGGTGAGTTCTGTTTCCCAGGGAAAGGGTCACCATTCGTGTCCAAGACCCTGTTCCCAGGACTGGCCTTCCACCGTCTAGAATTCGAGACGTATCAGGATTTCTCCCAGATCCAAGCTGCCACAAATGGTTATGCTGGCTGCGCTGGGAGTGCCAAATGTCTCCTGCAAAATGACATCAGGAACCTTAGGAGAGGAGTTCAGTTTCTCAGGGAAAATGGTCACCATTCTTACGCAGGACCCCGTGCCCAGGACCGGCCTTCCGCCAGGTAAAATTCGAGACATATCAGGATTTCTCTCAGATCTAAGCTGCACCAAACAGGAATCCTGGCTGCCCTGGGAGTCTCAAATATCTCCTGGAAAATGACATCAGGAACCTGAAGTGGGGAGTTCAGTTTCCCACAAAAAAGCGCCACCATTTCTATACAAGACCGGCCTACCACCATCTTTAATTCGAGATGGATCAGGATTTCTCCCAGATCCACAGTACCACAAATTGAAATGCTGGCTTCTCTGGTAGTGCCAAATGTCTCCTGCAAAATGACACCAGGAACCTCGGGGGATGAGTTCAGTTTCCCAGGGGAAAGGGCCACCATTCGTATCCAAGACCCCATGCCGCAACCGGATTTCCGCCTGTGAGATTATGAGATGGATCAGGATTTCTCCCAGCCCCAAGGTAAAAGAAATGGGAATTCTGGGTGCCCTGGGAGTGCCAAATGTCTCCTGCAAAATGACATCAGGAACCTGAAGAGGGGAGTTCAGTTTCCCAGGGGAAAGGGCCACCGTTCGTATCCAAGACCCCGTGCCGCAACTGGATTTCCACCTGTGAGATTATGAGACGGATTAGGATTTCTCCCAGACCCAAGCCGCCAGAAATTGGAGTCCTAGCTGCCCTGGGAGTGCCAAAAGTGTCCTGCAAAATGACATCAGGAACCTGAGGGGGTGAGTTCAGTTTCCCACAGGAAAGGGCCACCGTTCCTATCTAAGCCTCTGTGCCCGGGACCAGCCTTCTGCTGGCTAGAATTCAAGATGGATCATGATTTCTCCCAGACCCAAGGTAAAACCAATGGGAATCCTGGCTGCCCAGAGAGTGCCAAATGTCTCCTGCAAAATGACATCAGGAACCAGGGGGAGGATGTGTGATTTCAGTGTCCAAGGGAAAAGCGCCACCATTCATATGCAGGACCTTGTTCCTGGACTGGCTTTCTGCCTGCTAGAATTTGAGATGGATCAGGATTTGTCCCAGATCCAAGCTGCCACAAATTGGAATACTGGCTGCCCTGGGAGTGCCAAATGTCTCCTGCAAAATGACATCAGGAACCTGGGGGAGGGAGTTTGGTTTCCCAGGGAAAAGTGTAACTGTTCGTATCCAGGACCCCGTACTCAGGACTGGCCTTCTGCAGGCTAGAATTTGATATGGATCAGGATTTCTCCCAGACCCATGGTACCACCAATGGGAATCCTGGCTGCCCTGGGAGTGCCAAATGTCTCCTGCAAAGTGACATCAGGAACCTGGGATGGTGACTTCAGTTTCCTATGGAAAAGGGCCACCGTTCGTATCCAAGGCCTTGTTCCCAGAACCCGCCTTCATCCAGCTACATTTCAAGATGGATCAGGATTTCTCCCAGACCCAAAGTACTACAAATAGGAATGCTGGCTGCCCTGGGAGTGCCAAATCTCTCCTGCAAAATGACATCAGGAAGCTGAGGGGAGGAGTTCAGTTTCCCAGGGAAAAGGGTCACCGTTTTTATCCAAAACATCGTACCCTGGACTGGCCTTCTGACAGATAGAATTCGAGACAGATCAGGATTTCTTCCAGATCCAAGCTGCCACAAATGGGAATCCTGGCTGCCCTGGGAGTGCCAAATGCCTCCTGCAAAATAACATCAGGGACCTGACGGGGGGAGTTCAGCTTCCCAGGTGAAAGGGCCACTGTTTGTATCCAAGACTCTGTGCCAGGGACCGAAATTCCGCGTGCTAGAATTCGACCCGTATGAACATTTCTCTCTGATCCAAGCTGGCAGAAATAGGAATCCTGGCTACCCTGTTAGTGCCAAATGTCTCCTGGAAAATGACATCAGGAACCTGAGGGGGGGAGTTCAGTTTCCCAGGGGAAAGGGCCACCGTTCCTATCCAAGACATTGTTCTCAAAACCCGCCTTAGGCAGGCTAGAATTCGAGACAGGTCAGGATTTCTCCCAGATCCAAGGTACAACAAATGGGAATGCTGGCTGCCCTGGGAGTGCCAAATGTCTCCTGCAAAATGACATCAGGGATCTGAGGAGAGGAGTTAAGTTTCCCAGGGAAAAGGGCCCCCATTTGTATCCAAGGACCTGGTCCAGTAACCAGCATTCCGCAGGCTAGAATTTGAGAAGGATTAGGATTTCTCACCGATCCAAGCTGCCACAAATGGGAATCCTGGCTGCCCTGGGAGTGCTAAATGTCTCCTGCAAAATGATATCAGGGATCTGAGGAGACGAGTTAAGTTTCCCAGGGAAAAGGGCCCCCATTTGTATCCAAGGACCTGGTCCAGTAACCAGCATTCCGCAGGCTAGAATTTGAGAAGGATTAGGATTTCTCACCGATCCAAGCTGCCACAAATGGGAATCCTGGCTGCCCTGGGAGTGCTAAATGGCTCCTGCAAAATGACATCAGGAACCTGAGGGAGAGAGTTCAGTTTCCCAGTGAAAAGGGCCCTGTTCATATCCAAGGCCCTGGTCCAGGGACTGGCCTTCCACCCGCTAGAATCAGAGACGGATCAGGATTTCTCCCAGATCCAACCTGCCACAAAAGGGAATGTTGGCTTGTCCTGGAAGTGCCAAATCTCTCCTGCAAAATGACATCTGGAACTTCAAGGGAGGAGGTTCAGTTTCCCAGAGAAAAGTGTCACTGTTCTTAACCAGGACCCCGTGCCCAGGACCGGCCCAACACCAGGTAAAATTCGAGACATATCAGGATTTCTTCCAGATCCAAGCTGCCAGAAATTGGAATCCTGGTTGCCCTGGAAGTCTTAAATATCTCCTGGAAAATGACATCAGGAACCTGTGGGGGGGAGTTCAGTTTCCCACAGAAATGTGCCGAAGTTCTAATCCAAGACCTTGTTCCTGGGACCGGCCTTCATCCAGCCTAAATTCAAGACGGATCAGGATTTCTCCCAAATCCAAGGTACAACAAATGGGAATGCTGGCTGCCCTGGGAGCACCAAATCTCCTGTAAAATGTCATCAGGATCCTGGGGCGGTGAGTTCAATTTCCAGTTTAAAGTCCACCATTTGTATCCAAGACTCCATGCCCAGGACCAGCCTTTTGTTGGCTAGAATTCGAGACAGATCAGGATTTCTCCCATACCTCAGCAGTCACAAAAGGGAATCCTGGCTGCCCTGAGAGTGTCGAATGTCTCCTGCAAAATTCCATCAGGTTCCTGCGGGAGGGAGTTCCGTTTCCCAGGGAAAATGGCCACCGTTCCTCTCCAAGACCCTGTTACTGGGATTTGACTTCCGCCGGCTAGAATTCGGAACAGGTCGGGATTTCTCCTGGATCCAAGCTGCCACTAATGGGAATTCCGGCTGCCCCCGATAGTGCCAAATGTCTCCTGTAAATGGCATCAACAACCAGGGAGGGTGAGTTCATTTTCCCAGGGTAAAGGGCAACATTTTGTATTTAAGACTTTGTTCCCGAGACCAGTCTACTGCCAGCAAGAATTCGAGACAGGATCAAGACAGCATAAGGATCAGAATTTCTCCCAGGGCCAAGCTACCACAAATAGGAATCCTGCCTACCCTGGGAGTGCCAAATGTCTCCTGCAAATTACATCGGGAACCAGGGGGATGAGTTCAGTTTCCCAGGGTAAAAAGCCACCATTCTTGTCCAAGACCCCGTGCTCGGGACCGGATTTCCGCTGGCTAGGATTTGAAATAGATCAGGATTTCTCCCAGGCCCAAGGCACCACAAATGAGAATCGTGGCTGCCCTGGGAGTGCCAAAGGTCTCCTGCAAAATACATCATGCACTAGGAGGGGTGAGGGTTAGGTTTAGGTTTAGGGTTAGGTTTTAGAGTTAGTGTTAGGGTTATGGTTATGGTTAGGGTTGGGGTCAGTGCTAGGGTTTGGGTTAGGGTTAGCTTTAGCGTTGCGGTTAGGGTTGGAGTCGGGGTTGCGGTTTCGGTTGGGGTTAGGGTTAGTGCTAGGGGTGGGTTAGGATTATGGTTAGTATTAGGCTTGTGTCAGGGTTAGGTTTAGGCTTAGGCTTAGCCTTAGGGTTGTGGTTAGGGTTAGGTCAGTGTTAGGGGTTAGGGATTCGGTATAGGGATAGGTTTGGGGTTAGGGTTCATATTAGGGTTAGTAATAGGTTTAGGGTTAGGGTTAGGGTTCGGGTTACGGTTAGGTGTAGGGTCACGGTTCGGGCTAAGTTTAAGTTCTGGGTTAGGGTTAGGCTTTAGGGATAGGTTTCCGGTTAGGGTTATTCTTAGTGTAAGGGCTAGGGTTAGTGTTAAGGTTAGGGTTGGGGTTTGGGGTAGTTTTAGGGTTAGGGTTAGGGTTAGGTGTAGGTTTAGGTTTTAGGGTTATGGTTAGGGGGTTAGGGTTAAGTTTTAGGGTTAGGGGGTTAGGTTTAGGATTTGGGTTAAGTGTAGGTTTAGGATTAGGTTTTCGGGATAGGTTTAGGATTAGGGTTATTTTTAGTCTTAGGGTTAAGATTAGCGTAAAGGTTAGGGTAAGGTTTAGGTTTAAGGTAGGTGGTTAGGGTTAGAGTTAGGTTTAGGTGTAGGTTTTGTGTAGGTTTAGCTGCAGGGTTAAAGTAAGTGTAGGTTTAGTCTTAGGTTATAGGGCTAGGTTTAGGGGTTGGTTTAGTCTTGATATAATTGTTACGTTTAGGGTTAGAGATAGACCCTAATCTCTAACCTCTGAGTTTAGGGTCAGCGCTAAGATTAAGTCAATGGCGTCCTGGGCATCTTTTAGTGGGGTGTCCAAAGGCTCCTGCAACTGCAGCAGCCTCAGGGCTGTGAGTATTCCTGGTGACTTTGGTCAGGGGCCCAGCTCCTTGTGTATGGGAAGGAGCTTTGCTGTTCTGCTTCCTGGAGCCAGCCTGGCTAAGCCTCAGCCCTTGCCTGAGCTGCTTCTAAGAAAGGAAGGTAGAGAGACACAAGAAGAAGGAGGGAAGGAGGAAAGAAAGGAAGGAAGGAACAAAGGCCCAAATTCATTTCCCAGGCAGCTTTCGAAGACGGCTTATGGAGAAGGCCGAGCTGACTGTCAGCTTTGCGCAGTCCATTGGAAGAATGCTGTGTGTGAAGCAGTCTGGGAGCCGCGGCAGAAGACTGGCCTCGGGCACAGCGTCTTGTGTACGAACGGAGCCCCTTTTCCCTGG